>NC_077229.1:426587294-427211044 GCF_027887165.1 Monodelphis domestica
ACTCTCTTCAGCTGTTTCCTTTTAGTCAACAGTAAGTCAGCAAGCATTTATTAAGTACCTGCTATGTCTCAGGCTCTATAAAAAAGACAAAGGAATATAAAGGAAAGCCCCAAAATACAATAAAACCCAAATGCCAAACCAAACAACAGTACCAGTTTTTAAGAAGCTTTCAGTTTAATGGGAGAAACAAAATGCAAACAACTATGTAAAAACAATATCTATAAATTAAGTTATATATAATTAGCACAAGAAAAGCCCTAGCATTAAAGAGGGTATACAATGGCTTCTTTTAGGAGAAGAAGAAGAAGAAGAAGAAGAAGAAGAAGAAGAAGAAGAAGAAGAAGAAGAAGAAGAAGAAGAAGAAGAAGAAGAAGAAGAAGAAGAAGAAGAAGAAGAAGAAGAAGAAGAAGGAAGAAGAAGAAGAAGAAGAAGAAGAAGAAGAAGGAAGAAGAAGAAGAAGAAGAAGAAGAAGAAGAAGAAGAAGAAGAAGAAGAAGAAGAAGAAGAAGAAGAAGAAGAAGAAGAAGAAGAAGAAGAAGGAAGAAGAAAGAAGAAGAAGAAGAAGAAGAAGAAGAAGAAGAAGAAGAAGAAGAAGAAGAAGAAGAAAGAAGAAGAAGAAGAAGAAGAAAGAAGAAGAAGAAGAAGAAGAAGAAGAAGAAGAAGAAGAAGAAGAAGAAGAAGAAGAAGAAGAAGAAGAAGAAGAAGAAGAAGAAGAAGAAGAAGAAGAAGAAGAAGAAGAAGAAGAAGAAGAAAGAAGAAGAAAGAAGAAGAAACGAGAGGTGGTAGGTTTCCCCCTCCTTATAGAGCACTGGGATTAGAATGAGTTCAAATCCAGCCTCCGGCACATACTAGTATAATTCTGGATAAGTCCCTTAACCCTGATTACTGTAAGCCACTGGAGAGAGAAAAGGCAAGCCACTATAGTATCTTTGCCAAGAAAACTCCATAGGTATACTATGGTCCATGGGGTCATGAAGAGTTGGCTATAACTGAACACAAACAAGACGATTGATAAATTCTCTTCCAACACTTTAAAACTATATTTTCCAGAATACATATAATAATACATTTTAACATATATTTTCTGAAATTATTAATTATATTTTTAAAAAGACAATGTTAGGTTGAGGTCAGGAAAACCTTTCTGACAGTGAGAACTGTGTACTATAAAGATAGACAGACAGAGACACAGAAACACAGACAGAAATAAATTTTTAGATGTGCCCTCATTATTTGTCTCTAAATTGTCTACCTTTTTCCCTTCCCTCCCCACCTCCTAGAGATGGTAAGCAATTAGATCTGAGTTATACATGCATAATCATGCAAAACACATCTGCATATTGGTTATTGCTGTGACAGAACACTCATATAAAATCAAAACCCCCAAAAGAAAAACACAGATAAGGTGAAAAAAATATGTTTTCATCTGCATTCCAACTGTAAAAGTTCATTCTTGAGGTTGTTAAGCAAGCTTTTATTAATTTCTCTTTTTTTTCTATGTAAGAGGAAAAAGAGCAATAAGATTTCTGAGTAAGAGACTCCCTGCTGTGCAGGTTGCCAGTTGGTGACCCCCTGCTGTGCAGTTTGTAACTTAGTGATAGTTAGAAGAGTGTGGCCAAGTGTGATGAGTAAGTTGTAGACCTTTGGAAAGGGCTCTGGGTCTCCTGGGGAGAGGCTGTGCTGCTAACAATGTCTCTGACTGGAGACAGAGAACTGAATTAAGGCCTTAATAGCCTTATTGATTATCAATTAACTTGGGTAGATAAGTTAGATAGATAGTGATTATATTAGCAGAAAATACTGCCCTGAGGCAGATAGATGTAGGATTTTGTAGAAAATTTTAGTTAGGATTGGGATTGTGAGCATAGTTATAAGCTATTATAAGATTACTTTCACCTTCCTCCTTTCTATTTTCAGTCTGTATTTCCTAATAAACTAAATGTTTTGCATTTAATAAACAATGCACTGACTTTTGATTAAATTCTTGCCCCCTTATTTAACCCTTCACAAGGTGCAAAGCATTCTTTGACATAAATCCTTCAGACTTGTACTAGATCATTTTATTGTAAGGACAATTTAGGGTTGTGACCTAATCTAAATTTGATTTTTGGTCACCAGGGGATATCCCAAATAAAATACCCAAGTCAGTTTGGAAATATATGGTCGTTTAATCAATATGTAGGGAAGAAAGCAAGGATAAGAGAGAAGGAAAGGTATAGGATTTCTCCTGCCCATCCTGTGCCAGGTGAGTTCAAAGTCCTCTGCCACAAGGTCCTTGAAGATTAGAGGCTTTCTTTAAGAGGTTAGTGTTTGGAAGGTAAAGAAAAGAAAAATCAGCCTAAACTCCAAGAGATCTCAGAGAAGAGCCTCACCTGAACTAGGTTACTAAGCTTCCACCAGTATAGTTCCAAGGAAAACTCACTGCTAAACCTGGACAATAGCAGCCCCCACACCAAGAAGCCAACATGCTCAACAAGCTGCTGCCAGCCACCTCTCTGCCATCAAAGAGACCAGAGAGAGGAGGTGACACGAAATATATAGACGGTTTTACATCACTTTCCTGCATCTCACATGTACCAATGATATTGGCTTGTCTTATGACAGCCCAGAGGTCTGTCAATTGTTTCTGATTTGTCACTTGCTAGCACATGTCTGTCATAGGCCATTCTCCTAAATACTTAATGCTTAATGGGTGTAGACATTCCTGATTTTGTTATACTACGTAGGGTGGAGTAATCTATAGTTCATAATTTATTGATTCTTGTTAGACTAAGTAGGGTTTAGTAATCTAAAGTTCACAGTATTGCTAAGGATTGTTATCCTTCATAGTTGATTATCTACTATATTGCTGATCTGTGTACAATGTTCTCCTCATTCTGCTTATTTCACCATCAGTCCATATAGTTTTTTCCAACTTTTTCTGAAATCCTCCTCCTCCTCATTTCTTATAGAACAATAGTATTCCATCAGAATCATATATACCAATTTATTTACTTATTCTCAAATTAATGAACAACTCATTTTCTAATTCTTTGTCACCACAAAAAGAGTTACTATGAATATTTTTTTTAATTTTTAAACATTATTTTATTTGGTCGTTTCCAAACATTATTCACTGGAAACAAAGATCATTTTCTTTTCCCTCTCCCATAGCCGACTCATGATTCCACTGGTTATCACATGTGTTCTTGACTCGAACCCATTTCCCAGTTGTTGGAATTTACATTATAGTGTTCATTTAGAGTCTCTCCTCAGTCTTATCCCCTCCAACCCTGTAGTCAAGCAGTTGCTTTTCATCGGTGTTTTTACTCCCACAGTTTTTCCTCTGCTTGTGGGTAGTATTTTTTAGATCCCTGCAGATTGTTCAGGGACATTGCATTGATACTAATAGAGAAGTCCATCACCTTCGATTGTAACACAATGTATCAGTCTCTGTGTACAATGTTTTTTTGTTCTGCTCTTTTCGCTTTGCATCACTTCCTGGAGGTTGTTCCAGTCTCCATGGAATTCCTCCACTTTATTATTCCTTTTAGCACAGTAGTATTCCATCACCAACATATACCACAATTTGTTCAGCCATTCCCCAATTGACGGGCATCCCCTTGTTTTCCAATTTTTGGCCACCACAAAGAGTGCAGCTATGAATATTCTTGTACAAGTCTTTTTCCTTATTATCTCTTTGGGGTACAAACCCAGCAGTGCTATAGCTAGATCAAAGGGCAGACAGTCTTTTATTGCCCTTTGGGCATAGTTCCAAATTGCCCTCCAGAATGGTTGGATCAATTCACAACTCCACCAGCAATGAGTTAGTGTCCCCACTTTGCCACATCCCCTCCAGCATTCATTACTTTCCATAGCTGTCATGTTAGCCAATCTGCTAGGTATGAGGTGATACCTCAGAGTTGTTTTGATTTGCATCTCTCTGATTATAAGAGATGTAGAGCACTTTTTCATGTGCTTATTAATAGTTTTGATTTCTTTGGCTGAGAACTGCCTGTTCATGTCCCTTGCCCATTTGTCAATTGGGGAATGTCTTGATTTTTTGTACAATTGATTTAGTTCTTTATAAATTTGAGTAATTAAACCTTTGTCAGAGGTTTTTATGAAGATTGTTTTCCAATTTGTTGCTACCCTTCTGATTTTGGTTACATTGGTTTTGTTTGTACAAAACCTTTTTAATTTGATGTAATCCAGATTATTTATTTTGCATTTTGTATCTCTTTCTAATTCTTGCTTGGTTTTGAAGTCTTTCCCTTCCCAAAGGTCTGACATGTATACTATTCTGTGTTCGCCTATTTTTCTTATAGTTTCCTTCTTTATGTTCAAGTCATTCACCCATTTTGAATTTATCTTGGTGTAGGGTGTGAGGTGTTGATCTAAACCTAATCTTTCCCACACTGTCCTCCAATTTTCCCAGCAGTTTTTATGAACTAGTGGATTTTTGTCCCAAAAGCTGGGATCTTTGGGTTAGTCATATACTGTCTTGCTGAGGTTGCTTGCCCCCAGTCTATTCCACTGATCCTCCTTTCTGTCTCTTAGCCAGTACCAAATTGTTTTGATGACCACTGCTTTGTAATATAGTCTGAGATCTGGGACTGCAAGAACCCCTTCCTTTGTATTTTTTTTCATTATTTCCCTGGATATTCTTGATCTTTTGTTCTTCCAAATGAACTTTCTTATGTTTTTTTCTAAATCAGTAAAAAAAAAAAATTTGGAAGTTCCATGGGTATGGCACTAAATAGATAGATGAGTTTGGGTAGGATGGTCATTTTTATTATATTGGCTCTTCCTACCCATGAGCAGTTAATATCCTTCCAATTGTTTAAGTCTAGTTTTAGTTGTGTGGAAAGTGTTTTGTAGTTGTGTTTATATAGATCCTGTGTTTGTCTCGGGAGATAGATTCCTAAGTATTTTATTTTGTCTAAGGTGATTTTGAATGGGATTTCTCTTTCTACTTCTTGCTGCTGAGCTGTGTTGGAATTATATAGAAATGCTGATGACTTATGTGGGTTTATTTTGTATCCTGCAACTTTGCTAAAGTTGTTGATTATTTCGATTAGCTTTTTGGTTGAATCTCTAGGATTCTTTAAGTAGACCATCATGTCATCTGCAAAGAGCGATAATTTGGTCTCCTCGTTGCCTATTTTAATGCCTTCAATTTCTTTTTCTTCTCTAATTGCTACTGCTAGTGTTTCTAATACAATGTCAAATAATAGAGGTGATAATGGGCATCCTTGTTTCACTCCTGATCTTAATGGGAATGGATTTAGTTTATCCCCATTGCAGATGATATTAGCTGATGGTTTTAGATATATATACTGTTTATTATTTTTAGGAACGACCCTTCTATTCCTATGCTTTCTAGTGTCTTTAATAGGAATGGGTGTTGTATTTTATCAAAGGCTTTTTCTGCATCTATTGAGATAATCATGTGGTTCTTGTTGGTTTGCTTGTTGATGTGGTCAATTATGTGGATAGTTTTCCTAATGTTGAACCAGCCCTGCATCCCTGATATAAATCCTACTTGATCATGGTGGATGATCCTTCTGATCACTTGCTGGAGTCCTTTTGCTAGTATCCTATTTAAGATTTTTGCATCTATATTCATTAGGGAGATTGGTCTATAATTTTCTTTCTTTGTTTTTGGCCTGCCTGGCTTTGGAATTAGTACCATGTTTTTGTCATAAAAGGAGTTTGGTAGAACTCCCTCTTTGCTTATTATGTCAAATAGTTTGTATAGTATTGGGATTAACTGTTCTCTGAATGTTTGATAGAATTCACTGGTGAATCCATCAGGCCCTGGGGATCTTTTCTTAGGACGTTCTTTGATGGCCTGTTGGATTTCTTTTTCTGATATGGGATTATTTAAGAAAACTATTTCTTCTTCTGTTAGTCTAGGCAATTTATATTTTTGTAAATATTCATCCATATCACCTAGGTTGGTATATTTATTGCCATATAGTTGGGCAAAGTAGTTTTTAATGATTGCCTTAATTTCCTCTTCATTGGAGGTGAGATCCCCTTTTCATCCTTGATGCTGTTAATTTGCCTTTCTTCTTTCCTTTTTTTAATTAGATTAACCAGTACTTTGTGTATTTTGTCTGTTTTTTCAAAGTACCAGCTTCTAGTCTTGTTTATTAGCTCAATAGTTCTGTCACTTTTGATTTTATTAATTTCTCCCTTAATTTTTAGGATCTCTAGTATGGTTTTCTTCTGGGGGTTTTTAATTTGTTTGTTCTCAAGTTTTTTGATTTGCATTTCCAATTCCTTGATCTCTGTCCTCCCTAATTTGTTAATATATGCACTCAGGGATATGAATTTTCCTCTAAGTACTGCCTTGGCTGCATCCCATAAGGTTTGAAAGGATGTTTTGCCATTGTCATTTTCTTCAATGAAATTATTAATTGTTTCTATGATTTCTTCTCTAACTATCCGATTTTGGAGTATCATGTTATTTAATTTCCAATTAATTTTTGATTTGGCTCTCTATGTACCCTTGCCAATCAATATTTTTATTTCCTTGTGATCTGAAAAGGCTGCAGTTATTATTTCTGCTTTTCTGCATTTGAGTGTTATGTTTCTATGACCTAGTGTATGATCTATTTTTGTGAATGTGCCATGTGGTGCTGAAAAGAAGGTGTATTCTTTTTTGTCCCTATTTATTTTTCTCCATATGTCTATTAACTCTAATTTTTCTAAGATTTCATTCACCTCTTTTACCTCTTTCTGGTTTATTTTTTGGTTTGATTTATCTAAATTTGATAGTGGTTGGTTCAAGTCTCCCACTAATATGGTTTTACTGTCCTCCTTCAATTTTCAATTTCCTCCTTCAATTTTCCTAGTTTCTCTATTAAAAATTTGGATGCTATACCATTTGGTGCATACATGTTAATTAGTGATATTTCCTCATTGTCTATACTCTCTTTTAGCAGAATATATTTACCTTCCCTATCCCTTTTGATCAGGTCTATTTGTGCTTTGGCTTTGTCAGATATCATGATTGCAATTCCTGCCTTCTTTCTATCAATTGAGGCCCAAAAGGTCTTTCTCCAACCTTTAATTCTAACCTTGTGAGTGTCAACCCATCTCATATGTGTTTTTTGAAGACAGCATATGGTAGGGTTTGGGGTTCTAATCCACTCTGCTATTTGTCTACGTTTTATGGGTGAGTTCATCCCATTCACGTTCAAAGTTATGATTGTCATTTGTGGATTCGCTGGCATTTTGATATCTTCCCCTAGTTCTGACCTTTCTTCTTTAGCTTTCTCCTTTTAAACCAGTGATTTACTTTAGGTCAGTCCCCCTAGTCCCCTCCCTTGAGATGCTTCCCTTTCTAGCCCCTCCATTTTTATGCTCCCTTCCCCTCCCCCCTCTCCTTCCCTCCCTTTTTATACTCCCTCCCCTCTCCCCCTCCTTAATTTTCCTTTCTTTCTTGCCCTATTGGGTAAGATAGAATTCAGGATCCCACTGGATCTAGATGTTCTTCCCTCTCAGATTTGATTTCACTGAGAGTAAGGCTTAAGTAATTCCACTTCATGCTCTCTTCTTCTCCTTCTCATATGAGTGTTCTTCCCCTCCCCTTCCCATGTGTATCTTTATATGGGAAAGATTATTCTATTGATTCCCCCCCTATTTCTTGAAGTTAATCTTAGTATTATCGACGGTTCCCCCCTCCCTTTTCCTTTCTTTGCCCCCACTTTCCCCAAATCTTCTTAATGCCCCAATCTTTCCCTATGCATGTTTCTTCTAACTACTCTTATGATGCTACAATTTATGAGAGTTACACAAAACATTTTCCCCACATATTAATATATATAATTTGATGTAAATGTAGTCCTTATAGAAGAGAGTTTGACTTAAAGATAAAGATAAGATTTATTTCCTTTTCCCTTTCTTTCATATTTACCTTTTCATGTTTCTCTTGCTTTCTGTGCTTGGATATCAAACTTTCCACAGAGCTCTGGTCTTTTCTTAGCAAATGCTTGGAAATCTTCCATTTTGTTGAATGCCCATACTTTCCCCTGGAAGTATATAGTCAGTTTTGCTGGGTAGTTGATTCTTGGTTGGAGACCCAGCTCTCTTGCCTTTCTAAATATCGTGTTCCATGCTTTGCGGTCTCTTAGTGTGTTAGCCGCTAAGTCGTGTGTGATCCTTATGGGAGCCCCCTTATATCTGAAGCTCCTCTTCTTGGCTTCTTGTAGGATTTTCTCCTTTTCTTGGAAGCTCTTGAATTTGGCAATTACATTCCTAGGGGTTGTCTTTTGGGGATTTAGTATAGAAGGTGTTCTCTGAATCCTTTCTATTTCTATTTTGCTCCCTTGCTCCAGAACGTGGGGGCAATTTTCTTTTATAATCTCCTGTAGAATAATATCGAGTTTATTGTTTATCTCTGGTTTTTCTGGGAGACTGATAATTTGGAGGTTTTCTCTTCTCCCTCTGTTTTCGAGATCGGTGACCTTCTCAGTGAGATATTTTATGTTTTCTTCTAATTCATTAATGTTTTGGGTTTGTTTTATTGATTCTTGCTGTTTTATGATCTCACTTTCTTCAAGTTGCTTGATTCTGGTCGTTAGGGACTGGTTTTGCTTTTCAGCTTTGTCTGCCCTTCTATTGGATGCTTCGAGTTCTTTTTCCATTTGAGCAGTCTTATCTGTCAGACTGCTGATCTCTTTCTCCCATTTTTCTTTCCAGGTTTCCATCTTTTGGATAAGTTCCAGTTTGAGATCTTCCAGAGCTTGTTGATAGTTTCCATTTTGGGAGGCATGTTCTGATTTTTTTTTGGATTTCCTCCTCATTCTCCTCTTTTCCTTGGGTACTTCCAGCATAAAATTTTTCAATAGTCACTTTTTTCCCTTTCTTCCTGGAGGCTTGAATTTGGGCCATGTGAGCCATCCCTTTGGTGGTTTTATTCCCCTTTCCTTTTTGGTCTGGGGTCTGGGTTATATGGGCGGTTTTTCTGTGAATTTAGGTTGCTTCAGACTAGTTCTTCCCAGCCTCCGAGGTTTCTTAGAGTGCTGGGTCCCTGATCACAGCCACACTGCCCAGGTGTTCAGCTCCGCCCAGATAATCAACATGTGGTCCGCCCCTGGTGTTTAGCTCCACGGAGATGTTCAGCGCAGCCTCCCCAAGTACAGCTCTGCTGACCCCTGTAATCAGCACCAGATTCTCCAGTGAAACCGCCCTGAGACGTTTTTTCCTGGCAGTCACCAGATCCCAAGGACCCTGGAGTCCCCCCCCCCCACCAGACAGAGATGTTCCCCACTCACTTGCTGTCCTGGTGAGTGCTCAGGTAACTCTCTCTGGTTTGGTGGGGGAGGTGGGGTGGGTGAAGGGCGGCTCAGTTCACTTTTATGTGCAAGCTTTTCCTCCTTCTTATTATTGTGTGGAAATGTTCAAGCCCCACATACCTTCACCTCTGTGGGATACTGGGGAGTCCTGTTCCACCAAAGGTGATTTTTATGCTCCTTTGATGTAGTCTATTTCGTTCAGTGCCGGGGAGAGGAAGAGTGTGACGTCTAGATTGCAGCCATGATTACCCCTACTATGAATATTTTTGTACAAGTAGGTCCCTTTCACTCCTCCTCTTTTTAAAACCTCTTTGGGAATGCAGACTTAGTGGTAGTATTACTGCATAAAAGGGTAAGCAAAGTTTTATAGCCCTTTTGGCATAGTTCAATATTGCCAATGGTTGGATCAGTTCACAACTGCATCAACATTGCATTAGTGTCACAATTTTGCCACATCCTCTCCAACATTTATCATTTTTTTATTGTCATATTGGCCAGACTGATAGGAGTGAGGTAGTACCTCATAGTTGCTTCCATTTACATTTCTTTAATCAGAAGGACATATTTTTTTTTCACATGATGATTGATATTTTAATTTCTTTATCTGAAAACTGCTTGTTTTCATATCCTTACAAATTTGGCTCAATTCTTTATATATTTGAGAAAGGAAGCTTTCATAGAGAAATTTGCTGTAAACATTTCCCCAGTTTGTTATTTCCCATAATCTTGGTTACATTGGTTTTCTTTGTATAAAACCTTTTAATTTAACATAATCAAAATTATACATTTTATATCTCTTTATGTTCTCTGTCTCTTTTTAGGACACAATCTCTTCCCTTATCCATAAATCTGAAGGTAAACAATTCCATTCTTCCCTATTTAGCCTATGTTGTCATCCCATCTTAATCCCATTTTGACCTTACCTTGGTATAGGGTGTGAAAGGTTGATCTATACCTAGTTTCTGCCATATTATTTTCCAGTTTTAGAGCAGTTTTTCTCAGATAGTAATTTCTTCTTCCAAAAGCTTGATCTTTGCTTTTATCAAATGCTAGGTTGCTAAGATCATTTTACTCTCCTATATTGTATAAATAATCTGTTCATTGATCCACCATTCTATTTCTTACCGAGTAACAGATTGTTTTCATGATAACTGCATTATAGTACAGTTTGAGATCTGGTACTGCCTCTCCACATTAATTCTTTTTTTTTAATTAATTTCTGTGTTGTTCTTGAGCTTTTGTCATTCCAGATGAATTTTATTATTTTTTTTCTAGTACTATAAAATAATTTTTTGGTAGTTTGATTGGTATGGCACTAAATAAACATTTAGGTAGAATTGTCATTTTTTTAAATTTTATTATCCCAGTCCAACAATGAGCAATTAATATTTTTCCAATTGTTTAGAGCTAACTTTATTTGTGTGAAAAGTGTTTCATAATTGTGTTCATATAATTTTTGTGTTTTCCGTGGCAATTAGATTCCAAGGTATTTTATATATTTTATATATTTTAAATTGAATTTCTTTTTCTATCTCTTGTTGTTAGACTTTATTTATATTTTAAAATGCTGATGATCTCTATGAATTTATTTTGCATTTTGAAAATTTACTAAAGTTATTATTTCAACTAGTTTTTTTTAGTCGATTCTCTAGTATTCTCTAAGTGTACCATTATATCATCTGCAAAGAGTGATAATTTAGTTTCATCATTGCCTACTTTAGTTCCTCCAATTTCTTTTTTGTTTTCTTATTGCAAAGTAGGAGATTCACCTTCATCCTCCCCTCCTCTGTGATAATTTTAATGACTCTTTACATGAAATAATTTCCCCTACTCTCTTCCCTTATCTCAGTGCAATATTATTTTTCACCACCTGATTTTATTCAGATTTAATATTATCCTAGTCAAATTACTCCCATACTTTATGTCTCTGTATAGTCTTTTAACTGCCCTAATAATGAAAAATATTTTAAGAGTTACAGGTGTCATATTTCCCTATAGGAATATAAATAGTTTGACTTTTCAAAAATTTAAAATTAGTCTTTCTCTCTCTCTCTCTCTCTCTCTCTCTCTCTCTCTCTCTCTCTCTCTCTCTCTCTTTCTTTTTATGCTTCTCTTGAGTCTTGTATTTGACTTAAATTTTCTTGTCTGATTTTCTCTTTCAGAAGGATTGCTAGGAAATCTATTTTATTTAATGACCATTTTCTCCCCTGAAAGAATATAATGTTTTGGTTGCTAGGTGATTTTTATTATACATCTAGTTCTTTTGCTTTCTGGAATATGATATTCAAAGATTCCTGAACTTTTAATGTTGAAGCTGCTAAGTCTTGTCCAATTCCCAACTGAAGCATTTAAATTATTTCTTTCTGGCTGTTTGCATTATTTTCTCCTTGCCTTAGAGCTCTGGAATTTGCTTTAATATTCTTGGAATTGTCATTTTGGAATTTATTTCCAGAAGTGATTGTTGTATTCTTTCAATTTCTGTTTTACCCTCTTGTTTAAGAATGTTAGTGCAGTTTTCTTTGAAAATTTCTCATACCATGATGTATAGGTTTTTTAAAAAATATGATTTTCAGGTAGTTAAATAATTCTTAAATTGTCCTCCTTGATCTATTTTCTAGGTCAGTTGTTTTTTCAAATTAGACATTTCATAGTTTCATATTTTTTCATTCTTTTGATTTTGTTTTATTGTGTTTTTATGTCTCATAAAATCATTAGTTTCAATTTGCCCAATTGTTATGTGATGGTATTATTTCTTTCTGTGAGTCTTTGAACCTCCTTTTCTATTTGGCCAATACTACTTTTATGAAATTCTTTTCCTTGCTGAATTTTTCTACTTCTTTTTCCATTTGGCCAATTTCAGTTTTTCTTCTTCAGTTATTTTTGCTTTTATTTTCTTTTCAGTATTGTTTGTGCCTACTTTTCAAAGCTTTTGATTCTTTCTTATGTTACTTTTATTTCTTTTCTGAATTTTTCCTATTCCTCTCTTATTTGATTTTTGAATTTTTTTAACTTTGAACTCTCTCGGTGTCTAAGACCAATTCCTGTTTTTCTTTGAAGTTTTTCATGTAGCAACTTTGATCTGGTTCTGAGTTTGTGCCTTGTTTTTCTTAATCTCCATATTGATTTCTTTGATTAACTATTTTGTCTGATGTTTGCTCATTTTCTTAGCCTTTTTCTTGACTTTTATTATTATCTCAAAGATGGGTTCTGTTTTCAGGGTAGAAGGGACACTTTTTAAAATTTAAGTTTTTCCTTGTTGCTACCCTTAGCTCTAGTTGCATTCTTCCAATGTGATATGAATGAAGGCTTGAAGCCATCTCTCACTGCTGATTCAATTTACCCTAGGGCAGAGCCCAGTGCACTGGAAGTTCCTGTGTACTGGGGCTTTGGTCATCACCTATGTTTTGGGAAGAGGCTCTGAGTATGAACCTGCCAATCATAATGTGGATTGCCTTGAGCTTGGACTTGGGACCTCACTGTAGGCTTGTGCTAGGGCTTGAAACTTCAAAGGATGGGTAAAAGGATATTCTGCTGTTGGATTTGGTAGTGTCTCAGAATCTAGATATTGACTTGGACCAGGGTTCAGATCCTCAAGTAGGGGTGGGGTGGGGAGGAAGACTTCCTGTTGGATTGTGTAGGTACTCCTTGATGAGACCTTGTTATAGATTTCACTCCCTTCAAAACCCAGTAGAACAGATCCTTTATGTCTCTGAAAAATTGTTTTCTGCAGGAAAATTTTCTTATTCTTTTGGGTCTATACTCTAATATTCATTTTGAAACATTGTTTTGTTACAAAGTTACAGAGGATTCTTAGAGAGATTCAAGTTTTCTACCCCTCTACTCTACCATCTTGACCCCATCTCTCCTCCCATCTGACCTTAAATTCAGTAAAACTGTATATTATGCCCTCAGATGTATACATAGGGATTTATAGTACACATGTTAATCCAGGAATTCTAAATTAAAGGTACGACGCCTGACCACATAGGCGTCGTAGACGTTTATGGGCTAAGACTTCAGACTTGAGGCTTACAAATTAAAAAAAATATCCAGATCATTATACCCAAAGTAGAGATCATTGTAAAGTGGCTCTAATTTACATCTCTCAAAGACCTTTGAGGGTATGAAATGTACTATGTGGCTAGATAGGGCAAATGTCCAAATTATACTAAAAACAATGAACAAGGGAGAGAAAAGTTTTGTAAACTTTAAGTCAGGGTCCTTGATATCTAATCTTGGCAAAATTCAATGACATTAAAGAGATTCCCTGAACATCTAGCAAAAAAATAGTGCTCATTTAAAGACATATTGTTTTTCTGTTTTCCAAAGGACCAGTAATACCATGGGTGATGTCTTGACTTTTGAATGAATTGTGTATAAGTAAAACAATTTCACAAATACATTAGTATCACTCTCTTTCAAAGTCATCCAAATCCAGTGGCAGAATAAAAATCAAGACAATTGGCCATGATTGGGTATACAGTGGAAAACCTTGGCATCTTCTATGTTAGCCAAGTTTTACATGCTCCAAAGCACCTGCTTCAGCTACCTTTATGGCCTTTGGAACAAATTGTTCTCATCTACCCATTTCACCAAAAGAAATCTTCATGTGCTTAAGGTAAACATTCCCTTAATTCTCAATAGGCTTATCACCTATTGGTTACCCTTTACCTGGTTTAAAACTATCTGTCCAGATGGTTTACTAGAATGTAGATACTGAATATGCTATAGCTTCTTGGAACAAAAATTGAGAGCTGGATGAAAGGTAAACAAATAATTTGGATGGCAGCCCTGTAAGAGGTTTGACAATCCCTAATGCCAGAGGTTATGCACTATATTTTTTATTGTGACAAATGATCCACATTTTTTTTCACAGGGTTATTAGATCAAGAGACTATTGTAGATATATTAAACCTATTTCAGGAAAGCATTTGTCAAATTCTCTCTTGCTATACTTGTAAGTTAATAGTATAATTAGGTTCATTCTGATCTGGTGAAATTGTGAAATCCAAAGAATGGTTTTTAACAGATTGATATCATCTTGAACGATGGTTTATAGTGAAATATCCCAGTGAATTAGATAAAGCAAAAGAAGAAGAGCATGTCAAATTTGCAAGTGACATGAAGCTAATAAGGGATATTTAGCACACTGCATAACAGAGCCAGGACCAAAAAGATCTAGAACAATAGGATGAATTGAATAACATTAATTTTAATAGTCACAAATGTAAATTTCTAAGTGACTTAAAATTTATCTGTGTAAAAGGTGTGACTAGATCACAGTTCTTGGTCATAATAACAGATTTATTGAGATATGACCTAAGATAATAATGTAGCAAGGCAGTCAAAAGAAGTTAAGGCAATTTTAGATTGCATTAAAAGATAAACATAAATGTCTGGGGAAGAGGGGAAGAAATGTGAAAATTCTGCAATGCTTTCTTTTCTTTAGATTTTTCTAAACTATACTACTTTTGTTGACTCTTTGGTGCCATGTTTTTAGAAGAACAATGAAAAGCTAGAGTGCCTATATGTTATATTTATTAATTTATTAATGAAGAGAAAGAAGAGAATATGATGGAGATACAATTAAAGACTATATCAAAAAATATTCCATTTGAGGAAACTTGAAATATGAGGGAAAGGAAGAGAAGATTCAGGATAAGCCTAGTAGTAGTCTACAAATAGGTGAAGGTCAATCATTTCTAAGAGAGATTCAATTTTTTCTTGTCTCAGAAGATAAATCTATTACTAGAAGACATTGCAAGGCAGATCTCGGTTAGATATAAAGAAAAAACTAAACTAAATTTCTTAAGAGCAGGATTTGCCTGAAATTTATACTTTACTTGTAAGTAGGAGTTTCTCTTTCCTCAGAGGTTTTCAAGCAGAGTCTGGGCTTCTAAAGTGAAGTTGCAGAGGAGATTCTTCATCCTGTACCTGCTAGACTATGTGGCCTGGAAGGTCCCCTCCAGCTCAAAAATTCTCTGATTCTGGGATTTTTTTTGATCTCCAACAGAACTCTGTAAAATTTTAAGTATCCATGAGAAGAGGAATTCCTTAAGCTATTATCAGCTTATACATTAACAAAGTTATTTGACAAGTTCCTAGAATCAAGAGCCTGGGGAAGTGTGTAGGTAGAGAGAGGAACACAAAGAAGGGAAATGGGAAATTTCTGATGACCAATTTATTTACTTTGCCTAGGAATTTTCCTATTGATGATGGTTCTGTTAGTAGGTTAAGATTGTTCTCTCAAGTGGAACCCAAACCAAAAACAAAACAAAACAAAACAGTTAATAAACTAGGTGTTTTGCTTATGTGATTCTAAAACAAAAACAAAAAGTAATGTCAGTCATCATTTTAGGTGACCTTATTTTTTAAATATTCACCTTTCTTTTTTTAATATCATGTATATTTTTCAATGTATTCCTCCTTCCTCCCCTCTCCTAAGTTATAATATACACAGTACTGATTCTATGACAGAAGATAAAAGTTCTTTTTGCTTTTAAAGCATTTAAGGACCTAGAACATATATGAATAAAGCACTACACTAAGTACTAAAGATTGAAAGAAAAAATGAAAAATTCTCTGCCTTCAAGGTATTTATATTTTCTCTGGATAGAAGCAGAATGTACATAGACATCCAGTTCAAAACACAAAGTTGTTTTGTTTTTTTTTTACTTTAAACAAACAAAGATAACTTTTCCTTAATCTTCCTGCTTTATTGGAAAAATTAAGATAAATAAAATCCATGCAATAGATATGCATTAATAAAACCAAATAATTTCCCACTATTGTCTATGTCCAAAAATATATACTTTATTCTATATCTTGAGTCCATCATCTTTCTGTCAGGAGTGTTCTCTGAAATCTTGTCCTATCATTGTGTGTTGAAGAATATTCTTAAGTCTTTGTCTTTATAATATTTTTACTGTATTTTTTCTCCTTGTTCTGTTTGTTTTATTTTGTTTCAATTCATACAAGTTTTCCCAGGTTCCTTTGAAACTTTCATTGTTATAATTTTTAAAAATTTTCTAGATTGCATGCCAATACATTTTTAAATAATTGTTTTCTGATATTTTACAACCCATATTTTCTCCTTCCCCCACACCACACCCTTCCCACTCCTCCAAGCCAGCAGGCATTATATATTATATAGGTTGTATATGTATTATCATACAATACACATTTCCGTGTTTGTTATATTGTGAAAGAAGATACATATTGCTTAAACTAAAGAAAATTAATGTAGGAAAAAAATTAAGTATAGTATTTTTTAATCTGTATATCAGATTCAGAATATTTTACTTCCTTCTATGGTGGAGGATAGCCTGTTCCATCATAAGTTCCTTGGGGTTGTCCTGGATCCTTGCATTGCTGATAATAATTAAGTCGTTAATGGTTGATCATTATACTTGATTGCTGTTGCTGTGTACAACATTTTCCTACTTCTACTCACTTCACTTTGCATTGCTTCACATAAGTCATGACAGGTTTTTTATGATCATCTGTTTCATTATTTATTATGGCACTATAGTATTCCATTACAATCATATACCATAACTTGTTCAGCCATTCCCCAGCTGATGGACATTGCTTCAGTTTCCAGTTCTTTGCCCCCCCAAAAAAAGAACTGCTATAGATATTTTTGCACTAGTAGATCCTCTCCCATTTCTTCTATTTCTTTGGGATACAGATTTAGTACTGATATTGATAGATCAAAGTGTATGCATAGTTTTATGGCCCTTCGAGCATGGTTTCAAATTGTTCCCCAGGCTTTCAAAATTTCTTAGGGCACAATAGTATTCTATTCCATTCATACGCCATAATTTATCCAGCTATTCCCCAACTGAAAGGTTTTGGTTTAAAATTCTTGGCCAGTACCAAAAGAGCTGATACGAACATTTTAATACATATGTTTCTCCCCCCCCCCACCTCTCTCCCTCCATCCTCCCTCCCTCTCTCTCTCTCTCTCTCTCTCTCTCTCTCTCTCTCTCTCTCTCTCTCTCTGTCTCCCCCTCCCTCTCCTTTGCATTTTGAAAATGAAGACACAGATGCCCAGCAATGATACCACAGTCAAACAAATGAATAGTGTCAGAAGCAAGTTTCCTGATTCATGATATCAATGATCTGTCTATTTCACCATGTGTCTGAGCTCCAAAATTAATTCTGGACACTCAAATCAGAAACTTCAATTTCAATTTTGCTTCTTACCCTATATAATGTAGTTTATTACCAAATGAAGTTTTGTAAATAATATTTTGAATTTTTCCAAAACTGTTTTTAGTTTTAATTAAACTATCTAATTTGTTGTTGTTTTGATCTTCATCTACAGCGTAGAGTTCAACACAGATAAGGTTGAAGTGATTTCACAGAATTTCTCTGGTGTACTTCTCAAAACTGATTCTTCAGAAAGATCTTGATACTACACTAACAGCACCTATTGACCAAACTAATAAGACAGGAATGCATTATGTAGCCATAAACTAGTGACCTTGTACTTTGCTACAAAGCACTTTCACATCCTGAGCCCAGGCAAAGTTAGGTGTTAGTCCTAGGTATGGCGTGAGAGAATGTAGGAAGTAACTTTAAGTGCAGGCTGACCATCCCTCTGACCTTGCTTGGAACAGGGCTGCACTGAAGAATGCCTGATGGGGATTTGGTCTTCATTTCAATTTTCCTGAGTCAGTTTGACATAGCAATTTAATATTAAATAAGATCTTGCTAAATACAAGAACATCTCCAGCATGATATATTCTTTGCTGCAATTAATTGTAATTAAAATTAATCATACCTAGTGATACTTGATGATGCATGAGAAAGAAGTAGTTTCCTCTATAATCACAATGCACTTAATTTTAAGGTGACCCTTTTAAATTTTGTATTGAGAACTCTTCCAAGTGTTGTGAACTCTTTTTGTGAAAAAAAAATATTTGTGATCAGGTGGCATTTAAGTATTATCTACTTAGAGCCAGAAGAGACCTTACAGGTCAACCTGTCCAGCACTCTTATTTCTCAGATGAAGAAACTAAAGCCCAAATGACTTGTCCAAAGATGCAAGCTAATAAGCTATTAGAAACAGGATTTGAAACTAGTTCTTCTGACTTCAAATCCAGGTTTCTATTTACTGAATTAACCACTAAAATTGTTTAATTTTACAAAGTATAATTGTAAAAGCTTGTTATTAATTTTATTATTTTCCAAAAGCATAATGAAATGAAGTCAAATATTTGTACTGTGGCAGCCTAGAAATACATGTACCATATTCAAATGTATGCACCTGGACAAAGGGAATTTTCCACTGTGAAGATTGGATTTGAATCTCTCCTGATTGTAACAAGGAAGGTCCTTTGCTCTTACTTGATTGTGAAGATTGAATTGTAATCCCCTGTCTATTTGTTGATTTAATCCCCAGAAATGTAAGCACAGTACTTGAAGTTGAGTGGGAAGATCTGCCCATGTTAGATCTGATCACCAAGGGTGTAAATCTCCTACTTAATCATGAAGTAGGTGGTCTCTGACCCATGTGAGTGATAGTGAGTAAAGAATTAGAATCAACTAACTGCCTTCTGGGCAGTCCTAGAGTAGAGCATCAGCTGTGATTGGTAGGTGTGGAATTAGGGGAAGTGACAAAAGAAAAAAAGGTCTTTAAAAGAAAGAGACAAGTGCCTGAGGGTGTTGGTATTCTGGGAGTTGGTGGTGGTTGGTCTTCTGGGAGTTTGAAAGAGACCACTTGGAGGGGAGCCTGGTGGAGTTGAGGCTGATAAAAGAATCTGCTGATTGAACTGACAATGTGGTGAGTGTAAAGACTGACTTCCTTCCTTGCCCTTTCTTCCTTTTATAGAGGTGTGAGCCTCCAGGAAAGGCCCATTATCTTGCTACTCCTTTTCCCTGGCTGGGGCCTTAGAATTTCTACCTGGCTCAGAGGAAGTCAGAGCTTGCTCTCTCTCTCTCTCTCTCTCTCTCTCTCTCTCTCTCTCTCTCTCTCTCTCTCTCTCTCTCTCTCTCTCTCTCTCTCCTTTTCTATCTTCCTTAATATCTTCCCTCTATTGTAAAAGTAAACTACCATAAATTTCATTTTACTTTAGTAATTTATTTTTGGGATTTAGAAATTAAATCCCTGGCAACATAAATTTAATACTACTAAGCCTGGGCAGTGTCAAAGAAGGAAGTAACACCCAAGTATCTTCAAGTGGGGATATTTATATATCTATCTGTACTTTATCTCCTGAAGTCCAGTACCAAATAAAAAACTGGAGCTGGATGATCCATGGACATCTACAAATCAACATATCCAAATCATAATTCATTTTCTTTTCCCCAATATCTATTCCTATTGCATTATTTTCTATTTCTGTAGAGGGAGGGCACTTCTATCCTTCCAGGTATTGATGTCATTGTCAGTTTCTCTTTATATCTCATCCCACATGCCAGTCAGTCAATGAACCTTGCTGTTTTGGTCTCCAATTCATCTCTTGCATAGTCATTACCTTTGTTGAAGCCTTCGTCACCTCTTACTTGAACTATTTATTAGTATCCCATTGGCTCTTTTTGTCCCAAGCCTCATATGATTTTAATTTCTTCAAATCTACCATTGTGATTTCTATTAATCACAGGTCTGACCATTCCTCTCCTCTACACTGTCAAGTCAAGTAGGTTTTCTATTACTTCCAGGGTCCAATACATATCCAATACATATTGTTTAATATTTAAAGACCTTTGTGGCAGCTAGATGACCAGATCCAGAGATGGGAGATCCTGGGTCTAAATCTAGCCTCAGGTATTATCTAGTTTATGTGACTCTGAGAAAGTCACTTGAGCCCCACTACCTAGCCCTTACACTTTTCTATCTTGGAACCAATACACACTATTAATTCTAAAATGAAAGTTAAGGGTTTCAAAAATATAAATAAAGCCCTTCGCAATCTATCCACAGCCCATTTTTATGTCTTCATTATGCAGGATTCTTTTGTCTTCCTTTTCAGGTAAACTATAGACCAGTGAAACCAGGTTTCTCATTATTCTTCATGCATGGTACTCTATCTCCTTGTCTTTGTACATTCATTCCCCATGCTTGGAATTTGCCCCCCCCCCTCTAAAAATCTACCTCTACCTCTAAGAATTACAAGTTTCCTTCAAGGCTCAAATTAAATGCTTTTCTTGCCTCTCTCCATTCTCACCTGCTCTCCCTCCTCTGCAACCCTGCACACATGATCTGCTGTTGGGTTTTAGAACATATCTTGTTCATGATGGTAGTAGATACCTTTGTGTTACTTAATTAGTTCCCTAGTCTACTTTGTATGCACACCAGTTTCATCCAAAATGAGCTATTTTGTGTATGTTTTTAAAAAAGGAAAAGAACTTTCATTTTTCTTTAAAAAAATTCATGGTCCTCACTACCGCACTTTCCTCTCCCTATCAAAATGTTTAATATTTATATTTATATATGTACATATGTAATTGTATGTATGTATTATATATACACACATATTTGTGTATTTGTGTTATCTCCTTCAGCTGGATTGTAAGTTCCTTGTAAACAAATCTTTCACTCTTGTCTTTGTATATCAGTACTTTGCATAATAGTTTCTGACACAAATATGTATTTAAGTATTGATTGATTGACTTCAAATAGTTATCATACCCCCTCTCCCCTGCCCCTTTTCTCTTGGCTATGTATTTACAATTCCTTGAGTCAATATTCATTTGCTTCAATAGGCAGCTAGATGGAATAACATATAAAACCCTGGTCCTGGCATTAGGAAGACCTGAGAACACATTTTGCTTTGGACACTTAGTAACTGCGTGACCCCGAGTAAATCAATGAATCTCTCTAACACTCAATTTCCACACTGATCAGCTCTCTTTGGGAAAAGAACAATATTCAAAATCAGCTACCCACAAAGCCAAAAAATGGCAAATTCCATCACCACCTCATAACTATTGAGAAAATCTAGTGATTGGCAGGCTACTCTCAGAACAAGAGGGTGGCTACCTTCTTCAACTCTCTGCACCATCAGGCAGATTAGATGAAAATTATGAAAGTCTAATTGGTTTATTGTTTCTCCAAACTCAAATCACACACCATCAGAGAAAAGAGCACTTTTTTGCCCTGAAAATATCTCTGTCATGGACTAATGTGTAGTTTGTATTAAGGAGTAAGTAACCACAGTAATAGATTCTTTTAACAGAACACAAAACAGGTCTGATTTTCAGATTAATCATTCAGTTTACTACTCATCTTGTCACCTCCAACCAATTATTTTCCTTTCTGTGTAGCAGTCCTTACTCTAAAAATATGGAATATATTTTTAGCTTGTTTATTTGTTTTTGTTTTTTTAATTAATATTAATTTAGTTAGTCAATTTAGAACATTATTCCTTGGTTACAAGGATCATATTACTTCCTTCCCTCCCTCCCCTCCACCATTCCCATAGCTGATGCACAATTTTACTGGGTATTATGTGTGTCCTTGATCAGAACCTATTTCCATGTTGTTGGTGTTTGCACTAGGATGTTCATTTAGAGTCTACATCCCCGACCATATCCCCTTGACCCATGTAATCAAGCAGTTGTTTTTCTTCTGTGTTTCTACTCCCACAGTTTTTCCTCTGAATGTGGATAGTGTTTGTTCTGGTAGATCCCTCCAGGGTGTTCAGGAATACTGCATTGCCACTAATGGAGAAGTCCATTACATTTGATTGTACCACAGTGTATCAGTCTCTGTGTACAATGTATTCCTGGCTCTGCTCCTCTCACTCTGCATCACTTCCTGGAGGTTGTTCCAGTCTCCATGGAACTCCTCCACTTTATTATTCCTTTTTGCAAAATAGTATTCCATCACCAACATATACCACAATTTCTTCAGCCATTCCCCAATCGAAGGGCATCCCCTCATTTTCCAATTTTTTTGCCACCACAAAGAACGAAGCTATGAATATTCTTGTACAAATCTTTTTCCTTATTATCTCTTTGGGTTACAAACCCAGCAGTGTTATGGCTGGATCAAAGGGCAGGCAAACTTTTATCGCCCTTTGGGCATAGTTCCAAATTGCCCTCCAAAATGGTTGGATTAATTCACAACTCCCCCAGCAATAAATTAATGTCCCAACTTTGCCACATCCCCTCCAGCATTCATTACTTTCCTTTGCTGTCATGTTAGTCAGTCTGCTGGGTGTGAAGTGATACCTCAGAGTTGTTTTGATTTGCATCTCTCTGATTATAAGAGATTTAGAACACTTTTTCATGTGCTTATTAATAGTTTTGATTTCTTTAATAGAAAATTGCCTAATCATATCCCTTGCCCATTTATCAATTGGAGAATGGCTTGATTTTTTTGTACAATTGGTTTAGCTCCTTATAAATATATAATACATATACTTACATCACAATGTTAATCTTTAATCTATGCTTTTCTGGACTTTTACTAATGAAATTGTTATTGCATTTTGGTCTAAAAAGGTTCATTTATTATTTCTGCTTCTCTGTATTTGTGACATTTTTATGCTGTAACATGTGGTCAATTTCTGTGAAGGTGTCATGTAAGCTGTGAAAAAAAAATATACTTCTTTCTATTTCCATTCAGATCTTCTACACAGATCTATCATATCTTTGTTCAAAATTCTATTCATCTCTTTAATGTTTTTCTTATTTATTTTATGGTTGGATTTATTAAACTATGAGAGGAAAAAACTGAGTTTCCCCAATAGTATAGTTTTATTTCTTGTGTCTATTTCTTCCTATAAGTCATTTAACTTTTCCTTTAAGAATGAGGATGCTTTAGGGGGCAGCTGGGTAGCTCAGTGAATTAAGAGCCAGGCCTAGAGATAGGAGGTCCTGGGTTCAAATCTGGCCTCAGACACTTCCCAGCTGTGTGACCCTGGGCAAGTCACTTGACCCCCATTGTCTAGCCCTTAACACTCTTCTGCCTTGGAGCCAATACACAGGATTGACTCCAAGACAGAAGGTAAGGGTTCAAAAAAAAAGATGGGAAGAATCAGGATGCTTTTCCTTCTAGTGTATATTTACTATTAATATTACTTTAATGTCTATGGTTCCTGTTAGCAAAATATAATTTCCATGCTTATCTTTTTTAATTAAGTTTTTTTTTTTGCTTTTCTTTGTCTGAAGTCATGATTGCTATTCCTGCATTGTTTTGATTCAACTACAACATAATCAATTCTGCTCTGGTGCATTCTTTAATTCTCGGTATGTTTTTCTGTCAAGTATTTCTTGTGAAAAATCTGCTCTTGGATTCTAATTTCTAATCCATTCTGCTATATGTTTCCATCTTATGGGTAAATTCATCCCATTCACATCCACAGTTAAGATTACTAACTTCTGAATTTCTGAACTACTGAATTTCCCCCATCCTATTTTCTTCTTTATCCTCTCTTCTTTCTTTTAACCCTGTCCTTCCTCAAAAGTCCATTTTGTTACTGACCACTGCTTCCCTTAATTCCCTTTTAATACCTCGATTTTTCTTATCTCTATTTACTTTCTTACTTCCCTTTTAGGTAAGCTAATTTTTAGTTCCGGATTGTGTGCTTTTATGTTTTCTTTCCTCTTTGAACCAATTCAAATGGGAGCAAGGTTCAAGTATTTCCTTCCTTACCACAATTTTCCCTTCCACTGTTGGAGGTAAGGGAGTTGGCACAATACTTCCCTCTGTGAGTCTATGTGAGATTTTTTTTCTTTCTTCCCCCTTTTCCATGCCTTCCATCTATATTGAATCCTTCTACCTGCCCTAATAATGATAAAGTTCTTAGAATTTATATGTATCATCTTCCCAAATAGTAATGTAATAAGTTTAACTTTACTGAATCCCTCATAATTTCTCCTTCTTGTTAACTTTATGAGGCTTCTCTTGAATCTTATATTAGGAGGTCAGATTTCCTACTCATACCTGTTCTTTTCATCAGGAATTCTTTAAATTCCTCTGTTTCACTAAATATCTATTTTCCCAAGAAACAAAACAAAACCAAAACTTAATTTTTGCTGGACAGGTAACACTTGGTTATAATCCTGTGTCTTCTGGAATGTCATACTCTAAGCCTTCTATTCCTTTATTGTGTTAGCTGCTGAATCTGTGTGATCCTAACTGTCAAATATATGACAGACTGACAGTGTTTGAATGATTTCTTTATGGCTCTTCAAAGTATTTTCTCTTTGATCTGGGAGCTCTGGAATTTGGCTATAATATTCCTTAGGGTTTCCATTTTGAGATCTCTTTCAAGAAGTTATCAGCAGATTCTTTCAATTTTTATTTTACCCTCTAATTTTAGTATATAAGGGCAATTATCATTTATACTTTCTTGAAAGATAATATCTAGGTTCTTTTTATAATCATGACTCTTATCTATTCCACCTAAATCTATTCTCCAGGTCATTTGTATTGTTAATGAGCTATTTCATATTTTCCACATTTTTCTCCATCTTTTGACTCTGTTTTATTGTTTTTTGATGCTTCATTGTGTCATTAGTTTCAATGTGTCTAATATATTTCAGTAATTATTTTCTTCATAACTATTGTACTTCTTTTTTCTTCTTTACCAATCCTTTTTTTAAAAGATAATTTCTTCTGGGTATTTTTTTTCTGGCACTTCTTTGACCAAACTGTTCATCTTCTTTTCATGATTTTCTTCCTTCACTCTAATTTTTTTTCCCCAATTACTTTTCTGCCACCCTTGTCTGATTGTAAAAAAATAATTTTTATCCCTTCCAGAAATTCTTGTTGGCCCTATGTAAAAAAGAAAAAAAAACATTTTTTCTTCGTGGTTTTCCTAATAATAATTTTGACATTGTCATCTTCTGATTTTACATATTGATTTTCCCTGGCACTATAGTAATTTTTGTGGTCAGATTCTTTTGTTGTTGTTGTTTGCTCACTTTTGACAGTATATTTTAGACTTTACATTTTATTTTAATATTGAGCTCTGTTCCCAAGAGTTGGAGTGGGGAGGCATTGATCCAAGCTTCAGACTCTTTCACAATGCTATTTTCAGAGCAAATTCTAATTCGATGAATTAGGAATTTTTGATGTTTCTGAGGTAGTGTGATTTGGG
Source organism: Monodelphis domestica (assembly GCF_027887165.1). NCBI lineage: Eukaryota > Metazoa > Chordata > Mammalia > Didelphimorphia > Didelphidae > Monodelphis > Monodelphis domestica. Next base: position 426,612,639 of record NC_077229.1, read on the forward strand.
AAAGGTGTGATCATTTCACTCCTGGTCTCTGCTCTAGTCCTTACACAGAAAGATTTCTTGATGTATTGGGACAGAAAATATTCTTCTCTGTCCCCAAACTCTGGCCAGTAAGTAGGTATAGGCAATGGAGTTGCCAAACAACTCCTTCATATGTCCTATGCTAGAATATAATTCCCTTGTAATCTCTTTCTAATGAGTTGACAAATATCCTTGTGATCTCTATCTTGAGAGCACCTGAAGCTGTTTCCACTGCCATTAAAAACTGTAAAACCAAGATTTTGTGTCAAATGCCTTGTGGGCTGTGGATCAGCCCTACTCCAGTGTTCTCTTTCCCACTTCATAAGTTGTCTTAGGCTGGAAGAAAGTCTCACTTCAACCTTTTGTAGGATCTGTTACTTTCAAATTCAAATTTATTTTAAAATTAAAGAATAAATAAATAAATAAAAATAAAATTTAAAAGTTATTTTATTTTAAAGTTGTTTGGAGAGGAATGTTGGGACAGTTTGGCTGTTTCCATCTTATCCCCTTTCAGAGTCATTGTGGAGGATTACTTTTAAATTTCATTTTTATTCTTCTTCTGAAGCCATTACTTAAGTTTAAAACAAACTATTTCTTCCTGTATTTTGCAAAAAAAAAAAAAATAGAGAATTCAGGAACTTTTTCTCCCTTTGTCATTCTCCCAACTTTGGATAGATCAGGAAACAATAGCAAGAGATTTCAATAATCCTATTCAATTTCTATAGGGAATTAATATTTTTCATTTAAGGAGAATTGATTGAGAAAATAGGAATATTTTAATATCTCATGACCAGATGAGCAATACTCAATCATGCAAATGAATGTGTCTCACTGGTGTTTGAGGAACCAATAGATATTGTCATTTATAATTGTTATATATGGATTTGGTTCTGATTTTAATATCTTATGGCCAGATGAGCAATACTCAGTCTGAACCTTTTAGCTATACTGAGGATACCTCAGAGATATTCTTCTCTGCAAGGGAAAACGATGACACTCAAAGATAGACTTTGGGAACTGTGGAGTTGCAAAAGAGAGTGATATTCAATGCCCCCTGAAGTGAGCTTCATAGAACTTCAGGAAGAAACCTGCTGTGACCTCTTCCTGTTTGTGACTGCAAGAAACTGAGATTTTATCTATACCCTTGGGGAAGGATATACATCTGAGATCTTCTAAGAATTGTGTCTTGTTCTTTACAACTAGTCAATAAAAATTTACTCTGATAATTTTTTGAACTCTATCCTTGAAAAGGGAGTTAGTAGTTTTTTCTTCAATGAGGAATAAAATCAAAAGAGCTGAGAAATTCCCCTAACATGAACTTGAGTTTTTCATGTTAGGAGAGCCTGTGAAATAAAGGTTAGAGATACCTTTCTTCAACTGACTTATTTAATAATAAAAATTTAATAATAAACCTATGTATATATGCATATATGTATGTATATTATTTAAATGTGTGTTTATGCACATATGTATGCATTTATGTATTTAAAACATTAATAAATCTGTAATCTCATCAATTTAGATGTTCTCCCCAATCACACAGACCTCAATCTATCCATGTTTCCTTAACCCATGCAACTCTTGCCTAGGTTATCCCAAAATTCAACATAGGTGGTCAATTCAGTGTTCTCAGTGTTCTTGATTTCTCCTGACATTTTTGACTATGCCAGTGGAACTCTATGAAGTTCAACTACTATCTCCTGTTCTTTACATAAGAACAACCCCATCTTCCCTTTTTATCACATTGTTCCTTACATCCTTTACTTTTATTCTTCAAAGTTCTGCTTTGGTTACATGTTTCAGATTGATAGTATTTTCCATGCATTTTTCACTGTCTGTATAACCTTTTTTTCCTTGGTGACTGTCATATTCCATGTTTCATTGCCATATGGGAAAAAAACCCAGTAGAACATTTATATTAAAAATATTGTCCTTTACTTTCATAGAAAACTTAGATTTGTTAAGGAAACTCTATCTATCTATCTATCTATCTATCTATCTATCTATCTATCTATCTATCTATCTCTATAAGTTATTTTCACTAAAATTTTCTTTTTTATTGGAATTTTGTAGGTGACATTCTTTAGTTCCTGGTAATCCCAGATAACACATTGTTACTTTTGTTCTAAACGTTGTCAGTGTGACTTTGATGTGAAATATCAAGAAAGTAGGAAATGTTATATCTACTCTTACGCAGCTGTTGCAAATAAAGTGTCAATCAATCAAAAAAAAATTACATGGGCCAGATACTGTGCTAAGCATTGGAAATACAAAAAGAAACAAGTGATAATCTCTTTCCTCAAGGAGCTTACAGTCTAATGGGGAGACAACAAACAAACATATGTCAAAACAAGCAGTATTCAGGATAAATAGGAAATAATACAGGGTAAGCAGTGGAAATAAGGAGGATTAGAGAGGCTTCTCATATAAGGTTAAATTTTAATAGGGAGTTAAAGAAGTCAGAGATGTCAAAGTGGAGGAGGGAGATCATTCCAGGAACTGGAGATTGCCAGAGAAAATACCTTAGCTGAGAGATGAAATGTACTTTGCTTTGAAAATCTAGCTAACATTCACATTCATGCATAATTCTTGGACTTTTCTGTGACAGTCATAAACCTTACTCCTAATGTTTTCATTCTAATCCTTGTTGCCCAGCACATGCTTTTGTCAAATAATGCAGATCTATTTTTCCTTCCTCCTTTCTTTTTTTGGCCCCCCTATCTATTAAAAACATTCACTCTGTTTGAGATTAATTTAACCATTAGTACTACAAAAACAATATGAAAGAAAACTGTATGTTGCTGAGAGTAGACTAAGTAGCTGTGTAGGAAATCTATTGAATTATTTTATTAACATATATCTGGGGCAGATGGATGAAGATGGACTGTATAGCATTTGGGAATTTGCATGGTATGCTCACTATTCAATTCAACAAACATTCATTTAGTATATACTAGATGCCAGATGGGTGTGCTGGGAGGACTAACACTTCAGGTGTAGTGTCTTGCGCTACTGATTCACCTGTGGTGTCCAACTTTCACACAATACTCATTAGTCATCCTGACTTTTGTCTTGCCCCTGGATATTGATAACTCTGGAAGAGACTATGAGGCTGATAACTTTGTGCAACTCTGCCTCACTGAAGTCTAATTCATAGGCAAGTCATGATTGTCATAGGTCTTTTTTGAAAATAAAGAATGAAGAGCAACAGCAAAAAACAAAACAAAACAACTAGATGCCAAGTAATATGCTGGGTACCTGACATACAAAAATAAAAAAAAAGACACTTGACATCAAGTAGCTTGAATTTTACTATAGTTGGGAATTGAGTGAAGCAATACATTAACAAATAAAAAATGCAAGGTTTGGATGAAGGAAATACTATTTTTTGAAAGTAGAACTCTTAACATCTCTTAACAACGATAGGACATGGTTCTTAAACTGAGTTTTGAAGGGGATATTAAATAAACTTGAAAATATAGCTCAGAGCCAAATTTTTAAGGATTTTAAAGGGAAAGATATTGGTATCATATCCTAGAAATGTTAAAATGCCATTTAAACTTCTTGAGTGGGGGTATGACATGATCTGACCTGTTCAATGTGAATGTCAATTGGACAGCTATATGAAAATGAGATAAAGAGAGGGAATATTGGAAACAGGGACATCAATTAGGCACTAGTTCAATGAAGACGTGTTAAGAGTCTGATGTAGGGAATGGGATGGTTATGTGAATGGAGAGAAGAAAAGGGAAGCAAGAGATGTAGAGACAGAATCAAAAGGACATGATAGCTAAATGGATAAGGGGGTAAAGTGAGAGAGTGGAGATTCTACTTTCAATTATCTCGAACTGTTCACTGATACAAAAGACCATCTGCTTGAATGCAGAATCACTTAATTTAGAGCTGGAAAGAACCTCCTCAAAGACGAGTTAGTCTAATGAACTTCACCAAGATTCTGTTCTACATATTCTGGACTATTGGTGTAGTAGCAGAGGATCAGGAAAGAAAGAGAGGGGACAGATAAAAAGAAGTACTACTTCCTCTCTTAAGTAGAGCTACACAAGGGAAGGTGAGAGATTTGATCAAGGTTCAGAGCTGAAAGTAAGGAGGAAATCCCCTTCAGTCTCTGGTTTCTGGTTTATTCCCTTGATAGATATTACTCTGATCCCCCTTACCACATTAGATGAATAAGATGTTCGGTTTCTTCTGGATTAATAAAATCTATTTATTCTTTCTAATATTTAGGAATGGTAGGTTTAGGGTAGAGGGAAAATGAGGAAATCCCTAATTTGTATTTTAACCTAAATTCCCCTCAGGAGTTAAGGGCTCACATCTGGAGACCTGAGTCCCAGGTGAGATTGCGGAGTCAAGATGTTGTATTTTCCTGATATCGAGGAATGTACAGTTATTGAAAAGGCCAGTTGAAAATCTTATTGGGTAGATAGTATCTCATCTTCCCCAAAGGGAAAAAGTCTCTATCCATTACTGAGAAGGATGGCTAATGTGATTTTCTTCAGATAGATGAGGGATCACAACAGGTTGAGCTCAGCAAGATGCTCCTCTCTCTTCAAGTTAAAAAGAGAGAAGAACCCTCTCCCCAAATGCCAATCTCTTTTTCTTGGATAGAGGTTCTAGCCCATCCCCTGTTGACAGCAGAATTCTGCATGATGTTTTCCTGCAAACCAAGTCCTCACAATGCAGTCTGTAACTCTCTCTTCCACATTGGTCATCAAATTCCTAAATACAATCTCTTTTGAGGGACCACCTTCTACTTTAGAAGGAGCCTATTTCACCTCTGCACAGTTCAAATAGTCAGAAAGTGTGTTTGTTTTCTTTGCATCAAGTCTAAATCTGCCCCTCTGTACATTCTACTCATTATTCTTAGTTCTACTATTAGGCCAGGTAGAAAAAAGGCAAATCTCATTTCTATATGATGGCCTTTAACATCTTATAGATAACTATTATATCCCATTTCAAGTTTTGTTTTCTCCATGCCAAAATAGTATACAAAATAATAGGAAAATAGATGTAAAGTTGAAAGGACCTGAGAGTGTAATTAGTGTAATCTCATTTTTTTTACAGATGAAGAAACTGAGTCTCAGAAAGGAACACAATATTTTCTAGGGAAATATAAATTAGATGTGGGGTGTGTGTATGTACTTGTGCAGCATTAACATTAATATTTATAACCAGGAGAACATTGTACCGAGACTGATACATTGTGGTACAATCAAATGTAATGGACTTCTCTACTAGCAGCAATGCAATGATCCAGGACAATCCAGAGGAATTTATGAGAATGATGCTATTCACATCCAGAGAAAGAACTGTGGAAGTAGAAACACAAAAGGAAAACATTTCCTTGATCACATAGGTCGATGGGGATATGATTGGGGATGTAGACTCTAAATGATCTCTCTATTGCAAATATCAATAATATGGAAATATCTTGATACATGTAAAACCCAGTGGAATTTCTCATTGGCTATGGGAGGGAGGTGGGAGGAGGGGAGGGAAAGAACATGTTTTATGTAACCATGGAAAATTAATCTAAATTAATTTATTAAATTAAAAATAAAAAAACAATATTTATTTTACACTATTATAGGAAATGAATGTTCTTGTTTAGGTCTCCCTATTTAGATTCTAAATCTTCTTATTTAGATACTTTAAAGTCTCAGTTGGTATAAATATAATTAAGAAATTCATTCTCAGTTTTTGACAACTGATCATTTCTAAGATCAGTGGAACCTTGATGTACAATTGTGGAGGCAGCTAGATGGTGTGGTGAAGAGAATGCCAGCTCTGAAGTCAAGAGGCCCTGAGTTTAAGGTCAATCTCAGACACTTACTAGCTGTGTCACCCTGGGCAGGTCATTTAACCCTATTTGTCTTAGTTTTTTCATTTGTAAAATGATCTGGCAAAGGAATGGAAATCACTCCAGTATCTTTACTAAGAAAACCTCAAATGGGATCACAAAGAGTTGTCCTGGACTGAATTGGGTGAACAACAAAAAATGTCTAGCCATGTTACGCTATCTAGGAATATTTCTATCTCCATTCAAGTATTTGTTCATTAAGCATTTATTAAATGGATACCACGTGTAATACATAGGTACATCAGAGAGGAAATTATGAATGAGACGTTATCTTGAAAAGGTGAATACAAGTTAATATATACTATACCAAATGAACTAAATCTTTATTAAAGGAAAGTCTCATGCTAAGAACTAATAGAAACAGAACAGTAAGATAGTCCCTACTCTCAAGCAGCTCATTTTCTAATGGTGATATGAAAGGTTTCTGCTAAAAGTCAAAGAGAAATTCACTATGGTCCTTAGTACACTTCTCTTTAATGTAATTTCTGGGAATAAAATTCCTATCAGTCTATAATGCTGAACTACTTGACAGGGACAAGGACTCTGGTGACAAGAACTTCTTTTTCTTGGTCCTCAATAGATGTAGCTGTAGTACCTACAGGAGCAGTTGCTAGGCTTCATCACCAGAAGTGTTTGCTTTCCCGAATGGTCATTATGAGCAGTGGGCTAAAAACATTGCTATTCTAAAATCTCTTGGGGCCTAGAATCCTATGATATTTCCATCAGAATCCAAGGAGAGATGGTGATTAAGGTGGTTCAACTTGTCTGGACATTTCTTGTTTCAACTTCAGAGTACCCAGGTACATCAGTTGGATGTACTTTTTTATTCTCCTAAATTTGATTTAGATTAAACTTGAATGTAATATATAATTATTATACTTCTCTTTCCTCTCCCCACCAGTTTATTTCTATATTGTTTTTCTTTTAAAAAATAATAATAGCTCACATTGGCATAAGTTTCATAAGGAAAATTTTCCTCACAAAACTACTATGAGAAAGTAAAGAAAGATAGTTTAAATCTCAGCTTATGGATGAGGAAGTTGACTTTAGACATTTCTCAGGGTCAACATGGCTAATAATGATGGAGCTAAGGATTGAACCAAGTTCTTTTACTTCCACAAGTAATAATTTTTTGCCCTACACTAGGGGACTCTCTAAGAGATCACATCTTAGAGGCACAACCTGTACTGATGGGTAATCTATATTTAGATCAATATTCAAAACTTAGGATGAACAAGATGCCATGATATCATTTGAGAGAGAGAGAGAACATTCACTGGTATGTAAAAAGGAAGGTTTACATGACATCTGAGCTACTCTTTGAAGTAAGCAAAGAATCTCAACAGGGAGACAATGCCTTAATCAAAAAGAATGGATAATTAACATTTATACATAGTGTCTCTAAAGTCTTAATGTGGTTTTAAGCTTTAGTAGCTTAAAAAGCTTTGTTTCCTTAATACAGCACGAAGAGTTTTGGGACACTTTATATGGAACTTTAATTTTCTAAGTGTCTTAGATGAGGTGTGACAAACACATGTTTCTGCAATACTCCCATGTAACTCTAGAACTAGATTAAAATGCAATTGAAACAAATTTTTAAAAAGAAATAAAAATACAAAGAATGTAGATAATGTTGTCATGTAAATTTTTAAGTCAAATATGTGGCTGGCAGCAATGCTTAAATATTTTATTATGTATTTATTATGTATTATGTATGTTTAGAGGTCCTCATTTCTATTTGAGTTTGACACCGTCTTATGTCATCTCATTCGAATTCACAAAAGATTGGGAGAAAGATGTTAGCTCAGCTATAAGGCATTACAGGTATCATTATGTCTACTTTGTAGATGATAATAATAAGTATTTATACAGCTCCCACTATTATGTACCTTGTACTCTGCTAAATGCTTTACAAACATCCCATTTGATGCTTACAACAGTCTTGGGAGGGAAGCACTATTATTATGCTTGAGGAAACTGAGGCAAACAGAGGCTAAGAGTAGTATGATACCTACCTGTAGTACAAAATTATCTGTACATACAAAGCAAAATGGAAGACTTTAGGCAACCATTAAAAGGGACCTTCTATTAAGACTAGGATTGACCAGAATCACTCAACCAATAAGCGTCTAAGGCTGGATTTGAACTCTGTTCTTTCCTATTCTAGGGAGGTCCTATCCACTGCATCACCTACCTACCCTGAGATTAGAAAACAATGGCTTGTCACACAGCTAGTACACATCAAAGGCTGCATTTGAATTCCAAGTCTTCCTGATAGCTAGTCTGGCACACTAATCTCTTGGCCACGCTGTCTCAGAAGAGCTAAAATTGGTATTTAAGAGTTGTTGCATCAGAGTTCCTACTTGGTAATTTTTCAAAGGATTCACTTAGGTGAGCCCCCATCATTAGCATCTGGGAGTCCCTCGGACCTGCACAGCTGAGAGGCACCAGCACAAAACCACAGTGGTCTGTCCGGTCTTTCTGAGTCATTAATAATGAACTGACTGCTGTATATGCAGTATAATAATAATGAACTGACGCTCTGAGGGGCCGCATACCAACTGCTATTCAATTGTAAATATCCTCCCCCTTTCTTTAAAATGGGCCCCTGTATGGTGGAGCAGAGAACATTTGCTATATATTATGCTAAAGAGTCCCTGGAATCGGAGCGCAGGAAAGGGGTACAATGCAGGCAGCAAAGCCAGAGCATTAACTGGCTATGCATCTGTTTTTGCACTTCCCCTAACTCATGGCTCCTTGACAGCCGCTCCTTCCCTTTGAGATGTATGGATTCTTTTATACAGACAGAACGGATAGATTGGTGAACAAATGTGTTGCTGTTTGATTCCTTTGGTGGTACCTTCCCGATGATGAAAAAGTTCTACTTAATGCCATTTCTTTTCCCCTCTAGTGCTTTTCTTTCTGGCGTCTAGTTTTGCTTGGCTTTAGCTGACGCAGAGCCTTTCCCTTGGGAAGCTATTGTACAACCCACGAGATTTCAATGACATTTAAATTAATATTCATTCTGTCAATTTTTCTTTGCTCAATTTAATCCCAGGGTTGTTGGTTCTTTCTGGTCTGTCCTCCATCACACAGGAACTAAACAATAGCCAACAACACTTCACTCTTCCTGTGCCTGTAGAAAGCAGCTTCCCCTGTTTCTCTCTAGGGCGTCTTTGGTTGTGTTTGCATACACAAGGAGAACTGGAAAAAAAATGAGAGAGAGAGAGATACTGGCATTGCCTGGAGGCCCCTTGTTCTCTGACTTCTCACAAATAACCTTCCTCCTGTGTTTGCTATGGGACTATACACTTTGAAGCAGAAAGTGTTTCCTTTATTTTAGAGTAAATAATCTCTGAAATCTGAGCCCAGGAAGAAGGAAGGGATAACACAGAAAGAAAAGCCAATACAAGAACTTGAAGTACATCTTTTTATTTTTTTTCCAATTTCCCACAACTCAGGATTCCCTAACAGCCACTTTTCCCCCATTAAATTCAGTCATGAAAGAGGACTAAAGAGACTTATAGGCAGTTTCTGCTCCAGTCATTGGGCTTGCTCATCCTTCCTTGGGGATTCAGGCTTGGTTACACTCTCTGACTGACATGGTTAGGAAGGAAGTATGAGAGAATCACCAACATTCTGAAGTCCTGGATCAATATCAAGCTCTATTCACACTGATTTTTAACATATGTTTTCCTGAGTTCTGGATCTGGTTGATCTGCTTGTGAATGTGACATCCTTCATCTCTTCCTAGCTTAAAATGACTTCTCTGGGCCCAACCATGAGCCTGCCTGATTTATGGCATTTGTTAACCCCATTTCCATTTAACTGAACCAGCATGTCCAAGTTCCTAAAAGACAGACATATAAAGTTGATAATTCAACTCCAAAAAAGTTGATAATTCAATTCCAAATGCAATTTTGCCTTAATTGTGTGGCTATCAGTGATTAACTCCCCATAATCACCAATAAAGATTCAGCAATGTTGCTTCTCACTCAATCCTGGACTCCCTGGAGACTTTTCCTCCTTGCCTCATTTTTCCTCCGCTCTCCTTTAAGCATAGATACCCTCCACTCAATTTCCCAGCTTTCCAATTCCTCTTTATGTGTGATCTTTCCTCATTAGAATGTAAGTTCCTTGAGGATAAAGAGGTAAAGACAAAGCACACTTGAATTTGTAACCCAGGGCATAGCACAGTGCCCCATTTCCAGTAAAAAAATTCTCTCTCTCTCTCTCTCTCTCTCTCTCTCTCTCTCTCTCTCTCTCTCTCTCTCTCTCTCTCTCTCTCTCTCTCTCTCTCTCTCTGTCTCTCTCTGTCTCTCTCTGTCTCTCTGTCTGTCTCTGTCTCTGTTTCCCCTCCCTCTCCCTTGTCTCTCCCTCTGTCCCTCTCTCTCTGTCTCTATCTCTGTGTATCTCTCTGTCTCTGTCTCTCTGTATCTCTCTGTCTCTCTGTCTCTCTCTCTTTCTCTGTCTCTGTCTCCTTGTGTGGGATGTAGGTTTGAAGTGAGCACATGGTTTCTTAAATTCTTACATTTCATTTCACATTTGTAGACAACTTCATACAACAGGTAGATAATGAGCAGAGACCTTAAAGAGCCACTGACCAATTTATTTTCTCTAATACTCATGTTTGCCTGCACCAATCAATATGTTCCTGACAACCGTTTTGTATTTTTGTATCTTTAAACATTCTAGGGTTGAAAGTAATATTTCTCATCTTTTTTTTAATTATTCTCCTTGTGTTTAGGTGCTGAACAACAACAATAGCAAAAAGCAAAACAAAACAAAACAAAACAAAACAAAAAAACATGGAGGTGGCCTGCTTTTCTTGGTTCCTTGTCAAAGATTGTGGCTTTGATAACTGCTCTTAGAGAAGAGGATTTTGCCCTTGGACTCTTGTATCTGCATAATGGCGCCTTCTGTCTGAAAGGGCTGCATTTTGGTCAGCACCTTGGCTTGCCTCTCTTCCTGAGGATTTGGATTTATTCCCTCTCAATAAGGTGGCCAACATGCCAAACCCTTACAAAGATCAGATCCTGTTTTTTATTTTCCCCTTGGGGTTCAAAGCCGATAGATCCTATTGGCTCCTGGAATCCCATTCATTGAGCCACATTGCCACACAAAGTAGAATTTTTATGTTTCTGTTGTTTTTGTTTTTCATTTTACAAGTAATGAAGAGATTATAGCAATACTGTCTTCAAATATTATAAAATACCCATTCAGACAAATCTGCAATTACTGCCTTTCACTGTGTCATTTTTATTTTGTATGACAAACAAAAATTCTTTGAGAGAGCTAATCGAGATTGACAACCCCTGGGCTGGAGTACTTCCCACTGAGGGAAACAAGTGAACACCCACTTCTTTAAGCTGACAGAAGCAGCACTACACCCACCCTACTCACTGTGCAAAGAGTGCAAAGAGCCAAGAGCTAGCTTCGTAAGAATCAGAAATGATCTCACTCAGTAATTCAAATTTTTATAAAACTCAAAACAGAAACTACTTGGAGAAATACTCTGTTAAACACAGGTGTCAGCAAAGTAAATAAATAGGTGGGGAACATCTTCTATCACCTACCACAATAAGTTCCAGGTGAGTAAGTGACAAATATGAAAAGCACATCATTTGAAAGAGCAGAGGAAAATGAAGGAGCATACTTTTCACTACTGCAGGTAGAGGGAAAATGTGTAGTCAAATGGTGAGGTGAGAATGAGATTACCAAAGATAAAAGTTGGTTTTGATTAAGTGCAATTGAAAAGCTTTAGCTCAAACAAAATCAACACAGCTGGAATGACAAGGGAAACTGAAGATTAGGTGAAGGGGAACTTTGCAGCAAATATATCTGATTAAGGTCTTATATTCAAGACATATAGTTATAGTTCAGAAACAACTAGAATACCCATATTCTATGATTCAAAGAGCTCACTGCTAAGTATAGATCTCACAGAAATCAAAGATGGGTTCCATATACAACAAAATATTCAAAGTAGTGCTTCGATGGGAAGGAACTGAAAACAAAATGTGCATCCATCAACTGATGAATGTCTACACAAATAATGATGTTTGATTATAATAGAATGTTATTACATTGTAAGTGCCAGATATGTAGACTATAAGAAATACAGGTACAGTTATATGAACCCATGCAGAGTAAGGTAAGCAGGAAAAAGTAAAAGGAACTAAGCATACACAATGGCAATCTCTCACCCTACTTTCAATATTATAAATATTAAGATTAACAAAAGGAACAGAGGCAGCCTGATAAAGTAGGAAAGAACATTCATCCTGGAACCAGAGGACTGCAGTTCAATTCTCACTCCTGTCATTTAAGATTTTCTATGTAATCTAATGCAAATGATAACTTCTTTGGAACTCAGTTTCTTTATCAGGAAGGAAAAAATGCTTCAATTAGATGACTTCTATGGTCCTTTCCAACTTTTAGGTTCTATGTCCAGGGTCTTCTTATGAATTGAATGCTGTATAATTATGATTACCGCGCCTGACTACCAGAAGCCGATAAGGAAATCTACCTCTCTCTTTTTGTTGAAGAAGTGGGAGACTAAGCATGTGGACTTTTATATGTTATCCTTTAGAGTTGGTGAGCTTTGGGTTTTACTGAAATATTTCTAAAAATAAATATCATTATTATTATTTACATTAGGTAAATAACAGGGAAGGGAAGGCAGTGGGGATTATATTCAGAAAATAATACAATGTAAAAAGAAAAAAATATTGAAAGGCTCAAAATGCTGAGTTCTGAAGTATTATGACATAAATAGGATCCCCATGGCAAGCTACTGTCACTTTAAGAACAGGAATAAAAAACGAGCGCTTGATGGCTTGGGAAATGACACTTGATAGGATCAGCTGAACCAGAGAAGAGTCACACTTTGGAGGGAGCCAGGCATTCTCAGTACCTTTCTCCAGGCTTGTTGAACTCGTGCTATTTGCATGAGATCTGACTCTTTTACCTCTCCTGAGCCAATCTGTTCCTGCTGCTAATTCTTCACCTTGAAGTTCTAATCACGGATTCGAGGCATCACCATTGACTTTCAGGAGAAATGGACTGACGTCATTGGCAGGAGATTAGGACTTCAGGTGGGAAATAAGGAGCTGAAGCAGATGGACCCTTTCTGAACAAAGATCTTGATGTTATGCAAATATCCTTAGCATAGAAATGAAAGGAGAAGAAATTACTGCGATCACAAGCAAGGAAAATTGCTCCTAACTATGCCGCTCTCCTTCCCTCACCTCCTATGCTCCTTTATTTAATGCAAGACATCAGTAGCTTTGGGAGGTCTGCTTACTCCAATTTTCCTTCTGTCCATAAAGGATAAAGCTGACTGTATGTTTAACAGGCATACATTCAGGCTAAAAAGGAAAATAAACTTAGAGAAAGGAAAAATACTAGTCGAAGTCCAGAAACTGAAACTGGGAATAAGGAGGGCTCAGACTCTATGTAGCCAATTTATGTTTTAATGATCCTTACCCTGAATCCAACTGCCACTGGTTAAGCTGAGTTCCCAGAGCTAAGCTAGCTACATTTCCTCCTCAGGGATCTATGGTATTTGGAGTGATTCTCTTATGTCCTTAATTTGAGACCCCCCTCTTGAATTATTTTCCCCTACCCAAGAATATCAGTAGAGTTTAATTTAGTGAGCCAGTCTTAAATAGGTTTTAGAAACAAGTATTTACTAAGGTTTTATAGTTGAAACAGTTGTTACAAATATTCTCTTCCCCCTAGAAAATTTTTCGTCTGACCTCAGATACTTCCCAGCTGTGTGACCCTGGGCAAATCACTTAACCCCCATTGCCTAGCCCTTACCACTCTTCTGCCTTGGAACCAATACACATTATTGATTCCAAGATGGAAGATAAGAATTAAAAAAAAATGTAACATACTCTCCTCTGAGTATATATAGAGACCAGGGGAAAGGACACTTAAAGAATATATGTAGGGCAAGTAGGGGACCCTTCCCAGTTGTGTGACCCTAGATAAATCACTTAAACTCATTTGCCTAGCCTTTACCACAGTTCTGCTTTGAAACCATTACTTTGTATTGATTTTAAGCCAGAATATAAAAGTTAAAAAAATTAAAAACAAAAAAGAATACATGTGCCAAAGGGGTAGCTCATAGATCTTGGTTGCTGCAATTTTTTTCTCTTTTTATTTGTGGTTTGTTTAAGAAGCTCCTCCAAAATGTAGCAAATTTTCTACCATCTGTATTTGACTTCCATCGCAGACACTACTGGTGACTCATCCAGGCATGAAGACAAAGATGTGAAGATGAGAGGGAGGTCCAACATCTTCTTGATCATTCAAATCTTGTGTACCCCTCCTTCTGCCAAAGACTGGGAGCTAACTATAGGGAGAAGAAGGACTGGATGAAGCCAAGCTATTCCTCACCATCCATTTCTTTCAGGCAATGTACTAGAAAGCTACACTTGCTCCTTTTTCTAGAATAGAATCCCATTCCAACTAATTAATAGTTTTATACAGTACCAGGAGAGTATCATGGAACTCCCCAGCCAGGTGAAACAGAACACATTTTTAAAAAATCATATCCCCTCATTCCTCCTTGACTCCTGGCTTCCCTAGCTTCTTCAAAGTCTTATCTGAAAATATTCTCTCTGAGAGAAGCTGAATCTAATGCCCCTGAAAATAGGCACTTGTGCCCATAAACTGTCATTTGTGAGTAATGTATAACTTCTGTTTGAGAAGAAGACTCTAAGCTTTGCTAGAGGAAGTCTTTTTACCACATGCCCTTTGGTCCTTCTTTTCAAACTAAGAAAAGAAGAAGAAAATTTAAGAGAAAAATAAGAGAAATTTTCATAATGAATCTAGTTTAGTACATCGGCATCAATGCCTATTAATTTCAGGATAAGTGATAGGTGTCAATTTAACAGTCATAAGACTGTCTGCCTTCTCTCTTGCTACAGTCTTAAATATTTATTCTAGATTTTGTATTTCTCATGAAGAGGCAGTAGACCCAGCACTGGACTGGTGATTTGGCCCACTGAAGTCTGACATTCCTACCATGCCTGAGGCCCACTCATTTATCCTTTCTGAGATTTATATTCCCTTGTTCATTGGATTAATTAATGAGGTGGCTAAAATCATTTAATAGTTCTTCTTTAGAAGAGTAGGATAAGGAAATACAAAATCTAATAAGAATAGTCATTCCTTTCCTTTAAAAAAAAAGTTCTTTGTGATTCATTTTCTTAGAACCTTGAAAGATTCTCTAATATAATCAGTACTATACAGATTACAAAAAGTGCATTTTGAAAAAAAAAAGACAAAAAGTAACGTCCGAAGGAACTTCAGATGTTATTGAATCCACTATGTATATGGCCATTTTTCTCTTTTACATTATCGTCAATAGTATTTAATTTAATTCTCAATCCTTGCTTTCTGAAATCTTCTATTTGGATGTCATATAAACATTTCAAATCCAACATTACCAAAACAGAACTTCATATTTTCTTTCTCTAAACTCACCCTTCCTTCAAACTCCTTTATTTCTTTTGAAGGCTCCTTCATATTTCTGGTCATCCAAGTTTACAATCTTAGAGCCAATTTCTGAGATATCCTTACCTCTTCATTTTCCTTCATCCTCCATATTCAATAACTTAAAAAATCTTTCCCACATCTCTTGAATACTTCCCCTTTTCTTCAGGTACATAATAGACACTCAAATCCAAGCCCTTGTCATCTCACACCTGGACTAACAGAATATACAATTTATATTAGTCTTTACTTTCAATATTTCTCTCCAAGTCATTTTCCAATCACCAATACTTTTAATAAAGCTTAGGCTGAGCCATTTCTGGCCAAGAATTTTGAATGACTCTATTACCGATAGTATGAAATATAAACCCATAATCTAGTTCCAATTCATCTTTACAGGTTAATTTCATGTTTTTCCTCTATATATTCTCTGAATTTTACATATACTGAATTATACTTGGTATGACCCAAACTCAGCTTTTTATTTCTTTTCTTTATACCAGCCATTTGTCTTTGTATTCTCAGCATCTAACATAACTTAGCACTGTGCCTTGTATACAATAGGATCTTGAAAATTTCTTTTTAAATAAAATTGATGATCCAATCTATACCTGAAGATTATCAGTAAAAGGGAACCTACTATTGTCTAAGAGCACTCAAACTGTTTTTTCCTAAATCTGTTTTTTTTTTTTGAAACTAAAAGCAATGGCCTATTTTTTATCCTCTTGGACCAGCAGAATAAATCTAAACATTTTTTCAAATGGTTATCTTTCAAACTCTTGAGGACTGTTATCATGCCTATCCAAAGTTTGCTGTTCCCTTGGCTAAATGTCACAAAGTTCCTTCAGTTAATCTTTCTATGACCTTTCTTCATCCTGGTCACCCTCTTCTGGAAGCACTCAAGTTTGTCTATATCCTTCCAAAAGTCTACTCCAAACATGTTCTAATAGAACAAAGGACTTCAAAATTATTACCTCCTTTGTTACAGATTATGGAATAAATATTGTTAATTGATAAAGAAAGAATATTCTGATTTTTTTAATGAGAGAACACATCAACTTTTCAGACTTTGGTGAAATACCATTGATTCAATATAAGTTTGGAATTCACTAAAATTGAATACTTTTTTTTCTCAACAACAACAAAAGTTATCATAAAACTGATTTTAAAAACAAAATTAAGAACTTTCCTATAATCCTGTTAATTTTTTAACCCTTAACTTCCATTTTAGAATCATTACTGTGTATTGGTTCCAAGACAGAAGAGTGATAAAGACTAGGCAATGGGGTTTAAATAACTTGCCCAGCCTCACACAGCTAAGAAGTATCTGAGGTCATATTTGAACCCAGGATCTCCAGTCTCTAGGCCTGGCTCTCAATTCACTAAGCCACCCAGCTGCCCCCAAATGTTTTCTTATTCGTTTCAACCCATTGTTCTGACCTGTTAGGACCTTTTTTTTTTTGATATTGCCTAACACTGACATGTTAAGTATTTCAATCAGTTTACAATTTTTCTGCAAATTTAAAACATGACTATTTCGTTTTCAAATAGAAATGTTGAAAAGTACTGGGCTAAGGATAGATTATTTAGGTTGCCTACTGGAAATCACCCTTTAAAATGGCACTGAGCCATTTGTAACTTTCTAACAAATCAATTATTCTTCATTCACCTAATTTTTCTATGTACTAGCAACCACCTTTCCATCTTTTTCTCACCTAGAAGGATAGCACAAATAATATTTTTAATTCTTTTAAAAAAATCCTTGCATTCATCTTGGAATCAATACTGTGTATTGATTGATTGATTGGTTGGTTCTATGACATGTTTTCCATTTTCTAATTTTTAAAAAAAATATCAATGAGAGTTATTTAGCAGTCCCATTAATCTATTCTTTTTGTACCCTTGGATTTAGTTCTTCCCAGCCTACTGACCTACATCTTCAACTCAAGTCTCTCTTAAATGTGCTCTAGTACCATATTACCAAATACCCACTGACTGTTTCCAAATGTACGTCTCATATGCATCTCAAGCTCAGCATGTAAAGGGCAGAAATGATTCTCTTACTCTCAAAAAACACCCAATTTTCCTACCTTCCCTATTTCCCCAGGTTCATAATTTGAGTCGTGCTTGACTCTTCCCTTCCCCTGAACTCACACATCCAATCAGTTGTCAGGTTTTATTAATTTAACCTTCATAACATCTCTCCCATTATCTCCTCTCCACTCGCACAACTGCTACTGCAGTGCAGGGACTCATCACCTCTAAGCTAGACTTGTAATAACCTCTTCCCTGCTCCCTGTCTTAATGCTCTCCACTCTCCAATTCACCATCCACCTCACTACCAAGGTAATTTTCCTGAAGCACACATCTGATGGCTCCTCTTTTCCACTCAGACAGCTTCACTGGCTTCCTATTACCTCTAGGATAAAATGTAAATACACTTATTTGGTATTTCAATCCTTAACAGTCCGCCTTTCTCTCCAGCTTTTTAACATATTATGTCCCTTTATATAGGCTTCTTTCCAGCCAAACTAGACTACTTATTGTTCTTTTCTTAAAACATTTTATTTCTTGCCTCTTTGCTTTTATAAATGATGTTTCCCATACATAGAATCTCAAGTTTCCTTCAAAATCATGTCTCAGTACCACCTCCTATATGAGGTCTTTTCTACTCTCCCGTGTTTTCATTGTCTCATTCCAACTTATTTTGCAGTTAGAATGTATATCGTTTAGATTTATTTCTATGGATATACTTGTTTTTCCTGATAGAATGTAAGCTTCTTGACAGCAGAAACCATTTGATTTTGCCTTTGTAGCCTCATAACCTGGCATAAAGCAGGCATTTGATAAATCTTTGTTGACTGATTGATTAAAGGATTTCTTGAAATACATTATCACATATTTTGAAGGGCTGACATACAGAAGATGATTGTTTTTGGCCCCAGAGGGCTGAATGAGGGAAAAAGAGTCAAACCTGCAAAGAAGACAGGTTTGATATAAAGAAATTCTGTTATTCTTTCTACTCTCTCAAGGCTAGAAGACTTGGATCATAGTCATAATAATAGCTTAGAGCAAACATAGTTCTTAATAGTTTACAAAATATTTTCCCAACAACTATCGTAGGCAACACAACTCTTCATATTCCAGTTTTCAGGGTAAGAAAAGGGAATCTCAGACAGGTGTAAGTGACTTGGCTCTAGACACATTCAAAGAGCGTTCGTAAGATCCAGAAATGATCCTGTTCTCATGTCCAGTGTGCTTTCCCTCAGTTATACATAAAGAGTCATTTTCAAAGGTCATCTGCCAAAATGGAAATTTATTTAATGCTGATTTTAGGTATCTTAGCTTATCAGAAAGGGCCAAGCCAAGTCATCACATGCAACTTTGTGCCTGCCTACTGAGAAGACCAGCCGTGCTGTTGTGTGAGTCAGGATGTTCTATTATTAGCTTATTGCTGTTGTTTCTCTTCCAGCTGTGTGCCCATTAGGCTCTATTGCTGAATACCAATAAAATCTTGTACTGGAAAGATGGCAGCAGAGTCATTCTCATTATTTAAGATGGTTCCAATAACATGACGGTTCAAAGAACATCTCAACCATCAGAAATCCCACTATTTTGAAGCCATTTTTCCCTTATAAAAATGATGATATCACTAGCATCACTTTTGCTATCAAAATCTTTCACCTATGCTTGTAGTCTTAACACAGTGAATGAAATAGCTTCAGATCCATGCATGTGATGAAGAAAATACAGATTGTCTAGGTATTATCTACTATCCTTCAACAGAGAAAGGGAAATCTAGGAATTTTTTTATTCAGAGAGACTGAGGCTTCATTTACCTTGGAATTACATAGCATTGGTTATCTTTGGATAATACTGCCTTAGATCTTTAGTTCTAAATCCAACATGTCGTTAACTATACCTGTCACCTACTAGATTTTTATTTTTTATTTTTATTTTTAAACCCTTACCTTCCATCTTGGAATCAATCCTGTGTATTGGAAGAGTGCCAAGGGCTAGGCAATGAGGGTCAAGTGACTTGCCCAGGGTCACACAGCTGGGAAGTGTCTGAGGCAAGATTTGAACCTAGGACCTCCCGTCTCTAGGCTTGGTTCTCAATCCACTGAGCAACCCAGCTGCCCCTCTACAGTAGATTTTTAAAAAATCTCTTGAGTATATGAATTAAAGGTATGAAACTACTCTCCACTGACTTTGGGTTTTACTTCTATTCTTACTGAATCTCCTAAACCTCCAGTAGAATACTGAATCTACTGTAAAATATGTGCCATGAGTTACATACTTACTTCAATGCTGCAGGAAATCTTTTGGGTACTGGCAACTTTTTAGCATGTGGTGCAGTCAATGGCAGAGAGGAAGCCCTGAATACATGTTTTTTGATGGATTGGTCAATTAATTGCATATGAATTAAACTATATAAAACTTCTAAAGTTAATCTGAATAAAAAATAAAAATAAAGTTAATCTGAATTAACTAAAGAAAACACTTTTATTGAATGCTTATTATACGCCATGAACTAGAAATACAGATGCAATAAGAAAGTCCCTGTCTTTAAGGAGCTTATATCATAAAACTTAATAGTTTTTTTCCCTAGTAAATTTATTTATTTATTTTTATTTTAAAAACAAATTTCCATGTAAGTTTTATAAAGTTATATGATCAAATTTTGTCCCTCCTTTCTTCCCTCCCCCTTCCCAGAGCTAGCAAGTAATTCAGTCTGAGTTATTCATGTATTATGCATATATATGTATGCATATTGTAATAGATAATAATAATAGGGTATATTTGATTGTTAATTGATAACTAACAGATAAGGCAGTTATCTTTTCTTCTGTCTTCCCCTCCTCCCTCTATACCTTCCTTCCTCCCATTTCCTCCCTCTCTCCCAGCCTCCTTCTTCAGCCTCTTCAGCTTTCCTCCCCCTTGTCTCCTTCTTCCTACTAAATCACTCATGGCAAGTTTGTGGTGTCTCAATTGAAAATACTTTCTCTCTTCTTTATCTTAAGTAAGGGTTTATTTGGGGAAGACAGGAAAAGATGGAAAATGGAGGTAAGAGGGTTAAGGATTTCCCTAGACTACAGGTTGCCTCCAGTTGGAGGATATTGGGATAGAGTTCAACTTGATAGGAATGATTGATAGGTCTGGTAGTTCAGTCACTATCATAAACAGAGCAAGCCAAAGAGATTATCCAAGGTAGGAGATAAATCAGCTCCTCCTTCCTTGGTATATGACAACTAGCAGTAGACAGTTAATCAGAGCTCAGCCACAGTTGGCTTTTGCATTCAACTGTTTCCTGGTAACATTCCAAATGGAACGGTCATTTGATTGACAGGTCACCACTCAGCCACTCCTTCTTCCTTTTGCATGTTTTTCCAATTCCTCTCTTTCACAATACAGATGTATCACACAAAACATATTTCCATATTATTCATTTTTGTAAGCAATCTTATAAAATCAAAATGCCTAAATATATAGCCAAATAAACAAATGATAAATAATTTGTTTTCATCTGTATTCCTACTCTAATAGTTCTTTTTCTGGAGGTAGATAGCATTCTTTTTGATAAATCTTTCAAAATTGACCTGGATTATTGTAATGATATTAGTAGCAAAGTCCATCACATTTGATCATTCCAGAATACTACTGTTACTGTGTGCAATGATTTCCTGGTTTTGCTTATTTCACTCTGCATTAGCTCATGTAGGTCTTTCTACCTCTTTCTGAAATTCTCTTGTTTATCGTTCCTTCTAGCATAATAGAATTTCATCACCATCTTATGCCACATTTTGTTCAGTCATTCCCAAATTATGGGATATCCCTTTAGCTTCTGATTCTTTGCCACCACAAAAAGAGCAACTATAAATATTTTTGTACAAACATGTCCTTTCTCATTTTTTAATCTCTTTGAGATATAGACAAAGTAATTGTATTACTGAAGCAAAAGGTATGTGTTCTTTTATATCCCTTTGGGCATAATTCCAAATTTCCCTCAAGAAGGGTTGATCAGTTCACAAATCAACAAACTATGTATTAGTGTCCCAATTTTGCCATACCCTTCCCAACATTTATATTTTTTTCTTTACTGTCAAAACAGCTAATCTGATATGTTGTTTAATGGTTCCTCAGAGTTGTTTTAATTTTCATTTCTGTAATCAAAAGGGATTTAGAAATTTTTTTCATATGGCTATTGATAGCTTTTATTTCTTTATCCAAAAACTGTCTGTTCTTATCCTTTGACCATTTATCAATTAGGAAATGACTTGGATTCTTATAAATATGAATTAGTTCTTATAATTGAGGAATGAGACCTTTATCAGAGAAATCAGTCACAATTTTCCCTAGTTTATTGTTTTTGGTTGCATAGGGTTTTTTGTTCAAAAGCTTTTTAATTTAATAAAATCAAAATTATTCATGTCACATCTTATAATGTTCTCTGTCTCTTGTTTGGTCATATATTCTTCCCTTCTCCACTGATCTGACAGGTAAAGTATTCTATGTTACTCTAATATGCTTATAATATCACTCTCTATGTTTAAATCATATACCCATTTTGACCTTGGTATAGGGCAGTGAGAGAAAACCTTTTAGAGACTGAGTGCCCAAACTGCAACCCTCACACCACATGTGAGCCCCCTGCCACATGTAATCCTATGTAATCCTGACTGAGGCACCATGATATTTGAACTATTTCTTTCTGGCTCCTTGAAGTATTTTCTTCTTGTCCTGGGAGCTCTTGACCTTGGCATTTATATTCCTGAGAATTGTCATTTGGGTATTTATTGGAATAGGTGATCTGTGGATTATTTCCATTTTAATTTTACCCTCTTGACCAAGAATTTCAGGTCAGTTTTCTTTGATGATTTCTAATAATATATCTAAACATTTTATCATGACTTTCAGGTAGTCCGTTAGTTTTTAAAGTGTTTCTCCTGGATCTGTTTTCTATGTCAATGTTTTTTTCAATGCTATACTTCATATTTTCTTCTCTTTCATTTTTTAAATTTTGTTTTATTGTTTCTTTGTATCTCATGATGTTATTTTATTTTCCCAATTCTAATTTTGAAAGACTGAATTTCTTCCATGACCTTTTGATCCTCCTTTTCATTTGGTCCATTCTACTTCCTGTGGCATTCTTTTCTTCACTGGATTATTTTTTACATCTTTTTCTAGTAGGTAAATTGTATTGAGGGGAGAGGTTTTGGGTGAAGGTAGTAGAATGGTGAATAGAAAGTTTGCTAGATACATAATCAGATGATTCAGACAAAAATCTGGGTTCCATCACTATGTGACAAGACAAATTGCTTAAATTTTCTGGGACTAAGTTCCATCATCTCTAAAATTAGAAGTTTGGACCAAATCAAGTGTCATTGAAAGTATCAAACTCTATTACTAATTTGACTGCTAAATAGAGAATAATGATGGGAGACAAGAAGTGTGAAAGGACTGAATGCTGCTGAAAATGGAATTAATGTTATTTTTTTTTTGCTCTGTCCACTATGTCCACTTAAAAATAAAAGAGGAAAAAAGTATAACTTGAGAAAAATGCATCTACAACAATAGATTAAAATATTTAAAATTATCTCAAAATCATTGTCAATCAAAGAGAGAAAAATATAGTTCCATACTAACTATTAGAATTTTAAAGGAGAATTACTTTTTTCCTATCACTCTCTAATCATGGCAGTTAACTGAGAGGAAAACTGTAGAAATGGAGCACAGGACAAATTACTTTTGTTGTGAGTACAGTGTAGACCTTTGTTTAGACTATGATACAGTTGGAGAAAGGATATGGCTAAGGAATCTGCTCCTCTGGTTGACAGAATGAGGGTCTTAAGATCTTAGAAGGAAATGAGGTAGTGTGATGGATAGAGAACAACAAAATTCCAATGAATATCAAGTTAGGCAGTTCCTAGATTACAGCTCTTGCTTTCACATTTGTTAACTGTAAGTAAGCCCTTACCCTTTATTTCCTCATCTGTGAAATGGATATATCATTACCTGCAATATCCATTTTACCAGAGTATTGATGAGGAAAGTGCTTCGCAAACCTGAAGGCAAAAAATAAATATGAACTCATTATTTTTAAGGGGGAAGCACTCATAAGTTAGGAAGGCATGCATAATCAGTTTCATAATGTGGTCCTGAACATTTCTATATCATGTTCTCTTTAAAAGGGCTCTGTAGTGTTTTGGAACTTGAAACCATCAGTAAAATTTCTTCCAGAAACAGGAGCATCTAGAGAATTTCCCCATATATAGGGAATTTCTTTTTTGTATGGACTCCTCCATTATGCTTTCAAAAAAGAAGTCCCCTTTTAGTACTAGCTATGCATAATTGCCACTTATTGCTACTATTACCACTGATATGAGGTTGAGACATATCTGCCTCCATCTTCTACTCTATCAGATCATCACTTAAGGATATTCAAGGAGAGGATAATTTTTGAAATGTCTACATTGGTTTGCTCACCCTGCAGAATCAAAATGCTACTATTTCCCTGTTACTTAATGAAATCAGGTAGTATCTAGAACTTTTCTTATTGTATTGAGTGGAAAACTGTGACATATTTTTCAAGAAGAGGATTTCAACCTTTTTGCATAATAGTATCGTAAACTATCAAACCCCTTCTGTTACTATAAGCAAATGGGGAGCTAATTAAACACAATATTTCAGGGAACATTCTTCTTTGTTTTTTTTTAATTAAGATGCATTTCACTTCATGAAAATTTCCACTTCCCCTTTGGAAGACACTCTAGATCTAAAAAGATGCCCCCTTGAGCTTCTAGCCAGATGATCAAAGAATTGCAATAGTCCAATTATAAAGACAGAGAAGCTCTCTATTTCAAGAGACATTCCTTCTTCCTCCATCTTACCAGTAAATCTCTTCATTGACAATCTTAGTTTGCCACAAAGAACCAAACATTTACCATCTCTGTATGATATATAGCATCTATTAATTATCTTTGGTACATATTGAAATATCAATATCAAACAATTTAAGATTCATTTTTAATTATTTCATTTGTGTATAATTTACCCCCTATTATGATAGAGAGTGAACTTTTTTTAAACCCTTACCTTACATCTTAGAATCAACACTGTATATTGGTGCCAAGGCAGAAGAGTAGTTAGGATTAGGCAATGGGTGTTAAGTGACTTGCCCAGGGTCACACAACTGGGAAGTGTCTGAGGTCAGATTTGAACCCAGGACCTCCCATCTCTAGGCCTGGCTCTCAAACCACTGAGCCACCCAGTTGCCCCCAGAAGTGAACTTCTTAAGTGTATCAACCATACATATTATTTCTCTTATACCTATATACCTAATAGTACTAGACACATGGGAAGCAATCAGTAAGTACTTTAGGGAACTTACTTGCTGTTTTCCATATCTTCAAATCAACAAGCATTGGTTAAGAAAATCATCTTAGAAATTTCAATGAACACTTTGAAGGAGACTTCTTAAAAGTTTGTTCTTTCAGTTCCTGGAACTCTCTAGTGCAAAGAGTACTGGGTTTGGAGATAAATAGCCTGTGTTCTAATCACAGCTATAATAATTACACTCAAACTAACAAGTACATATTAGTCACTTATTATGTGCCAGACATGTGATTAAGAACTAGAAATATAGAAGAAATGAAAAATTAACTACTGTCCTCTAGGAATTCACAGTCTAATGGGAGAGATAATGTGCAAGTAATCCTGTACATGTAAAATAAATAAAAGGTAGCTTGGAGATAATCTCAGTAAGAAGATACTAAAATTGAGTGGAACTAGGAAAGGCCTCTTCCAAAAGGTGAGGTTTGTACTGAGACTTGAAGGAAGTCATGAAATATGGAAGGAAGAAGAAAGGTGGGAGAAAATTTCAAACATGGGAAAACTAAAGAAAAATCTGGGAAGGTGGAGATGTGTCATGCACAAGAATCAGCATGGAAAGTGCTATTGATTGATAAAGTGGGAAATAAAGGGTTTTAAAGTCTGATCTAGAAATGTCAGAAAAGGTCAGATTGTGAAATATATTTGGAAATCCACCTTGGTAATTGAGGGAATTGATGAGATTACCAAAAGAGAGAGTAGAAAGAAGAGAACACCCAGGACACAACCTTGGGGGACAGTCAATTAGCTGGTTTGACCTGTATGAAGAACTAGAGCAAGAGACAGAAGTATCCAGACAGATTGGAAGATAAACAGGAAAGAAACAATGTAGGGAGGAGACAATACTGAGAAAGGAAGGTAAACAACAATTTTAAAAACTGCTAGAGTCAAGAAGGGTTATTACAGGAAAAGAGGCCATTGAACTGACAATTAAGGAATGCCTGTTACTTTTGGAGAGATTCATTTTGGATGAAGGTTGGAAACATTGGTAAAAAGAATTTAGAAGAAAATGGAATTGGGTTGAAGCACCAATTATAAAAGACTTTCTCAAGAAACTTATTCAAGGAAAGCTAATAGATCAAATGAGCCTTTTTTAAGTGAATATGAGAAACATGGACATATTTCTAGGCAGCAGCTAGTAGACAGCTAGTCTAGGCAGCTAGTAGACAGAAATTGAAGACTAGTGAGAAAGTGGGGATGATAGAGGAGGCCATTTTTTGAAGACAAGATGCAATGGTATCTAAAGTTCTTGTAGAGTGGAAAACCACCTCTTCATGCTAGAGAAAAGTAAAGGAGAAGAGAGTGGGGAATGCTATTTGAGTGATTCTAAAATAAGAAGGGAGAAGAGGAAATCTTCAGTGAATGGCTTCAATATTTCTCCTTGGAGTATTAGATAAGGCTCTCAGTTGAGAAGGTAGGGGGAAAGATGGCATTCAAGGTTTGAAGAAGGAAGAAATGTTGGTGAAAGCTCTTGTGAGTTGGATTATAAAATATTTTCTTAGCTTTAATTAGAATCCAGTGGACCCAGTCAGCATGCTTTTGTGATTGTTCTTCTGATATTTTCAGCAGCACATGAATAAGAACAAAGGGAATGGATGGAAGAAATAATCTAAGGGGGCAAGGCATGATCAATGATAGAGTAAAGATGAAGGGTACAAGAGATTTGAGTGTAGAAGATAGTGCAGAGTTGAACTATTTCACCAAGCAGTTGAGAAAGGGAAAAGAGGAGACTATGGATAGGGAAAATGAAATGTTTAGGGAGAAAAGAGCTTAAGGAATTAGATGAATTAAAGGACAAAGAACATGATTAGAAGGTGTAAGATAGATGGACAGCTAGAATGACACCAGATTAACAGATAAAGAAATTTCAAAATTCATAAACATGAAAGTGGAACAATGGTGGGTGCTGGCAAAATCAATGGTCTGTCTGTATGTGTAGCTGAGATGGGAGGCTGTATGTCATGGGAAATAAGTAAATGGAGGGATTGAAAGGTCAGAGTGTTTGAGAAAGTAGCATTGTGCATGTTGACATTCTTTAATATGAGATGGGAATTGGATAGGAAACTGTGATCCAGACCCGAGCTCATTGGAGAAAGAAAAGTGTCCCGAAGGCCTGTCACAAGACCAGAACCTTATTGGGTGATCATTATAGACTGAATGATTCTCAATAGAAGAAAGATTGCTGAGTGTTTGTAAGAAGTATAGAAATGACAAGGACAAAGGATTTTCAGATTTTTCCATCATGATGAGTAAGGCAGTGGTATGAGTGAAAGCACAAATAGTATCAGAGGTATCATATTTCTTGGAGCCATGTCTCAAAGGGTGGCCAAAAGAAATGCTTTAGAATGAAAAAAAAAAGAGACTGAAGTTGATCATTTATTTCAGAGAGCATAGTGGAGGGAGCAGGCAGATCTAGAGTGGAACCCTGAGGGAGTAAAGTTGATGGGGATGAGAGTGAGAGAGCAGGCACTAAAGGGTAGAGGACTAAGTTTGTATAATTGCAGTGCAGTGAAGGCTCAGAATCATTTACATGAAGAAAGTATTATAGGGTATTATAACATTGAGAAGTGAGTTCAAGATGATTATCAGTCATTAAAAAGAAGTCCATTGAGAGAGGCAGGTAATTAGATTGTTTGGGATTCTTCTCAATGTTCAACCTTTTGTGAGGTGCAGGAGAGCTGATTGTAAGTAGTCAGAAATGGGTGATAGTGTAGCCTGGGGATGTCCATCAGGAGGCAGGACCTGTCCAGTTGAGGTGAATACAAGCTGGGAAATGGCATCTACAATACTGGTGAAGACTTGGGATAAAGACAGAGACTATATACAAGCAGGCTATATCCCAAGATGAAAAAGGCCTGAAGGCAGAGGCCATAGTGGATGATTGAATCCAGAGTTGATGGAATCCTTTGTGGGAAATTTCAGTATCTAAGAAATTGCAGATAGATAGTCTGTAACTTAGAAGACATGATGCTCTCTGGTAAGTCTCAGGAGTGTAGTCAGAAGTCACAGAGAGGCAGGCCAGGCTGGCTACAGGATGAAAAAACCCATTGACTTGGCTTGACACACTAAGTATATCTTGTGTGCCTTGAACATATTGAGATGTCTTTCTGTGACTCAGATTTCTCACCTATAAAATGGGAGAGTTGGGCTTGGTGATCTCTAAGGTTCTACTATCTATAAGCTAAATAAACTTTGAATAATTCATGACTTCTTTCTTCATTCAGCTTCCTCAACCATCAAAGCCATTATACTTTAAAGCTGATTATCATTTGAAGTTACACTACCTCCAAGATATTGAGACACAACATGGTATGATGTATAAAGCACCTGACTTCAAGTCAGAAAGCTTTGATTTGTTTCCAGGCTCACAGACTTACTAGTTGTGTGACCCAGAGTTAATTATTTTACTTCTTTCAGCTGCAATTTTCTCATCTGAAAAAAAAAGGTGATAATAATGGCACCTTCTACACAATGTTGTGATGATCAAATGAAAACATACATGTTTAGAATGTATGGAAGAATACAAATTTATTAAATTTCTTACAAATCCAGTAAAAAGTTCTTTCCAAATATTAAGTCATTTAATCTTCACATCCACCCACTGAGGTAAAAGTTATTGTTATCCTCACTTTACAGTTGAGGAAATTGAGGCAGACAGATTAAATGGCTATTGCAGGGTCACATAGCTAGTAAATATTTATATTCAGGTCTTCCTGAATACAGGTCCACCACTTTGTCTGCTATTCTATCTAGTTACCCCTATACATGTTAGCCAGTCAGTCAATAAACACTTACTAAGTGCCTGGTATGTGCCAGGCACAGTACTATGTGCTGGAAATACAAAAAGGGGCAAAAGATAGTCCTTGTTTTCAAGGCTCTCATAGTATAGTTGGGGAGATGACAGCAAATATATGTACAAATAAGCTATAAATGATAAAACTGGGAAACAGGAAATCACCAAAATTAAGGGAGGCTTCCAGAAGATGATATTTTAGTTGGGACTTGCAGGAAGTCAATAGATAGAGATGTGGATAGAGGGAATTCTAGGCATGTAGGACAGATAGAGAAAATGCCTAGGTCTGAGAGATGGGGCATTATTTGAGGAACAATAAGGGATAGCAATGTCAGAGGAAAGGAGGCATATTTGAGAAATGTTGCAAAGATGAAATAAATATAGTGTATGTGTGTGTGTGTGTGTGTGTGTGTAGAGATAGTAGCAAGCCCAAGACAACACCTTATTTGCAAGTCTGATAGACAGGGAACATGGTATTGCCCTTCTCAGTAATACGTAAATTTTCTTAAAATGATATAAAAATACCAGTTATCTTCACTCTAAAATTTGCACTGAATCAAGTTTGTTGTCTTTCCTCTTCTCACACTCAGTTATTACTCCCAAACCTATTTCAATTATTGGTTTCAATTCATGGGGTCCATATATTTGGATGGGAAAAAATCAGCTTTATCTCAATATAATTAATTTCCTTTAATTCCTAAATATTTTTATTTTATGAATTTAAAAATATTATTCTGCAAAGGGGTCCATAGACTTTAAAAAACTGCCAAAGAGAAAAATTTTTAAAAATTAAGGATCTTATCATTAAATGGAACTGAACCTGGTTCAAGTCCAAAGAATGGTGGTGGTTATCAAACTGATGTCAAATTGGTTGAAGGAGATTCCTGTGGTTTTATTCTCCAGTCTCTTCTATTAAACATTTTCATCTATGACCTGGATGAAGGCAATAATGATATATATTTAATTTATTGGTAAAATGAAGCTACTGAGGTTAGATATAATTTCCCATGATGAAGTTCAGTTTCAAATATATCTCAACACAATTAAGGGTAAAATTAGATAAGATGAAATTTAATGTGGCCAAAAAACTTGGTGATATTTTAGAAAGATCACTGAGTTTGTAGTCAGAGGACCTGACATTGGACCATTTTATTGATTGTGGATTATTTCTACTTACTTAAGTGCCTCCTCCACTTAGTAAAAATTATTTCTTGGGAAACTGGTGTACTGCCATTACCTCATCTGTAAAATGGAGAGACTGAACTTGCTGGTCTCTTGTGTCTCTTCTAGTCCTCAAGTGATAGTCCTCTGATAATACTTCAAAAAAACTCCTAAATTTTGATTTTTAAAAAATAAACTGTTCAATTAAAAGATGGTGATATGACTACCAAACAGTTTCTGAGAAAAATACCTGGAGTCTCAAACTCAACATAAGCCAACTGTTTGAGGAAACAGGCAAAAAAGTTAAATTAAATTGAATTATGTGAACACAGTTTCGGAATTGATGAAGGTTATGATCCTGCTTTGCATTGCCTTAAGTCATAGCTGAATATTGTATTCAGGCCTGAATACAATATTGTAGGTTAGATCATTAGAAGTTGAAGTACATCCAGAGAAGAGTGACTACTATGAAGAAAAGTCTGGAAGTCATGTACTACCAGAATAGACAGGAGAAATGAGAAGAACTCCACTAGAATAGAGAAGATTTATGGGAGAAATATAATAGCTCTCTCCTAGTATTTGAAGGACTGTCAAGTAGATGAGTGATTAGAGTTGCCATGCTTGATCCTGGAGGGAACAATGAGTAGAGCAGCAGAGAGGCCAATTTTCTCTTTTATAGATGAAAAACCTACTAATAATTATAACTGTCCAAATTTAGAGGTGATTCTCTCAGGAGATTAAAAGTTCCTCTTTGCTTGATATAGTATAAAAATGGTTGGATATTATAGGATACACATAATTTGGATGAAATGAACAACTCAGGAATGAGCTAGAACTAGTTTCTACAAAGCAATAATTTTCTTTACTTGCAAAGGTCTCTATCTTAGCCCCTAAAATGGTTTGTTTTGAATGTTTTATTTTCTCAAGCCTATAATTCCACCCTCTTCCCCTTCATTGTTACAAGATATTGTCACTTCCTGCTCTCTTTTGAAAAGAATGAGGTCTTCTGATGTGAACCCCTTCTCTCCATTTCTCCCATCCAAGAAACCTCTAAATGTTTTTATATATACCTCTGATCACAGAAGATGAATTGGCTCTCCTGAAAAAGCTAACCTCCCATCTGTGTCCATGATCTTATTTTCTATCATCTCCTCCATGACCTTGATCCATAAATGAATGTGTGTTTAACCTCTTCTTTTTTGCTAGATTCTTCCTCTCAACTTACAAACAAGCAGAGGTCTTACCTACAGTACAACCAGAAACCCTCAAATTCTCTCTGTCTGTCTGTCTGTCTGTCTGTCTGTCTCTCTTTCTCTCTTTCTCTCTCTCTCCTCCATCTCTCATCTGTCTCAAATGTTAAATTGTTAATTAATTAGAATGAGTGTTCTTTATTCTTTGTTCTACTTCCTTACCATTCATTTGTAATCTAGGTCCTTCCCCAGCAATTCTTAATTCAGTGGTCTTTGTTTTAGATACTTCTTAGCCTTTCTTCATTAAATTTGAAATTGTTGTTTACACTTTTAATAGCAGAACTACAATTCATCGACAATTAAAATCAGAATCTCTATAGACAGAATTATAAAGAGAGCAACAGCTAATGATCTACTTTTTCCACCCAAGTTTGGTAAAACACAATTCTAATTTATCCATAGAAATTCAATAGTCCCTAGGGATGAGTTGGAATGAGATCATGTAAAATGATAAAATGCTCAAGTTACAATGGATATTGGAGATCCTTTGATTCAGCTCCTTCATTTTATAGATGATAAAGCTGAGGAATAGAGAAGTGAAGAGGCCTTTCTAATTTCACTCTCCTAGTTTAAGAATTATTTTCAAAACCTAAATCCTTTGATTCATTTTCAAAATTTTATTTTGTTAGTGTAATTTATTTCCAGGTATATTAATCCTTCCCTCTTCTCCCTGCATTTTAGAAGGCATCATCCAGCAAACAGATATGTATAAACTGTAATAGTTAAAGGAATTGAAAAGGTACAGGGGATAAGGAAGGTTTTGTAACAGGGAATGGAGGAGTTGAAGAGACAGAGGAAATATACATGCTGGTGAGGTAAAAGGAGAGAGTCCCTGCTGAGAGGCTGTCTTTGAAAAATGGGGTTCCAGAGAAATTGGCCAACTCTGATAACCTGAAAGGGATGTCTTCTCTATTGATTGATTGATGGTGAAGATACCGGAGAGCAGGTAAAGATGGATCCGCCTGAGAGATGAGCCTTTCCCTGAACCAAGGTTGCCTAGCACTGGCTAAGGACTATTTATGTTTGAATGGCTGTCCTTATGTTCTGCTTCCTCTATGTTCTCCTGAAATGATAGTTATCCTCTTATCTGACTGTGAGTTATTTAACTCAAAATGAATTAATAACAAGTTTGGATAGGGATGGTATCAGGTTAGACGGAAGAGGGGTTTCCTATGCATATTCCAGATTGGGTTTGAGTCTCTCTGAGCATCTGAGCTGAGGCCAGGCCTTGAAGACTGGTGGAGGGTTTCTTTTTTTCCTGCCTATGCTAATCTATGCTAGCTTTCTTAAATTCAAAGTCTTTAGCAGTAGACAGCAAGAGGAAGAAAAGGTTCTGACTTTCAGCACTGATTGGGCTAACACCACTGAAGACCAAGCCTTAAGTTCAAACCACTCCCCTTAAATCCTTTTGTTAGAAGACAAGATCACAGGAATTCAGGTATTTTGCACTGTTGGGAAATATCCAGGGATAGTGGTACTTCTATCCCTAGACAAGGAGAGAATGTTCCTTCCAGTCTGAGGGCCAGGAAAGAGAGAGCCCCTCGAAAGCAACTGTCTCTCTCCAGGACACCCCTCCCCCCACCAGCTGTTATCATTATCAGTATCTTCACTCCAACATTCCAACTGCTGTCTGTTCCACCTGAGTGTCAAAAATCCGGAGGCTGATTCAGTTTTCCCTTCCACAATATGTACATATAGATTATGTCTTTCATGTTTCCATTTTTCAGTTCATTCTCTGGAAGAAATCCCCTTATTATTAGTCTTATGCAATTTATATGCTGCCTTGATTTATTATCTTCTTTTTTGTGCTTTCTATATAAAGACTAATTTAAAAATATTGACAGTTGCTTCTAATACCATGCTAACTACCTGATAGTGTTTGTTAAAGGAAAGTACTACACAAATAAAACAGAAAAAAAATTAGCACCTCTCCATTTTATGCTAGCAAGGATTAGCATTGCTGAGGTAAATGGAAAGAAGTTCCCAAAAGAAGAGATACACCTTTCTTTCTCCATAACCAAATGGGGGAGTGGGTGCTTGATTCATCTAGAATTCAGGGGAATTTTTGCCAGACAAGTTACAATTAAAAAGCCTTGAATAGTATTACTATATTTTGTGCAAGGATATCACATGAATGAAGACAGTGATTTTGAATCAGTATGAAGAGGGGGACATAAAAATAGGATTAACAGTAAAGGGATTTAATGGGGTAAGAACATGTTTTACAGAAAAGGTGTGAGATTATAGTACAGTGAACAAAAGCTCCAAGGAAGGTAATTCTATAGTGACTGTGTGTTTAGGACTTCAAAGGATTTATATCTTTGGGAGCAGAAAAAATGTCTCAGATTGTTGTTTTTCCTTCGTTTTCAGAGGACCAATAATGTCACAGGGTGGTGTCTTGACTTTTGAATGAACTGAATTTGTTAGGCAGTGTTGCACAAAGTCATCAGCCCCGTTGCTTCTTCTAATTGCAAGGTAATAGTCAGAATGTATAGAGATGACCTGAGATGCAGTGTATGACATTGGCATCTTGGATCTAAC
This sequence comes from Monodelphis domestica, assembly GCF_027887165.1. Lineage (NCBI taxonomy): Eukaryota > Metazoa > Chordata > Mammalia > Didelphimorphia > Didelphidae > Monodelphis > Monodelphis domestica. The sequence continues at coordinate 426,646,177 of NC_077229.1, forward strand.
CAAGCTCTAGGTGCTCCACAGTGCCTGCTTCAACTCCTTTCATGGCAATCAGAACAAATTGTTTGGGGGATGTCTTCACATGATTTGGTTAGACAGCTCCCTAACTCACTTATGGGTTTGAGGCTTGTTGGTTACCCTCAAACTGGTTTAGCTGGCATGCCCAGACTGATTTTCTTGGGATGAATTTTTACTTGGGTTCTCATGCTTTGGCTTCTTAGAGCTATAGGTAAGAACTGAGTAAAATATAAATATTAACGATGAATGAGCAGCTCTGAAAAGGACTCAGCAAGTTTTCACACCTGAGGCACTAGTCCTCCATGAATACCCCTTACACCCCAGATTCAGATACAGGGAAGAAAAGGTAGAGCTATATTTTGTGAATCTTAAAAACTGCTCAGACTGTACCTTAGAAGATTTGGTTAAGCTATTCCCCTATTGTAACAAATGGAGGTACTTGATCAGGAATGTATTGGGAATTTTAAAATTACTCCACCCTGCTCAGACAGTGCCTTAGGGGGAGATAAAGTTGTAAACTCCTTACTGAACAATTAAAAGTTCCCAAATCATACTTATAGTAAAGCTAGAACCTTAAGCTAGGTCTATTTTTAGATCTAATACAAAAGGGTAATAAGTACCTATAAAGGTTAAATTATTCACTAAAAGGTCAAGCAACTTACAAAGTGCAAGCTTAGCAAAGATATGTGAAATACTCAGAAGATATAATCTAATCAGAGAAGGTGATAGCAAAAGAATATGTGAACTAAGAATGGACAGTCTTGGGGGAAAACATCTACTGTAATTGGTAGATGTGAAATTTTAGGGGAGGTGACATAAGAGAAAATTCTCTTTTAAAGGAGGTCAGGAGTTCAGGCTGCCTCTCTGAACTTAGTTAGAGTTTGGAGTTAGTTGGAGGAGCTTGGTCTCTGAACTGAGTTCAGGAGTTGAGGATTTCAGTGAAGGACTGGAGTTTTGCTTGGGATGATCTTATGGTGAATGATAAAAGACTGACTAGTCTCTCTTAAGGCTCAGGCCTAGGCCATTTGGCCTAGGCCCTACCTACTATTTTTCTCTCTTCTCTCTCCCTCTCTCTTCCCTTAATTCTTTCATTTGTATTAATTAAAATCTCCATAAAACCCAGCTGACTTGGGTATTTTCATATTTGGGAATTTTCCCATGGCAACCACTTATTTTTTATTTAAATCAAGACACTAAAAATTATCTTTACCATTTGGCTGAACGCTTTATAGTTTTGGCAATTCATAGTCTTGGGAAACCATATTTTTGTGGTTAAAATTTATAGAAAAGAAATGGAGTCTCTACCCAGCTTTTGGGTAAAGGGACTAATGCTCAGTAGGCATATGAATCTTATCTTCAAAGTTTCTCAACTTGATTCAATTACATCATTTTACAGATGATGAAACAGGTACAGAGAAGTGAAGTGATTTTTCTAATTCCACTATTAGTGGGGAAATTATTTTCAGAACCCAGGTCTTCTGATTCTGGATTTTATGTAGTTTTTTAATAACCCCATGTCCTGTTGCCTCAATTTATTATCTTTAGAAATTTATTTTCTTTCTATTTCTCTAAATATTTATTTCTTTTATTATCTCTACAAATATTAACAGTTGATTCTAATCTTGTCTTAACTATTTAATAGTCTCTGTTAGAGGGGAAAACTTCATTAAAAATGAAAAAAAAAAGATTAGCCTTGGTGACCTATTAATTTTAGCTTTTCCTCAAATTCTACTTCCTACCTAAACATGAATTAACTGAGTGTCCTGAGGCTGTTGCCCCTTTGTTTCTCAGGATTTCCTATTATATGAGCTTATTCAGTTCTTCCTAGGATAATCAATGAAAGATTCCTAGAAGAGGTGGTGCAAGCATTAGAGTATGAGACATTAACCTTTTCTTCTGTGTCATATGCCATTTGGGGAGTCAATCAAAGTCAGTGAATCCCATCTCAGAATGTTTTTAAAAGCAAATAAGGGAATAAATAGAATCAAAGAAAACTAATTAATTTGAAATAAAGATGTATTTCTCCCCACTAAGGACATGGATACCAGGTTAAGAACCCCTGCTTCAGAGGACAGGTAAAAATTCAAAAGGAAAAGGGGGAGGAAGTAGAGATTATATCATATAGAAAGCAAGTAAGTGGTCCAGTGAATAGAACTCTGGACCTGGAGTCAGAAAGACCTCAGTTCAAAGCTGATTTCAGATACTACCTATATGAGCCTTGAAAAAGAGAATAAAATTCTGTTTTCCTATGTTTCCTCATCTGCAAAATGGGGTGATAGCAGCTACTTCTCTGTGATGATGCAAATATCAAACATAATATTTGTAAAATGCCTTGCAATTCTGAAACATAGCAATTATTGTTATTATTAATCCTTATGGTCAACCTGCAGAAAGCACAGGTTTGGCACATTATTGTTTTCAAGAAAATAAAGTCAGGGAGCAGTTAGGTGGCACAGTGAATTGAGAGCCAGTCCCAGAGATGTGAGGTTCTGAGTTTGAATCTGGTCTCAGACACTTCCTAACTATGTGACCCTGGGCAAGTAATTTAACCCCCTTTGTCTAATCCTAACCACTCTTCTGCCTTGGAACCAATACAGAGTATTGATTCTAAAATGGAAGGTAAGGTTTAAAAAAAAAGAAAAGAAAAGGCTAGGCTAAAAATAGTTAGAGGTGGCCAAATTTTTGTAGGCACAAGAAAAGGTGCATTTTCCTTCACAAATTCTTTCCTGACTTACCTTGTTGTAATAATCTTCTCCCTTTCACCTCACAAATTTCTTAGATTTGCAAATCTAATGCACTTGTCATATAATTGTGTTTATGATTGTTGTTTCTGTTTGTCTTTCTCAATTCTTGACTTTTATCTCTATGAGGACATTGTCCAAATTGATTTTATTTTTCTCTCATCTAGAAGCAAGTACAATATCTCTTATACTTTAGGTGCTTAATAAATATTTTCAAAGAATGAAGATATTGATGCAATTCAACAAATATTTATTAAACATTTGCTATATGTAGGGTATTATGTTAAATGCTTAGGGGTAGAAAAAGATGGATGAGACCTGTTGTCTGTCCCCTAGAAGTTGACATTTTAATAAGGAAGATAAGACAGAAAGATAAATAACCATAATATCAATTTTAATATGTCAAATACAAGCAAAAATAGAAAAAAAATCTTATGATATTTCCCAGGAAAAGAACATTACTTCCTACTGATGGAAGGTTGTACCTGAATTGAACTTTAAAGGATAATGATGATGTTAATAGGTAGTGAGATGGATGTAGGGTGGGAGGGCATTCTAGGTAAAGGAACTGGGATGAGTAAAGGTTCTGACATGAGAATCAGTCATCCAATCAATTAAAAAACATTTATTAAATACCTATTATCGTCAGACTTTGTTGCTAGACACTAGGGTTCAAGACAAAATTGAACCAGTTTGAACTGTCAAGGAGCTTATATTAAAATGTAAGCACATATGACATTTTAATGGTATGAGAAGAGTAGGTTCTGGAAATGCCGAGTGACTTAATTTGACTGTAGTTTCTAATATATGAAGGGAAATAGTGCTCCCCAATTTTTTTTAAATTTTTATTTTGAGAGGTTGGACAATGATTCTATCATGAAGAAAAGGGATGGTCCAGATGTAAACTTCTATTGTGATTGGCTCATAGGGGCTCTAGCAAGAGTCAGGGAAAAGGTATTTTGGAGACTCCAGAATCCTGTGTCAGTGGAAATCATTATGAATACTATATCTTATAGCATAGGTTGCCAACCCCTCCCTGAATAGAAACCAATCTAGGGAAGGAAACACTATGTAGAAGTTCTCTAGGCTCAACATGCCTCAATGAGGAAGGATAAAGACAAATTTATCTCAATGTGGATTACAGAGGGAAGTATCTTATTTGGTTTTCTTGTTTTTTTCTCTCTCTCTCAAGAAAGCCATATTTCCTGCCTTTGTTGAATAAAGCAACAGGACTAGTCACACTCTGTATTCAGCTTGGCTCTGTTCCATAGCCCAATTACCTTCAGCTGAAGGTCTGTGATGTGCCAGGCTGTGATGGTGCTGTAATGAGAGGCACAGAGGACCACAACAAGGAGAATCCCCAAACACATTATTATAATGCCCCTTTATTTTGGAGGTCAAAGTGATCTGCATAATGCAAGAATCACTTGAATTCAAGTAGAGGAGAAGTGCTGCTGTGGGAAACCAGCACAAAAAGAAAAAATAAGTTGGGTTATCTGAGCATAGGGAGTTGTTTCCCAGAGGAAGTTTTCCATTGCTCTTTTGAGGAGCACATTCCTTATTGATCCGGAGGTGGTAATGACAGGGATTCTTTGATGGGTCTCTGTGATTGCTGAGCTCAGAGACTAGATGGCATGTATAGGATGATAGGAAAGGAAGCAGGGTTGGGGGTCTACCTTATGTATTGTTATTTCTCTTCACTCCTTTTGGGTACAGGGTCACACTGCTACTACTCACACACACACACACACACACACTCACACACATACACACACACACACTCATTTTCTTTCAATCCACTCCTACATGATGTTGGTAACAACTGATGACCAGCAGTGACAAGGCTAACCGGTATAGAAGAAAATGGCCCCAGCTATGATTAAAGGCATTTTTTAAATTTTGAGATGGTGAGATGTTGCATGCTTAGAGCCAGGAAGAATGAGCTAAAGTCTTGCTTCTTACCTCTTTGTAAACTTGAGAAAATTTTGTAATTTCCTTACACCTCAGTTTCCTCATCTATAAAATGAGGGGACTTCTTATGTTCCTTCCTGCTATAAATCTATGATCCTTTAGGGTTTGAGGATACTCTTTTCCCCCACCACCCAACTTGTAAAATGGAGGAAGTACTCTTTTTCTCTATTTCTCTCACTCACTTTTGTAAGGGTTAAAATAAAAAGGTTGGACTAAATGAATAAAAATGTGGTCCCTGAAATTATATTACTCAATTCAGGGTGACTTTTTTATGGTAGTTTATTTTCAAAAGGAGAAAGAGTGAAAGTAAGGAAATAAGAGAGAGAGAGAGAGAGAGAGAGAGAGAGAGAGAGAGAGAGAGAGAGTCAGAACCAGGCAGGGCTTCCCAGGCCCCAGCAAAGGGGACCCAGAAGTTAATTAAACAAGGGTTCTAGCATCCAGGCCTCCTCCAAGATGAGGGGCCTCTCCAGAGGCTAGTACCTCCAGAAAAGCCAAGAAAAGGAGTCTGCCTTTCCACTCACCCATGTGGTAGTTCTAAGGGAAAATCCAAGAGCAGTCAGAGGTCCCAAGCAGGAGCTCCTTCAAGATCAAGTTCAAAGGCAAAATTGCTGGTCACAGGAAGTTTCTACCACTTTTAAAGACCATTTCTTTGACCACTTCCTTTGCCTTCCTTCCACTTTACATGAACCAATTACAGCTTTAGCTTTGCTTAGGACTGCCCAGCCCAGGGGGCAGTCAGTGGGTTTTGATTTGTCACCTACATGTGGGTCACAGACCACCCCTCACTTAAGGATAAGTGGGGTGTATATGCTTCGGGGATTAAATCTAAAAGTAGGCCATTGGAGAGTTAATCCCATCTTTACACTTTCCCTCTACACTTTTCTCTTTAACATCTTCTGAAACTTTTTTTTTTGTCTCTACCATGCTTGCCCCAGTTCTCCTGCTGTGATGATCTATTGACATGAGTCAGTGCCTCATTCCCGTATCAATATGGTATTGATGTCTGTTTTGCATTTGGCACCTGATGTGTATGGCAAAAATCTGAGATTTAGAGATTCAGAGTTAGAGGATATAGATTTGGATCATGAGTCTTTTGTTTAAGTCATAACCTTGAATGACAAATTTAACTTTCTGGGCTTCTGGTTATTCATCTATAAAATGACAGGTTTAGACTAGATTTCCTCTGAGGTTCTTTTTAGCTCTGAGTCTATGATCCATTGATCCTTCTTTGGGGAAGGATCCAAGACTGATCTTATATAAGTCCACTTTTCAGAGTTTTTTTTTTGTTTGTTTGTTTCTTTTTCCTTAAAATAAAGAGGCATTTGAAATAGATACTATTTGAGGATATCTTATAGCTCTGAATTGATCCTATTATACTTTTCCCCCTCAGAATTCCATTCTCTTCTAAAGGGTAATGAGTGATAATTAGATAAACCTTAATATTTTATCTGACTTCCATGATAACCTTTTGAAGTAGCATCTCATTCACCAGGCTACAAAGCATTTACCATTTAAAAAAGCTCCTAAGGAAAAATTCTAATTCTGGGATTTCTGAGAAACATTGAAGATTGAAAGATTGAAAGATTGAAGAATTTCAATCACATCAATATCATCACTACTGTCAGCATCACCATCAACTATAATCAGCATCAAGGAGGGTTTACTGGGTAGAGGTAACTATGTTGTGTACTGAGTATGCAAAAAGATTTAAGCCCTGATTTCCTGTCCTTTTGAGGCTTACAGACCAGTTGAGGGGGAATAAAAATAGAACATGTACATATCAGAAAATAACAACACAGGAACCATCAGAATGATTCAAATGAAGTGAAGAGTACAAGTGACAAATGCCACTAAAAATAGGAAGAGGAAGTGCTAATAGAATGCTTTATAGAAGGTATATTTGGGTATTGGATGAGGAATATGTTGGCAGGCATGCACAGTCATTGTGTAGATTAATGATGTTTATAGAGGAAAGAGCACTGATTATAGAGTCAGAGATTCTAGAACTGATTTTATATCTTGTCTCTATAGGAGGAAGTGCTAAGGTACCATGGACAAATCATTTCACCTCTCTCAAACACAGATTCCTTACTTATAAAATGAATGTTCTGACAGAGAGGGATATTGTCACTTGTGGGTTTCACTCTCATGATTCATGAAGAAGAAGGGTTGTGGGAGATGGGAAGTGGAACATGAGCTACAACTCAAAGGTAAGGTTAGATTTAGATCCACATATGAGGAGCAGAACATTCTAGGCATGAGGAGCAGGGTAGGAAGAGCAGAAGGAGAAATGCTATGTTGGAGTAGACAATACAGTGTAATGAGGGAACAATGAATAAGTTAGTTTGATTGCATTAGGTGGTGGTATAAAAGAACTAATCTACATGGGATTTATTCACCTTTAAAGTATCCTATATGTCCCAATAGGTTATTAGGAGACTTTGGGGTTTTGTCTTTTTTTTTATAATCAGGTTTGCTATTTTAACATTGTTATCCATTTGAGTTCAAGTTTCATAAACATTACATATAGGTAACAGTCATTTATGCCAGTGGACAAGCTGGGAATGAAATACTCATTTAAGTATAGGAAATTTATGAATGGATCATTTATGTAAAAGACTTTATGCTAAAGAAGACAATGGTGAATATATCAGAGCATTCATCAATGATATGATGAATTATGACTTCAGTAGAGTGATAATGAAGGTTGTCTCTCTCTTTGTAGTAGAGACCTGGAAAACTATAGGAACAAAATGAGGAATATATTATCAGGAACAGTGAATGTGTTGATTTGTATTGCTTAACTGTACTTTAATTCATGAAAGACTTCATTAAAGGTAGGAAAGAAACTTTTGGGAGTGAAAGTGATACATTAAAAAACATCAGTTTTTAAAACTGATTTTTGAAAAAAAATGTTGATTTATGGAATAATCTGGAAAAAAAACTAGGACTCTAATTCTCTGAAGAGGAGAGGACAACAAACATTGAAAAGCTGTAGTCAAATGTACATATAAATGGAGGTTTTTTACCAGAAATTAAAGGATAGTATCCATATGACCTAAAAGCATATCACAAAAGAATCTATCATTGGCAATTGGTATGATGTCTAATAAATTTTTTTCTTTGATATGAGAAATAAACTTTTTGTTCTTTTAATTTATATGTAAAAACATTGATTTTAAATGTTTGAGATACTTATAGCATATAATAAGCATATGAAAATATCATGAGAGGAAAAAAATGAATTGAGTTTCAACAAGGTTTAATGTTGGACCCCATATAACCAACAATGTTGTGTGATGGATCTCTGTCCTTCTAATGAACTTGAGTCTTTGTGTCTCTGGTCAACCTTGACCAAAACTGAAGTGAGATTTTTTTAAAAACTCTGAATATTGACTTGGAGCAAGAAGTGAAGAAGACATAGCTTATTGTCTGACATAAACTTTGAAGGATTACTCATTCAAGGAGAAGAAGGGTTCAGGGAAAATGCTGAAGTTTCTCCACCAAAAATGAACAGGCTCTGGGGAATGATCAGAGTTATATACAGCCCAACAGTAATTCAGTTGTGCCTTGGCAGTCAGAGAATCTCAAACCATAATGGAGTTATAATAAATGAAATGTGACTAAAAGAGTAATCAAAGCCTGAGTCTTAAGGCTCTCCTCACTTTTTTCCTAACCTTGATGATAAGACATTTATTGTTAAGTAGGCTGCAAGTCTGAAAGTGTGAAAGGTGGAAGCAGTGATTGCTTCCCCTAGTTTTAGTGATATAGTGTCAGGATGGAGATATGATCTGTTATTTCATAACAAGAGACATTAGTAGGGAGGTTTGAGTCTAAGCACCCAACCTATAACTTTCTTTGACTTTTTGGTTTTGGACTATAGTTGAAGGATCATTAAGGTCTCCCTAAGAATGGGAGGAATTATAAGGTAAGCAACTTAAGTAATGTTATCATATTTGATTTTGCTTCATTGTTCCATGAGTAAAAACATCACAACCAAATTCAAGTTATGCATCAACTCTGTTATCCTGTGTTCATGTTGCTTAGGGATTCAGGAAGAATTTTCTTGGTAAGTGGGAAACCATCCATAGTGAATTAATTGGACAAATTTATATTAATCACATTCCCTAGACTATTGAGACAAATACTGACACCCCAAAAGTGCAGGCCTTGGAAGTGACAATGACCAAATTTGTGAAAACATTGATAGATTGACATTTTTCCCAACCATCTTTTAGAACTTGTTAAAACATAAAATGTCCTGAGATAACATCAATTTTTGTTGAACTGGATAAGAATAGTGGCTAGTAGCCCATCAAGGTGGCTTAATATGAATTCTATGTTTGCCACTGTGGGTGATATGGAAATGCCAGATAGATGTCTATTTTTGAGGAGCTTATATTATAATATACATAGATCTTAAATGCATGCAGTAATTACGGAACTATAACATATATTTTATTATGTGACACTTCTCACAAGTATGAACAAGAAAATAATCAGACATTTTCAGTGGCTTTATTCAGGTGTGGGAACTAATTTGACTCTCCAAGATAGATACATAAGGGGGAGGGAGGTGTGCACACCAAGTAGGGGATTGAGATTGCATGACCAAAGAAGTAGGAGTGCTTTTGTGTTAGGGATAGGAAAATGGCCTAACTTGAATTTTCAGTGATTATAGGAGCTGTTCATGTGGGAACAAAAGGGAGAAAAGAGGCTAATGAGGTAACTGAGTAAATCCTGTTATGATCTACACTTCTCCTTTGCCAAAAAAAAAAAAAATCATACAGCAGAGCCTTCTAAATGAGGTATTTAATCAGGGGAAGTTCTAGCTGCACTCAGTTGATTATGATGCAAGCAAATGGGCAGCTGAATTCAAGACAGTCAGGTAACAAGCAGTACAGATGAAATAATTGAAACTGGGGCTCCCTGGTCAGGATTCTGGTTCCTGGAATGTGTTGAGAGAATCAAGCAATTCATCCACCAATAAGCATTTATTAAGTAACTCCTATGTGTAGGCACACAGGAGATCAATAATCCAAATAGAAAGAATAAAACAATCCCTACTTGGAAAGAACTTATAGTCTAATAGAAGAGATGAGCACACACACAAATATAAATAAAATACATAAAATAATAAATAAATAAAAGTGAATAAATAAAAGTAAATGCAAAGTAGATCATTCAATTAATATTGTTTTTGTCTGTGTTGGTAGGGTAGTTTGAGGGATTGGGCACAAGCAGTTGTTGGGGGGAGGACAGGTCAGGAAACCAACTTCTTTAAGAAAGTCAGGTGCTTGAATTGCACATTGAAAGATAGGTGGGTCTCTAAGGAAATAGAAATGAGGAGCAAGTACATTCCAGGCATGGAAGACAGCCAGTGTAAAAGCACCAAGAGAGGATACAGTGGGTGTTCTGTCAAGAACACAGAAGGATTCTTTGGCAAAGAAGAGTTCAGAAAGGGAATAATGTCTAATAGGACTATGAAAGAAATGAAGGCTTTTAAAACTAAATAGAAGGATTTTGTTTTTTCTCCTAGGGAAAATGGGGATTAATTAGATTTGATTGAGTTGATGTGTGACATGGTCAGATGTTCATTTAAGAAAAACCACATTGGTAGCACTTTGAAGGATATACTGGAGTGTGAGAGACTTGAGTCAAGGGAGTTCATTAAGAATCCATTGCAATAAGTGGTGGTGAAATCTGACCTAGGTTAGGTACCATGGGAGTAAAGAAGAGTCAAACAGAAGAAATGTGGAGGTAGAATTTTTTCTCACTCTCATAAGAATTGTGGAATGAAGTACAGAAGAAAGACAAGAATCTATGTTTGGCAATAGGGCAAGGCAGGAACTGGTGAGCTGCTACAGTCTTAAAATTTCTTACATTGTGCTTCATCTCCACTTCTTAGAGATCAATGTCTCTTTCAAGATGCAATTCAATCACCACTTTTGCTTCAAAGTGCTTCCAGACCCCCATAACTACTTGTATCTTACTTCTCAAACTCTCTTGTATTTAATTGTTTTGAATTTACTTTTACTTCTTCACTATATATGTGTGGTGCTTGTCTGTCCTATTAGAGAGCAAGTTCCTTACATGTAAGGATTGTTTTATTCTTTGTATTTGCATTATTGATTCCCTGTGTGCCTGCACATAGAAGTCACCTAATAAATGCTTATGGCTGAAAGGATTGCTTGTTCTTCCCAGCACCTTCTGGGGATGAGTCAATGGACTGGGTAGGTGGGGATGGATCAAGGGTAATTTGATGATCGGTACATCGCCTCTGATATTAACATTTTCAAAGTACTTGAGTGGGACAGAAAGTCAAGGACACTATAACCCTAAATTTGGAGGAGGAAAAATATAATCAAGAAATATTAAACAATGGAATCTGTGAGGAATGCAAGTCGTTTATATAGCAGATGATAAAAAGGGACCAGGTATTTTTGGGGGAAATTTTGCCTTCATAAGAGAAATATCAGAAAGACATAGGTTCAACTTCCATCTCTGAAAAATATTGGTCTTTTTGTCCAAGCCTCTCTTGTCCTGACATCTCTAAAGACAGTAAGTTGAAGAGAAGATGCTAGACTGAACTGGTAGGAGTTTTCTTCTCTGAGAATTCCTAGGACCACTGCAATCACAAGTCCACTTCTTACATTCTCAGCCTCCTAACTCATTGTGTCTACTCACAGACGGGGAGGGACAAGGAAAGTTGTAGGAAGCAAGAGTCAGGGAAGGTAGTAAGTGTCCATAGCTTTTAGGTTAAACTCTTAGTTAACAGTGCTTTTGACCTTGCTTAGGAAAAATCTTGGTATCTTAACTTTTTTTCAGGAGATATTGCAGCCAGTCCTGGAATGTTGCCTCTTAATGCAGCAGGGACAAACAGTTGCATTTAAAATGCCTCTGGCAAACAGCTGTACTATTATTAAGCCATTAGATAGCAGTTTTCCCTGATGACTTAGGTTCCTCTACCTGTCCCTTTTGAGTTATGCCTTTTTTTTTTTCCAAGTGATTCAGAAAAATCATTCCCCTGGGGATTGGATGGCTGTTAGGCTTTGGGGATTCAATGAAGAAAAAAAAAACAGAATAAACTCACTAGGTCTAAAATTATCTTTCTTTTCATTCTTCCCCTGTGGTTCTCTAGAAATGTTAATAGCCTTATTTAGTACAATGAAATGAATGTGTGATAAAGTCCATCACATGCAGCAAACATCCCAAGCAGTGGCCCCAAGTACAGAAGGACAGAGAGCTATAAGAGAGATTAAAGGGAGCCCAGTATATTGATTTAGGCAGTAACAGCAGCAACACAAAGTCCTCCTGTTCTTCCAAACAAGCAAAGAGAAGATTCCGAATGGACAAGGATTAGAGTAAAGAAGGCAACAAGGTGTTTTTACTAGACCTATTACTTATTAAATTCTGCCAGCTTTTAGAGAAAGCCTACACTCCACAGGACTGACATTTTCCATGCTTGCTTTTTTCTTTAGGTGCAAACCAAAAGAATTGAATAAAAACCTAATTATTCGGGTTGGAAGAATATTTTTGGCCACCTCCTCTATTATCTTGCCCCCTGTCCTCTATGCTAACCATATCAAAATTCAAAGGAGAATATGTAGAGGAGAAATTAGCATGGAAAAAATAACAATCAAACTGATTTAAATACTTTGGCCCCAAATATTTTTCTCTTTTCTCTGTTTTCATGGTGATAGTAATGACAGAATATCCAATCAGGTCTCAGTGATAGTCAATCAAAAATTTCTTATCTGTGACCTTGACGAAGAGCAAAGAAGAGGAAATTCTTACTCTGCTACATAAAGAAGGCTTTTCCAAGAATGAAATGTGGTTAAATGTTACATTGAAACAATATTCCAATTTATAGCTTTGCTCTTTGTGGTGGCAAAATATTGGAAAATGAGGGGCTGCCCTTCAATTAAGGAATGGCTGAACAAATTGTGGTATCTGATGGTGATGGAATACTATTTTGCTCAAATGAATAATAAAGTGGAGGAATTCATGTGAACTGGAACAACCTCCAGGAACTAATGCAGAGTGAAAGGAGAAGAACCAGGAGAACATTGTGCATGGAGACTGATACACTGTGGTACAATCAAATGTAATGGACCTCTCCATTAGTGGCAATGCAGTGATCCTGAACAACCCAGAGGGATCTACGAGAAAGAACACTATCCACATCCAGAGGAAAAACTGTGGGAGTAGAAAAAACAAAGAAAAACAACTGTTTGATCACATGGGTTGAGGGGGACATGATTGGGGATGTAGACTCTAAATGAATATCCTAGTGCAAGCATCAACAGCATGGAAATAGGTTCTGATCAAGGATACATGTAAAACCCAGTGGAATTGCTTGATGCTATGGGAAGGGGTGAGGGGAGGAGGGGGAGGGAAAGAAATATGATTCTTGTAACCAAGGAATAATGTTCTAAATTGCCTAAATAAAATTAAGAAAGAAAAAGAATCAATATTCCACTCCACTCCCTCCAAAATGATGGGATCTTGTGTATATTAAAATTCATACCTCATATTTATTTGTGTCTAATCATTTCATCTAGAAAGCACCAACAATTAAGCATAGCTTAATATTTAGATATTCTCAGTGGTGAAAACAAGCTCAAGATATTGTTGGAGCAATATCAACCCATGCAAATATGTTGGGAGTCAAGAACTGATCAAATAACCATTACACTTTAAAGAATAATGATAACTTATGTGAGATAAAGTGGCCATTTGAATATTAGGTGGTAGGAAGAAAACATGATGGGTTTGTGATATTAGCTTTAGAAGCCATCCTTTGCAGTTCAGACAGAAAAAGGTCATCTTTAGATTTTCTTTGCAATCAAGGGGATGGTATATATTGTGGTTATTTGAACTAGCAATTGTTCTCTATACTAGAAAGGCTAGAATTAAAATGGCTAATAAATAATTAGAATACAAGATAATGTAGCTAATGATAAGAGAACATACAGTTGCCCTCAATGGATTTAAGGCCTCCAGAAGAATTTAAACAAGGTTTTGAAAGGAGGTACAAATGAGATTATTGAGTCATTTTTGATAAATATATGGAGATAATTGTAGAGAATGACAAAAGTGTTGCAGAATTAGAGACTGACAAATGCCTTCAAAAGAAGTATAGTACAATGGTCAGATCACTGGATTGATCATGTGATTCAATGGGGATATGATTGAGGTTTTGTTGTTAAAGGATCACTCTAGACTTCTGGGTAAGCATGACTGCAGAGTAGACGTGGCTGGCTTCCTCTCCTCAGACCCAATGACACAGATGACCTTAAAAGACCCCCCCAAAAAACAAAAAAAATCCTCATAAGAACTGAGTGACCCCATACTAAGGCACAGCACTGAAGGTAGGAGGGATTCTGGCATTTCCACAATATAAGGGAATGAAAAGCTGACCCACCTTCCCCCCACCCACCACACCGATTGAGCCAGAGTTTAAGTCGGCACTGGCCAGAATCAACAAGTGAGGGAGGGGAACCCCAGGACTGAACAATGAGCAGCCCCAGGTCTAGAGACCTGAGTAAGAACACCAAGAACCCCCTCCTGTGAGTAGTAAAACCTGAAACTCCGACAGGCGGGCAAGGGTAACTCAGATTGTGGGATCCCAGAACTAGCTCGCTATAATCAATGAGCGCATGAAGGGATCCCCTGAAGTGAGCAAGGGGTACCCACAGGTCTTGGGAGTTAACTAAATACATCAAAGACCCACACCTCAGAGCAGTAACACCTGAAAAGCCAGCAGGCAGGGGAGGGCAGATCCTGGGCTTCCCCAGGAAGACAGCACAGCTGCAGAGAAGGGAGAATTTGCCTGAGGCTAAAGCCTTGAGCATTAAACTGAGAGCCAGCCCTCCTCACTCAGATTTCTGACTGGAAAAGGGAGAAAAAAAACCATAGAGATGGCAAACAGTGCACAGGAGCAACAGCCTCCAAACACCAAGAAAAGCAAGAAGAAGAGGGTGAATTTGGACACATTTTATGGAGCAAAAATACAAAATACAGAGGAAATAGAAGAGGAAACTCAAACAAATGCTCCAAAACTTTCCAAAAGAAATGGAAATTCTCCACAAGCTCTGGAAGAATTTAAATTGGAAATTATCAAAAAGATGGAAGCTTTCTGGCAGGAAAAATGGGAAATAATGCAAAAGGAAATCAGCAATCTGAAGGACCAAAATATGCAAATGCAGAAATAGCTTAAAGCCTCAAAAAACAGGTCAGAAGAAACTGAAAAGGAAAACCAGTCTTTAAAGATCAGAATCAGGCAACTGGAAGACAATGATCTTGCAAAGGAGCAAGAATTAATAAAGCAAAGTCAAAACATTAAGGAATTAGAAGATAACATAAAATATCTCACTGACAAGGTGACAGACTTGGAAAACAGAGGAAGAAGAGACAATCTGAGAATCATTTGCCTACCAGAAAAGACAGAAATAAACAGTAATCTTGACATTATAATAGAAGATATCATAAAAGAAAACTGCCCGGAGATTTTAGAACAAAGGGAAAAAATATGCATTGAAAGAGTTCACAGAACACCCTTTACACTAAATCCCCAAAAGACAACTCCCAGGAATGTAATTGAAAAATTCCAAATCTTCCAAGCAAAAGAAAAAATCTTATAAGAAGCCAGAAATAAGACAATTTAGATATAAAGGAATACCAATCAGGGTCACTCAGGACCTAGAAATTTCTACTCTGAATGACCTGGAACATGATATTTAGAAAGGCAAGAGAGCTGGGTCTCCAACCAAGAATCAACTACTCAGCAAAATTGACTATATACTTCCAGGGGAAAGTATGGGCATTCAACAAAATAGAAGATTTCCAAGTATTCTTAAGAAAAGACCAGAGATCTATGGAAAGTTTGAAATCCAAATACAAAGACCAAGAGAAACATGAAAAGGTAAATATGAAGGAAAGGGAGAAGGAGAAACATGTTATCTTTTTCTTTTATTCAAACTCTCTTCTATAAGGACTACATTTATATCAAATTATACATATTAATATGTGGGGAAAATATAATGTGTAACTCGCAAAAATTGTATGCATCATTAGAGTAGTAAGAAGAATCACACATAGGGAAACTTTGGGGCATCAAGACTGCATGGAGAACGGGGGGGGGGGGAATGGAGAGGGGAATCATCAATGGTACTAAGATATACTCCAAGAAATAGAAAGGAAAGAAAAAACTAAATAGAATAATCTTTCTCACACAAAGATACACATTGGAAGGGGAGGGGAAGAATTCTCCTATAAGAAGGAGAGGAAGAGAGTTTTCACTTAAACCTTACTCTCAGTGAAATCAGCTCTGAGAGGGAGGAGCATCTAGATCCATTGGGATCTTGAATTCTATCTTATCCAATAGGGTAAGGGAGAAGGGAAAACCAAGGGGGGAGGGGGGAGGGAAAACAAAAAGGGAGGGAAGCAGAGAGGGAAGGGGAAGAGAACAAAAAAAGAGGGGCTAGAAAGGGAAGCATATCAAGGGAGGGGACTAGGGGGAAAGATTTAAAGTAAATCACTGGCTTAAAAGTTTATAGCTAAAGAAGAAAGGTCAGAATTAGGGGAGGATATAAAAATGCCAGGGAATCCACAAGTGACAATCATAACTTTGAATGTGAATGGGATGAACTCACCCATAAAATGTAGATAAATAGCAGAATGAATTAGAATCCAAAACCCTACCATATACTATCTTTGAGAAACACACATGAGGTGGGTAGATACTCACAAGGTCATAATTAAAGGTTGAAGTAAGACCTTATGGGCCTCAACTGATAGAAAGAAGGCAGGAGTTGCAATCATGATATCTGACAAAGCCAAAGCAAAAATAGACCTGATTAAAAGGGATAGGGAAGGTAAATATATTTTGTTAAAAGGGACTATAGATAATGAGAAAATATCACTAATCAACATGTATGCACCAAATATTATAGCACCCAAATTTCTAATGGAGAAACTAGGAGAATTGAAGGAGGAAATAGACTGTAAAATCATATTAGTGGGAGATCTGAAACAACCACTATCGAATTTAGATGAATCAAATAAAAAAATAAATAAGAAAGAGGTAAAAGAAGTGAATGAAATCTTAGAAAAATTAGAGTAAATAGACATATGGAGAAAAATAAATAGGGACAAAAAGGAATACACCTTCTTCTCAGCACCACATGGCACATTCACAAAGATTGATCATACACTAGGTCACAGAATCATGGCAGACAAATTCAGAAAAGCAGAAATAATAAATGCAGCCTTTTCAGATCATAAGGCAATAAAAATAATGATCAGTAAGGGTACATGGAGAGCCAAATCAAAAATTAATTGGAAATTAAATAATATGATACTCCAAAATTGGTTAGTTAGAGAACAAATCATAGAAACAATAAATATTTTCATCGAGGAAAATGACAATGGTGACACATCCTTTCAAAACTCATGGGATGCAGCCAAAGCAGTACTCAGAGGAAAATTCATACCTCTGAGTGCATATATTAACAAATTAGTGAGGGCAGAGATTAATGAATTGGAAATGAAAATAAAAAAAACTTGAAAGCGAGCAAATTAAAAACCCCCAGAAGAAAACCAAACTAGAGATCCTAAAAACTAAGGGATAAATTAATAAAATTGAAAGTGATAGAACTATTGAACTAATAAATAAGACTAGAAGCTGGTCCTTTGAGAAAATAAACAAAATAGACAATGTACTGGTCAATCTAATTTAAAAAAAAAGGAAAGAAGGAAAGCACATTAACAGTATCAAAGAGGAAAAGGGGGAACTCACCTCCAATGAAGAGGAAATTAAGGTAATCATTAAAAACTACTTTGCCCCATTATATGGCAATAAATATACCAATCTCAGTGATATGGATAAATATTTACAAAAATATAAATTGCCTAGACTAACAGAAGAAGAAATAGAATTCTTAAATAATCCCATATCAGAAAAAGAAATCCAACAGGACATCAAAGAAGTCTCTAAGAAAAAATCCCCAGGGCCTGATGGATTCAGAAGGGAATTTTATCAAACATTCAAAGAATAGGTAATCCCAGTACTATACAAACTATTTGACATAATAAGTAAAGAGGGAGTTCTACCAAATTCCTTTCATGAAACAAACATGGTACTGATTCCAAAGCCAGGCAGGTCAAAAAAGGAGAAAGAAAACTATAGACCAATCTCTCTAATGAATATAGAGGCAAAAATCTTAAATAGGATACTAGCAAAAAGACCCCAGCAAGTGATCAGGAGGGTCATTCACTATGATCAAATAGGATTTATATCAGGAATACAGGGCTGGTTCAATATTAGTAAAACCATCCACATAATTGACCATATCAACAAGCAAACCAACAAGAACCACATGATTATCTCAATAGATGCAGAAAAAGCCTTTGATAAAATACAACATCCATTCCTATTGAAAACATTAGAAAGCATAGGAATAGAATGGTCGTTCCTAAAAATAATAAACAGTATATATCTAAAACCATCAGCTAACTTCATCTGTAATGGGGATAAACTAGAAGCATTCCCAGTAAGATCAGTAGTGAAACAAGGATGCTCATTATCACCTCTATTATTTGACATTGTACTAGAAACACGAGCAGTAAAACCATAACAAAGTTCATTTGGAAGAATAAAGGATCAAGGATATCCAGGGAAATAATGAAAAGAAAAATACAAAGGAATTTGGCCTTGTATTCCCAGATCTCAAACTCTATTATAAAGGAGTGGTCATCAAAATAATTTGGTACTGGCTAAGAGACAGAAAAGAGAATCAGTGTTATAGACTTGGGGTAAGTGACCTCAGGAAGACAGTATATGACAAACTCAAAGACCCCAACTACTGGAACAAAAACCCAGTATTTGACAAAAACTGCTGGAAAACTGGTAGACAGTGTGGGAGAGATTAGATTTGGATCAAAACCTCACACCCTACACCAAGTTAAACTCAGAATGGGTGAATGACTTGAACATAAAGA
This sequence comes from Monodelphis domestica, assembly GCF_027887165.1. Taxonomy (NCBI): domain Eukaryota; kingdom Metazoa; phylum Chordata; class Mammalia; order Didelphimorphia; family Didelphidae; genus Monodelphis; species Monodelphis domestica. Next base: position 426,664,908 of record NC_077229.1, read on the forward strand.
AGGAAACTATAAGCAAATTAGATGAACACAGAATAGTATACATTTCAGACGTATGGGAAGGGAAAGACTTTAAAATCAAGTAAGACATAGAGTCACAAAATGTAAAATAAACAATTTTGATTACATAAAATTAAAAAGGTTTTGTATAAACAAAAACAATGTAACCAAAATGAGAAGGGAAGCAACAAATTGGGAAACAACCTTCATTACAGAAACATCAAACTGTGAGATTTAAAATGGTTGAGGTCTTAAACTGTAGTGATTAAAATAGTGGAAGATATAAATTGTGATAGATATAAGAGAGGATGAGTAAATTTGACCGCAGTAAAATATGTTTCACTACAGTGTCTTGAGTTTAAATCAAATATAAGGTGGTCACCAGGGAAATATTCCCAATTATTCAAATACCCAAGTCAACTGGGTTTTGTAGAGATTTTAATTAATACAAATGTGGAATTAAAGAAAAGAGAGAAAGAGAGAAAAAAGGAAATAAGTATGAAGGGCCTTAAGCCAACATGGCCTAGACCTGAGTCTTAAAAGAGAGAGATCAGTCAGTCAGTCTTTTAACACTCACCACAATGTCTGCCTAAGCAAGGATTCTAGTGACACCAGGCCAGCATCATCTCAGCTGCTTTCACCAGCTCCCTCCTCCATCTGAATGTTTCAGAGTCAGTCCTTCTTCAATCTGAATGTTTCAGATTGGGCAAACAAATTGTGGTATATGTTGGTGATGGAATATTATTGTGCTAAAAGGAATAATAAAGTGGAGGAATTTCATGGAGACTGGAACAACCTCCAGGAAGTGATACAGAGCGAGAGGAGCAGAACCAGGAGAACATTGTACACAGAGACTGAAACACTGTGGTACAATTGAACGTAATGGACTTCTACATTAGTGTCAATACAACATCCCTGAACATTCTGCAGGGATCTAGAAGAAAAAACACTAGCCACAAGCAGAGGACAAATTATGGGAGTAAAAACACTGCTTGACTACAGGGGTTGAGGGGACATGACTGAGGAGAGACTAAATGAACACCCTAATGCAAATATCAACAACATGAAAATGGGTTCTAATGAAGGACACATGTCAGACCAAGTGGAATCATGTGTCAGTTATGGGAGGCATGGTGGGAGGGGGGTGGAGGAAAAGAAAATGATCTTTGTTTCCAATGAATAATGTGTGAAAATGACCAAATAAAATAATGTTAAAAAAAAACAAAAAAAATAAAGGATCACTCTACTGCAAATATGAATAACATGGAAATAGGTTTTGAACAATGTTACATTTATGAGCCAGTGGAATGGCTTGTCAGCTTTGGGGGGGGGGAGAATATAAGTCATGTGACCATGGGAAAATATTCTAAATAAATAGATAATTAAAAAAAAAGAAAAGAGAAAAAAATGACACACAACCTTTCAGTCCACATATATCTTTGCCAGGCTCTAGTCATTCTAGCACTGGCTTCCTGAGGGCCTCACCTCTTTCCTATGGTCTTGAATTTTTCTTGCTGACTTCTTTTATAGTTCTAGGGCAGAAGTCATTTCATGTAGTTTGTTATTGAATTCTTTTATCTGTATTAGGTTTGACAGTAGTCTGTCTCCATTCAGGAAGCCATCTCCTCTTTACCCCATGTGTGAATTTTATATAAATTACACCCCCACAAATGTACTATGTCAGGACACAAGAAGTCATGTGGCCTGGTTTACTGGAAGAAGTTGACTAAAGTGCCACTTGGCAGGTGAAGTGTTTTGAAGTCAGGACTCAAATGCAAACTGAATTTAAGGCTGGCCATTCAGAGACTCAGAAGGAGTGACATCATTGACCTTATAAAAAAGGGGATGGAACAGTAGCATGCCCTCTGTTGCCTTTAACTCTGGCTAGATACATGCCTTGCTCCCTTGTCTAGAGCCTTTAATGTTCAGCTTAAACCTCAGCTGCAAGTGACTTTTTTAGAGTGACCAGATGATTTTTCTCCCTTTCTCTCTTTATCTTTCTCTAACTTTTACTAATAAATATAAATTAACATGCAGTCTCTAGAAAATCTGAATCATTACATCCATTTCTAAATTTTAGAAACTATAGATGTTTAAAAGGGAAGTTTTTGTTCTCTTTGTCCATTCTGAGTTTATATTTATGAAAAGGAATCATTTATTCCATTTGTCTATTTTGAGTTAACACTATGGTTAAAAAAAACTTAAGTACCTCTACTTTATACCTCACCAGACTGTGAAAATAGGATTAACTCTCCTTTGTTTACTTTTGAAATGAATCAACAAAAGCTTGAACAGGGCACTTAGCACTAGGTATAGGAGCTCTCCACCTTTCACGTCAATTAGCCAGGAATCTGTGAACCTTTTTGAAGAGTATTCACTTCTCCAAAAGGTGAGAAATAGTTCCCAGAAACACTGCCTTCTGGGCAATGCTGGGCAATTTGGAAGCTGTGATTGGTCCTTGTGAAAAGGGAAAGGGACAAGAAACAATCATAAAAGACCCTGAACTTCTGGAGCTAAAAAAGTCAACTTCAAGAAGTAAGTGAGCTTCAAGAAGGACTTGGACTTCAAGAAGGAAGTCAGCTTCAAGAAGTGGGCTCAAGGAAGAAAGTGGGCCTCAGAAATCACCTTCAGGTCTATTCATCATCTTGACCTGCCTCTTGGAGAGAACTTGGGTGAGTGGACAGATGGCTTTCCCTTCCTGTGGAGTTTAATTCCAGGTTGAAGGTCAACCACTCCAGACTGATACTTAGATAAGGTAATATCTTCTCTACCCTTTAGTATTTCTCTGCTCTCATTCTTTCCACCTCTTTTGTGAATAAAAGCTATTAAAGTCATTTCGACTTTGAACAATGATACTTTGAATAAGCAACTGCCATATTATTTATAAAATTAATATATTTTAGTCAAACCATTAAAATTTAATTCTTACAGATGGCAAGAGAATTCCAGAAATATAGTAGAAAAATGGCCTCTGAGTAAATTGTCACATACTAGATGATTATTAAACTTTATTAAAAAAATCAACTCCATCATAACTGGAAGAGATGGAACAATCAATGATTCCATAAGATAGTAAGAATTTTAGAACAAAATCAAAATATTGAAAAAATCAGATAAAATAAAACTCAATACAGGTGTTTAAAATAGTTCAAGGAGAGATAGCTCATTGAACACTATGATTTTAAAAAAAGAAAGAAAAGAAATGCCTGCACTCTGTATTTTAATAAACTGATATGTAAGTTTTCTATATTTATTACAATCAGCAGGGAAAGTAAAGATAAAAATAATCAACCAATTACCTCTGAAATGAACTTCAAAGGAAACAGAAAGAGCATGTAAAATTCAGGAGCTTTCCCAGGAAAGAAAATACTGCAGCAAACATCCAGGGGAAAGAAAACCCCAACAAATAACTAAGGATGATATTTAGGAGTACACAAGACCTAGAAAATACTACTTAATATCAGGGAAAATTTTGGAAGATAACATTTCATATAAGCTTGTAATCAAGAATAACTTGCCATGCAATGATGAATATAATACTAGAGGTAAAAAAAATGAATAGAGCACTATGAAGCATATCAGGTAACAAATTTGAAATACAAGTATACAGGCCCAGAGAAATCAATAAATGTAAGTTTATTTGACCAATTGAAAAGAGCTATATGTCAACTTAGTGCCAACATTCTATTAGAGAAAGATCCTTTTGGATCTTTAATATTGTCAAAACATGTTGGGAGAGTGAAATAGGTTTATACTAAGGGCTTGAAGAGAAGAGAGAGAGAAGGGAATATGAAAAAATGCATTAGTGTAGAAAGGGGGAACAGAATTTATTATTTCTCATAATTAGAGCATGCAGGGAAAACATCTGAATATGGAAGAAGAGGAAGAATTGGGCATCAGTTAAACCTGACACTTAAATGGTTCAAACAGAGTAAATTTTAACATAATATATATAATATATAAATATATAAAGAATTTGGCGTAAAAATACATAAACTCGACTTCCGGGGAAGCATGGCTGCAATCTAGACGCCAAACGCTTCCTCTCCCTGGCACCGAACGAAATAGACTACATCAAAGGAGCATAAAAATCACCTTTGGAGCAACAGAAGGACTCCCCAGTACTCCCCAGTACCCCACAGAGGTGAAAGGACCAATCTCCCTAATGAATATAGATGCAAAAATCTTAAATAGGATACTAGCCAAAAGACTCCAGCAAGTGATCAGAAGGGTCATCCACCATGATCAACTAGGATTTATACCAGGGATGCAGGGCTGATTCAGTATTAGGAAAACTATCCACATAATTGACCACATCAACAAGCAAACCAACAAGAACCACATGATTATCTCAATAGATGCAGAAAAAGCCTTTGATAAAATACAACACCCATTCCTATTAAAAACATTAAAAAGCATAGGAATAGAAGGATCGTTCCTAAAAATAATAAACAGTATATATCAAAAACCATCAACTAATATCATCTGCAATGGGGATAAACTAAATCCATTCCCTTTTAAGATCAGGAGTAAAACAAGGATGCCCATTATCACCTCTATTATTTGACATTGTATTAGAAACACTAGCAGTAGCAATTAGAGAAGAAAAAGAAATTGAAGGCATTAAAATAGGCAAGGAGGAGACCAAGTTATCGCTCTTTGCAGATGACATGATGGTCTACTTAAAGAATCCTAGAGATTCAACCAAAAAGCTAATCAAAATAATCAACAACTTTAGCAAAGTTGCAGGATACAAAATAAACCCACATAAGTCATCAGCATTTCTATATATTTCCAACCCATTTCAGCAGCAACAACTAGAAAGAGAAATCCCATTCAAAATTACCTTAGACAAAATAAAATACTTAGGAATCTATCTCCGGAGACAAACACAGGAACTATATGAACACAACTACAAAACACTTTCCACACAACTAAAACTAGACTTGAACAATTGGAAGAACATTAACTGCTCATGGGTAGGACGAGCCAATATAATAAAAATGACCATCCTACCCAAAATCATCTATGTATTTAGTGCCATACCCATGGAACTGCCAAATTTTTTTTTTACTGATTTAGAAAAAAAACATAACAAAGTTCATTTGGAAGAATAAAGGATCAAGGATATCCAGGGAAATAATGAAAAAAAAATTACAAAGGAATTTGGCCTTGTAGTCCCAGATCTCAAACTCTATTATAAAGCAGTGGTCATCAAAACAATTTGGTACTGGCTAAGAGACAGAAAGGAGGATCAGTGGAATACACTGGGGGCAAGGGACCTCAGCAAGACAGTATATGACAAACCCAAAGATCCCAGCTCTTGGGACAAAAATCCACAATTTCATAAAAACTGCTGGGAAAATTGGAGGACAGTGTGGGAAAGATTAGGTTTAGATCAACACCTCACACCCTACACCAAGATAAATTCAAAATGGGTGAATGACTTGAATATAAAGAAGGAAACTATAAGAAAATTAGGCGAACATAGAATAGCATACATGTCAGACCTTTGGGAAGGGAAAGACTTCAGAACCACCCAAGACTTAGAAAGAGTTACAAAATGCAAAATAAATTATCTGGAATACATCAAATTAAAAAGATTTTGTACAAACAAAACCAATGTAACCAAATTCAGAAGGGTAGCAACAAATTGGAAAACAATCTTCATAAAAACCCATGACAAAAGTTTAATTACTCAAATTTACATAGAACTAAATCAATTGTACAAAAAATCAAGCCATTCTCCAATTGATAAATGGGCAAGGGACATGAACAGGCAGTTCTCAGCCAAAGAAATCAAAACTATTAATAAGCACATGAAAAAGTGCTCTACATCTCATAATCAGAGAGATGCAAATCAAAACAACTCTGAGGTATCACCTCACACCTAGCAGATTGGCTAACATGACAGCTATGGAATGTAATGAATGCTGGAGGGGGTGTGGCAAAGTGGGGACACTAATTCATTGCTGGTGGAGTTGTGAGTTGATCCAACCATTCTGGAGGGCAATTTGGAACTATGCCCAAAGGGCGATAAAAGACTGTCTGCCCTTTGATCCAGCAAGAGCACTGCTGGGTTTGTACCCCAAAGAGATAATAAGGAAAAAGACTTGTACAAGAATATTCATAGCTGCACTCTTTGTGGTGGCCAAAAATTGGAAAACAAGGGGATGCCCTTCAATTGGGGAATGGCTGAACAAATTGTGGTATATGTTGGTGATGGAATACTATTGTGCTAAAAGGAATAATAAAGTAGAGGAATTCCATGGAGACTGGAACAACCTCCAGGAGGTGATGCAGAGCAAAAGGAGCAGAGCCAGGAAAACATTGTACACAGAGACTGATACACTGTGGTACAATGGAAGATAATGGACTTCTCCGTTAGTGTCAATGCAATGTCCCTGAACAATCTGCAGGGATCTAAAAAACACTATCCACAAGCAGAGGATAAACTGTGGGAGTAAAAACACCGATGAAAAGCAACTGCTTGACTACAGGGGTTGAGGGGATATGACTGAGGAGAGACTCTAAATGAACACTCTAATGCAAATACCAACAACAGGGAAATGGGTTCCAGTCAAGAACACATGTGATAACCAGTGGAATTGTGCGTTGGCTATGGGAGAGGGAAAGATGGTGGGAGGGGGAGGGCAGGGAGGAAAAGAAAATGATCTTTGTTTCCAGTGAATAATGTTTGGAAATGACCAAATAAAATAATGTTTAAAATTAAAAAAAAACATAAACTCAGAAGGGAAACAAGCAGGAATGATGGTCATTAAGAGGGAGAATAAAATAGAGATTAGAATATAATTTCAGCAAAAAAACAAACAAACAAACAAAATCAACTTCTTGATCTTGAAAGTGATGAATAAAAAGAGGGGGTGGTGAAAAGGAAAAAAAAAGCTGAAATTAATGAAAGGATTTCTTATATTGCCTCTTTACAGTTAGAAATACTGGAACAAATTGTGGTATTTCTGGTATTTGTGCTGTAAAAATTGAAAAAGGAAAAATTATAGCAAATCGTGGGTCTTGGGAAATGAGACAAATTGAAGTGGGTAGAATGAGGAGAACAATTTATACAAGGACAGTAAAACTATGAATAAAAACAACTTTGAAAATCTTAAGAACTCTGATCAATTCAATGACCAGCAATGTTTCCAGAGAACCTATATTAAAACATGTTACTCTCCTATTGACTAAGACAAAGGAGCTGAAAACAGTAACAATTTTTTTAAACATAACTATAGTATAGATTTGTTTTGCTTAATTTTTCTTATATATTGAAAGGTTTCCCTTTCATTACTGAGGGATGCCATATTCTGGCTCAGTAATAGGACAGATGGAATTCAGGTTTACTCTGATAGTAACAACCCAAATTGGTTCTCTGATTCTCTGAAGGCTATTTATGGTCCAAAGACCTAGGGTGCATCTCTACTGCTCAATGCTAATGTAGCCATATTGATTGGTGATAAGAACATGATCCCGGGAAGATGTGTGAACACTTCCAACAGACCCTCATCAATGAATACTGAAGCCATTGACTATAGAACTCACATTGAATTCAGTCTCTCTTTATAGCTGAACTTCCAACTTAAAAAGAGATAGAAAACCATTAGGCTCCTCTCCTATGATAAAGCACCTGGGACTGATTTCAATCTGGAAGAGATTTGCAAGAAAGGGAATGCACTGATTATACAAAACCTGACTTAAATCTTCCAGATTTTATGGCAAAAGGAGGTTATCGCACAGGAAATCAAAGATGCCTCCATTTCTCTTAGTCATAAGAATGTTGTCAGTTATGACTAAGAGAGAGACCCTCTTCCACCCCCTTCATGACTGTCACAGGACAACTATTTCTTTTTTCCTTTATAGAGATGGACACTGATCTCTATTGCTTGTGCTAGTTTGGGCCTGACAATTAACACCAATAAAATATAGTTTTTCTACCAGCTAGCACCAAACCATCCTTATATAGAAGTGCAGGTTACAACAAATAAAGAAATTTTTGCCTTACCTTGGAAGTATGTTTTCCAGAGATATAGAAACAGATGATGAAATTGATATTGATTGATATACATTGCCAGAGCTATCTTAGTATTTGGGAGTCTCTGTAGGGAAGCAAGAGAAAACATATTAGGTTGCATACCATACCCAAGAGTTATGGAGTCATTGGGCTGACTTCATTGTTGTATGCTTGAGAATTCTCTACATTATACCAACACTATGCCAGGAAATTGAATCATTTCCATTTGAATTTTCTTAGGGAGATTAAGAAGATAACCTGGCAGGATAAGGTATTGAATTCTGAAGCCCTTTCTTGAGATGAACTGTCAACATTCAAACTACTACCAAAAGCCCAACTCTAATGAAATGACCACATTGTTTGAATGCTAGACATACATTTGCCTAAAAGATTATTTTGCTAAAATTTCCACATAAGGCTAGCATATTTACTGAGGTCAGAAAAAAAAGCAATATAAGAACAATTTCCACGTCTCTAAAATTGACTGTGAGACATGGGAGACCCTGGCATAGGACTGCCTAGAAACATGTTCCTAAATGAAGAAAGGTGCTGTGCTTTATGAGCAAAGCAAAATTGTAGTAGCTCAAAAGTAATGCAAAATGTGAAAATTTAGAGACATTTCCAATCCAAATGTTCATATGAACTCTTTGTGACCAACCTTTGGCAGATCCTTCTGAGCATATATTGGTCTGATGAGCCTTTGTCAGATACACTACATATTTACTCTCATATAGTGATGTTATTTTGGTTCTCTTTGAATATTGACAACCAGTAAGGTCCCCTTTACTCTATTTCTCTTAGTTTTCAAGGTGGTATGGAGAAAGAAAGCTGAATGTCACAGAATGTTGCTTTCAAATTATGGTGCTGGAGAAGATATTTGAGAGACCCTTGAGCAGCAAGGAGATTACATCAGTCAATATTTAAAGAAATTTATTCAGACTACTCATTGAAAAACCAAATACTGAAGTGGAAGTTTTAAAATATTTTGGTCTTATAATGAGAAGACAGGACTCACTAGAAAAGTTCCACATTTTGGGAAAAATTGAAGACAAAAGGAGTAGGGCATATTAAAGGATGAGATGGATAGTGTTATGGAAGCAATGGACATGAGCTTGAACAGATTTGGGGAAATAAAAGAGCCATGCCATAGTCTGTGGGGTCATGAAGAAGTAGACATAACTGAATAAATGGACAACATCTATGTTGAGAAAGGTAACACTTTTGCTGGCCCTCATTCTAGTAAGGCCACACCTAGAGTATTGTTCTTGGTTCCATGTTTTAGAAGGGATATTGATCATCAGAAACACATTCAGAGAAGAATAATAAGGATGATGAAAGTTTTAGAAAAATATGCCAAATGAGAACCAATTGAAGAAAGTCAGACTATTATCTTAGAGAAAACAATAATACAAGATCATATGTCTTTAAATTGTTGAGGAACTAACAGATGAAATAGAAATTAGATTCATTTTGATCAACCCTACAGGGCAGAACTATAAGTAAAAAGCAGAAGTAGAAAGACTTAGATATGAGACATTGATTTGACTTAAAATATTTACTGATATTTTGTTTTTTACATGATAATACAACATAAATAATAGTTAATCAAGGAAATATGAATAAAGCATAGACTTAAAAGAAAATTAAGTAATGGAATTCTAAATTAATTCAAGTATAAATAATTATCTAAGTGAGAAATGTAATAGTAAGATAACATCCAGAAATATGAATGGGTTGGATTAGATGATTTCTGAAGTTTCTTCCAAAATTTTTTAGTCCCTCTTACCTTTCCTATATCATAGAAGGGACCGTCCAGGAGGTATACTGATATATTCATACAAAATAATTCTTTAATGTTTTCCCTTTAAATTCTTGTTTGGTGATTAGTAAGCTATTCAATATCAGAATGTGCTTTATTAGGATATGGTAGGTTCTTTTTTGAAGCAGAAACAAGATGACTAATTATTATGTTTGCTATAAAGGTAATTCTGCTCAATAACTTGTTTCACTGGATAGTTTTGATAGTCCCTTCCCAAAATGAGTTTGTGTGATTCTGTGGAAAAAAAATATTTTGCAAACAGGGCAGGAGTTGTCCATGAAAGTGGACAATGGATGGAGCCTAAATGGAAATCAACATGAGAATTTTATTTTGGGGGGCATTTTCAGCCACAGATTAGAATATTAAGTGAAAAAGGATAAAAATTAATATTAAAGTAGATACATTGGTTTACTTATTTCCAACAGAAAAATCTCCAAAGATTATTTCTTTTACAGAGTAGAGAATATTGAATAGGCAAATTGTAAGTTTGCAGAGCAGATGCTGTGAGAATCATGACAATAAAAGTAGTCTAAGGGACTTCCGGTCAAGATGGCGGCTTAGAGAAAGCTAAAGTTCAGATCCCCAGAAGACCGATCTCAAACTATAAGCTCCTAAGGCGCCGAAATTCAAAACAATCAACAGCATAGACCCTGGGAATCCTCCTCCTGGACCTGGACCTGGATCAAAAGGTATGGCCCCCCTCAAAAGCCAGAACCCGAGATCACTCGGACCTAAGGGGTAGGAGCACAGAGTCCAAGGCTCCAGAAAGCCGAGGCTCCTTCCCCCTCAGAGAGCAGGGTCGTCTGAAACAACAGTAACCCTCTGGGCTGGCAAGACAGCCTCACGGCCAGCTATTCTGAAGGCAACTTCCGGAAAGCAACCCGACCCAGTGGAGGGGGCACCTTAGTAGCAGGAAAACAGAGAGAACCGGGGGAGAGTGTGGACCCCTGGTCCGACCCTTCGATTCCAGTTCCAGTGAAAGTCATTGCCTGAAGGCATACTCAATTTAACCCAGGGAAAGCTCATAAAACGGACAATCTGCCCAGGACTAAAGCCTCTGAACACCAGACAGAGATAAGAAAAACTAATCCTCCCCATTCAGACATGGCAAACTCCACAGAAGCACAGAAGCCCCAAAATACCAAGAAAAATAAGAAGAAAGGGGCGACTTTGGACACATTCTATGGAGCCAAAATACAAAATACAGAGCAGATAGAAGATGATATACAAGAAAATGCTCCAAAACCTTCCAAAGGAAATGGAAACTCTCCACAAACCCATGAAGAATTTGAATCAGAAATGACCAAAAAGATGGAAGCCTTCTGGGAGGAAAAGTGGGAAATAATGCAAAAGAAATTCACACATCTACAAAACCAGTTTGACCAAAGTGAAAAGGAAAACCAGGTCTTAAAGGCCAGAATCAGGCAGCTGGAAGACAAAGATCGTGTAAAAGAGCAAGAATTAATAAAGCAAAGCCAAAATACCAAGAAATTAGAAGAGAACATAAAATATCTCACCGACAAGGTGACAGATCTGGAAAACAGAGGGAGAAGAGATAATTTAAGAATAATTGGACTCCCAGAAAAGCCAGAAATAAACACCAACCTCGACATCGTGATACAAGATATAACCAAAGAAAATTGCCCACACATTCTAAAACAAGGGGGCAATACAGCCACTGACAGAGCTCACAGAACACCTTCTACACTAAACCCCCAAAAGACAACTCCCAGGAATGTAATTGCCAAATTCCAAAGCTCTCAAATAAAAGAAAAAATCCTACAGGAAGCCAGAAAAAGACAATTTAGATATAAAGGAATGCCAATCAGGGTCACACAAGACCTTGCAAGTTCTACTCTGAATGATCGTAAGGCATGGAACATGATCTTCAGAAAGGCAAGAGAGCTGGGTCTTCAACCAAGAATCAGCTACCCAGCAAAAGTGACTATATACTTCCAAGGGAAAGTATGGGCATTCAACAAAATAGAAGACTTCCAACTTTTTGCAAAGAAAAGACCAGAGCTCTGTGGAAAGTTTGATACCGAAAATCAAAGAGCAAGGAATACCTGAAGAGGTAAATATTAAGGAAAGGGGAAAATGTTATCTTCTTCTTTTACTCAAACTCTCTTCTATAAGGACTACATTTATATCAACCTATGTATACTAATATGTGGGGAAAATGTAATGTATAAATAGGGGGTAAAGAAAGACCAAATAGAATAATCATTCTCACACAAAGATTCACATGGGAAGAGGAGGGGAAGAAAACTCCTATAAGAAGGAGAGGAAGAGAGGGGGGGGTTTACTTAAACCTCAATCTCAGGGAAATCAACTCTGAGAGGGAAAAACATCCAGATCCATTGGGATCTTGAATTCTATCTTACCCAACAAGGGTAAGGAGAAGGGAAAACCAAGGGGGGGAGGGGGAGAGGGAGAACAAAAAGGGAGGGAAAGAGAGGGGGGAGGGGGAGGGAACAAAAAGGGAGGGACTAAAAAGGGAAACATCAAGGGAGGGGACAAGGGGGACTGTTTCAAAGTAAATCACTGGACTAAAAGGTAGAGCCGAAGAAGAAAAGGTTAGAATTAGGGAAGGCAATCAAAATGCCAGGGAGTCCACAAATGACAATCATAACTTTGAACGTGAATGGGATGAACTCACCCATAAAACGTAGATGAATAGCAGAATGGATTAGAATCCAAAACCCTACCATATGTTGTCTTCAAGAAACACACATGAGGCGGGTTGACACCCACAAGGTCAGAATTAAAGGATGGAGTAAGACCTTCTGGGTCTCAACTGACAGAAAGAAGGCAGGAGTGGTAATCATGATATCTGATAAAGCCAAAGCAAAAATAGACCTGATCAAAAGGGATAGGGAAGGTAATTATATTTTGTTAAAAGGGACTTTAGACAATGAGGAAATATCATTAATCAACATGTATGCACCGATTAATATAGCACCCAAATTTCTAATGGAGAAACTAGGAGAATTGAAGGAAGAAATAGACAGTAAAACCATATTAGTGGGAGACTTAAACCAACCATTATCAAATTTAGATAAATCAAATCAAAAAATAAATAAGAAAGAGGTAAAAGAAGTGAATGAAATCTTAGAAAAATTAGAATTAATAGACATATGGAGAAAAATAAATAGGGATAAAAAGGAATACACCTTCTTCTCAGCACCACATGGCACATTCACAAAAACTGACCATACATTAGGTCACAGAAACATAGCACACAAATGCAGAAAAGCAGAAATAATGAATGCAGCCTTCTCAGAGCACAAGGCAATAAAAATAATGATTAGTAATGGTACATGGAAAACCAAATCTAAAACCAATTGGAAATTAAACAATATGAAACTCCAAAACCGTTTAGTTAAAGAAGAAATCATAGAAACAATTAATAATTTCATCGAGGAAAATGACAATGGCGAGACATCCTTTCAAACCTTTTGGGATGCAACCAAAGCGGTAATCAGAGGTAAATTCATATCCCTGAATGCTTATATTAACAAACTAGGGAGAGCAGAGATCAATCAATTGGAAATGCAAATGAAAAAACTCGAAAGCGATCAAATTAAAACCCCCCAGCAGAAAACCAAACTAGAAATCCTAAATTAAGGGAGAAATTAATAAAATTGAAAGTGATAAAACTATTGATTTAATAAATAAGACAAGAAGCTGGTACTTTGAAAAAACAAACAAAATAGACAAAGTACTGGTCAATCTAATTAAAAAAAGAAGGAAGAAAAGCAAATTAACAGCATTAAAGATGAAAAGGGTGACAGCACCTCCGATGAAGAGGAAATTAAGGCAATCATTAGAAATTACTTTGCCCAATTATATGGCAATAAATACACAAATTTAGGAGATGTGGATGAATATATACAAAAATACAAACTGCCTAGACTAACAGAAGAGGAAATAGAATTCTTAAATAATCCCATATCAGAAAATGAAATCCAACAAGCCATCAAAGTACTTCCTAAGAAAAAGTCCCCAGGGCCTGATGGATTCACCAGTGAATTCTATCAAACATTCAGAGAACAGTTAATCCCAATACTATACAAACTATATGACATAATAAGCAAAGAGGGAGTTCTACCAAACTCCTTTTACAACACAAACATGGTACTGATTCCAAAAGCAGGCAGGTCAAAAACAGAGAAAGAAAACTATAGACCAATCTCCCTAAAGAATATAGATGCAAAAATATTAAATAGGATACTAGCAAAAAGACTCCAGCAAGTGATCAGAAGGATCATTCACCATGATCAAGTAGGATTTATACCAGGGATGCAGGGCTGGTTCAACATTAGGAAAATCATCCACATAATTGACCACATCAACAAGCAAACCAACAAGAACCACATGATTATCTCAATAAACGCAGAAAAAGCATTTGATAAAATACAACACCCATTCCTATCAAAAACACTAGAAAGCATAGGAATAGAAGGGTCATTCCTAAAAGTAATAAACAGTATATATCTAAAACCATCAGCTAATATCATCTGCAATGGGGATAAACTAGATGCATTCCCAATAAGATCAGGAGTGAAACAAGGATGCCCATTATCACCTCTACTATTTGACATTGTACTAGAAACACTAGCAGTAGCAATTAGAGAAGATAAAGGAATTGAAGGCATCAAAATAGGTAAGGACGAGACCAAGTTATCACTCTTTGCAGATGACATGATGGTCTACTTAAAGAATCCTAGAGATTCAACCAAAAAGCTAATTGAAATAATCAACAACTTTAGCAAAGTTGCAGGATACAAAATAAACCCACATAAATCATCAGCTTTTCTATATATCTCCAACACAGCTCAGCAGCAAGAACTAGAAAGAGAAATCCCATTCAAAATCACCTTAGACAAAATAAAATACCTAGGAATCTACCTCCCAAGACAAACACAGGAACTATATGAACACAACTACAAAACACTCACCACACAACTAAAACTAGACTTGAGCAAATGGAAAAACATTAACTGCTCATGGATAGGACGAGCCAATATAATAAAAATGACCATCCTACCCAAACTTATTTATCTATTTATTGCCATACCCATTGAACTACCAAAATACTTCTTCATTGATTTAGAAAAAAACATAACAAAGTTCATTTGGAAGAACAAAAGATCAAGGATATCCAGGGAAATAATAAAAAGAAAAAACACATATGATGGGGGCCTTGCAGTCCCTGACCTTAAACTATATTACAAAGCAGCAGTCATCAAAACAATTTGGTACTGGCTAAGAAACAGAAAGGAAGATCAGTGGAATAGACTGGGGAAAAGCGACCTCAGCAAGACAGTATATGATAAACCCAAAGATCCCAGCTTTTGGGACAAAAATCCACTATTCGATAAAAACTGCTGGCAAAATTGCAAGACAGTGTGGGAGAGACTAGGAATAGATCAACACCTCACACCCTACACCAAGATAAATTCAAAATGGGTGAGTGACTTAAACATAAAGAAGGAAACCATAAGTAAATTGGGTAAACACAGAATAGTATACATGTCAGACCTTTGGGAGGGGAAAGGCTTTAAAACCAAGCAAGACATAGAAAGAATCACAAAATGTAAAATAAATAATTTTGACTACATCAAACTAAAAAGCTTTTGTACAAACAAAACCAATGTAACTAAAATCAGAAGGGAAACAACAAATTGGGAAAAAATCTTCATAGAAACCTCTGACAAAGGTTTAATTACTCATATTTATAAAGAGCTAAATCAATTGTACAAAAAATCAAGCCATTCTCCAATTGATAAATGGGCAAGGGACATGGATAGGCAGTCCTCAGATAAAGAAATCAAAACTATTAATAAGCACATGAAGAAGTGTTCTAAATCTCTTATAATTAGAGAGATGCAAATAAAAACAACTCTGAGGTATCACCTCACACCTAGCAGATTGGCTAACAGGATAGCAAAGGAAAGTAATGAATGCTGGAGGGGATGTGGCAAAGTAGGGTCATTAATTCATTGCTGGTGGAGTTGTGAACTGATCCAACCATTCTGGAGGGCAATTTGGAACTATGCCAAAAGGGCGACAAAAGAATATCTACCCTTTGATCCAGCCATAACACTGCTGGGTCTGTATCCCAAAGAGATAATGGACAAAAAGACTTGTACAAAAATATTCATAGTTGCGCTCTTTGTGGTGGCCAAAAACTGGAAAACGAGGGGATGCCCATCAATTGGGGAATGGCTGAACAAACTGTGGTATATGTTGGTGATGGAGTACTATTGTGCTAAAAGGAATAATAAAGTGGAGAAGTTCCCTGGAGACTGGAACAACCTCCAGGAAGTGATGCAGAGAGAGAGGAGCAGAACCATCAGAACACTGTACACAGAGACTAATACACTGTGGTATAATCGAACGTAATGGACTTCTCCATTAGTGGCGGTGTAATGTCCCTGAACAATTTGCAGGGATCTAGGAGAAAAAAACACTATTCATAAGCAAAGGATAAACTGTGGGAGTGGAAACACCAAGGAAAAACAACTGCCTGAATACAGCAGTTGAGGAGACATGACAGAGGAGAGACTCTAAATGAACACTCTAATGCAAATATTATCAACATAGCAATGGGTTCAAATCAAGAAAACATGTAATGCCCAGTGGATTTACGCGTCGGCTATGGGGGTGGGGGGTGGGGGGAGGAAAAGAAAATGATCTATGTCTTTAATGAATAATGCTTGGAAATGATCAAATAAAATATAATTTTAAAAAGTAGTCTAAGGACAAAAAAATTAAATAGATATAAAAGAATGGTAGGAAAATAAAATAAAACTTAAGGATAATACATGCACATTAGTTTGATGACATTAACTTGGTGCAAAGTACTTGCAATAAAGCCTTGGAGCAGAACTGAGTAAAATGCAAAAGATGAATGTTCTATTACATGAAGACACAGTTATATTCTCTAACCAGTGAGCCCAAAGAAAGTAATGCACAGAAGGAGAGTCATCAGAGTTGGAAAAGCTTACCAAAGAAAGGTGGACCATATGAAGCAGATCCTCTGGGGAGGAATATACAACTTGGTGACAGAGTCAGGAATTGGACACAAGCCTTCATTCTTCCAGTCTGCTGTAGTGTGCACTTGTTCATGCTCCCTTGGCAAAGATGGAAGCTGACTGTCCAACACCGTTGGACCCTACACATTGTAAACACCACAGTCAGCAGCAGAAGTCACTCTTAGGATGCTGCATTAAGGCTTTGCACTGATTTCTTATGTAGTATAGAATAGAATGATAAAATGCATTCTCTTTATAATGGTAGGAAGATGTGGCTTAGAGCAGATTAAATGTATAGATGAGTAGCCTACAACACTTTGTAGTAATTAATACTTGTCTTTGCTATTTTCTAACCTCTTCCTGCTCTCTTTTTTTTTCTTGTCCCCATAATATTAATAGCTAATATTTATAAAGCACTTACTGTGTGCCAGACACTGTGCAAAGTGCTTTATGATTACTGTCTCATTGGATCCTTATAGCCAACTTTTGAGGAAGGTCATATTATCCTAACTTTAAAGATAAGAAAATTGAGACAAATAGGTTAATTTACTTGCCCCAGAGTAAGTGTCTGAAGCTAAATTTGAACTCATCTTCTTGACTCCAGACCTAGACCCTATCCTTAAAGCTCAATATTCTTAAAATGCCCCCCTGATTATACAGACCCCTCTGTCTGGAACAGGATTGTGAATCTGGGATCTGTATGCTTTTTTATTATAATATACATACAAATCAATACATTATTTCATTTTATTACTATTTATTTTATGAATTTAGTAATGTCATTCTGAGAAGAGGTCCATTAGCCAAAGGAGTCTATGAGTTAAAAGAAAAAGTTAACAACTTCTGACATAGAAATGTCAATATCCCTCTGTGGTCTCTTATTCCCTCTGACCCCACTCCCTGCCCCAAAGAACAACAGCTAAATATCATCTCATGTTTATATATGCAAAGTATTTTTATATATTATGTCACTAAATCCTCACAGAAAGCATATGGAGTATATAGTGCAGTTTTGATGTCCAAATTCCAAGTGATTAAATGAGTAGAAGAGAGCTCAAGTTACTTGCTTAAGGTTAAAAGCTATTAAAGCATCCCAAATGAACTCCAGTTTTGACTTTCTAATCTCAAATCCTTTTCTTTTTTCCTACTACAGTATCTAGCACTGAGAGAAATGGACAGGGAAAGATATTTAATTAGGGGATGGGAATGGAGAAGGATTGTCCTACAAATTGCACGGTCAGCTGGCCACATATTTGTATTAAGTATAAAATTGACCCTGCAAGTGTCATTCTAGGTCCAAAGGGAGTAACACTGCATTTGGTAACAAAACAAGGGACTTTATTCCCATTTCTTCTACTTTATAGCCTTCTGATGACCACTCTGCATGCTTCTTTATTTATAAAATGGTATAATAATAAACTACCTACTTTATAGTGTTGTCATGGAATTTTAATGAACTAATGTATGTAAAATGCTTAGTAAAATTTTATGTTGTTAAATAAATATCAGCTATTATGTTTATTATTATTACCTAATGGCCACAGAACATATACATGTTATCACATAATCCCATTTTCAGCTAATTGGATCTGTGGACAGCAAAATTAGATTTTCTGATGGATACAGAGTTCCCAGATGTCTTGCAGATTACTGAGTGCTTTGCTTCTCCACATTCTTTTTCTTTTTAGTCAGTTCATAACTGATTACATACCCTTAAGAAGACAGGAAGTAGATCATGTTTAGTAAGTGGAGTGAGGAATAAAAATCAGTCTATTTTGTTCTTTGTTAAGCCCTCTGGTCAAAGATTAGGAGTATATGAAACTACCAATACAAGTTAACTTATTAGAACAATAAAAAAACCACATTGGGCACTGAGAATACAAAAAAATAAATAATCTTTGCCCCTTTGTATTTTATTTAGATAACAAACATATTTTATTCATATATACATAAATGCATGTAGTAATTGATATATATGCACATGCATAAATATAATATATGAATACCTAGCATTCACAAAGTGCTTTATGTCTTGCAAAGCACTTTGCATACATAATCTAATTTGATCCTCACAGCAACCATTTGAAGTAGATGTGATTATTAGCTCCATTTAGCATATGAGGAAACTGAGGCATAGGTATTAGTTGATCCGGGATTCAAAATCAGATCTTCATGTCCTCAAACTCAGAGCTCTCTTCACTGTACCACATAGCTTCCCCCTCCAAAAGAAACAAAGTTATTGAGGAAGACCTTAGCAGCTTGGAGTTCCCATTATTTGTGAAATTCAGTTATTTGAGATAGTAAGAAGTGGGAGAAAATGAGTAGGAAATCTAACATGTTGGATGATAGAATTTTTGCTGCGAAGTATTGTGAGGTAATGCTGCAAGGCATCATTCCTAGAGCAAGACAATCTTTTTACTCTATCCTATTTGATTCTCCATTTCATTTCCCATAGAGTCAGTCCCAAATCATCATTTCTCTTCTGAAGCCCTGAAAAATTCTCCCATCTATTCAGCTAAGGACCTAGTGTCATATTTTGCTGACAAAAGAGTCCATTTACCAAAAGCTTTCTCTTCTGCCTTTTTTCAATATCCTGATATCTCTTGGAATTATTCCTCATTTGTTCCTCATTTATTCAGGTCTCTGTTAAAGATGTAGCCCTTCTTACCAATGCTAACTGCTCTACATATTTCCTTGTTATTCCATCATTCTGCCTCACAGTATTATCTCTTTAACTATCTTCTTTCTTTCTTTAATTTTCACTCTTTCTCTTCCTATTTTTGGGGTTCCCCCCTACTGTGTATGTAGAACCAAGCCTAAAAAATTCTTATAAGACTTGGCCATTTTCTCAAGCTATCATCATATCTTTTTAAAAAAATTTCATAAAGGAAATCCTGGGTAAAAAAGAAATCTGCCTAGAACGCATATATTCCAAAGTATAGCAATTTTTGTGGTGGCAGAGAACAGGAAATTGAGAGGATACCCATCAATTGGGGACTGGCTAAGTAAATTATGGTATATGATGGTGATGGGATACTACTATACCATGGGAGTGGGTGAGCAGGATCATTTCAAAGGGTCTTGAGGGAAATTGCTTGGGATGGTGAATATTCAAGTGGGTGTAGTCAGAGCACATTATGCCTAGCTACAAAATTGATACAGAGGGTTGAGGACATTGCTTCTGGTGGGGTTGGGAGCAGGGATGAACTGGCACGTGGAAACATGGGGGACTTGGTTGGTGTGAGCATGTTGCTATCCAAAACGGTGCCTTCTGTGGTGTGGGAAGGTGCTGGGAAACTTATGGATTGGATCTATTATGTAGACATGAAGAAAAATAAGTAAAACATTTAAGAGATTTTTGGTTTGATTCATATTCAATCTTTTTTCTTTCTATATGGAAATAATTGTTTTATTTGATTTTGTAAAATTTGGAATAAAAAATGTAAAATAATCAGCCTACATCCATTGTCACTACTTCTCCTATTGATTTCTTTACCTTTTGTAATCCAGATTCCAACTTCACCACTCACTTGAAATTCTTCTTTACAAATATATAAATGATCTATTAATAGCTAAATCAGGTGTTCACTTCTTATTCCACATCCTTCTCTACCTCTGCAGAATTTTCACTCTCCATATTGGACACTCTCTCAGGATACCACCAGCTGTTGACCAAGATTAGTAAATAGAGAGAGAGATGGGCTCAAATCTAGGAACACTTGTTTTCAGGTCTTTCTTCTGATTCTTACTACTTGTGTGGCACTGGAACAAAGCATTAATTCTTGAGAGTAGTGGAAAATTAGATTGGATTGGCAAAGCTAGATTTCAGAAGACTATTAAAAGGTAGACAGACAAATACACATTTTATGTCTTAAGGAAGACATCCTTATGTTTGTTAAAAAAGGAAAATATGCTGTATTTAGACCTGGGTGAGAGTATTCTTTTTTCCCCACAAGCTGTTTTACTTTGTCTAAATAATTTCATTTCTGTAGATCTCAGTTCTCTAATCTAAAAATTAAGATGATGCACTAAATGATATTTGAAGTTCCTTCTAGATATGAAGCTATCTTTTGAAAAATTAAAGGAAGCATTAATGTAGAGAACTAACCACGGAGTTGAATTATCACAGCAAGCAAAGTTTCAGGAGGTTCTGCTTGGCACTCAGCAGGCCCCCAAGAAAGGTAAAAATTCTCTGTGATTTTTAGAAGGGTTATAAATGAAAGGTTGCAAGCTCTTGTCATCATCATTGTCACCATAATCATAACCTTCATACTTCTTCCTAGGTAACACTGCTCTACACTAAAACCCTGGCTAAAGTTCTTATAACCCTTTCTATTTAGTCTCACTATTTACAAAAGGAAGGAATAGAATTAGATTTGCTTTAAGATCTTTTCCTACCCATATTATATGATTACATAGTTTTATGATTCTGATGTCCAATCTAATCCAAATTCAATTCATGTCAATAAATATTTATTATGGACTTCCTAAAATGTGCAAAGTACGATCCATTTAAAGTCTTCACAGAAGAAGCAAGCTTTTCTGACTAGCTATCTTGAAATACTGAGATTGGGGATAGAAATAGTTTAATGAATTATGACAACCATTTTAAGTGTAATCTAAATAGTTGAGATTTGGAAAAAATTCTAAAACAGTAATCTATGTGCTTAAGGATCAATCATAAACTTTCATAAAGAGACAAATAAAAGAGAGAGAAAAAGCAATTTTCATAGAAGAAAAGGCATGGAGGAAACCAGGAAACATGAATGTTTTTAGCCATAGAAATTAGAATAAATATTCCTGGAGCTGAGCATATGGAGCAAGAGGGAACTTAAAGTACAGGAACAGAGAATATCAATTTCTCTTCATATCTGCTTACACCCACAGTACACACTTATTTCTGTTTAGTTGTATTTTAACCCTTTGGGGAACAGGAACAACCTACCATTCTATTAAGTATGTGTCCCAGGCATGTGGCGGCAATTTCTAGGTGCCATTATCTAAGAATTAGCAAAGCAATAAGCCCAGTTATTGTGCAATTTGAATGTTCAAATTTAGAACCTCATTTTGAAAGATTTCCAGTAATTTGCAGTAGTTGTACTTTGTAACATGAATAGAAGTGATTTATTCTTTTTGTTGTATTTTTCCAACCTACGCATGGTGGGAGTGTGAGGAAAACTGTGATAACATGGACGAGAGTGTTCTTCTGTAACAAGGCATATTTCTTTCCATAAGACTGAGGCCCTGAAAACTACCCCATCCAGCTTCTTCTCTTATCCCCACCCCCATGGGAATGATCTAATTCCTTCAATCTATGGGATGTATTATTTACAAATTTTCCATTTGTGTAGCCAAAACAAAGGCAAGACCTTATTGAAAAATTAGCATTTTATGTTTAGGCAATTAGAATTGAGTTATGCAATCTTTGAATATATGAATAGAGAGATCTGATGCTCTATGTCAATACATTAGCAAAGATAATTCTTAATAATCATTTACAATTTCAGAATATGTACATTATTATTGAGATGAAGCACGATGTCATTCATAGAAAAAAAGTAAGCTTATCATCAGAAAGACCTGATTTTGAATCCCATATCAATCTTTTGTTTTTTAATCCTTACCTTCTGACTTAGAATCACTACAAGTATGGTTCTAAGGCAGAAGAGCAGGACTTCCGGTTAAGATGGCGGCTTAGAAAAAGCTAAAGCTCAGATCTCCTGAAAACCCTTCCCGACCGATCTCAAACGATAAGCTCCTAAGGCGCCGAAATTCAAAACGATCAACAGCACAGACCCTGGGAACCGTCCTCCTGGACCTGGACCCGGTTCAAAAGGTACGGCTCCCCTTAAAAGCCAGAACCCGAGATCACTCGGACCTCAGGGGTAGGAGCGCAGAGTCCAAGGCTCCCGGAAGCCGCAGCCTCAGAGAGCAGAACCCTCAGGGCCTTCTACAGTCCCGGTGAAAGTTACTGCCTGGGGCTTCCGCTGCAGAGAGCTGGTCGAAACAACAGCAACCCTCAGGGCGGGCAAGACAGCCTCAGGGGCTGGATCCTGCTATCCAAGTCTCAGTGAAAGTCCCTGCCCTCGGAGCTTGGGCTAGCTGCAGCCCATCCCCCCGCAGGCCGACGAAACAGCCTCATGGCCAGCGATTCTGAAGGCAACTTCCGGAAAGCGAGCCGGGGGGAGAGTGTGGCCTCGTGGTCCGACCCTTCCATTCCAGTTCCAGTGAGGCATATTCAGTTTAACCCAGGGAAAGCTCATAGAACCAACATCTGCCCAGGACTAAAGCCTCGGATCACCAGAGATAAGAAAAGCTAATCCTCCACATTCAGAAATGACAAACTCCACAGAACCACAGAAGCCCCAAAATACCAAGAAAAATAAGAAGAAAGGGGCGACTTTGGACACATTCTATGGAGCCAAAATACAAAATACAGAGCAGACAGAAGATAATATAAAAGAAAATGCTCCAAAACCTTCCAAAGGAAATGGAAACTCTCCACAAACCAATGAAGAATTTGAATCAGAAATGACCAAAAAGATGGAAGCCTTCTGGGAGGAAAAGTGGGAAATAATGCAAAAGAAATTCACGCATCTACAAAACCAGTTTGACCAAACTGTAAAAGAAAACCAGGCTTTAAAGGCCAGAATCAGGCAGCTGGAAGACAAAGACCGTGTAAAAGAGCAAGAATCAATAAAGCAAAGCCAAAATACCAAGAAATTAGAAGAGAACATAAAATATCTCACCGACAAGGTGATAGATCTAGAAAATAGGGGGAGAAGGGATAATTTAAGAATAATTGGACTCCCAGATAAGCCAGAAATAAACACCAAACTCGACATTGTGATACAAGATATAATCAAAGAAAATTGCCCAGAGATTCTAGAACAAGGGGGCAATACAGCCACTGACAGAGCTCACAGAACACCTTCTACACTAAACCCCCAAAAGACAACTCCCAGGAATGTAATTTCCAAATTCCAAAGCTCTCAAACAAAAGAAAAAATCCTACAGGAAGCCAGAAAAAGACAATTTAGATATAAAGGAATGCCAATCAGGGTCACCCAAGACCTTGCAAGTTCTACTCTGAATGATCGTAAGGCATGGAACATGATCTTCAGAAAGGCAAGAGAGCTGGGTCTCCAACCAAGAATCAGCTACCCAGCAAAACTGACTATATACTTCCAAGGGAAAGTATGGGCATTCAACAAAATAGAAGACTTCCAACTTTTTGCAAAGAAAAGACCAGAGCTCTGTGGAAAGTTTGATACCGAAAATCAAAGAGCAAGGAATACCTGAAAAGGTAAATATTAAGGAAAGGGGAAAATGTTATCTTCTTCTTTTACTCAAACTCTCTTCTATAAGGACTACATTTATATCAACCTATGTATACTAACATGTGGGGAAAATGTAATGTATAAATAGGGGGTAAAGAAAGACCAAATAGAATAATCATTCTCACACAAAGATTCACATGGGAAGGGGAGGGGAAGAAAACTCCTATAAGAAGGAGAGGAAGAGGGGGGGGAGGGTTACTTAAACCTCAATCTCAGGGAAATCAGCTCTGAGAGGGAAAAACATCCAGATCCATTGGGATCTTGAATTCTATCTTACCCAACAAGGGTAAGGAAAAGGGAAAACCAAGGGGGGGAGGGGGAGAGGGAGAACAAAAAGGGAGGGAAAGAGAGGGGGGAGGGGGAGGGAACAAAAAGGGAGGGACTAAAAAGGGAAACATCAAGGGAGGGGACAAGGGGGACTGTTTCAAAGTAAGGCAGAAGAGCAGCAAGGGCTGGGCAATTGGGATGAAGTGATTTGCCCAGAGTCACACAGTTAGAAAGTGTCTGAAGCTAGATTTGATCCCAGGTCCTCCTGACCCCAGGCCTGGCTCTCTATCCACTGAGTCATGTAAGTGCTTCCTATTTCACTTTTACTAATGAAGTGACTAGATGAAAGTAATTTCACTTCTATGAACTTTAGTTTTCCCATGTTTAGAATAAAATACATTATATATATACTTATATCACAATGTTGTGATAAAGCTCAAATGAGATAATTTTGCAAACTCAAAGTATCATATCAAAGTTAACAATTAACATCACTAAACAGGATGGCTTAAGTGATTAATTTTATATAATAAATTGTCTAGGTAGAGGCAGATGATATAGTACCTTCCTTTTTTTTTTTTTACTTTAGGGTATGAAGGGAAAATGCAGATATCAGTGAAAATCAGATTCTCTCTCTGTCTCTCTGTCTATCTCTTTCTCTCATTCTCCCCCTTCCCCCCACCTCTCTCTCTCAACACATTTAACACATGCACACACACACACATTTATTTTTCAGTTGTTCAGTCATGGGTGACTATGTCTCCAAGGAGCATAGCAATCCAGGGACTTTCCTTGGCAAGGATAATGGAGTGGTTTGCCATTTCCTTCTTCACTAGATCCTTTTCTCAGGTGATGAGAGGTTAAGTGACTTTCCCAGGGTTACACAATGAGGAAATGTCTGAGGCCAGATCTGAATTTATGTCTTCCTGACTCTAGACCCAGTACTCTCTCCACTGAGCCACTTAGCTATCTCCTAGACATACAGAGTTTAAGTGGCTTGCCAAAGTGACTTTGCTAGGCATTGCCTGAGGTTAGATTTGAGCTCAAGTCTTTCACCAATCCAAACCCAGTGTTCTTTATATATAAGCCCAATGCTTTGTATATAAAACACACACACATACATATGCATGTATACTTTATACTTATATATGTATATGGCATGCATATTTCTATACAAATTAGTGAGTCTATCAAATTGTACAATAGCAATCTAAACTGTATGATCCTTTGTTTAACAATCAATTATTTTGTTCCTACTATGTGCTAGACATGGTCACATATCCTAGGGCAGGATTGGTGAACCTTTTCACAGTTCTAGTGCCCAGAGGGCAAATTCAATCTGTCTGTGACACCCCCAAATCCCATTACACAAGAGAACTGAGGGAGAAAATGCTTTGGGTGACTGGACAGAGGGGTAGAGAATGCAAAATTGTCTTCAGGCTCTGGGAAGAGGGGGAATGGAGCATCTCTCTGAATGCCAGCTCTGCAAGCATGCCATGGCTTTGCCAACACAGTCTGAGGGTAAAGAGGGGAAAAATAAAACAACCCCTGCCTTTAAGGAGCTCAAATTCTATAGGTTGGAAGAATAGCATGTTTACGATATGCACACAGGAAAGTAAGTCCCATATAACTTGATGAAGAAAAGAACACTTCCATTCAGGAACAGACATCAGGGAAACTCTCCTGTAGGAGTTAGCAATTGAGAAGAGCCTTGAAAGTAAAGGCATTCTAAGAAGGCAAAGCAAATAAATATGGGTAGCAGGCAGTAATGGTGAAGACAAATGGAATCCCCTAATAAAGTGGTGTGAATTTTAAAAGTCTCCATCTTGGTCTAGCACCCAAAAATTGTGCACACCCACACTACACGGGCATGTGCTAGTCAATGACAAATCAGAAATAACTAACTGCCCACCTGGGCTGTCCTAAGCCAAGCTAGAGCCAACCATTGGATTTTGTGAGACACAGGAAGTGAGGTAGGGAACAGCCTCTGGAATTCGCGCACTTCCTGTGGGGAGAGGGAGACGCCAGTTGGTGTTAGGAAGAGTTGGTGTTAGGAGCTTGGAGAGGGAGGACGCCCGCAGACAGCTTTCCTTCAGATTGGTCACGTGAGTTAAGGACTGACTCTTTCCACCTGGGCCTTTGGGCCTAAAACTCCCTCTGCCTTGGTCAGAGGTTGAGTAGCCCCTTTCCCTTTTTCTCTTCTCTCCTTCTCTCCCTCTCCTTTCCCTACTCCCAGTGTGATTAAACCTCCATAAACTTCATTCTGACTTGAGTGTTTCATTTTTAGGAATTTCATAAGTAAATTCCTTGGCGGCCATAGTTTAATATTACATAAATCCTGTAGCCACATTTTAGCCATTACTATATTATAACCTCTCCCATCTCCCCTAAATTTCCACCATTACAGTATTGGCGAACCACTATGGGGGAAAAAAGAACCTTATCAGTCTTCTGATCTCCTTACTATCCCCTGGGAGAAATTCCACCCCGGCTACCCCCTCTGGCTCTTGGCCCTGCCTTAGTGCTTGGAAGGTTTCTAGAACCTCAATAAATTTCCTGAATTTTCTTGCCTTTTCAACCCACTTATTGCTCCGTCAGTCCTGTTACCAAATACCTTAGCTTAAAGACACAGCTGCCAGAACAGGTGAGTATAAAACACCTTTTCTCTTTTCCCTT
The DNA here is from genome assembly GCF_027887165.1 of Monodelphis domestica. NCBI lineage: Eukaryota > Metazoa > Chordata > Mammalia > Didelphimorphia > Didelphidae > Monodelphis > Monodelphis domestica. The sequence continues at coordinate 426,692,073 of NC_077229.1, forward strand.
TACCCCTTAAGTTAAATTGGGGTCAACAGGATTTTTTTCTTCTCCCTTTTTTGTCTCTCATTTCCGCCTCCTTTTACTTTAAGGAGGTGGCTTAGTAGATTGAGAAGCAGGTAGCAACGAGGAATCTCAGAAGGAGCTCTTAGGAGCTCCTAGTCCGCAAAAAGCAAAAAAACAAAAAACCAGCTGAATACAGCTAGGGAACTAATTTAAAACCCATTTTTTTTCTGTTTCCTGGCCTTTCTAGTCTTAAAAATTTAAGTGGGCTTTGCTCAAGGAAGATAGCACATGGTCCTAGCGGTTTTAGCCTGAGGACTAAAGAAGATTGCTGGGACCCACCCATACCCACTTTGTAAAAGAAGGAGGTTTAGTTTGGCCTTTTGTTTACGGTCTATTCACTCCTAATCAGCCCTTTCATAGCTTCTACCTTCCTGTATGAGGGTTTTTGTAACCCCTCCCAGAAGCTTGATAAGGAGAATTTACAACACAATAGGCCCTTAACCTGTATTGGGTTGTAGACTAAGAAAAAAAGAAAAAAAAAAGGTACAGGCAACCTAGCAATTGACTCAAAGAAAGAAAAAATGTGGCTACAACCAATGTCTGCTTTGCTTCGAAATTGGCTTATAAGTTCAATGACCAAGTGCATTGGATTTTTAGTAGGTGTTCCTCTAGGATGGTATTTTTCAGAAACTATAAACCTCATCGTGACCATTATATTCATCTTCCTTGGGATTGTAATTGTTGTACTTACAATGATATACCTAACCTCTAAGAGAGAACACTCCCTTGTTCCTTCTATTACTAAGCAAATTAAGGAATTACACACTTTTATGGAAAACCAAATCACGGAGCAATATAATATCACTGATCAACGTATTAGGGAACTCCACACTTTTATTGGGGAGCAACTTCAGGAACAGAATAATATTTTTACTCAAAAAGTTAGGGAACAGAATATTATAACTGATCAGAGAATTACAGAATTGCACACATTTATTGATCAGCAACATAAAGAATTGATTACTATCACTGATCAAAGAATTCGGAACCAAAATGCTTGTATTGAACAAATTAAAAAAGAAATTACTCTTATTTATCAACAATTGATGGAACGGGATGAAGTTAGGGAGGAAACATGGCAAGAGATAAAAACTTCCCTGGCTGAACTTAATCAGGGACGATGGGGAGAGATAAAAACTTCCCTGGATGAAATTAAACAGGACAAATGGGGAGAGATAAGAACCTTCCTGCAAAACATTGATAGGGAGTTAAAAACATCCCACAATAGGAGTGATTTAACTCTCCATCCCCCATCATTATCAGACTCCCTGACCAACCCTGCCCAAAACGATTTGGCTCAAATAGAAGCCCCTTCACACCAACCAGCTCCTCCCCATCCTGACCACCCAGCCCCTCCCCCTGCCATTCTTGCCCCTCCCACCCTGGTTCCTCCTTCCATTCATGCCTCTTACCCTGCCTCCTCAACCCCGGATCCTCCCCCTGCCCTTCCCCCCACCCATGCTCATGCTCTAGCCCCACCCCCTGTTCCTGCCCCGGATCCTCCCCCTGCCCTTCCTCCCACCCATGCTCATGCTCCAGCCCCACCCCCTGTTCCTGCCCCAGCCCTTCCCCCTACCCTCCCCTCCACTCTTGCTCTAATCTCCAACCCCCATGCTCCAACAGCTAATAATCCTAACATTGAAAATGGAGCAAGTAGCCTAGAAACAGTAACACCAGATAGTTTAGACAGAAGTTTATTTCCATTGAGGGAAGTACCCACCTTTAATAAAGAAGGGAACTTGGTGCCTGTAAGATACTATACACCTTTTAAACCTGATGATTTAGAAAAATTCAAGCACAATGTTCAATCATTTGAGGCAGAACCAATGTTGGTTATAGAAAAATTAGAAAATATATTCAGAAACTTTGACCCTTCTTGGTTGGATGTGGAGAATTTGTTAGATACATTTCTGACAAAGAGAGAGAAAAATAATGTCATCTCTCTAGCTAATAAGAAAAGTGGTAGAGGAGCTCATCACTGGCCAACTGTAGATCCACACTGGAACCCTAATATTGTACAGGATCACACAAAACTAGCCCTGGCCAGAGAAGCATTATTAAAAGCCATGAGAGACTGCTCTGATAGCCCTGATGCATGGGAAAAATTTGAACAATCCCGGCAGGAAATTAATGAGACCCCCTCCCACTTTATGGACAGACTTATTGACGTAGGAAGTACATATATGGACCTTGATTTGTCCAGAGAAAAAGACATTAAACATATACGCAGACAATTCGTTAGGAATTGTTGTTCAGTAGTAAAAGACTACTTTGAAACCAACTGTCCCAACTGGGAGTCTATGGACCTCGAAGAACTGAGGAAAGTAGCAACATATGCCTATAAGAATCGTACAAAAAAACCTGAAACACACAATAAATCAGTATCAGACTTAGAAAAAGAAATTGAAATTTTAAAGGAACAATTGAAAAGTAAGGAAGAGACCATGGCCCCTTTGCAGGAATCCACAGATAGATCATTAACAAACCCCTTAATATGCCTCTTCTGTGGGAAGAGAGGCCATGCAATGATAGTCTGTAGGAGCAGACTACGGGAAACAAGAAATAATAACACCTTTAGGAATAATAAATATAGGAACCACAATGCCAATCAAAATGACGATGCTCAAAATACAGAAAATGATACTACCAAAAGAAATGCCCAACAACAATATATAAGAAATGGAGCTCGACCACGCTACACTCAGGGTGAACAACCCCAACAGCGTGGAGGGTCCCAAAAAACTGCCCAAGCATCTTTATGAAGGTGTGAAGGGGGGGTGAGGGCCCTGGAATCAAAGAATGAGACCTTTGATTTTCCAGACCCTGATATTTTAATGCCAGTAATCCCTATATATTCCCCCCCGAACAGTAAGGAACCTCATGTCACTTTAAAGGTTGGAAATTCATACTATGACTGTCTTTTAGACACTGGAGCATCTAGGTCAGTTCTAGTAAGCAAACCAGATGAGAAATGTGATTCTATTGGCTCTTTGAATGTAGTAGGTGTTTCAGGAAAACCGTTAAAGGTCCCAAAACTTTCTCCTCGCATGGTACGCGTGGGACCCCTAACTGTTGAGCACTCTTTTCTTTTAATGCCTGGATCTCCCACAAATTTGCTGGGGAGAGATTTACTATGCAAATTACAAGCCACAATAATGTGTGCCCCAGATGGCTCCCTCTCTTTAGAAGTGCCCGAGGAAACCTTAAATTTACTCCCTGTATTTCTCTCAGAGAGCCAGGAGGCAAAGGAGCCTCCCACCTTTGAAATACCTACAGATATACCAGAGTCTCTTTGGGCCACATCTTCTACTGATGTAGGCTTACTTAAATCAGCTACTCCCGTGCAAATAAAAACTAAATCCAGCCCACCTCCTTGCATTCCTCAGTATCCTCTTTCCAAGGAGGCAATGGAGGGCATTACCCCAATAATAAATTCTTTAATTGACCAAGGAATAATTTTCCCTTGTAAATCTGAATACAACACGCCCATCCTCCCCGTTAAAAAACCAAAAAGGGGACCCGATGGAAAACACCTCTATAGATTCGTACAGGATTTGAGGGCTGTGAACAATCACGTTATAAAGAGACACTCCATAGTTCCAAATATCAATACTATTATTTCTTCTATTCCTAGCACAGCTACATACTTTACAGTAGTAGACTTGTGCTCAGCCTTCTTCTCTATACCCATACATGAGAACTCGAGGCATATTTTTGCTTTCACCTGGAATGGCATACAATATTCCTGGAGTCGGCTGCCCCAGGGTTATGTAGAAAGTCCGACCTTATTTGCACAAATTTTGGGACAAGATACAGATAATATAAAATTTAAAAACAGCAAATTAATAAAATATGTAGATGACCTACTCTTGGCCTCCGTGGATGCAGAAACATGTCAGGAAGATAGTAAACACCTTCTTTTGGAACTGCACAAAAGAGGTCATAAGATCTCGAAGGATAAAGTTCAGTGGTGTCTCCCCAAAGTAGAATATTTGGGGTTCATTCTGACAGCTGGTGCACGCTCTATTTCTCCCAAGCGAATTGAGAATATTCAAAAATTGAGTGCTCCTACTACTAAAAAACAGTTAAGAGCAATTCTGGGAGCAACAGGGTTTTGCAGACAATGGATTCCTTGCTATGGGGAAATTACTAAACCTCTTATAGCACTAACAAGGGATGCAGTCCCTGAACCCCTCAAATTAGAGCCTGAACACCTGTCAGCTCTATCAGAGCTAAAAAAGGCTATCTTATCTGCCCCTGCTCTAGGCATCCCAAATTACAACAAGCCATTCACTTTGTATGTACATGAGCGAAGAGGAGTAGCCTCAGGCGTTTTAACTCAGACTCTGGGGCCTTCTCAGCGTCCAGTTGCTTATTATTCAGCCCAGTTGGACCCAATAGCTTCAGGAGCACCACCATGCCTTAGAGGAGTGGCTGCTACTGCTTTACTAGTGACAAAAACCGTTGATCTAGTATTAGGATGCCCATTGACAATTATGTGTCCACATGAGGTAGAAGCATTATTGCTAAGACAGAGAACACAGGCATTTTCTGATCAGCGAATTACAAGGTATGAAATAACCTTGCTAAATAATGAAAATATTACTTTGAAACGCTGTTCAACGCTTAATCCTGCCACCTTGCTTCCAGACTTGCCAACTTCAGGAGAACCATTACACAGTTGTGAAACACTAGTGTCCATGGCAGAAAAGCCTCGAGATGATCTCCTGGACACTCCCTTAAAGAACTCAGACCTGATCTTATTTACTGATGGTTCTTCTTTCATGAGGGATGGCATACGCTACAGTGGAGCTGCCGTAGTCTCAGAATTTGCCACTGAGTGGTCAGCCTCATTACCTTCTAACATTAGCGCTCAAGGAGCTGAACTCATAGCTCTGAAACATGCCTGTATAATTGCAAAGGATAAAAAGGCAACAATTTATACGGATTCTAGATATGCTTTTGGCATTTGTCACTCAGTCGGGATGCTATGGCTCCAGAGAGGATTTTTAACCTCAGCTGGAAAATCCATAGCTAATGCTGAAATTATTAATGAAGTCCTTTCTGCTCTTCAGCTGCCTGAAGCCCTAGCTGTAGTTCATTGCTCAGCCCATACAGGTGGCTCAGACCCTGTCTCTAGGGGAAATGACCGAGCAGATGCTGCTGCAAAGCTAGCAGCCATAGAAGGGCCTGAATTACTTCTAACATTAACAACTACTGATGACTCAAATTTATCACTTTCCTATGATGAGAAGGAAGTGGAAAAATGGAAACAGAAATTCAAAGCAAAACAGATCAATGGAGTCTGGGTGTCATCTGAAGGAAAACCCCTGCTCCCTAGAAGTTTCTATCACCAAATTTGCCAATCTGTTCATAATAATGGCCACTTTGGTACCCAGGGCATCGTGGACTCTGTTAAGAGAGTATGGATAGCCCCTGGTATAACTACCATAGCCTCTAAAGTGTGTTCATCCTGCTCTACCTGCCAGGCGTATAACCAACATGCCTTTCGTGGTAAAGCCTTTGGTGGACGTCCTCTGGCTTACACACCTTTTGAGCACCTGCAGATAGATTTTATAACGATGCCAAAGGCTAGACAATATAAATTTTGTTTGGTCATAGTAGACCAACTGACCAGATGGCCGGAAGCATTTCCTACAGCCCGAGCCACAGCAGCTTTTGTTGCTAAGGTGCTTTTAAAAGAAATTATTCCTCGCTTTGGCCTACCAGCACGTATTGACTCCGATAGGGGGAGTCATTTTACTGATTCTGTTCTAAACCAGATATATTCTTGCTTGGGGATAACTCCAAAATTCCATGTTCCATATCATCCCCAGAGTTCAGGCCAAGTTGAGAGGATGAACAAAGAACTTAAAACTATGATTGGAAAATTATGCACTGAGACCCATTTAAAATGGCCTGAAATTCTCCCTCTGGCCCTATTTTATCTTAGAAGCAGGCCTAGAGGAGACTTACATATTTCACCATTTGAGATGCTTTTTGGACATCCGCCTATACAGGCTAAGCCTTTCTCCCCGGCTTATACATCGCTATTAGGGAGAGATACTACTATTGCTTCCTATATACAGGAATTACAGCACAAACTGCGTGAGCTACATGAATCCGGAGCTGCAGTACAAGCTGGACCACTAGACTTCTCACTTCACAACCTGAACCCAGGAGACAACGTGTATATTAAGAACTTCCAGCGTACAGGAGCAACCCAGCCTTCCTGGGAAGGACCATTCCAAATACTGTTAACTACTCCAACATCTATAAAGGTTGGAGAAAAGGACTCTTGGATTCACTGTTCTCATGTAAAGAGAGCATCTTCTGTTGAGACTGATTGACTGTATCCTATACATGCATTGGAGATAACTATACATTGACAAGTGGAACTGTTTTATTCTGCTTTTGACACATTGAATTTCTAAATTTAATTTTTTTTCCCTTTTTTCCTTTTTTTTCTCTTTTCCTTATTTTATTATTATTGTTATTTTTACATTATTTTATTTTTTTTCCCTTTTTCTCATTTCTATGTACTTTAGGTACATATGATCAATATTAATTTTTATTCTACAATATTAGTTTAAATATATACTTGCTGTTATTACTAATACGCACCCAAACAGCTTTAGACTATGGGAACCTGCCATTTATTGATAATTGTTGTGGGACTATGATTAGTGTTTGTGTCTGATTCTAGGAACGAGATCAAACAAGGAGCACAGAGATAACCTGGATAATGCCAAAAGAGCTCACAGGTCTAAAAATCAAAGACCAATCCAGGAAGACTTAATGCATTTCTAAGCCAATACTAAGGACTTGAACCTAGTGTGAGACTCGGGGTTGCGACACTTGACAGACGTTAAGATGTAGGCCTTCCCTGTATCCACACTCTTCGTGAAAATACCTACAGACAAGTACCTAAGGTTGGCTACCATCCTGGCTCCATCCATCCCTGAGAACAAAGGTAAAATCAGACGAGGGAATGACACTTCCCTAGATATAAAATAGAAATCTGGTCCTCTTTTTTCTCTCCTATAGTATGGCAACTTCCTGTAGCCTTGGCTGCAAATGGGGAAGTAAAATTATGCTACATTCTGTCCTACAGACTTGTGGGATTAGAAATTACTTAACTGGACCCTAATAAAGGGGCCTGTGAAAAAAAAAAATTTTTTTTTTATTCTTGCTTTCTAAAATTTTGTATACATAGATTTTTTTTGCTTTTTGATACTGATTTTGAATTCTTCTTTAATATAGATATGTATATATAAAGGGTTTATATTTTTTTCCCTTAATTTTTTCCCTTTTTCTTCTTTTGATTTTGATTTTTGATTTTATTTTCATATTGTTTTGTTTTTTTTTTGAATTAACTCACACACCCCCACAACTAAAACTTGAATCCTCAGCTGGACTCAGTGTTTTTTTCAACACTTTCTTCAGGGGGGATTGTATTTCATCAAATCCAAGATTTAAATTTTGTTCGAGATAAATCTTCAGAGAAGAAGCTTGCTAACTAACTGAATCCAGAGAATGAACTGTTTGCAGAAAGATATCTAAACCTTTTCACTACAGGAAGATCCAGAATGAACCTTGGGGTGTGGTTGATTGAACATTTTTTTGAATGTACACCCTTATGCCAAAGGGGACTGCCCCCTAATTGGCTTTTGTCAATGCGCCCAGCAAAACATTGGTTTGCTGTCTTTCTCTCTCCTCTGTTTTCCCATATTTACAACTATTATAATTTTCCTCTTAGTGGGTAAAAAAAATTTGTATATACTTACAGTTAGAAATTTTTGGGGTGCAGTATGCTTATGTTTAGTGATCAATTGGGGAGACTAGTCTCCCAATCATCATCAGGGGGGATTGTGAATTTTAAAAGTCTCCATCTTGGTCTAGCACCCAAAAATTGTGCACACCCACACTACACGGGCATGTGCTAGTCAATGACAAATCAGAAATAACTAACTGCCCACCTGGGCTGTCCTAAGCCAAGCTAGAGCCAACCATTGGATTTTGTGAGACACAGGAAGTGAGGTAGGGAACAGCCTCTGGAATTCGCGCACTTCCTGTGGGGAGAGGGAGACGCCAGTTGGTGTTAGGAAGAGTTGGTGTTAGGAGCTTGGAGAGGGAGGACGCCCGCAGACAGCTTTCCTTCAGATTGGTCACGTGAGTTAAGGACTGACTCTTTCCACCTGGGCCTTTGGGCCTAAAACTCCCTCTGCCTTGGTCAGAGGTTGAGTAGCCCCTTTCCCTTTTTCTCTTCTCTCCTTCTCTCCCTCTCCTTTCCCTACTCCCAGTGTGATTAAACCTCCATAAACTTCATTCTGACTTGAGTGTTTCATTTTTAGGAATTTCATAAGTAAATTCCTTGGCGGCCATAGTTTAATATTACATAAATCCTGTAGCCACATTTTAGCCATTACTATATTATAACCTCTCCCATCTCCCCTAAATTTCCACCATTACAGTGGCCAGGGATGGCCTCTGGGCTTGAATGAATTCTGTTTGCCTATAGTTTTGATATGAGTAGAGCTATTGAAAATGGTAGAAAACTCTTAGACAGGAAGCTACTGGTGTTACCTCTTCTTGCAGAAGCAAGTACACCTGGCAGATGTACACTGGGTTATATAGAAGAGCAGTTAGCCAACATAAGGGAAGGAGAGCAATAGGAGATATCAGAAGTAACTGAGGCAGAAGCTTAGATTCCAGAATGCTAGTTAAGAGCTATGAGTGGCAGAAGATATCAGTACTCATTAGCTTGCTCTGTCAAAATTGAAGGTGAAGAGACAGATTGTTTCAGGACCTGAATTTCATCCACTTGTGATGAATTTGAATTGTTTGCCCATCTTCTCACCACCATTCCTCACCCCCATGTCTGAAAAAACTGAGGGACTAAAGGAGAATTTAGTATTCATCCTCTAGCGACATGGCAGACACTGCCATTTTTCTATAGGCACAGAGAATGTTTATTCTGATTCAATTCCTGCTTCATTTGCTTTCATGATCTTCCTTGACTGAATGCCTTTTCACCTTGTATTCATGTATCGCCCTGAAAGACTTAGGAGCACTCATTGATTCAATGACCCACTAGAATTTCAAAAGACTGATGATGGAACATGCTACCCATTTCTGACAGAGAGGTGATGTAGAATGAGGAGTCATATTGCGTATCATTTTAAGTACCAAAAATGAGGGGGTTTATATGCTGTGCTCTATAAAACATCTTTCAGTGATCTCCAAATTCATTTCAACAAGTACCTTTTGAGAACTATTGAAGGAATTGAGGAAGTCAGAAAACCTGATCTAACTTTTGTCATTTACTTTGCATGTGATTATAGATTAGTCACTTTTCCTCTCTAGACCTCAGTTACTTCACCTTTAAAATGGGGATAATAATACCTGAACATCTTACAATGTGATTTCTTTTTGGGGAGTGGGGGGTTAAGCTTTCCAAATATCAAAAATGCTATATAAATAAAGACAATATATAATTATGATGCTCTAACCAGAACTGCTACATAATAGGGGATAGTCAAAATAAGTTTAATAAGTATTCTATACTATTACAACTTTCAAAAATAAGTCTTGCAGGGGGCATCTGGAAGGCTCAGTGGTCAGGCCTAGAGATGGGAGTTCATAGGCTCAAATATGGCTCTAGACTCTTCCCAGCTGTGTGACTTTGGAAAAATCACTTAACCCCCATTGCCTAGTGTGAGATTTAAAATGGTTGAGGTCTTAATCTATAGTGATTAAAATAGTGGAAGATATAAATTGTGATATATATAAGAGAGGGTGAGTAAATTTGACTGCAGAAATATGTTTCACTACAGTGTCTTGGGTTTTAAAATCAAATATAAGGTGGTCGCCAGGGAAATATTCCCAATTATTCAAATACCCAAGTCCATTGGGCTTTATAGAGATTTTAATTAACAATACAATGAGTAATCAAAGAAAGAGAGAGAGAGAGTAAGAAAGGAATAACTATGAAGGGCTTCAAGCCAATATGGCCTAGACCTGAGTCTTAAAAGAGAAATCAGTCAGTTTTTTAACACTCACCACAAGGTCTGACTAAACAAGGATTCTAATAACACCAGGCCAGCGTCCTTCCTCAAAGAGTCTTCCAGCCAGAGATTGTTTCAAAGGGTCTCTCTCAAGAGCCTCCAGAGCTCCTACCCCAGAGGGACAGAGCCCCTCAGAGGAGCTCCTCAAGGAGCTCTCCTTCAGAATGAGAGTCAGAAATCGAGATCTCCTCTCCTGAATCATCCCAGCTCTTATCTGAGCTCTTACTTTTAAGGGCAAAATCTCCTCTGTCACCTCCCCTAAGTCCTTACATCTACCAATCACTGTAGATGTTTCTAAAGGACCGCCCATTTTGAATTCACAGCTGAGTAGTTTTAATCTCTTTAGTAAGTCAGAAAAAAATGCTGCTGTGTCAACAAATTTCATTAAGAAAAAACCTCTGAATAAGTTATCACCCTTTTAGGTTTAAGTAGTTTACAAGTTGCCCCACCTTTATAGGTACTTAGTATCCCATTGTATCAATTCTAAAACAGTCATGACTCAAAGAACTTCCTGTCCCTTCCATAAGCATGGATCAAAGCACTTTCATTGTTCTCAAGGAGCTCTCTGTCCTAAAGTAGTCCTAAGTAGGGTGGAGTAGGGATGTTCCCAAGGCAAGGAGTTTTCACACTTAAGTAGAATTCTCACCATCTTCTAGGGAATTTTTTTTTAAGTAGAAGATTCCCCAATGGGGGAAACCCCTAACATTCATAAGTCTGAGAAATTTTGAGGTTTACACTAGACCTTACTATTTTTCTGCCTTAGAACCAATTCATAGGGTTGATTCTAAGGTGGAAGGTAAGGGTTTTTAAATAATGTCTTGAACATAAAAACCATTAGAAAGTGAATCTCTACAGGACAATAAAAAATCAAAATGGGGGAACACAAAATTCTATTGAAGGAAAATTAAAATGGGGAGAAATCTATTTTGGCTAGATCACAAAAGAAGACTTTTTGGAAGTGATGGCTACAAGGCTCTCCAAGTGACAACCAGAACTGAGACATCTATAGAGGATTGGAGAAACCAATTCTGATCAAGAAAGGCAATATGTTAATAGATCATTTGTATGATGATTGAATGAATGAATGAAAAGTCCTTATTAAGGAAAAGAAAATACTATCCACCTCCAGAAAATAACTATTTAGGATAAGATTGCATATGAAAACATATGATTTATCACTTGTCTATTTGGGTATGTGTTTTAGGATTTTGTTTTTATAAGATTATTCACTTATGGAAAAATGTTCTGTGTGATAATACAGGTATAACCTAAACTGAGTTGTTTGCCAGCTCTGGGAGGGGGATGAGAGACAATTTGGATTATATAACTTCAGAAAACTCGTGTGGAAATTTTTTAATTAAAATTTAATATTTTAAATAGAAAAAACGTATAAAGTATAATTGGGAAATATTTTAACAAAATTCCAATGAAACATAAAAATATTAATTTGATACTCACGATAACCCTGCCAGGGAGGTGCTATTATTAACCTCATTTTTCAAGTAAGACAAACTAGTTAAGTGCTTTGTCTATATTCCTACAGTCAGTAAGAGTCTAAGGTCAGATTTCCACATTAAGAATGTGCCAAGCACTTTGTTAAGTGCTGAAAATGCTAATATGAAAGTAAAACAGTGCTCTCAAGAAGCTTACATTTTAAGATTTTTAAAATATTTTTATTATAAATTTCATAAGCATTTACAAACATGAACATTTCTACTTTCAAAGAAGAGAGGAAAAGAGGATTACATCTGTGAATCTTCATTACAATCAGTTTTCGTAAGATACCTATTTCAAATTTGACCTCGTAGTCCCACTATTGCTTTACTTTTCTGGATCCCATTCTGCATTTTCTTTTCCTCTCTTATTTGCATTTTAAATTGATTCTTCAATGTTCTTTTTTCTTTTTTGTGGTATGATTATCATTAACCCTCCTTTTACAAAGCCTCCAAACAAGAAATTAATAATTTTTTAAAATTCCCTCCCTTTCACACCTCTCTCCTCCCCATGAAGGCAGGAAATATGATATAGGTTGTACAATAATTATATTACAATTCATATTTCCTTGTTAATGATGTTGTGAATAAGACATATTTCTTACACTAGAGAAAAATTCATGGAGAAAATAAATTGAGAAATGGTATGTTTCAAACTGTATTCAGACTCTGCTCCTTCTGTGGTGGTAGATAGCTTTTTTCCTCATGATGGCCTTGGAGTTGTCTTTGATCCTTGCCTTGTTGATAATAGTTAAGCCATTTATCTTTGATCATCAGATATTATTGTTGTTACTGTGTACAAAATTCTGCTTCTGCTCCCTTGACATCACTTAATATAAGTCATTCTAGGTTTTTTGTTTATCATATTATTTGTCATTTTTTATGGAACAATAGTATTCTGTTACAAGTATATATCAACTTGTTCAGCCATTTACAAATAATAGATATCCCTTCCTGACAAGATTTTATGTTCTTTTAGATTTTTCTGTTTTGGACCTATGATTTTATTTAAGATCTGTAATTTTACTGATAAATTTTCTCTCAAGGAAACTCCGTCTCCTAATGAAATTAGGATGCAATGAAACTTGCTCTTCAATTCATAGTCTTAGAGAGTTAAGGTGTGGTGAGTTTAAGTGAAGCATTCAGGATCACAAAACTCATCATTCTGCAACATAAATTCTATTTAGAAATTTATACCGCCTCAGTTATCACTGGCCCTACATCCCTTTCTTCCCTCTGGTTGGAAAGTGTGGGAGGTAAACATCTGGGAACTCTTCCCTGTTCCTTCTCCATTTAATGATGGAACCCTGGAAATCCTTATCATTCCCCATCTGGCTACTTTCCTAGACTTCATCATCTCTAGAAAGCAGTCAGGTGATACAGTGGTTACAGTACTAAGTCTAGTCAGGAAGACCTGATTTTAAATTTGACTTCAGACATTTACTATGACCCTGGACAAGTTACTTAATCTCTGCCTACATCAGTTTCTTCATCTGTAATGTTGTGGATGATAATAGCATCTATCTCCCAGAGTTCTCAGGTCCAAATGAGATAATTACTGTAAAACACTTAGCACAGTACTTGAGATATAGTAGACACTTAATACAGGTTTATCAGCTGAATCTGGACCATATTTTCCTGACTCAAAAGCCAGCTCTTTATGTTTTGAGAGGTGATAATATAGACTTGAAGTTTTCTTTTTGGAAATTATTCTTGAAATGCTCAGTGTGTTTATGCTGGTTCTGTAAACTCAATAAACAACAATACTGTCTATATTTGTGCTCCGGAATTTGTGTAACATCCTCTGATTAGAAATACACACCCAAAATTGACCTTATAACAGTTTGGACTAGATTTGGACAGGATGGCCATCTGATAAGTCCATTGGCTTCTTGTGGACTGAAAATGGGTGTATAATATTGGGTAAGGATAGTGGATATTGTTGAAATGAGAATGGGGGAAAATAAGGTAATAAAAAGCTAGACCAGGGAGATACATGGAGAAGAAAGAAAAGTAATTGATTTGGCAGAACAAGATAAAATGAGCATAGAAGAGTAAAAAAGACATTTAGCAATAATAAACACTGTGGTCTAGAACTAGGAGTAAAAAATTATTATTCATTTTTATATCTTAAATTTCACAGTCCCTACTTTCAAAAAGCTCATACTCCCATGAGGGGATACAAGGGACATAATGACTGACGCCATTATGATGATTCTGAAGCCCCTTGCTAGGAAAGAGTCACCAAAGAAAAAGAGGCTATACTTTTGTCAAATTCAACATACACAAGTCTTTGGCATTGTCTCCTTAGAAAAAAGTACAAAGTTAATTGAGGTTAAATGATTTGATGAAATTCAAGGTGGTCCCTTAGTGACAGAGCCTTGATTAGAAATCTCCAGTCAATATTGTGAATGCATTGCTATGACCATCTAGCCATGTCAAGACTTTTCTAATGAGCCTGGAGACTTTTTAATACCTTAAGAGGGTCTTTTTCCTCATTTTGATATGTGTGACTACTTTGCACAATCACATGTACAAAATTGCCACAACTCTGGTTGTGCCCTACTACTAGTCTAGAATGACAAATATGCCAGAGGGTATATCAATTAGCTGTAGACTCATGGGATGCTTCATGGAAGCAGAATGCTTCAGGAAGCAACACAGTTTGAGTGAAAAGATTGTTAGGTTTGGCCACTGTCATTCACTGGCCCTGTTACTGTGCAACTCCTTAACCCAAATTCAGATACCAGAGGCCAAATTGGAACAGCCTACATGAGAATCCATTGAAGTAGTATAAACTACTTGGGGGTTGGGAGATGTCAGGGAAGAGCTGGTCTAGTGTGTTGGAAAGCTTCAGGATTTCACTTCTGATTCAATGTTCACTTTCATTGTGTAAGGAGAGACACTCATGGAATGCAAAGACAGGAAGTCACAGTCTTACTATGTAAGAGACAGCCCTTTCCCCTATTTTGTCTGTGCCCCTATAATGGAGCCAATGGCACCATGGTTTTTTACTACTTCCAAAAGGGAGATGAGAAAACCACTGTTTCCCTCAAAAGCCACTCTTTCCCTCAAACTGACATCATACAATCATACTTTTAGTGGTGTGATCAGATAAGGATCCCAAATTCTGGTACCTGGGAGGATCAATAGATGGTTGGGAGAAGCTCTCTCTTCTAAAACCTCTTATAGTCTTTTTCTAGGTCTGTCTCTGATCTAGGTTAAAACATTTTTTTCTGAATCTCAGTTTTCTCATCTGTAAAATATACATGGCCAACCTCACAGTTTGGATATAAGAACCACCTTGTTATAGAAAAATGAACTATTTATAAATCATTGCTTTTCAAAATGAGTTGCTTCATTGGTATTTTAATCTCTATATTAACACAAATTAAAGTCTTATGTTTTAATATATGGTTACATATATTACTATGTCCAAAATATTAATAATAACTTGGTGGATAGAGTACCAATTTAAGAATAAGAAAATTCCAAAATGGGTTTAGATTATGTCACTACATATGTGACCTTTGGCAAAGAACTTTATCTCCCTAGACCTCATTTTCCTCTGTAAGTTGGACTATGTAACCTCTAAGATCTCTTCCACATCTAAATCTAGGGCAGCATTTTGGTAAAAAGTATAGCTATGGATCATAGTTAATTTCATTGTATTTACATTACTAAATAGATTTACTATTTTTTCTTAGACTGATATTTAAAATTTTATATTTTATGTTTTAAGAAAATAGAAAGTTCAGTATACTCTAGACTTTTTCAAACTTGCAAATTTTCCTCAGGCCAACAGGGTAGAAAGAGTCCCAAAGTCAAAATCAAGATCTCTTTTCACTTCCTCTAACAGCAATTGCTTCAAAGAAGATTTGTTGAAAATGTTATATTCACTTAAAATATTTAAATGAACACTATTCATGTCAACTTCACTCTAGTTTTCAAAAAATTTTCCACATTAGTCTGAAGCCTGAGATGTTTGATTGACTGACTGATGGATAAGTTTTTCCCACCTCATTTGGATATTTAATTGAATATTGGATATTGAAGATAAAAGAGGATGGGGAAGCTTTGACCCTAACATTATTCTGTGTTTTATTATATTTATTTATGGAGAAAATATGTATTCAACTATAATATTAGTGTATTTTCTTGTGGATCACTTAGAGTGAAGAGGTAGATAAGAATTTTAACTATTAATGATACATGAATTCCAAGAAGGGGCAAAAATTCCCTAATCATATTTGTGATAGGTTAATGGAATATTTTATCTGACTGACTCTTTCATGTTCTTCCATCCATAGACTAAAAAGACCCTGAGCCAATGTAGTGAGGAAGATAGAGAGAAAAAGTGACTGTAGTTAAGACTAAACTAAACTATCTACAGTGCAATGTCAGTCTTTACTTGAGTAGCACAATCTTTATAATTTCGATTTTTCTTTAAAAAGTAGGGTATGGACCTCCTGCTTTTCTTTCCTTTCTCTTTAAGTGTGATTCTTTGTTTTTCCTCTGCTCGTAGCTTTCATCTCGTCCCTCTACAATCCCAAAGCCAAAAAGTCAGATCAGTGTCAAGATAGATTGGTGAGGACAGTAAGAGTTTTACATTCTAAATTTTGAATATAATCCTATTCTTTTTCAATTTTTAATTCACACCAAACCTTGCTTAATATCATACAGATGCAGATCTACCAATTGACAGAATTGAGTTTGTTATCCATTTATGCCTTTATCTGAATACCAAGCTAATTAACTAGATCTATCATGCTAGAGATGATTAAAGTGAGGTTTAGATATGTCAATTATCTTGCTTATGATCACATATCTGGATAGATAGCCAAGATTGGAATCCCTGAATATTGGCCCACTGTTCCCTCTACCACACCAGTTCACTAAAAGAACCATTCTAATTTCTTTCCTTCTCCACCTCTTCCCTTCCAACTGCTCACTCCCATCAAGGGATGTCCTGTGATCCCTCTTTGCTGTATAGACCCTCATAAAACAAACAAACAAAGCAGGCACACAAGATATCTTATTGCACAATGGCTATTTTAGGCTATAGGCTACAATATTATACATAATAGCATTAAAAAAGATCTTAAAGGAACAGGAGGCTGACGTCTGAGAAGTTTGTTTCATAGTATTCAGAAATCCAACAGCTTCTCACCACCACCAAACAGATAAAGAGTTCTAGGTACTGCAATCCCTTTTCTCATATTCTGTAGGTTGCAAACCTAATACAACAGGACTATCATTAGTTTTCAAGTCATCTTGAGTTCAAATTCTGCCTCTAATCTTTATCATCTCTGTAATCTTAAACCACTTAAACTCTCTGGGTCTCACTTTCATGAGGTTGGCTTAGATGACTTTTGAGCTCTATTAGATATTCTTTTAAGTAAGTAAAAAAATTTTCCTGAAATTTCTCTTGTGTCCAATGACTATTAAGCTAAAATATCTCATCCTAGATATTCCAGCTTTTAGAAAACCTAGATGTGGCATTATTTACCATATTAAAGTCTAGCCGATGCTCTGATAATTGGCTTTTTCTCTTCTAAGCAGTAATAGGAATTCACTTTTTAGCCCTTGATCTCTTCTTTGTGCTGTGCCACAATCCCTAGGTGATTCGAGTATGTAAAATGGGGAAAAGACAATTAATAGTTCATGTGGTATTTCCTGTCCTAATTTATTCATTAAATAATATCTGACCTTTTTTGAACTTTTGAACCTCCCTACAACCCTTAAAGTAGGTTGACTCCATTTTTAAGGAATCCAATGTTTCAGAGATGTTATGTCATTTGTACAGTTACACAGCTACTGAGTAGGAGAGGAAAGACTCTAAGCCTGCTCTCTCCCTTTATATTTTGCCATGCTGCCTTTAGCCCAGGTTGGTATTCTGAACATTCTCATTCAATGTCTCAGCAAAGACACTTCTTCACCCAAATATTTTTCAATGGATTTATGCCAGCGTTGATGAATGTTTTCAAGTTCACATGCTTAAATTGCAACTTTAAGCTGCCTGTAAGTCACACCACCCCCACACAATACCCCAGAGAGTGGAAGAAGTGCTTGCTTTGGGCGGCTGGACAGAGGGGTGGAGCATGCAAAAATGTCCTTGGGAGCCTTGAAGAGGAGGAATGGAACAGCTCCCCAAACCCCCACTATGCCAGCCTGTCAAGCAGACCAGTACTTCGCCAAACCTGATTTAGGCTATTCTACAAAGACCTTGTGTCCTCTCTCTGGTTACCAACTCTGCTCATTTCCACAAAATAGGAATGATAACTAATACTGAAAATTCCTTTCTCCCTATAGTCAAAATTTCCAAAAATACTTAAATGTACTTTACACACAGTGTAAAAATAACACATTAATTCCTAACTAATAATAAGAGAAGGCCCATTTGGTGGCAGTTCTCTGAAGCCTTATTATAAGTTATTGAGTATGGGAATGAAGTGGGGAAAATATTCTTTGAGATAGTTTAGTCTGGAAGTAATCTGTAGGATTAATTGGAGACCTTTTCTTCCTCTGTTTAATCATTTTACTTTGTTTTCCCAGAAATTCATATCAGCAGGCTACAGGAGAAGAAGGCAGGGAGACTAATTCTGCTAAAAATCACAATCTTAAAATGTTCATTGAATGAATGAAGAACGTTATTCCCAGCATGTATAGTCTTTACCTTAATGGATGGAAAAACTAAGAACAAGAGACATTAAAGAACATCCCCATGACCACAAAAAGCATATCAATGGTATCTGGTCTTTTTTTCAACTCTGTTAGCCTGCTCACTCTGCCTTCCTAATTTTTAACTTTTACATTGCTTGTCTGATTTTTATGTTGGTGATTAAAAACTGCAAAGGAAAAATATAAAAGAAAATTCAGCTATGATATAAATATTGCCTGCACAGTGGTGAAAGATTTTTCCCCTATTGCCTCTTTTGAGATCTGCAGGATGTCAGGCTTCAGTTTATTCTCTTCTTTGTTCAAATTAAATCTCTTTAAAAAAACATTTCTCTCCTACTTGTTAGCACAGAGCTTCTAGTTTGTCTGGAAAGAGGCAACTTATATTTCTAGGGTCACAAAACTTTGTCAGAAAAGGGGAACTATGAGGTTTTGTTCATCTTTAAGAAAATGGAATATGTGCAGGCATGATTTTGAGGGTGCCTTTAGATTATTAATCCACCATGGAATGCATTGTGGTAGGTGGACCTTCAAAGTGAAAGGACTAATTGATAGTCTGCCAAAGTCTAAGAGCCCATCTCTTGCTGAATTAATCTTCCTATAGTGGTGTCACTTTCCCTCACCACTGACTTACTGGTGATGAGGCATCATGCAGACCCATTATCCAGGCTGGAGACAGACGCTGACTTTGTCTCACTTCCCACAGTCCCCTGCTGACATGAATTTGTGGGAAACTCTAAAGCTGAGATGATTAAACACCAAAAGGGAGTGTGTGCCCATGGCTCTTGAATTGCTCCAGAGGTGTTCCATTTGCATGGCATTCCCAACATATGGGCTGGCATTGTCTAGCACTCCAGCACTGGCTTCTTGGTACCATTCAGAGACTTAGCCAAGCATGAAAGCGAACATGTGTTCTTGATGGTTTGACCAAACCACATGTGGCTCTTCTCATTTTACAGTAGGATTCCAGGAGGAGGAGCTGTCAGACGTCAGAGGCTTTCTTTCTTCAGTTTATTATTGGGATCTGGAGTTCAGAGAAATGAAGCTATTTTATACAGGGGAGCCTAGCAGACATGGTCACCAAGGTTATTTCTTTGCTTCATAAGAAAAGGAGTAGACATTTCTTTGTCTATTTGTTGTTGCCAGAATGTCTGAAATTCCCAAGTAATTCCTTTTGCCGCAGAAGCAACCTTTATTTCTCCTTTGTTCCTTTTTCTGTGATGAGTATTATACTCCTCTCACCTTCCTTTGCACTTGGAAATATGGTGGATTTGGGCAGGGGTTTCAGGAGAGAGTCCTGGAAAAGAGGTTTTGCAGTCTGCCAAACATTTCACATTGTTGCTATTCTGGGAGACAAGAGGTCCTGGGTTCATAACTGTGTGATCTTGGGCAAGTCCCTTAACCCCCATCACCTAGTCCTTACCACTCTTCTGTCTTAGAGTCAATACATAGTATTGATTCTTAGATGGAAGATAAGGGTTTTTAAAAAACAATTAAAGGTTAAATAAAAACATTGAAAATTGTACCATACATTATTTTATTATGTATACAGAGAACACCAATATGTTTTAACCAGGAAACATCATCCAGAATGTTCCTAATGTTTGTGTCTGAATTACTGAAAATAGATGATAATTTATAACTTGAAAATGATCATTTAGCCTTCTTCCAGAGCAGAGGAATTGGTTTACAATTTGGAAAACATTATAGGAAAAATGCTCACCAATGGACCCCCAGAATTTTTTTTCTCAGCTTGTTTCCAATTGAGATCTCAACAAAGGGGTTTTCACTTATGAACTCAATAATCTCAGAAACTGCACATATTGACACAAGATACAAAAGGTGCTGAGTCTTTTCTTAAAGATTTCATGCACTTGTTTGAGAAGGAAATCAGCTACTTAGAGTTCCTTTTCCTTTGAATCAGTTGTCATCTGCACTTGAGATCAGGGGAAGACATTATACTTCTGCCCTTTTACAACACAAACAGGATATTGCTTTTCTCTATAGAAATGTGGTGGTTCTTGAGTAGCAGAGTCCCATTAGAGTGAAATGGCAAAAGGGGTACAGGAAGACCAGCTTTTTCTTATTTGCCACTAGTACTCCCATAAATGCTAAAAAAAAAAAAAGCTTCCTTACCAGATGAATGCAATCTTAAGCCATTTCACTCTGCAAATCCATTGCTTTAAGAATTATCTCAACCATAAATGAATTAGAGGCATATGTAGAAGTTTACCTGTCAGACTTTTGGATAAGCAAATAATTTATGAGCAAATAAGATGTAGAAAACATAACAAAAATGAAATGGATACTTTTATTACATTAAAATTTTAAAATTCATGTACAAACAAAACCAATGCCACCAAGATTAGAAGGGAAATAAAAAATTGGGCAACATTTTATAACAAGTGTCTCTGACAAAGGCTTCATTTCTTTATTATTTAGAGAACCAAGCTGAATTAATAATACTATGTATAACCTACTGATAAATGGTCAAAGGGTATGGACAGGCAGTTCTCAGATGAAGAAATTAAAACTGTCTGTAGTCATAAGAGGAGATGCTATGAATTACTATTTATTAGGGAAATGTAAATTAAAACAACTCTCAGAATTTAAATCATACCTATGAGAGGGACTAATGTAACCAAAATGGAAAATGATAAATATATGAAGGGATATGAAAAGATTGGGACACTAATGCACTGTTGTTAGAACTGTGAATTGATACAATATTCTGGAGAGCAACTTGGAACCATGCCCAAAGGGTCATAAAACTATGCATATCTTTTGACCCAGCTATTATGTCTATATCCCAAAGAAATCAGAGATAAGGGGAAATGATCTACTGTATAAAAATATTTGTAGCAGCAAATAATTGGAAACTGAGAGGCTGTCCATCAATTAGAGAATGGCTAAACAATGTAAGGGGGAAAAGGTTTTAATTTTAAAAGGGTTGGACTGGATTATTGGTTATCAGGAATTTAATTTCTTCCAAAGAGATATATTTACAATTTATTCATAAAATGTGGAAAGAGTGAAGTAAGAATCAGAGAGAGGATAGGGTAGGATATCTAGCTTAAGAACTAAATAATTTCCTCAGGTCCTTGGCTCAACTCAGGAAGGGAGTTAGTCCTTAAGCCTCAGCAAAGCCAAGGACCTGGGGGAGTCTCTTTCAAGAGGTAAGTCTCTCCTGAGGTTAGTTTTTTCAGAAAATTCAGCAGTTAAAAGTCAGCTTTTCATTCACCACAAGTCAGTTTAAAAGAAGAGATTTTAGAACAACCTCACCAGGAACAGTGTCTTGGGTCCAGCCTCCACTCCAAAGAATGAAGAATTATCTCCTGTCTCCACTTCCAAAGAATGAAGAACTCTTTCTCACAGGAAGTGACAGCTCCTTTTAAAGATGGTTCTTTTGTTTTAGATCCTGTGTCTTTCCCTAATTTTATGTCTACCAGTCACAGTTGAAGCTTTGCTTTAATACTTCCCAGGGGCAGTTAGTTTAATTTTGATTCATCACCCATTATTGCACATGTGGGTTACATACCTCACACTTAATGATTAAGTGGGATGTTTACACTTTTGGTGATAAGATCAAAAAATGGGCAGATCTCCATACTAAACTTAATTCTAAGTCAGAAGAGTGGTAAGGGCTAGGTGATGGGGGTTAAGTACCTTGCCCAGGGTTACACAGTTAGGAAGTGTCTGAGGTCACATTTGAACCCAGGATCTCCTGTCTCTGGGCCTGGCTCTCAATTCACTGAGATACCCAGCTTGCATCCCGCCATACTCAACTTTTAAGTAGGGTATTTACACTTTTCTTGATTAAATAAAAAATAGGCAGGGATTACAATTTTAAGCTTCATAATCAGAGGAGAGTTAATTTTAATCTTCACAACAAAAAATGGTATATGGCTATAGTGGAAAACTATTGTTTGACAGAGTTGCCAAAATGACAGAGCAAGAAGCACTCAGCACACACCTACCATATTCCAAATACCACAGAAGAATAAAAATGCTTCAAAATTAACAGTGGAGTGGAAGAACCATCAGAAGAAGGGACGAAGCAGTGTTTCAGCCCAGAACAACATGGAGAGACAATAAGGAGTATTCATTTCACTGGAGTATGAGGAGAGAGTGCTGAACTAGTCTCAGTGGAGTTCAGATAATGATACAGAGCCAGCAGCAGGGGAAAACACATAGCTGACTTGGTCCAGCCGTAGCAAAACTGAGATAAAATACTGTGAAAGAGACAGGGCAAAAAGCACAGTCACAGCAGAATAAAAGTTGAAACAAACACAATATAGAACAAACATCAGTGGAAGGAAATTGACCCCACATAGTCTTTCTAGAAAAGAGTCCAGATTCAAACCTGTAAAGGCAACAGGGAAAGTAACTCAGCCCAACAAGTTTCAGCCTCATCAGGATTAGGCAGAACAGACCTTGAACCAGATGAAATCAATAGCTGCAAAGCTCCACAGAGCAGGTCAACAAAACCACCTGTGCAGAGTGCTCAATCTGGGACTAAGACAACTGAGCCAACTCCAGGCACAATTTAAGAGCAGGACAGTACCAGGGACAGAACTAAGGCTCAGAATCTAGACAAAAACCAAGAGAAAAAACAAGCCCAAACAAAATGAGTAAAATACAGGGGAAAAGGCTGATGCTAGAAAAATATTTCAACAAGGTAGATCAGCAAAATAGAAATGCAGAAAAGGACAGCAATATAAAAATGAAAATATATAAAACTTAAAAGAAAAATATGAGATGATGTCAAGCCCAAAATGAACCCTTGGAAGAGCTCCTAAAAAGGATAGGAAAACTAATAAGAAACTTAGAGAAAAATACTGCACCATAGGAAATTATAAACCAGAAGAGTACAGAAAAAACGAAGGAAACATATAAACTGATACAAAGTGAAGTGAGCAGAACCAGGAAAACAGTATGTACAGTAATAGCAAATATTGTATAATGATCAACAGTGAAGAACTGATTATCAGCAAAATAAGATTCCAAGCCTGAATACAGAGGTTGAGGGGACATGACAGAGGATAGACTTTAAATGAACACTCTAATGCAAATACTATCAACAAAGCAATGGGTTCAAATCAAGAAAACATCTAATGCCCAGTGGACTTACACGTCGGCTATGGGGGGTGGGGGGGAGGAAAAGAAAATGATCTATGTCTTTAACGAATAATGCTTGGAAATGATCAAATAAAATATATTAACAAAAAAAAATAAGATTCCAAGTTAGTGCTAAGGGACTCATGATAACAAATGCTACCCAAAATCATAGAAGGAACTGTTGGGATCTGATTGCAGATCAAAGAATGTCATCTTTCACTTTATTTTCCTCATGAGTTTTTTAATTGCATTTATGATATATGTCTCTGTCATTCCATGGGAATATGGAAATATGTATTGCATGAAAATTCTGGTATTGCCTATAACAAACCATTTACCACCTAGCAGAGAAGTGTAGGAAAAGAGAGAAGGGTGGGAAAAATATAAATAACAAAATGTCAGAAAATAATTGTCAAAAATTATTTCTATATGCAATGGAGAAAATGAAATCCAATTAAAAAGGAATTATCAAAACCCATATCCCATAGCATCTTCTCCCTATTAAAGAATACACAGTATCTTCAAATAACGTGGGATATAATTGGATGTTGTAAGGATAATATTACAAAATATGTATTGTTTATTTGGTTTAGGCATAAAAAGTAGAGTACTGGCTTGAGAAAAGAACTTGAGTTTGAAGCAGAGCTAAGAGAGCGTGTTGATTTTAGATGTTTACTGTTATAACCATTTTTCTGTGTCAATTACTCTCTCTGGCAGTTGAGAATTAGTCTCTGGCAATTGACAGAGATACACACTATCAGAGACTCTCTCTCAGGGCTTTGCCTCTCTCTCTATTTGAGGGAAAGACCTGAAGGAGCTCAGTGTTTTCCTTTCCCAAATTGGGAAATACTATTGAATATCTATTGTGGTTTTATAGATTGATTTAACTCTGCGAAGACCAAAGAAAAACCTG
The DNA here is from genome assembly GCF_027887165.1 of Monodelphis domestica. NCBI lineage: Eukaryota > Metazoa > Chordata > Mammalia > Didelphimorphia > Didelphidae > Monodelphis > Monodelphis domestica. The sequence continues at coordinate 426,716,399 of NC_077229.1, forward strand.
GTCTTTGATTGGGACTCTGAGTTTGTTAAGGCTCAGAGTTCTAACTTGATTCTTATTGAGACTCAACAAGCTAGCCTTTGCTATTTTATAATTTGAAGGTGAAATTAAGATTTATAAGGATAATAGTGGTAGTTTTATTTAGATAGTATAAATTTGGGTTAGTCACATCAGGGAGGAGTAGTGTAGCCTGTGAAACTCAGGAAAAGTGGTTCTTTGAAGAACCAGGGAGTTTATTTACATGGATTTAGAATTCATTAGAATTAGAAATCCTTCTTTATCTTTATGTATTTCAATAAACATTTTATTTTTCTAATAAGAGTCTCTTTACTCTCCTTGTACCTGGCCCTGAAGGGAAATTCACATTTAAGCATCACTTCATCACTGAGGAAACTTTTGATTATACTTATCAAAAGTATCCAAGCAGTTTTGATAAATATTTTATTTTCATAATTCACCAATTTTTTTACATTTACAGAAATTCATCATAAGCATGATAATTAAGTATATGACAAAGTCATAGACAATATTTCCAATTTCTTTGTATAGTTACTATGAAAAAGTCATAAAACTTCTAAATAAAAATTACTTACAGACAGCCATGGCAAATAATAATTTTCATAAAATTAAGCAAATAACATCATATATTTTAGCCAAGAATATAAGTATCATGAATATATAACATATAATGCCCCCACTAAATGCATGTATCAGATGAAAAATATATTTCATCCATGTATAACAATAACATATAAATAGTATCAGTGTATGAACATATATATCAGAAAAGAATAATAAAAAATAAAAGTACAGCACATAGCAAATACATAATTTATGAATAACACAAAATAACCTTTGAAATAATACAAAGTACATATTATTACATAACCTCTATCATCGAATGTTATCTGAAGTCAGGGGTAGATATCTTTCCAATTGCTCCCAAAGCATGTAAGTTATCTTAATTATTGACTCACCAGTGCTGGCATTTCTGCTGTGACTTCCTAAATGTCCCTGTTTGGATTATACCAAGCTTGTGGGTGACCTAGAGTTGCTATTTCTTCCTTCAGGATGTTTCCTATTACCCTCTCTAACTAGACTATTAGGTAGCAGAGGAAATACCTTTAGGATTTATCCTTGTGACCCATTCACCATGTGACTAGAGGTATGGACATGGATAATATATTGTCTTTGCTGACCACCCATTGGGGTAACCAATATTTAGTATGCTCAACCCAATCAATATCCAGGTGCTTACTACATGAGTCATTGTCTTACTCTAGCAGTCTATCAGCAACTGGTCTGTGGGTTGTTCTTGGAATATACTTAACTGAATCTCCATCATTCATCCTGATCACCAGGAACCTCAAAGTGGATAATAGACTTTTTTTTTACATATATTGTCTTTATCAGGCCCCAACTATTTCTTAGGGCTATTTTGTAGCCTGTAAAGTTGTCTGATTTTCTAGCTAATTAATATGGGATAGTTTATAGTTATTCCATTACATTGTATGTTCCTGTACACAGTGATTTCTTATCAGAATTTTCTTCTTCGTTGAAGTTTTTTACAATGAAATCTAAATTTATATTATTGCTTGTATGTATCAGAGATTTTCTGACAGGAGGACATAACTATATATTAGCCCTCCAAATGATCTCTCAGTTTGGAAATATACTGATTGTGAATATCTACATTATTTGCATCTTCCTAGACTCCAAAGAAAGAAGACAATTGGAAAACATAAATCTTTACCAAATATTACATGATACTGGGTATAGCCTATGGTATTATTCTTAGTAACATTATTGGTATAAACTATAAACCTCACACTGACACCACAGAGGCTTCCACACAGGCCTCTGCCTCTCAAGGATGTTCAACAATAGATGACTAAAATGCTCAGGTTGCTTGTCACCCTTAAGGTGCTTAAGCAAATTTCCTGAATTCTGGATTCCTATCGAAGTGAATTCCTCCTTAAGTAATTTGTGATCAAATTCTCTACCTTGGGCAGAGTGAATTACAGCAGAGAAAAGCTCTACTGAGAAATACTTCTCCCACAAACCCTTAATAAGTGCAGCAACTTTATGTTTTCTGATTGGGCATGCTTCTGCACATCAAATGAAATATTGTCTGCTTACATTCTTTCTATCTGCTTCCAGAAATAAACAGTTTACATATGAAGGGAAAAAAAGTTTACACACATAAGCTTGAAAGATTTGCTAGTAATGACACCTTTCTAAGCATGCAGCAGAAGTTGGTAGCACTTTCTTTTCAACATCAAGCATAAGTCTCACATTTCTTAGAGACATCTGCCACCATTGGGGACCAGTAAAATCTGCTTCTGAATAGTACCAGTGTTTCTCTTGGTCTACGTATGTGAAGTCATTATAATGTATTTTCCTGGTAATAGAGGAATCTGCCTTGAAGGGTACCTACTGCTCCCTGATGCTATGAATTTAACCCATTATATTCTGGTACAATACACCTTTCTTTTCATAGCACAAATTTTTACCATTCCGTCAACAGTAGTGTGCCTTCTAGAGATGACCGCCTGGCTTCATCATCTATAGTGCTACTTGTACTCTTTCATAATGAAACTATTCTGCTTGCCAATTATTCAGTCAGCTAGAGAAAAGAAGATTGATTCATTGTCATAAAGTTGACATCTATTGATTTCTGATTCTGTGAGAGAAGTCATGGACATACAAATTCCTTTTCAAATCTTAGAGGTACAATTTCTGTGTCATGGATTACTTTTCCATTTTCATAATAGCAATCACAACTACAATAGTAATTACTATTTGCATTACAGTTTAAGATTTGAGAATCACTATACACATATTTATCTATCTTTACGTGTGAATACATGTACATATATGTATGTCTACGTAATACATATACCTTGACTTTATTGAAAGAGAATTCATGTAACATAACTGTTATTATTATACCAAACTTTTGCAATCAAGATTAGAAGGGAAATAACAAACTGAGAAAAAATATAAGAAGTTTTTCAGATAAAGGTCTCATTTCTCAATATGAATAAAGAATTAAGTCAGGTTTCTAAGAATCCAAGTCACTTCCCAACTGATAGTCAATGGATATGGATAGGTAGTTTTCAGAAGAAAAATCAAAGCTATCAGTAATCATGTGAAAAAAATGTTCTAAATACCTCTTCATTAGACATATGCAAATTAAAATAAACAATCCTGACATAACACTTCATATTTTTTAGCTTAGCCAATATTACAATAATGGAAAATGATAATTGTTGGAATGAATGTAGAAAAATTTGGACATGAATGCATTGCTAGTAGAGTTGTAAAATGATCCAACCATTCTTGAGGACAATTTGGAATTATGCAAAAAGAACTATAAAAGTATGAATACCTTTGGATCCAGTAATACTACTACAAGGTCTGTATTCTAAAGAAAAAAAAATGGGAAAGGATCTATTTATACAAAAATATTTATAGCTGCCCCTTTTGTGGCAGTGAGGAATTGGAAACTAAAGGAATGTCCCTCAATTAGAATATGGCTGGACAATTGTGGTATATGATGGCAATGGAATGCTATTGTGCTATTGTGCTATAAGAAATGAAGAACAAGACGGTTTCAGAAATCTAGAAAGACCTACATGAACTGATGCAGTGTTAAATAAGCAAAAGAAGAGAATATTATAGTCAGTAGCTGAAATACTGTGGGATGATCAAATGTGATAGACTTTGCTATTACCACCAATGAAGCTATCCAGGACATTTCTGAGGAACTTATGAAAGAGAATGCTATCTACCTTCTGAAAACAAAAAATATATTGAAGTAGTAATGCCAATGAAAATATGATTTATCACTTGTTCATTTGGGTATATGCTCTGGGATTTTGGTTTTATATGATTATTCACTTACAAAAATGAATAATATGAAAATGTGTTTTGCATGACAATAAATGTATAACCCAGATTGAATTGCTTGTCAACTCCAGGATGGGGGATGTAATAAAGGAGGAAGATAATATGAATCTTATAAATTCAGAACACTTATGTGGCAACTTGTTATTAATATTAAAAATCCAAAGGAAAAAAGAAAAAAATAATCCATAAAGAACATGTATACAATGCCTTCATCAATTGATAAAAATTGGCAGGTATATTGATAGGAGAGGAATTTATGAGTAAACAAGAGATGGAGAGCATTATAAAATATAAAAGGAATAATTTTGAGGATATTAATTTGAAATGATTTTGTATAAGTAAGGCAGATGGCAGATGCTGCCAAGGTTAGAAGGAAAGCATAAACTTGAGAAAAATTGTTTATAGGCTCTCAAATTGACATCTCATACCTAAAATATATAGAGAGGGAAAGCTAGGCCCAGAGATAGGAAGCTCTGAGTTAAATTCTGGACTTAAATGCTTCCTAGCTATGTGGCCCTGGGCAAATCATTTAACCCCCATTGCCTAGTGTATAAATGGAGATTTTGAACCCTAGACTTCATTCCCCAGATGTCCTTGGTATTTCCTAGAATTCTCTAAAATCTTTTCTGCATCTCCAGGTTGGCGAGATCATGATTGGTATTTAACTGGCAGTAACACCTCCCACATACTCTTCCTTTGCAATGATGCAGCAAGTATAGTATTAAGGTGGGGATGGCTGAAATGGCTAACCACTCATGGGCATGTGGTTTTTATTTTGTATCCTCTTTATTCCTTAATTTCCAATGATCCTTAATAAACCTCATAAAACAGAATACTTTTATTATTAGAAATATAAATTTAATTTTTACAGTTTGGGCAACCACAAGTTGGACGAGAACTTCTCAATTTTTTAAAGACAGCCTAGATAATATTTTTAAGCCACATTTCTCCTGACAAGGCTTTTTGCCCACCCCACCCACCCACTGTAAACCTTAAAATTTCTTAGACTTATAAATGTTGGATATTTCACCATTGGGAAATTTCATACTTAGAAAATTTCTTACTGATAGTGTATTGGAATGTGAACCCCATTGGCATGGGAGGTTCCTTCTCCTCCCTTCCTAAGATTACTTTAGGACAGAAACCTTTTGCTGAACAATGGAAAGGGCTTTGACCTATGCTTAAGAACAGAACAGGAATTTCTTTGAGTCATGATTGATTTTAGAATTGATACAATAGAGATACTTGGAATGACAGAATCAGGTCTTGGAAAATACAATTTCCACCCCACTCAGTCCTAACAGGATTTAGGAAGGGCTGCAGCATAGATCAAAATTTAATTATTTGAGAATATGACCTCCAACAGACATGTGCAAAGCCCAGACCTCTGGGCGGTCCTGGGTTAAGCTAGAGCCACCATTGGCACAGGGAAAATGATGGACAGTGATTGGTAGATGTGAGAACTGAGGGGAGGGAACTTGGATGGTTTCCTTAAAGATAGAGGGGTCTGAGGACTGGGAAGGGGTTGGAGAGTTTTGGCGCTGAGTGGTTGGAGAGGTGCTCTGAGAAGCTTGCTCCGAAGGAAGCTGGAGGTGGAGGCCTCTGAGACTGTTTCTCCATTTTGGTCACGTGAGTAATAGGGACTGATCTCTTTTCTTTGCCCCAGCTATCTAAGGGTTTGGGCCTTTTGGCCCAGCCTAAACAGAGGGGGTATTTAAGCCCTATTCCCTTCTCTCCCCTTTCTCTCTCCCTCTCTCTATCTCTAATTCCTTTCTTCCTCCTGTCTGTAATTAAACTCTATAAAAGGTTGACGGCTGACTTGAGTTTTCATTTAGGAATTACATAGCCGAATTCCTTGGCGACCTTAAATTAATATATATCAGTCTTTTAAAAGTGATTTCCTTGTCACATTGTGGCTGACCACACGGGAATCTAAAGAATCCTCTCAATAAACTTCTGAAATTCCTTGCCTTTTTACTATACCGTCTCACCACTTAGTCCCTTTTTTTTTAACAAAAAACTTGGCTTAAAGACACAGCTGCTAGAACACGTGAGTATAAAAAACTTTTTCTCTCTTCTCTTTTCTCCTTAAGTTAAATTGGAATCAGCAGTTTTTTCTTTTTCTTCCCTTTAATCTTAAGGGGCAGCTGGGTAGCTCAGCGGATTGAGAGCCAGCCCTAGAGACAGAAGGTCCTGGGTTCAAATCGGACCTCAGATACTTCCCAGCTGTGTGACTCTGATAGACAGAAAACAGCTGTTTTAAATCTCAGCAACAGGACTCTAAAGTCCTGGCTGGAAGAGCTGTTTCTAAATATCCTTTCCCTTAAGGAACAACTTCCTGGATTAGAAAAAAAAAACCTTGTGGAAAGTTTGTGGCTTTGCCCTGCTCCCCACGTGTTTTGTGAAATTACAAAATATATATAAAAAAATGAGTACTACATTCTTTGACAATTATATGGCAGCTGAAGAAGTAGGGGCATTGAGGAATGCAGGATAACTCCAAATTTTTATATTAATAGGTACTGTCATTTTTGTACTCCTCAATACTATATTTAGAGATGCTAAAATAAAAATATTGAGGATAAAATAGGAAATATTGAGGATAAAATGGGAAATATGGAGGATAAAATAGGAAAAATTGATGATAAAATGCAAGCCCAATTAGAAGATCTAAAAAGTTTCTTACAGGATCAATTGGCAAACAACCACTCTACCAGAAACAGACCTGTTTCTGAACCTTTGAATGAGGAAATTTCCTTCCCTGAAATAGAGATGGAAAACACCTTCCCTATAGCCCAGTTAACAGACTGCTTCTCTTGTGCAGTGCAAATCTTGACTGAATTTAATCCCCAAAACCCTTCCCCTGCAATCCCAGTTTCTCATGTTCCCTCTCCTACAGAAAACCAAATTCCAACGCAAAGGAGACCTTGTCCTCCTAGAGAAACCTGTCCTTGTCAAACTGACCCACAGGTACAAAATTCAACTAGAGGCCTGTTTCCTCTAAGAGAAGTACCTGAAATAGGACGGAATGGGGATGTGGTGACTTTAAGACATAGGATACCGTTTACTCCCCAAGAAATAAATGAATTTACACAAAATATCCCCACATATGAACAAGATCCTTTTCTAGTAACAAAAAAGATGGGAGACATATTTTTTCAGTATAATCCGTCTTACAAGGACGTTGAGAACTTACTACAGGCTTTTTTAAGTGAACGTGAAAAAAATAAAATAATTGCTCATGTCAACAAAATCCGGGGGCGTAATGCAGCACATTGGCCATCTCAGGATCCTGAATGGGACTATAACAATCCTGAGGATTATCTACAACTATACCGTTGTAGAGAGGCCATCCTCACAGCAATGAAGGAATGTGCAGACAGTACAGATAAGTGGATGGAACTGGAAAAAATTAAGCAAAAGGAAGAAGAAACACCCTCAAGATTTATGGATAGAATTATCGAGTTTGGGGACAGATAATTAGATTGGGACTTAACTAAAGAGAGTAGTTTAAGACAAGTTAGAAGAATCTTTGTAAATAACTCTTGCAAAGCAATTAAGAATTATTTTAGAACACAATGCCCAAGATGGTCAGGTATGGACCTTGAAGAATTGCGAAAAACAGCTATATATGTTTTAAAGGGAAACAAAGAAAAGGAGGAAGAAAATAATGATGACATGGAGGAAATGAAGAAAAAAATGAGATATTTAATAGATAGGATAACTAAATTAGAAAGTGGGCATGATAATGAACCAACGACAATTGCCCCTCTCCAGAAATCCAATTATCAATCCATTACTTGCCACTTCTGTGAGAAGGGCCACAAAATGATGGAATGTAGAACCTTTCTTAAGATGTTTGGAAGGAATACACAGTTTAATAATAGTTTTAGAAATAATAACTATAGAAATGATGATAATGGTTATAGAAACCAGAATTCTAGAAATTATAATAATGACTATGGAAATAACTATAATGAATATAGAAATAAGAACTTTAGAAACCAGAATTATAGAAATAGGAATTGGGAAATTAATGACAATGCTCAATTGAAGAAAATTTTAATGATAATGAACAACAACAATATATGAGAAATGGCGCTCGTCCAAAAAATACTCGAGGTACTAATGACCCTCAGAGAGGTGCCCTTCAGGGGGGTGCCCAAGGAATATCCCAAACACAATGATGGTGTCCGGGGGGGGGGGGGCTGGGGCACAGGAATCAGAGGATACAACCTTTGATTTCCCAGACCCTGATGTCCTACTACCCATTGTCCCTATCCACTGCCCTCCCCATACTAATGAACTCCATGTTACCTTAAAGGTGGGTAACACCTATTATGATTGTCTATTAGACACTGGAGCTTCCTGGTCTGTATTAAAGAGAACACCTGATTTACAATGTTATTCTATTGGCTCAGATAATGTAATGGGAGTATCAGGAATAACCCAAAGAGTTAAAAGACTTCCTCCTAGAATGGTGTCTGTAGGACCCCTAGAGGTACAACACTCCTTCCTCTTGATGCCTGACTCCCCTTTAAATTTACTGGGGAGGGACCTTCTATGCAAACTCAGAGCCACAATAACCTGCTCCCCAGATGGCTCATTATCATTAGAAGTACCAGAGCCCATATAAAAAGCAGGTTTTTTTTTTTTCCATTTTGGCAAGTTCACTTGTCACAGAGAAGAATGTATGGACTTCATCAAAAACTGGTTAAAATTGTATAACAACATTTGGAAAATTTAATGAGCTAAGTATCTCAAATTGATTTTAAGGGGTCTTTAGATGTGATTTTTAGATTTTTTTTCAACAACTGATCATTTTACCTGCCTCTAACAGGAGGTAAGGTTCATTTTAGTAGCTGAAGTGAAATACAACTATAATCCCCACCCCACATTTATAAAAATGTGAATGGATGGGACATCACAGTCTCACACCAAAGGAGTTGATAAGTTAATCCCAGGCCATGGTATCCCTGGATGTCTCCCCAAAAGGGAGCATCTCTCATTTATAACTCTTCAGCTCACTTTCACCAGAATGATCTCTAGATTGTTGGTGACATTTTTAGACCCAACATCAACAGTACAGAGATTTGTTTTTTTTCTAGACTCCTCTGACACATTTTGTAATGATGGCAATAATAGATTTTTTAAAATATCTCAGCCAAGGTTGAAACATTACTACACCTGAAAAACTTGTGACAAGTATCCATATGTCATACAGCAGACTCATGTTAAATATTGTAAAAGCCAAAACTATAAGGATAATTTTAGTGTTTTGACTTAAAATCTAAAATAAGTGGTCATCATGGGAAATTCCCAAATATGAAAAATCCCCAAGTTAGCTGGGATTTATGGAGATTTTAATTAATAAAGAAAGAAGGAATTAGGGGAAGGAGAGACAGACAGAGAGAGAGAGAGAGAGAGAGAGAGAGAGAGAGAGAGAGAGAGAGAGAGAGAGAGAGAGAGAGAGAATTAATTTAAACTGCTCTGGCTCAGTCTGACCCAAGCAGTAGAAAAAGGCCTAGGTCAAAATGGCCTAGGTCTGAGCCTAAGGGAGAGCGAGTTAGTTTTATTACTCACCACAAGACCCTCTCCAAGCAAGCTCCAGTTGTCCACTGAATCTCCTGAACTCCAATTCAGAGATCTCCCTCCACTCTGACCTGAATTGCTCTTCAAACTGAATTGCTTCAAATGACTATTTACCCCTTCCTTTTAAAGAAATTTTCTCTTATGTCACCTCCCCCAAATTTTTACATCTACCAATCACAGTAGATGCTTTTTTTTCCAGGACTGCCCATTCTTAGTTCTCATCTTCTTTGGTTCTCACCTTCTCTGGTTAGATTAAGTATTCTGAGTACGTCACACCTCTTTGTTAAGCTTGCCTTTTGTAAGTTACTTGACCTTTTTAGGTACTAATTTAACCTTTACAGTTACTTAACACCTTTTTGTATTAGAACTAAAAATAGACCTAGCTTAAAATTCTAGCTTTACTATAATGTATGAGTTAGGAACTTTCATTGTTCAATCAGAAGTTTACAACTTTATCTTCCCCTAAAGCATTATCTGAGTAGAGTGAAGTAATTTTAAAAGTTCCCAATACATTCCTGATCAAGCATCTCCATTGTTACAATAGGTGAATAGCTTAACCAAATCTTCTAAGGTAAAGTCTGAGTAGTTTTTAAGATTCACAATATGATAATGGTTCTATTTGCTATTGTCATTAAGTGAACTATTATAACTTTGGGGATTTTGATGGTTTTTGAATGTGCATTACCAGTTGTACAACTGTTCTTTATAAAAAATTGTGTTACCTTGTGAAAATAATTTGCTTTTGCTCACAGTGGATCATGGTCAGGTATGAAGAGGAAATGGATCTCATTTTTGATGAGAAACCTTTGTATTCTACATTTCCTTAGATGACACAGTGTGTCAATGATTATAAGCTATATATTTTTTATTTTATTTATTTTTTTAAAACCCTTACCTTCCGTCTTGGAGCCAATGTGTATTGGCTCCAAGGCAGAAGAGTGGTAAGGGCTAGGCAATGGGGGTCAAGTGACTTTCCCAGGGTCACACAGCTGGGAAGTGTCTGAGGCCAGATTTGAACCTAGGACCTCCCATCTCTAGGCCTGGCTCTCAATCCACTGAGCTACCCAGCTGCCCCCTATAGTTTTTTATTTTGAAAACTCTTTTTTATTATATTTTCCTTGCATGTGCAATATTCTATTTCAATTTTTTTAATTTTTCTCTCCATTTTATATTTGAAGTGTCACCAGTATTAAGACTTTCTTTAACTTTTTTTTTTTGCAGTAATATAAGTTTAAATACATTTTTTATTTGCTATAATGTCAATGTATACCCAAAAAGCTTTAGACTATCAAAAATGATACCATTAATTGTTTAAAAAGTTTATGGGACTTTGCTTAATGATTCTGTCTGATTCTAGGACAAGAGAATACAAAAAAGAACCATTGCACAGTGCCAAAGAAGCACAAAGCTAAACTGAATAGTGTCAATCGAGCACATGGACAAAGAGACCAACCAATCCTGATGGGGTGATGAAAATTTTGAGCCATGACAAGAGGACTTGAACGTGTTTGGAGTTCAAGGTTGTGGCCCTTTCACATGTGTTAAAGGCAAGTCTTCCTTGTTCTACATTCTACCAAGTATCTAAAATTTGGCTCCTACCTCACTCCTAAAGTCTAGTCCCTATTCTGTCTTTCATAATGTGGCAACTTTCTGTAGTACTGGCTACTGAGTGGGTAAATGCTTAATTGCTTATGTCATTTTAACTGGTCCCTGATTCAAGGACCTGTTATAGTGGTCCTTGTTATAGATTATTTGTTATAGATTTATTTTTCCTTTAAGTAGAATTTTTACACATAAGACTTTGATAGTCTATATTTCATCCAGAAATTATCTTTTTTTATTTGGATTTTTTGATGTTTTTGATTTCTCTTGCCAATTGATTCATATACCTCATAACTCAGCCATGTATCCCTAAATGATTCCTGTATTTTTCAATTACCCTTTTCAGGGGGGAATATATAATTATTATTATTTTAAATTGCAAATTTTAAATTCCTTTTGAGAGTAATTTTAAGTTGAGAAATATGCCACCTCTCTGAATCCAGAAAATGAACTGTTTGTAGAAGACACCATTAAGATGCCTCCACAGACAATACCCTGCACCAGAAGATCCAGAGTGAACTTTGGGATGTGGTGATTTGAACTGTGTGGGGTTTGAATGTATTAGTTTTGTATGTATACTCATGCCAAAGGGGACTGTCCCCTAAATGTTTTTTTGTCAATGCACCTAGCAATTATTGGTTTTGTTCCCTTTTCCTCTTTTCTGCAAGTTATTGTAATTTCATAGCTGGTATGTTTACAAGACCCACTGTTGAGACTAATCTTCCAAAGGTCTCAGGGAGGAGTGTATAAATGGAGATTTTGAACCCTAGACTTCATTCCCTAGAAGTCCTTGATATTTCCCAGAATTTCCCTATAATCACTCCTGCATCTCCATGTTGGTGAGATCATGATTGTTATTTAACTGGCAGTAACACCTCCCACATTCTCTTCCTTTGCATTGATGCAGCAGGTATAGTGTTAATGTGGGGATGGCTAAAATGGCTAACCACTCATGGGCATGTGGTTTTTATTTTGTATCCTCTTTATTCCTTGATTTCTAATGATTCTTAATAAATCTCATAAAATATAATATTTTTATTTTTAGAGATATAAATTTAACTTTTACACTAGTCCTTACCACTCTTACACATTGAAACCAATATTACCATTGATTCTTATGCAGAAGGGAAGAGTTTTTTAATTAAAAATATATGGAGAGAATTGTGTCAGATTTATGGGAATAAGAGTAATCATCCAATTGATAAGTAGGCAAAAGACATGGACAGTTTTTGGATAAAGAAATGAAAGTGATATATAGATACATGATATAATGCTCTAAAGCTTTATTGATTAGGGATATGCAAACCAAAACAATTTTCAAGTGTCATTTAACATCCATTAGATGGGCTAAAATGACAGAAGGGCAAAATGACCATTGTTAGAGGCCATGTGGAAAAGTGGGAACATTAATACACTTGATGGAACTATGAACTGATCCAACCATTTTGAAAAGCAAATAGAATTCCTCTTAGAGAGCTATAAAACTGTACTAGAAATACCATTGCTGATTCTATTTCCCAAGTGAATCAGTGTAAAAGGAAAAGAATCTACATGTTCCAAAATATTTATAGCATCTCTCTTTGTAGTAGCAAAGAACTAGAATTGTGGTGGCCCATCAGTTGGGGAATGACTAAACAAATTGTGGTATATAATTTTAATGGAATACTACTGTGCCACAAAAAATAATGAACACATTTATTAAAAAAACTTGTAAAAGACTATGCAACAAATTGTGAAATGAATGGAACCAAGTCAACATTACCTATAGCTACAGATATATTTGAAAAATAACTTGGGAATGTTCACCTTCAGAGAAAGGACTAAGAAGTGAAAACATGAATTATATACTCTATATATTTGCTAGATATGTCTTCTCTTGTGTGGGGAAAGGGAAGGAGGAGCTGAATAAAAGAGAAAAAAAGAAAATTGTCATGTATCCCAAAATGTATACTTTAACTGGTAAAAATATATTTGGACAAATATTTATAGCCTCACTCTTTGTGGTGGCAAAAAATTTTGAAAATGAGGGGATGTCCTCTGATTGAGGAATGGTTGGACAAACTGTGGTATTTTTTGGTGATGGAATACTATTGTGCTGAAAGAAATAATGAATTGGAGGAATTCCATGCAAACTGGAATGACCTCCAGGAGTTGATGCAGAGTGAAAGAAGGAGAACCAGGAAAACAGTATACACAGAGACGGATACACTGTGGTACAATTGAATGTAATGGACTTCTCTACAAGTAGAAATGCAATGATCCAGGACAATTATGAGGGACTTATGAGAACGAATGCTATCCACATCCAAAGAAACAACTGTGGGAATAGAAAGAAGAAAAATAACTACTTGATCACATGCGTTGATGGGGATATGACTGGGGATGTAGACTCTAAATGATCACCATAGTGCAAATAAAAATAATATAGGAAAAGGTGTTGATCAATGATACATGTAAAACCCAGTGGAATTGTGCATTGACTACAGGAGGGGAATGAGTAAAGGGTAGGGAAAGGACATGAATTTTGTAACCATGGGCAAATATTCTAAATTAATTAAGTAAAATTTTCTATACTAAAAAAATAAATAAAAATAAAATAATAGGCCCACCATTATATATATATATATATATATATATATATATGTAAATAATTTAGACACCTATACATTATCCATCTCTTTCTGCCACAGGGACTTGATCACAGATTTCCAGCTGGAGGGGAACTTAGAGTCATCTGGTCCAGAGGTGTCAAATACAAAATCTTGTGATTGCAAAATTGTCCTGAGTGCTACATAAACTAGATAAGAATATAATTAGGAAAATTAACAAAATAAATGAAAGATAATAAAAGATAAATAATATGTTTTAAAACTAAATTAATATGTGACCCTGAGGGGTGCTTATATTCCCTTTTATGGCCCCTGTTTCAATATGAATTTGATACCATTGATCTAGTCTACCTGCCTCATATCATAGAAAAGGAAACTGGGGCCAAGAGTCAAGTGATTTGCTCAAGTTCATACATGTAAAAAGTGTCAAACTCAGATTCTCAGCCTACACCCCAAGTGCTTTCTACAGAGCACAAATAAAGAAATCCTGGAATACATTTTAAGAAATATAGGAATTGTCCTATACAAATTTCTTCCAAAAATACATAGGTTTTGTCATTGTTCAAAAATAGATCATCATTCTTGAAACATTTTTGTGGTTATTATTTTTTTGATTAGGAATTATGAATTTAAATGCAGGGAGGGCTCATGTTTTGGACTACTTTTGACCAGACCTGTGATTTCACATTTTTTTTCAGTGAGGGAAATCCATCTTCCAAAGTAGATAAGCACCCTCTTCACTCCAGTATAGTTTTAGATTACTTCCTGGCACATTAGAGTTTAATTGGCCTGCTCAGCCAAAGGCCCAGTGTGAATGATGAAGGATGAAGGAGAAGGTGAAGTATGAAGACTTACTAGGTCTACCTGATTCTAATAAAGGATGACATAATGAATAGAGCACTGGTTTTCGAGATAGGAAGGTCCGTGTTCACTTTTTTCAGTAACTTTCTAGCTGTGCGACTCTCTGTGAAATGAAAGGGATGAACTCAGGGTCCTCTCAGGTCCACCTCCAAATCTAGAATTCTATGATTGGAAAGCTAGCTCACTATGCTCTATGCGAAACTGTCTCTTTCAACTGCCTTGGGAGGCTCAATTACAATGCTTGGAGAGCTATTTACAAGCTTTAAGGTCCTATACAGAAGTGTTGCTACTATCATTTGGAGTCTGAATATGTGGGTTAGAGCCTAACTGCTGCCATTTCCCAACTGTGTGACTTAATGGCTCTTTCCCTATTGGAGATTCAGTTTTCTCATCTGTCTAATGGAGATAATGATGTTCTCAGCTCTTACCTCAGGAGAATGTGGCAAGGATAGCACTTTATAAACCTTAAAACTCTGAATGAATCAGGGCTGTCATTATCCTCCTGAAGGGCAGGCCCCATACTTTGACTGCTGCCCCTTCCTTTCAATGCAGATCCTGAACATACACATAAGGGATGCTCAGGAAATACATAATGAGTGACTCATATCCTTATGTTGGTGTCCCTGATGATGTCACTCTATGAAGGCCAATGTGATTACCTTGGTGCCAAATCACTTTGTTGCCCTATGTGATTCACAGTGAGTTGTATCTTAACTGGTATCTGGTCATGTTCATCATCAAGATCATTTTTCTCTTCAGAATAAGAGCCACAAACAAAGAGAAATGTTTTGATTTGTCTGCAGCTTATGTAAATGTTAATGAAATGAAGGAATATAATGAGGAAAGATAGCAAATCCATTTCAAGAAATCAAGACCCAAACATCCAGGAGGAGTAAAATGGAAAAGTAACAACTCCTCTCCATCTTGTATTTCCAAGGGGAGGATCATGGATCTGTTGGGTCAGGGTTTAGTGACTTTCCAAAGCTATTAATCACTCCTTATATAGATAGCTATTTTCTATTCATAGCTTAAGTGGTTTTAGAACATGGAATTTATCAAGACATCATTGAGTATGTATTGATTAGTGCCTTGCCCTCTGTTGTTGTGTTTTAGCTGACAAGTAGGTTATTATTTCTTTATGGGTTAGCCACTTCAGCTAGGCAAAAATGTGAAACAGAAAGATATTTTTTCAGTGGGTCCCCACTCCTTTTTTAGCCTCCCTTTTTGTCTTACAACTATTTCCATTCCTTACTCTAGCCCCTACACCTCCTCTCAGGAGACCAGTGACCTCCTTTGACTTTCCAGGATTTCCCATGAAAGCATTAAGTCTTGGGCCTGGCCCCAGACTTCCAGACCTTCCTCTCCTTACTCCCCACCTTCCTTCCCTTAAATGACAAGACCTCCTTTAATTAATTGATTACATCTAAGGTGTTAATGATTGGAAGTGGTTAAATGTGTTATTGGGTCAGATTAGTATTTGCATTTTAAAAGAGTCTTCTGGCCCTTCAATGACCTATCCTCTGTTAGGAATTACTAGCCACTCTTTGTGAGACAGAAGAAATATCGGACAGAGATCCAATTCAACATAGCATTCATTTATTACATGTCTACTAGATGCCAAATTGTGTACAAAGTATTGAATAAATAAAGATAAAGAACCAAACAGTCCTTGTCAGTTATCTTGCAAACTTTTCCAGAATAAAGACTCCTTTTGAATGTCAAAATATTGCATTGTCAAATTGTTAAGCAGTTAGAATGTGTGGAATGAGAAAATCCATGATAGTGAATTCAACACATTCATTATCACTTTTTATTCATGATTATTTTATTTATCATAATAGCATCTTGGTAATTTTGGAAAATGGTAATGAATGTATGTGGAAGATACATTTTTTTTAGTCTATAGAAGTAATTATATGTTTATTTCTTATACTATCATGTTTTATAGCAATATTTTAATTAAATAAAGCCAAAATAATAGTGCTTGATGAACATAAAAATTCTAGGAGCAGCAGAAATAATTTCCTCAGTATTCATAGCCCATAGGTTGAGATCTACTTCTTTAGGGCAAACAAATTATTTAAAAACTTTACATTTTTTAAATTTAATTTTTTTCATGGCTACATGATTCTTTTTTCCCCTCCCCCTTTGAAAACTTTTAAAAAGCATAAGGTCAACCAACTCTTCTTCCAATATATAATATTAGTCCTACTTTTCCTCCCAATTGTTTTGCTACTTCTGCTTATCCCTACCCCCTCTTTTTTATGGAGTCCAGATAGAAATTTTAAGGACAAGTTATCATCCTGCTATTATAATTTTATAAGAAACATCACCTCTAAATTGTGTGTAGCCTGTCCCACCTGCCAAGCACAGAACCAGCATGTCTTTCATGGAAAAGCTTTTGTTGGGATGTCCTTTGGGTTGCACAGCTGTTGAACATCTGCAGATAGATTTCATTACAATGTCAAAGGCTGAACATTACAAATTTTACTTACTTAGAGTAGCCATCAGGTGGTAGACCCCTGGTGAACCAGGGCCTTGCTCACCCAGCATGCAAAGACTGCTTCAGCTGAAAAGATGGAAGAAACCAACAAAAAGGTTCAATGGCTGAGATGGCGACGCAGCAAAGCACTGTGGAGTGCTCAGGGCATGTTGGAGCACAAAAACAACACGGCCATCCAATGCAGCCGAGGAAGTCTCCAGATGTAACAACTTTTCATGCCACTGGACCCAGGCTTCTAACGCCGAGAAAGTGTGCATCGACTTTTCCACTTAAATCTACTTCTCGCACAAGTGCCTTTGTGCACACTCATCTATCATAGATGAAAACGCACAAAGACAATTGTCATCCTCAATTACCGAGAGACTACTACTATACTATAGTTCATATTCTATGGACGATTACTAAATAATTAGATAAAATTACTACATTTCACAGCTGAATCAAAGTATTGGAATAATTGCCAATAAAATATTGGAGCCATATTCAAAGAATTCATGAAAATTACTCCTGGGCCAATTATAGTAGCATATAGAATGATGGCAGATGAGAATGATAGCTACCGGCTCCCACTCTCACATGATTTTAATTTTTCTTCTAGATCTCTATATTTGAAAGCTTTTCACTCCATATGGCTTTGATATTATGCATTTTTGACAAATAGTGTTTTTAAAGTATAGTTATTACATTTTTATGAACAAAACTTTGTTCAAGAGGTAGTAGACAATAGTTCCAGGTGTAATTATGCTCCTATTCTGGAATTCTGGAATTTGTATTTGTATATAGAGATTTGTTGTCTGGGAGCTTATGAAAGATAGTGAGTTTCTGTTGAATAATTTTAGCCCTCTGATAAAGTCTCTCTAGGGATCTACTAGCTACTAAATCTCTATTAGTAGTAATAATTCTATGGTTTTAACCATATGCAGTGATATAACCTTTATACTTAATTGAGTTCATGTCACTATCACCCATAGAGGACCTTTTGATTCTACTCTTGGATTTTGGTCATTTAATAGTTCTCTTCAGAGAACAACTTCTGTTATGTACCATAAATATATTAGTGCATTTGTACTGGTAACCTTTATTATTATTTTGCAAAATGAGAACTATTGATTTCAAACAATATTTCCCTTCCATCTAAATAATTCATTTATTCTTGCATGTTATTTCATATATTCTAATATGTAGAACTTCTTAGATTTCTATTTGATGTTTTTTCTTGGAATGAATGTATTTACTTACTATTCACTCTATATATTAGTCTGTCATATAAGTATAATTTGGTGGGAATAAGCTAAGGTAGTGCATGTAAACTAAGGACTGCTCTCCTCAACAGAGTTCAGAGAAGAGACATTCATTATAATCCCAAATCCATATCTCTAGAATTGAGATATTTGAAAATTAACAAATAGTCCAATATTCCACTTGGAGACCAAGGGAGAGACTGTCTAGTCTTATACTTTGACTGTTTTTATCCTAGCTACTGTGTTAGCAATTAGGTCATTATCCTTTTACTTTCAAAGTACTTACACCTGCTTCCAAAGGTGAGACCTTAGATCATTTAGATAGCTCCATACTCGTAAACTTTTGGGAAATGAAATATAAATAAAACAAAGACTATTTATGATAGGGGAAATGTAGGGAATTGTGACTTTTTTTAAACTTCTACCTTCTATCTTAGAATCAATACTTTGAGATTCTAAGACAAGTGGTAAGGACTAGGCAATGGAAGTTAAGTGACTTTCCCTGAGCCACACAGCTAGGAAGTATCTGAGGCCAGATTTGATACTAGGAAGTCCCATTTCTGGGCCTGGTTCTCAATCCATTGAACTACTCAGGTGCCCCCAAATTGTTACTTTTTAATTGTGATTTTCTGAGAGTTATTTTAAGTCACCAAAATAGAAGAGAAAACTTAAGAACACAACATAGAAACCTTAGAAGAATTAAAGACCCAGAAGAGGTTCTGACAAACTGTTCTGTTGGAACTATAACATTTAGAAAGCAATTGACTAATAAAAGGCATAAGTTTAAAGATTTCTGATTGGCAATAGATAAAAATGACTTCACTGGCCAAAAGTTTCAGTGAGTTATTCCCTTCTTTTAGCAGTCAACACCTAAAGAATCAGAGAGATAAAGTTACTCCTAAAGGCCTTTTATTCTCCATTACCAACCACCTCTTGTGAAGGAAAGGCAAAAGGGACTTTATAGCTGGTTTGGTATTCTTGTGAGATGGCTCTTTTTCTGGACTAAAGAATTAAGTGAGTTGTTTTAATGTAAGTGCCATTCTCCTTGGATAACAAAACATTTGGGTGTGATAATTGCTTGTTAATTTGGTCCGTATAACCCAAAGAAGGTAATTTAAGAAGCCTAATAGTTCTCAGACTTTAAAAGGACTTATCATCACATCAAGGCAAAAAAAGACATTTAAGGGTGCTTATCCATTAAAATAACTTTAAAATAATAGTTTTGAGTAGAAGGCACCAAGGTGGCACAGTGAATAGAGTACCAGGAAAGGAGTCATATAGACTCATCTTTCTGAGTTCAAAACTGACCTCAGATACTTACTAGCTGTACAACTCCAGGTAATTAATTTAAACTTCTTTGCCTCAGTTTCTCATCTGTAAAATGAGTTGGAGAAGGAAATGGAAAACTGTCCAGTATCTCTGCCAAGAGAACCCCAAAAGAAGTAATGAAGAGTTGGACAAGACTGAAAAATGACTGATTGACTAAGTTTTGAGTAAAGAAGGAGACATGGAAAAGTGATGAGTGCTTGGTAGCAATAGTGAAACAGTAAGAATAAGTATAGAAGCACTTTTGTGTAAAGCAAATATTACTGAAAAACAAAAGATAATAACATCAAAACTTGTAGTCCTCAGTTGTAAAGTGTTTAGCGCATGAATTTTCCTCATCCATATATTTCCTTACCAAACATCTATGAATGTATAACCATTGCCCATGGATTTTTAATGCATTTGTGAGAGAATATGATACAGTATTATGTGTGTATTGAGATATTTTTATTTATTGTTTTTAATAATATCTATTAACTTTATATGTATGCTGTTACTTCTTTACTTTGTTCACTTTGTTAAGTAAATGGAAATGTTTAATATATAAAAGTGTCATTGTGAGTAATTGGCTCTGTACATATCCTATGATACCTGAATGTGTTACCTTATGAATGGCTAGTTGAATGGATCAATTACCAATCAGATAGGAGCATCAGAGCTAGAATAATAAGTGGAGATAGTATAGATCACTTTTACAGATGACCTATAGGACTTTGAGGAAGACAGTGATTATGACTCTATGATGGTGGTTTTTCTCTGGGAATGTGGACTTGCCAGAGTGAGGGGAGATTGTAGTGAATATTTAAATTTAAAAATTAGGAGTTATATACACACTCCTGACAAGGGGTAATAATATCCTTGTGTGATATTGTGGAGGTCCATATCAAAGGACACTCAAGGCTCATTCTGCTGAGCTTTACATCCCTAAGTATGTGTCTGTCCTGTCCTATATATCTGAGCATATGTTGATTCTTGCCTTATCACTAATAAGCAAATTAATAAGCTCTGCCTGAGGTAAAACTTCTTTAATTATGTTCTTCAAGTCTATTATTAGATCAAAAGAAAATGTTAACTAGATCTAGGACAGTTCATCACTGTGCCAGGTTTAAAAACTGGACATTTTGAAATGTCACTGACTCCTAATGAAATAAACATCTTGTTCTTATTTACGCTTAGCTTCTTATTCTCTTCTGCTATCCAGAATGGTATTTCTTCCCCCATATCATATAACCTGAATTTATCCCCAGATCCTATAAGATACTGTTTAGTTTAGCATTTTTGAGACCTCTTAAAATATCCCCATAATTTCCCAATACCTACATCAAACAGAACCTCCAGTGACACAGAAAAAAATAGACTCAAACAAAATAAACAGATATATTCACCATATCTGAGGAAAACACTTTATTTAACACCAATAATTTATCACTTTTATCCTAAAAAAGAGGGAGAAATGTTTCAACATCAGATTTATGGAATCAGGTTTGGTCATTTTAAGTGATCTAAATTTTGATATTTTCTGTTGACTTTAGAAAATTTTGACCACTGCATGTATTGTTCTCTTTCTTCTGCTTATGCTTTTTACATTAGTTCATAAATGTGTACCCAAGTTTTGCTGCTTATTTTATGCATAATTATTTATAATATAACATTATTCTATTGCATTAATATTCTACAGTTTATTCAGACATTGTACCTTTTGTAGCTAACATACCTAATATTTGAGTATCTCCTTGGAATCTATGTGTGTATGTGTGTATGTGTACACATGTGCACATTGTTTTATCATTACTGAAAGTTGGTGCATATAAAAAATACTTTGTGCCAAGAAATGTGCTAAACACTTTACAAATATGATCTCATTTACTATTCATAAAAGCACTACAGTGAAGGCTTTTATTCCCCTTTTATATTTATATTTAATTTTTATATTAATTAAATATTTATATTTATATTTAATTATTATTCCCCTTTTATAGTGGAAGAAACATACACAGAACGTTTTAATGATTTGCCTAGGGTCACACAGCTAGGAAATTGGGATTTGAATTCAGATCTTCCTGACTCTAGACCCTACACTTTATCCATTGGTGCCTCCTAACTGCCAAGCTGTAAGACTACCTTCAAGCCAGAAGAAGGAATATTTACATAATGTTCATAACACTAAATTCACTTCAAAAAACAACAGGGTTTTTTGAAAAATGAGTAAGCATCTCTGCTGCTGCTGTTATGGGCTCAAAAGTCATTCTTTGGACCTGGTGCTAAGAAGATCTGAGTTCATATCAATTGCAGACACTTCCTAATTATGTGTTAGGCAAGTCAGTTAACATTCATTATCTGCCTTTCCTCACTGGGGATTCTAATAGCACCTACCTCCCAGAGCTGTTGTGAAGACCAAATGTGATAATACTTGTGAAGCACCAGCACAATACCTGGCACATTGTAGATGCTTAATAAATGCTTATTCCAGTTTGCAAATGAAAGAATAGAGGTCCAGAGGGAGCAAAGGAGAGAGGATGGAGTATGACAGAGACATATTATTGAAGGGTAAGAAAGATAAATGGAGTTGAGAGAACAGGGAGTGTTAGCAGGATAAGGAGAGAGATTCTGAGACTAGTGGGAGAGACGGTTCTATAGCCATTGTACCACAACACCTCAAAATCCCTAGCCCAACTCTATAATTGATTTATTTCTCCACCAGGCACAAGGGAGAAGCTAAATTTCTTATTTATACTTCTTCCACCCTAAACTGAACTGGAAGTCTCTCTTCTAGGACACTACAGCCTCTTCTATTCAGTTAACAAAATCTTTACTTTCCATTGAAGAATCAATATTAAGTATTGATTCCAAGGCAGAAGATCAGTAAGGGCTAGACAATTAGGATTAAGTCAAAGTCATACAGCTAGGAAGTATCAAAGGTCAGATTTGAACCCAAGATTTTTCATTTCTAGACCTGATTGTTTCTACTGATCCACCTAACTAAGTATCCTGAGAAACCATTATTCTTTTTCTTTAAAAAAAAAAAAAACTTACCTTCCATCTTGGAATCTATACTGTGTATTGGTTCCAAGGCAGAAGAGTGGTAAGGGCTAGTCAATGGGGGTTAAGTGACTTGCCCAGGGTTACACAGTGGGGAAGTGTCTGAGGCCAGATTTGAACCTAGGACCTCCCATCTCTAGGCCTGGCTCTCAATTCTCTGAGCTACCCAGCTGCCCCCCCCCATTATTCTTTTTCTAACTTCCATTACAGTTATTTTTATTCATTCCCTCCCTCATACTAAAATAGATATCCCTTGAGGAAAACGATTTTTTGTTTTCCATCTATTTACCCACTATCCCCACTTACATTTTAGAGTGCTTTACTGATGGTATGTGCTTTATAAAAATGAATTGAATTGAATTGAATTGAGTTCCTTAACATTATTTAAACTTCTAGTGACAAGGCCAAGACCATAACCCAGATATTCTAAATTTTTTCTGGATCAAAGTAAAAATAGTTCCAATTCTTGTATGCAAGGCAATCCTTCAGATATTTAATCATGTTCCCAAACCCTCTTTCAAGACTCAGTTTGATAATCTCAGAATTCTATTTTCTAGGTTACATAGTCTTAATTATTCTAATTATTCTCCATGTGGCACAATTTTGGGTCTAGTCATTGTATTGATCTCTTCCTATAGACTTACTACTGATTGTTAATTTATCTTCTAAAATGTGGTATTCAGAACTGAACTCAATACTTCCAAATTTACCTAACGTGTAATGCTTATATTATGATTATAAGCAACCCTGCAAGGTTGACAAGGCAAGGTTTCTTATTCCCATTTCATTAATGGGAAAAAAAGAAATTTTGAGATATTCAATGTCTAACACAAGGTCAGGTAGTTTCTATTTACACCTATATCTGATAGTTCAAACATATTTCTATTGGTATATTAAAAATATAAGAGAGGGGGCAGCTGGGTAGTTCAGTGGATTGAGAGCCAGACCTAGAGACGGGAGGTCCTAGGTTCAAATCTGGCCTCAGACACTTACCAGCTGTGGGACTCTGGGCAAGTCACTTGACCCCATTGCCTAGCCCTTACCACTCTTCTGCCTTGGAGCCAATACACAGTATTGACTACAAGATGGAAGGTAAGGGTTTTAAAAATATATATGAGAGAGGGATGGGAAAGGAAGGGATGTACCCCAATGGGGTCTTAGACTCTGAGGTATAGAGAGAGAGGAAAAGAGAGGAGAACCCCCCTTCCTGCAAAGCGGGGTACACAGGGAGACAGCAGATGTAAATGAGTTGGCTCAGTGTGAGGAGAGGGGGTAAGATTTTCCCTCTTCTACCTTCCCTCCTTAGCTAAAACTTCTCTCCCCAATTCTCTCTTGTCCCTCTTATCCCCTCTCCACTACTCGAGACCGAAGGGTCTCCCCTTGATTCGTTCACTCACACTCAGCTTGGGGAACAGATAACTTTTAATGTCAACTCAATCAGGTTAAAAAAAAAGGAATAATGGGAAGGGAAGAATGGGAAAAGGAAAAGCGGGAAAAGGGACATCCCTGTCTCTATCTAGTCCCTTTTCCCTCTCTCCTTGAGTTTAGGGGCAACTTGGGCCTTGGCAGCCTGAACCCCCTGAGAGAAAGTCAGGTAGACTCACCCCAGGGCAACAGGAGCTGAGGTAAAGTCTGCTCAAGTTTCTCCTCAGAAAGTCTCTTCAATTGGGAAGTGTTGGGGGGAAGGATTTCCAGTCACCAGCAGGAAAAGTGGGTAACCCTCAGGAGAAAGTATTTATCCACCTTCTCTCTTTGACATCTCCTTATGGAGAGACCCTCACTGCTCTCCTCACGAAATTCACTCCTGGGTCCCCTCCCCCGTTGAGGTGATCAATTTCATATACTCTTCAGTCTGGAACTTTTCTCTAGTGCCAGCCTCTGTCACACTCTATTATTCAGTAGTAATATCTAACCCTGGAATATTTTTTCTCACTGAGTTGCTTTAAAAATTAAAAATTTGAATCTACAGAACATTAATTTTTACAGATTTTATTCATTAAGAAAACTTTTGCTTTAGGCATAAGCTATATGCTAAAATACACTTGTTTTCTTTGGGTCTATAAAAATGAATTTTCAGGTGTATTTTAACCATAGTGTGAAGCAGTCCCATGGAGAATGATTAAATAGGGGAGAGAAAGAGAGTCTATCTCAGGTTTTCTTTGAAGAATCCAGGGATAATAGTGAGCACATATGGATTTCAATCATACCCATAACTGTGATCATTACATTTCATTTTTTATTGTTATTGTGAATATGAAAGAACCTTAGCATAGTTGAAAGCCTTCTGGCCTAGAATGAAACTCTGAATTATGATTAACAAAGGCTGGTGAGAGTAGAATATCCATTTTTACCTTTTTTAATATAGCTTTGTGGTGTGTATACTTAGGCTGATAGAGATTGCACCTTTTATAGCTAACACTAGCAGTTTAGGAAATCCCAACACATTATGTCATAACAAAATTGGACCAATTAATACATACAATACTCCAGAAGCTGGTTTTGATCTTGAATGACTGATTATTTCAAAAGTGGAAATTATTCCTAAATCCTAGGAAGATAGGCTGGTTAATGGCTAGATGAATGTGTAGAATAGGTAGAATAAGTGAATTTTCACTTGACAGGTATTGGGAATTTTCCATATACAGAGATATCTTCTAGGCTCAGTCAATATGGTAGAGTGAGACCTAGAATTTTTGCCTTATCTCCTTCCTGTCCTCCCCTAGAATGGCTGACACAGGACTAGACCAAATCTGATTGGAAAATTCATGAACAAGTTGCACAGTGCATTTTTTCCATCCTAGGGAAGCATAGGAAGACTGAAAGTGAGGTCTAGAGACACTGGTAAGGGGGCTGACCAGGAGCACAGTAGCAGGACCACAACAGGAATACATGCAGTAGATTCTGATAATAGCAACAATAGGAGAAGGGAATAGCTTAACAGCCAAAGATGGTAAGGGCATCTTGTACTAGCACTGAGAGTGGAAACTTGTGCTATCTGTCAATTCTACTGCCCATTGCCCAATCTGGATCATAGTTTCAGTGCAGAAAAGATAAATTTCAAAGGATTTTGGATCCAACCTCTGCACGGAGCAAAAACACATTCCAAAAATGTAACTTTTAAGCTTATCATGATTAAGAAAAAAATCCTCACACATAAGACCATAATGCTATAAACCAGGGCAGAAGACCAAAACCAAAGGGGAAGCCAACAGTTCAATCACTCTGAACCTACACAGCCTCCTAGGGAACTACCAATGATTGTATCCAATAGCAGTCTACATAAACTCAACCACAAAAAACTAATAGACACAAACTGGGTACAGAATGTGCAGAACAAGAGTGGAGCAACCAGTACGCTTCCTAGATAAGAGCACTTTGGAAGCAGTGAAAACTTATAGATCCCCAGAGTGAGTTGTGAAATTAGCATAAAGACATAAAAGACATAAGCTCAAGCAAAGACACCCCACCCACTACCATGAAAGTGGATAGTTTTAATAAGTTCAAAGTTAGGAATTAGGCTGGACACATGAGCAAGCAAAAAAAAAAATCTTTCATTAAAAAGCTATAATGATGAAAGGGAAGCTCAAGACAAAAGCAAAGAAGACAATGACTTGATAATAATTTCAAGTAAAGCCTCAAAAAATGAAGATCAGACATAGGCTCAAGAAGAATTCCTAGAAGAGCTAAATAAAGACATTTAAAAATAGCTACTCACATATAAACATACAGAAATACACACACAGTCAGGGATAAATTGGGATAAGAAATCAGAGCTATACAACAACATTTTGAAAAGAAGATTAATAACTTAGTAAAAAAAGAGGCACAAAAAGACTAAAGAAAACAACTTAAAATCAAAAATATATCATACATGAGTCTAAAACAGTACTTTACATTTCATTTAATTTAAATTAGAGAAGCTTACTTACTGGGTAACTGGTATTGTCCTCTGTCAAAAATGTAGATATTTCCAGGAATATGAGCCATTGTACATTATAGTCATTAATTGCATAGCATGAATTAGTTTGTTAATTTATCAGATATTTTTAGTAGCTCCCTGCTAACTGTATATAGGAAGGAAAGAGTACTAAGAGAATGACACTTATTGTAGGTACATTTTGATTGTGGGAATATATGTATAAATGACATACATATATATTTTATATACACACATATAATATACACTGTTGTTACTTTAATTTGCATTATTAACATTTTTATAAAAAATCAAGCTCTGGTTTACGGATTTCTGAAGTGTAAATGTTCCCATTGAGAATTTAACAATTGGCTTTCTGCATAAAGCATATGACAGACCATACCATTGCCCTACTTGAGAAGCTTCGGGGGTATAGAGGTCCAATTGATTCCATGGTAAAATATGAACTCCTCTGTTTAGCCCTGAAAACCCCTTGCCATCAATTTTCAGACATTCCAGATGAAATTTACAGTATTCTCCCTCATATGTCCTACAGTGGCACTGAAATTCTTTACTTACCTATCCCTATATTTTGGAATATTTTATCTTCCATTTCTATATTTTGAATAGGTTTCTCTCCTTTTTACATTACAAAATCTTTTATCATCTCTAATCAATCACTATGTATTCATTAAGAACTAACTCCAGGCTAGGCATTGTACCAGGTCACATCTAGGATCCCCAACTTCTCTTCAAGGGGTCCCATTCTGACTATACCAGTTAGTGTCTTCCTGCTGAAATTTTCTGATACTTATCATACACACACACACACACACACACACACACACACACACACACACACACACACATATATATATATATATATATTATTGATTCATCTGAATACTTGCTTACCCCCAGTAGAATCAAAACCCCTTTTACTCTGAGAAGAGACAATTTCATGTGTCTTTGTATCCCTAGTGTTTAGTATTGAGTAGGTTTGGTGTATGAATAGATCAATAAATTCACCTGCATCATAAGATTCTAAAGAAATTTCCTACTTCTTTGATTATTATCCACTGTGCCTGGAATGGCATTAGATACTATAGAAACCAGTAAGCATGTAAATCAAAGATGTTCTCTATTCCTTTCCACTCTAAACATTCAATGGAATAATTTTTTAAGGTAAAATATTTTTAGTTCATCTTTTCTGAATTGAGATATTTTCTAGGTTACACAGATTGGAGATGTATCTTTACTCTATTTTTATACTTTCTGACCTTTAAGAATTCAAATTAACATAAACCATGTTCTTTTAAAATATATTTTGTTGAGGACTTTTGCCTTTACATCACAGGCATTTCCTATGCCTCTATATTGTATCCTCTTTTGTTACAAAAATAGTAAAGTGAAAAATCTTTCATATAGGAACCTTGTCTATGAATGTATATAATATCCTTTCCTAATAGTTCTCCTTATCTCTACAGTGATGAAAGAGTTGTGTTTTAACTTATTTTTAATGCTTTTATCCCTTTAACCATTACTCAAAATTCAACTTTCTTTTGAAAGTTTGACAGTATTTTAATTTACATCACACACACACACAAATCTTGATTTTTGCCTACTTTGCTCCATATTCACTCATATCAATATTTTAACAGTAATTGAATTGATCATATTTATCATTTCTTATTTCAGAATAAGATTCCACTATATTCATTTTTTGAACAATTATCTAATCAATGGAGATTCACTTTGGATGCAACTCTTTGCTAAAACAAATGGTGCTTCTGTGAATATTTTAGTATGCTTTGGATCTTTTTCTGTCATTAACTTCCTTAGGAGTACATAATCAATAGAGGACTTTTTTTGGTCAAAATATATATGGACAGATCAATCAGTTTTCTTGTGTAATTCTAACTTGAAATTCAGAATTTTTAGACTACCTCTCAATTTTATCAACAATGTGTTAATATGCCTATCTTACCACATTACAATAACATTGACTATTCCCACTTTTAGTGATTGTGGAGTGAGGTAAAACCTAAAAATATATTTGGATAGAGATGGAAAATAAAAGTTCTTGGAAATATTAGATCAACAGGGCAAAGTAGAGGCTTATAAGACAGTTTTCCATTATTGACTATATCCTAGCCTAGTGGTAGTCTCTCGGTGATCGAGTATTACTATTGTCTTTGTACAGTTTCATCTATGGTGTACCCTCATGTGGCTTTGGAGTCCAAAGGCTGAGGCGCGCAGTTTGTGGCACATGGGGCCTGGGACGCCAATGGTTATGGGAGGTGCGATTGTGGCCTGGTGTCGGCATTCACGCGCAGCGGCAAGACGTCGACGTCGCTCATCTTCAAAGGTGGCGGCAGTATGGTGAATGTGGGCTCGCCAGCTGCTTCTGACAGAGGCAGCGAGTTCTAGTTGCTTTGGTGTCATGCCAGCCCACTTCAAGTTGGACTTTAGCTGATCCTTGAATCTTTTCTTTGGTCGG
Source organism: Monodelphis domestica (assembly GCF_027887165.1). Lineage (NCBI taxonomy): Eukaryota > Metazoa > Chordata > Mammalia > Didelphimorphia > Didelphidae > Monodelphis > Monodelphis domestica. The sequence continues at coordinate 426,745,497 of NC_077229.1, forward strand.
CCTTGTTTCCTGAGTCCAGCTGACAGTTCACCGTAGAATACCTGTCTTGGCATTCACTGTGGGTCCATGCGGATGACGTGTCCGGACCATCGTAGCTGGGTTTGGAGGACCAGGACTTCGATGCTGGTGGAGTTGGCTCTGTCGAGGACTTCCTGGTTGGTGATTCGGTCCTGCCATCGGATGCTCATGATTGACCGGAGGGAGCGTTGGTGGAATTGCTCCAGCTGTTTCATGTGCTTCCGGTACAGTGTCCATGTCTCACAACCATACAGGAGCGAGCTGAGGACCGCTGCGTTGTACACTTTGAGCTTCGTCGCAGTGCTTACACCGCTGTGTTGGAGGACTTTGCAGCGCAGCCACCCAAGTGCCTGGCTGGCCTTTTGGATCCTGGCATTAATCTCATGGTCTAGGGACCCGTCGTTGGCGATGGTGCTGCCCAGGTACTTGAAAGTGTTGACATTAGAAAGCTGCGTACCGTTGATTGTAATGCATGGCTGGTTCATTGGCCTCCCTGGTGCAGGTTGGAACAGTACCTCTGTTTTGCTGAGGCTGATAGTCAGGCCAAACAGTTTTGTTGCGGTGGAGAACCTGTCCACAATGGTTTGGAGATGATTTTCTTGGTGGGCCATGAGAGCACAGTCATCTGCAAAGAGAGCTTCCAGGATGAGTCTCTCTGTTGCCTTTGTTTTTGCAGTCAGGCGGTGAAGGTCAAATAGTGAGCCATCCAGTCGGTATTTGATGTAGACGCCCAGGTCTAGATCCATCACAGCATGTCTTAATGCTTGGGTGAAAAATAGGTTGAATAGTACCGGAGCAAGGACACAACCTTGTTTCACACCATTGGAGATGTTGAAGCGATCAGAAGTCTCTCCACCAGATAGAACTTCCCCTGTCATGTCGACATGAAAGAGCTGAATCAGTTTGACGAATTTTGCTGGGCATCAGAGCTCTCTGAGGATCACCCACAATGCGTCCCTGTTCACCATGTCAAATGCCTTTGTCAGGTCTATGAAGACAATGTAGAGACTCAGGTTCTGCTCAAGGCATTTTTCCTGCATTTGCCTCACCGTGAAGACAATGTCGATGGTGCTGCAATCTGGTCGGAAGCCACATTGTGATTCAGGCAGGTTCTGCTCTGAAACAGATGACAGGAGTCTGTTGAGTATAACATGGGCAAGGATCTTTCTGGCAGTGGAGAGTAGTGAAATGCCTCTGTAGTTATCACAGGCTGCTCGTGAGCCTTTGTTCTTGTATAGGGCTACGATGGAGGCATCTCTGAGTTCTAGGGGCATGTCTTCCTCTTCCCATATGCTGGTCAGCACTATGTGGAATGCCTGGAGTGCCTTTCCATTTAAGGCCTTGTACACCTCGGTTGGGATCCCGTCTTTACCGTGTGCCTTGCCTGTACTGATTTGTTTAATGACTTTTTGGACTTCCTCTATTGAAAGAGGGACACCAAGTTGTTCAATGGTGTGGTTTTGGGGGATCTGGTCAAGGGCGCTTTGGTCGACTGAAGAGGGTTGGTTGAGAAGTTTTCTTTCCACCTGTTGCTGATGCCTTTTTTATCTCTTATTAGAGTGTCACCATCAGAGGATAGCAAGGGAGTGGTGGTGGGTTTTAATGGCCCATACACAGTCTTGAGGGCACTGAAAAATTGTTTGTAGTTTTTCGTATCAGCAAACTGCTTGATTTCTTCTGCCTTTTTTTCCCACCATCAGTCTTGCATCTTCCTGATCTCACGCTGCGCCATGGCTTGGAGAGACTTGAATCTGTCCTTTTTAGGAGCAGAGTTTGGGTTATTTTGCCACTCCATAAAGGCTTTGTTCTTCTTGCTCAATAGGTCTTCAATAGCAGTGTTGTTCTCGTCAAACCAGTCCTGCTGGTTGCGTTGTTTTGGGCCTAGGATTGCCTTTGATGTTTCCTTCACTGTGTCTCTGAACTGGTTCCATTTCTCGGTTGAGCTTCCAGTGAGTGATCCCTTGGCAAACAGCTTGTCGTCCAGGCAGGACTGGAATGTTTGCAAATAAGATGGATCTCTAAGATGACTCACATTGTAAATGCGCGAACTGTCTGAGCGCGTTTTGGATGGCGAGACGCAATGCGCATTTGAAAAATCACTCTAACCAATCGGTGGTCTGTCCAACATTCAGCTCCTCTCATGGCTATATCACATTGACCATATCACAAGTTGCTAAAAGTGGTTATGTGATGTGTAGTCTTGAAAACACATTTTTACAAGTAAAATAGATCATTAGGGAAAACAGAACCTCATTAGCTAAGCAAAAAATTCCATCTATTTTACCTTATAAGCTTATTTTAGTTATTTTCTGCCTTTTGTAGAAATTTAGTTTTACTTTGGGAAAGAAAGGAAGAAAAATCCTGACAACCGTTCAGAAAATCATTGTCAATAGCATTCCTTTTCTCTTGAAAATATTACTCATATGTATAGAACATATTCTTAGAGCCAATTAATATTCTTTTTCTGTTTTAATTTACTTTAATGAAAAGAGGAGGCAGATTTATTTTCTGAAGGTCGCCTTGACTTGCTGTTATCCCTGAAAAGAGGGCCTTTACATTTAAAATAATTTAACAAGGGTATTAGTGTTCCAAGTGTTCCTGACATTCAAATACCGAGACCATAAAACCAAAAGTCAGTACACAGTGGATGCTTGATAATCTTGTGGAACTTTCCTCTTCTTTCTAAGAGTGGATAGCTAGGCTGTATTTAAGCTAGTCTGAGACATTGAACCTCTACAAAAATGCACAATACAGAATTGGAATCTTCTTTCCCTAGCAACTCATTGTGTGGGATCTTCCATTTCTTTGTGGCTTTCTGGAGTTTCCTAGGTCTGAAATACAGAAATGCCAAGAGTGGACCTGGAAATGGCCAGCTAACAGGAACTTACTTAAAATTGTCTTCTTCTATTAGGTCCAAGGGGCAGGAGCAAGAGTGAGAATGTAAGTATGAAAGAGACATATTCAAGTTTGATATAAAAAAAATGATATCTCAATATTAGAAATAACAAAAAGAAAAAATGGGCTGTCTCAGGATGTAACATATTCCTCTTCACAAGAAATCTTAAGCAAAAGTTGTGTGGAAATTTGTTGGGATTATTGTAAAAAAGATTCATTTTTTGGTAAGCCCCCAAGGCTTATAAAGACACTATGACAGAGATTCTATGAGTCTGCTGCTCTCTTTTCAAAAAAGCTTTTCACTCTCAGAGAAAAGCATTTAAGTTGAAAATGATGAAAAGAAGTATCTTTTTCTTCTGCACTAGGGAAGAAGGTGCCCTTTGCTTTGGACATAGACAAGTTAGTTGATTCATTAATTATCTTATTCCCAGTTCTGAATGTCTAATACTCTTAAAAAAGACATTTAATAGAATATATATTCTGATTATACATTCTTGAGAAAATCATTTAAAGCATACTTTAATTTTTCTGTGCCTCTCTAGAAGTCATATAAAATGCCATTTTACAATTTTGATTGAACATTGCAACTTAAATTTTCTTTCAGAAAGATAGAAATCTGGGTATTGCTGACTAGGGAATCCCAGTTCATGAGCATATGGACAAGGGTAGTTCTACCACTGTCTTGGAAAGCAAGGTTCCAAAAGAAGTTATTTAAATGTTTTGTATCGTTAAAACAATCTGGAAATAAAGATCTTCCCGATGTCAATAATGCAAAGAACAAAATTCATCAACTTTGACATGTATGATTTAAAAAAAACATTCCTGTACTAGGCAAATTATTTGACAAAATAAGCAAAGAAGGAGTCTAACCAAATTCTTTTTATTACACAAGTATGATACTGATTTGGAAGCCAAGAAGATAAAAAACTGAGACAGAAAACTATAGACCAATCTCCTTAATACACATAGATGTGAAATCTTAAATAAAACAATAGTAAAAAGACTACAGCAAGTTATCACAAGCATTATTCACCATAACCAGGTGGGATTTATACTAGGAATGCAAGGATGGTTCAATATTAGGAAAACCATTTATATAATTGACTATACCAATCATCAAATCAATAGAAATCACATGATTATTTCAATAGATGCAGAAAAAACCTCTGACAAAAATACAACAGTCATTCCTATTAAAAACACTAGAAAGTATAGAAATAGAAGGGCCTTTTCTAAAAATAATGAACAGTATATATTTAAAACCATCAGCAAGCATCATCTGCAATGGGGACAAGTTAGAAGCCTTCCCAATATGATCAGGAATGAAACAAGGATGCCCATTATCACCTCCGTTATTTAATATTTTACTAGAAATGCCAGCAGGAGAAATTAGAGAAGAAAAAGTAAATGAAAGGATTAAAGTAGGCAATAAGGAAATTGGATTAAAGTAGTCAGTGAGGAAACTAAATTATCACTCTTTGCAGATGATATGATGGTCTACTTAAAGAATGCTAGAAAATCAACTAAAAGAGTAGTGGAAATAATTAACAATTTTAACAAAGTTCCAGGGTAGAAAATAAACCCACATAAGTTATCAGCACAACTCAACAGCAGGAGTAAGAAAGAGAGTCCATTTAAACTCTAGACAAAATAAAATACTTAGGCATTTATCTGCCAAGACAACAACAGTGATTATATGAACACAATTACAAAACACTTTTCACACTTTTATAAATTATAACGAAGTTCATCTAGAAGAACAGAATATCAAGAACATCAAGGAAAATAATGAAAAAAAATGTGAAGGATAAGGGCCTAGCAGTACCAGATCTTTAACTGTAGTATAAAGCAGTGGTCATCAAAACAGTATGGTATTGGCTAAGAGACAGAAGGGCGGATCAAGGAGATAGACTAGGGGTAAATTATCTCAGCAAGCTAGTGTTTGCTAAACTCAAGGACCCCAGTTCTTGGAGAAAAGAATCACCATTTGACAAAAACTGCTGGGAAAATTGGAAAACAATATGGGAAAAATTAGGTTTAGATCAACATCTTACACCCTATACAAATATAAATTAAAAATGGGTAAATGACTTAAATTTAGAGTGAAATCATAAATAAATTAAGTGAACATGGAATAGTATACCTAGAAAGGAAGGAATTTAAGACCAAGCAAGTGATATTGAACATTATAAAATGTTAAATGAATGATATCAAGTTAAAAAGGTTTTATATAAACAAAACCAATGCCACCAAAATTAGAAGGAAAGCAATAAACTGGGTGAACATTTTTATAAGAACACTCTCTATGATAGGTTTACTTTCCCAGATATGTAACGAACTAGGTCAAATTTCAAAAAAAAAAAAAATCAAGCCATTCCCCAGTTGATAAAATTGTCAAGGGACATGAATAGGCAGTTTTCACACAATGAAATCAAAAGTATTAATAAGCACATGAAAAAGTGTCCTGAATTCCTCCTGATTAGAGAAGTGCAAATTAAAACAATGCTGAGGTACCACATCACACCTAGCAGACTGACCTATAGGGCAGCAAAGAAAAGTGATAAATTTTGGAGGGGATATAGCAAATTTGGGGCACTGATACACTGCTGTTGGAGTTGTGAATTGGTCCAGCCATTGTGGAGGGCAATTTGGAACTATGGCCAAAAGAATGCTTACTCTTTAAACCTGTCACACCACTCATGGGTTTGTACCCCAAAGAGGTAATAAGGAAAAATACTTGTACAAAAATATTTATAGCCACGCTCTTTGTGGTGGCAAAAAATTGGAAAATGAAGGAGTGCCCATCAATTAGGGAATGGCTAAACAAATTTTGGTATCTGATGGTGATGGAATATTATAGTGCTGAAAGGAATGATGAACTGTAGGAATTCCATGTGAACTGGAAAGACCTCCAGGAATTTATGCAGAGCAAAAGGACCAGGACCAGGAAAACACTGTACACAGAAACTGATACATTATGGCACAATCGAATGTAATAGGCTTTTCTATTGGCAGCAATGCAATGACCCAGGACAATGCAGAGGAACTTATGAGAAATAATGCAATCCATATCCAGAGAAAGAACTTTGGGAGTAGAAACACAGAAGAAAATCATATGATTGATCATGTGGTTATATGGAGATATGATTGGAGTTTCAATGTTAAAAGATCAATTTATTGCAAATATGAATAACATAGAAATAGGTTTTGAATAATGATACATGTATAACCCAGTGGTATTGCTTGTCAGCTCAGGTAGAGGAGAGGGAAGGGGGAATCATGAATCATGGAACCATGGAAAAATTTTCCAAATAAGTAATTTTAAAAAATCATTCCTGGTAATTTTTAGACATGTCTCTTGGGAGTCACAGAAACTATGGGAAATGGTTTCTTGTGCAGCATTTGCTCATAAAATTGGTCAAGTAAGCCATGGCTTCTATCTATGGAATGAAGAATACACTTCCATTTTATGTCTACTATGTTCTAGGTAGGGAGTTCATAAGGACAAAGAGTTAAATGATACCTACTGGAAATGAAAATATGTGTATATGTTTGTTAACCTAAGGACAAGATAATATTTAGGAAAAGGAGATAATCAATCATATCAAAAATTGTAGAGTGCTCCAAAAAGGGCAAGGTATTAAAGGCCACTTCATTGGAAATCTTTATAAGAACAATCTCAGTTGAGCAGTATATTTGTTGCTGTATGTATACACACACACACACACACACACACACACACACACACACACACACAAAGATGGAGTAATAGGTAAGAATCAGTTTCTATGATCTTTTATACCTTTAATGCAAAAGATCATAGAAACTGATCATTTTAGTCTAATTTTTTTTTTTAAATGAGGAAATTGAAGTCCAGAGAAAAAGAATTAGTCTAAGGTCACAGAGATGGAAAAGAGCACAGTCTACAATCAAACAAAGGTCCTTTTACTCCAAATCCAGAGAGGAATGGATAAGAATACATGTATAAATAGAGATAGGAGACAATTAAAAGTGATATTGTGGAGATTTAATTTACAATGTTTGGCAACTGATTGGATAAGGAAGAGTGAAAGAAAGGACAGAGTTGATGACAATTTTGAGAGGGTCAGCATTGCTTACTGAAAATATAGTTGAATCTTTGTTAGAAATAGGCAACTGTAGAGAAGGGGTGGATGAAGAGAATAAGAAAAATATCTTTGATTTGTGATATATTGAATTTCTGATGTCTATGAAACATTTAAGTAGAAGTGATCAATAGATAATTACTAACATGGATAGGATTGGAGCCCAAAAGAAAGAACAGTGCTAGATAAGTACATTTTGTAGTGATCCATATAAAGATGTTTATTAAAACCAAAGGGGGTGATAACATCTCTAAAATACAATGTGTTGAGAGAAAAGAGAAAAGTATCTAGAACAGAGAATTCAGGAGAGGGGGACAGTTCTCCTGTTATTTTAATTTTAAATATAACTTATTTTCCAATCTATTCTTTGGGATTTTCTTAGCAATACATAGAAAATGATTATTTTGTGGATTTGATTTTTATCCTGATATTATAATTAAGCTATGAACTTTTCTTTTTTAATTATGGTTCTGTAAATAAACCAAATAATTTAGAACTATGGATAATTTCATTAACTATTCGCATTCATTTCTTGTTGATATTGTTGTTGTTGTTGTAGTCGTCCTCCTCCTCTTCCTCCTCTTCTTTCTTCTTCTTCTTCTTCTTCTTCTTCTTCTTCTTCTTCTTCTTCTTCTTCTTCTTCTTCTTCTTCTTCTTCTTCTTCTTCTTCTTCTTCTTCTTCTTCTTCTTCTTCTTCTTCTTCTTCTTCTTCTTCTTCTTCTTCTTCTTCTTCTTCTTCTTCTTCTCCTTCTTCTTCTCCTTCTTCTCCTTCTTCTCCTTCTTCTCCTTCTCCTTCTCCTTCTCCTTCTCCTTCTCCTTCTCCTTCTCCTTCTCCTTCTCCTTCTCCTTCTCCTTCTCCTTCTTCTTCTTCTTCTTCTTCTCCTTCTTCTTCTCCTTCTTCTCCTTCTCCTTCTCCTTCTCCTTCTCCTTCTCCTTCTCCTTCTCCTTCTCCTTCTCCTTCTCCTTCTCCTTCTCCTTCTCCTTCTCCTTCTCCTTCTCCTTCTCCTTCTCCTTCTCCTTCTTCTTCTTCTTCTTCTTCTTCTTCTTCTTCTTCTTCTTCTTCTTCTTCTTCTTCTTCTTCTTCTTCTTCTTCTTCTTCTTCTTCTTCTTCTTCTTCTTCTTCTTCTTCTTCTTCTTCTTCTTCTTCTTTTTCTTCTTTTTCCTTTCAAAGCACTGCTTCAAATAACAACAGGTCTTGTGTTTAATATGGAATTTTTTTTTTTTATTTGCAGAATCCTCCTGTCATTTTAGCCCTTCGTATTTCTTCACTGTACTAGGGACTTTTAAAACTCCTTTTCCAATATTTTTGCTAATTTCTTTTTTTTTTTTTGATGATTTCTTTTTCACTATATAGTTGTTCTTTTACCATTTTGAGGTAAGGGGAAGCCAAATTTATATACAATTTCTAACTTACACATGAACGTCATTCACTTCATTTTTTATTGTGCATACAAAATGGGACTCCTATAAAAAAAACTGAGACCTTCAAAATTATACCTCAACTTCCTGGTTCATGAGTTTTTCAATATTCCTAAGAAATACCCAGTACAATTCTATCAGTAAGTAGCTCTATAACCTTAAGAAGATCACATAACCTTCTCATGTCATATTCTTATCTGACAAATAGGACCATATTACTTTATTCATCTACCTTATACCATAAGATTTTCTAATGTTGGAAAATATATATATATATAGATACTATGGAAATTTAAATAGTCTATGGTAATGAAAAGTGTTATTAATTTCCTCTAATGTTCACATTCTATGAAGAATCATTTATCGTCCTGAGAGTATGTTCATTCTTCTAAGCAAATTATTTTAGTCTTAAGTCTACTTTATTTTAGTTTTATGTCTAGTGGATCATTTATGAATGACAAATGCAGTTAAATGATAGATTTTTAGCATATTTTGGAAATGTTTTTATAAAAAGCTTTAGAAAATTCCTTAAATAAATGCTAAGCTACACTTCAAATGGTAAGTGAAATATCCATATGGTAATGTTATAAAACAGTTCCTGCTGTGCTGTAATGCACAATAATATTTTTCTTCTATAAATATTTAGGCATAATATCATAGAACTTTAGAGTTGGAAGAGATCTTCATGACAATTCATTCTAAAATGAGGTACTAACAGATAATTTGCCTTTTTCTTTCTGGATACAAATCCCAGGTATGGCTGGCAATTATTAGCTAGATGACTCAGGGGAAATCAGATCCAATCTGACTCCTAACAATGTTATGCTATTGTTAATGGCATCAAAATATAAGTAAATCAGAAGTGAATTGTACTTTAAAAAATTATCATTATTTGCCCTCAAATGTGGTGTAGAATTTGAAATAAAGAAGTACAATTTACTTTCCAGCCTTCAGTGGTAGTAAAAGAGCTAGTTATGATGATTCTAGCAAGAGAGAACTAGATAGTATGCTATAAAGGGAATATAGTCCTTCAGTCATCTTCTCTTTTGTTCACCATCTTTCTTGTAGGCATAGGAGAAATTTGAAACCCTCAGTCTCTCTCTTTTCTCTTGGCTTTGGTAGATAGGACAGCTTTTCTCCCTCTTCTCTAACAAGTAGAGAAAGACTTAAACAGTGGGAATTAGGTGGGAAATTGGTTAGTGCAGAGGAAAGAGTAGGTGTTCCGGAATCAGACATGTGGACCCTAAGCCCTGTCTCTGCCATATCCTGTTCATTCAATCAGTAGTAAATAAATTAATTTCTCTGGTTCTCATCTTTCACATCTGTAAAATTATAAGTTTAGACTGTGATTTTTAATGTTTCTTCTAGTTAATGATCCTTCAAAGTTGGGATGTGGTTTTGAGGGTTTTTATTTTTTCTTTAAGAGTTACATTGGATCTGCATTATAAAAGTTAGGCACACTTCTCATAGCATGGTGGAATGCCAAACTTTATATAAATTTGGATTCCATTTACTCTCTAAATGGTATATATCTTTTCTTGCATCCACATTATGGAAAGAAACTCTGTTCCTCTTCTCTAGTGGTTAAAGAAACAAAAACTCTCTCTCTTCTACAATTATTTCTTCATGTCTAGCTATGTCCAACGGAACCATTTTGCAGAGGATAAAACTGATATTGAAAGAGATGAAATGGCTATTTGCCCAACATCACACATAGGGCAGAGACATAAATTTGAATCTATGTTTTCAGACTTCAAATCCAAAGCTATTTCCACAACAACTACACAAACTCTATTATTTTATTTTTTTACAAAGTTAAATAATTTGTCAAATGTTACAATGGGATAGAGTTGAGTTTCAAACTGAGGCCTTCTCATTCTAAATTCCATAATCTTTCCACCATAGTTAGTGGAAATATATATAATATAAAATATATATATTAGATAATATATTATTAAATGTCACATAATATACATTTATTTGTATATTATACAATATAATATGTTATAATAATTATTTAATATTTAAATAATGTACATTATTTATATAAATATAGAAAATGTATGCTATGTGGTAGAAAGATTAACATATACATATATAATGGATATACCTATATATGTGTGTGTGTGTATAAATACATATATATGTACACGTATATTTGTATTGGATATATATTTTTCCCTCCAGGTATATTATCTATTGAGGCAGAGTTCAATCTACCCCTAGTCCTCTCTTTATCACCTACTTTAAAAGATGTAGCCTTGCTGAGGAAGAAATGGTGCCTCTTCCCATCCAATTCTTAGTCCTTACCTACATCCCCACAATCAAGAATACCTTCATCCTATAGTAGAGGAAACTGAAGATCTGAGAAGTGTTGGAAATTCTTAAAGGTCACACAGCAAGTAACTGGTGGAGTTCAGACTAGAACACAGATTTTCTATGCCATTCTAATAATATCTCTCACATTGTGCTGACTCATTAAAAACTGATCCTACTGACTTCCCAGGGTAGAGCCAAGATGGTGGAGTAATCCTCAGCAGCTCTATGCCACCATGAGAATCCTCTCTGACCAAGATTAAAATATCACCACAAAATGAATACAGGAGTCAAAGAACCAAGAGAAAAACCTAAAAGGTAGGCAATTAACATCTGAGGCACTGATGTGATAGGAGATCTGAGTCAGCAGAAATCTGTTGTAAGGAGGGAAGAACAAGCTAATAGCAAGCCACATACCTCCACCCCACATCTGCTGTCCAAGGTTCAGGAACCTATGCCTAAGCAAATATTAAGACCTTGAGATCCTGCCTTAACAAATAGAGTTATAAGCCAACCCATATTCATTTAAATTTTAAGTCTGTGGAGAAGTTTGGAGGTCCAGCCCAGGAAATTCTAACATGGGCTCTGGACATGGACTTAATTCACACTTTGGAGTGTATGATAGTACTAAGTACAAAGTTCTAAGTACTGATATTTTGTCTAAAGCTCAGGGCAGAGCTCCAAGGCAGGACCACCAAGGGTTTGCCTAATTGGATCAAGTACACAGTGAGACCAAAGACTTGAGACTAAGCCTGGGGCTAAAATTTGACCAGCCCCTGACAAGATCAAGATCAGAGTGAGATTAAAAGCCTGAGGAAAGTCTTTAAGCTATAAGTATCTTAAGGGTCAATTGAATCATCAGGGGAGCAGGCTTTCAGAGCTCTCAGGCCTCAGAATATCACCTCATCTCCCCAAATTAGTTAGGACAAATGAGCAAAAAACAATAAAAGCACCTAACTTTAAAGAATTTTTATGGAGACAGAGCAAGGTACAGGTATGAAGGGGAGAGTGAAAGCAAAGGAAACACAAGTAAAATGCAAAAGAAAAATATGGATTGAACACATTCTGGAAGAACTCCAAAATGACTTCAAAAACCAATTAAGAGAGGCAGAGGAAAAGTGGGAAAGGGAAATGAAAGTGATGTAAGGAGAAATGAAAGTGAGGCAAGAAGAAATGAAAGTAATGCAAGAAGAAATGGACGAATTGGAAGAGGAGAACCAAAAACTGACAGAGAAAAATCAGGACTTAAAAATCAAATTGACCATCCAGAAACTAACAACTTTCACGGTAAATCACAAAACATTAAAGCAGAATCAAAGGAATGAAAAAATAGAGGAAAACATGAAATATCTTATTGAAAAAACTGACATAGAAAATAGATCTAGGAGAGACAATTTGAGAATTATTGGACTACCTGAAAGTCTTGATCAAGATAAAATACTGCTCCTCCTTCATGCCCAATTTAGAAGAAAGCTTTATTTATATGTGTGTCTACAATGAGAGAAATGTATTGTTTTTTATATATGCCTGCATCATTACGTACTGGGAGTTGAATTAACCTAAGGAGTATCTCATGGAGCTTGTTAAGCATCATTTTTCCTGTCACCTGTTGACCATGTAGGAACTTTGGAGCCTAAATCTTATCATGTGATGACCCAGAGCTGAAAGAAGTTGTTATTTTAGTATGACATGGCAAACTCTAAGCAGCAAAGACATATGGAGGGCTTTTTCAGTTAAAAGTTATCTCTAGCTTTTATTCTTCACTACAGCAAGCAATCTGATTTATGTTGAGTAATCATAACAAGAGTAGGAGGATAGATTTTGTTTTTCCCCTGCCCCACTCTATTTCCTCTCCCACATGAAACATGAACTGAATTAGGTGAATTACATCTTGAGCCCTTGGTCATATTTTCAATTTTATTTTATTTTTCCTGCTTAGATGATAAACCACAATTTTTGAGGTGGATGTTTCCACACTTGGAGGAAAACGGGTAAATCTGAGAGGGGCAAAGTTTTGAATTCCAATGAGATGTAACTGGTGTATATCTTGGAAGAAATACATTGAAAGAATTCTAGCATTCTTAGACAAGATGATCATCAAAAAGAGGATGATATCAGATGTGGACTGTTTCAACATAAGACACTGAATTTAGACAATCCTAAGCAAAGGTGAAATGTGAAGTGACTAGGCTAAAAAAACATGTTTTTGTTTAAGTGGTTTAAGTAACAGCTTCCTAGCTAGATAAAACAAAAAGATCATGCATGTTGCTTGTTGCTTGTTTAGTTCACTTCCTAGTGTCAGTGTGTGAATCTAGGTGCAACTTTCTGTTCTACAATATATTACCTGTGGGATCTTGAGGAAAAGACTTATTCATTTTGAACTTTGATTCCCTATAAAATGAAGAACTTGGGTTTGATGATTACTAAGTTCCCTTCCAGCTCAACAGCTGATTCCTTACTCATGTAGCAATAAATGTACTCTTTTCTAAAACTTTTGTTTCCTTATCCAGACCCTAGTTTGTAGCATATGTTACTTCTTTTATTTATATTGTTTGTTACTATTTTAATTTTTATACATAATATGTAAACCAAAAGTACTGTTCTACATAATTTTATGAATATATAAGAAATTATAATAATTATGCTTATCAAAAAGAAATTCTCATATTAGCTATGTCCAAAATCTGTCTCATTATTTTTCCCTTTCCCTCCTATCTGTCCCTCTCCCAAGGAATGCAGTTAATGTTACATAGGTTGTACATATATTATCACATAATACATATTTCCATGTTTGTCATGTTGTAAAACAAGACTCATAGTACTTATGCTAAAGAAAAAGTTATGGAGTAGATAAAATGAAGAATGATATGTTTCAATCTTTATTTGGTCTCCATTTGTTCCTTCTGTGCCAGGGAAACTCAAAGCATTTATCATCCTCAACCTTTGCCTTGTTGAACATAGTTAATTCATTTACATTTGAGCATAATATATTGTTACTGCATACAACATTCTCCTGGTTGCGTTCACTTCATTTTGCATCACTTCATATAAATCTTTAAAAGTTTTTTTTTGGTTATCATCTTATTTGTCATTTTCTTCTTTATATTTTTTTAATAGGTAGCAATATGGTGCAGTGGATAGTCCTGGGCTTAGAGTTTGAAAGAACTGTGTTCAATTACATTATCAAATATTCCCTAGATATATGACCCAAGAGTAAGGAAAAGGGCTAGTCATTTAACTTCTCCTAGCCTCGGTTCCCTTAGCTATAAAATGAAGATAATAATAGCACTTACCTTAAAGGGTTGTTGTGGAGATCAAAAGTGATAGTAGTATTCATAAAACACTTAGCACAGTGCCTGGCATACAGGAGCCACTTAATAAATGAATGTGTATTTCCTTCCATCTTAACATATTGTACTGATTTTACTGGTTTAGATTGACGCCATAGATGGAATTCTTAATTTTTCAACTATCATAAATATTTGCTTATCCTTTCAAACTAGAATAGTTCATGGCAACATAATGTTCTCTAGAGTGAGGTTGTCTATCCTCAAAACAAAAAACATATACATCAAAGCTTAACAAGTCTCTTCCACCTAATGAATGAATTTATTGTCTCAAAGTATAGTAAACCTGCCAGAGTAAATTAAATGATGTGTTGAACCAGGAATAACTTCTGTGTCTGGCATTTGTGTTAGGTTGTTAGGGAGAAGAGAATAGAACATGTGGACCTTGATAATAAACCTGTGTTTGATATTACTGTTAAGCTTGATGGTTCTTGAGATTAAAGTGGCAGGTAGTAAAATAGATCATGCATACAACAATGTGACATTTGGGGTTCTATTTTAAGTTCCTGAGGAAAATGGCTTAGTGATTGGTCTTTGAACATTTCTGTATTTATAATCCTATATGTGACTCAGGGATATCTTGCCTCTGAAGTACCTAAGATGGCAAGAAAGCACACTCCTGACTTTTATAATTTTAGAAATGTCACTGCTGTCATTTGTCAAATATGCCCTGAAATCATCGTGAGAAATCAATGACATCTCAACCTCTTTTCAGGTGGCATTGTTCATTCTCTTTTCTATTCTGTGGCAGAATATGAAGTAGGAGGTGAAATATTTCAGTATTTGTGAGGTAAATAAGAGACAAGTGTATTTTGTGTTACAGTCAAAGAGGGACACCGGTTTCATTGATTTGAAGCTGGAAGAGCCCTCGAAGATCATATAGTTGAGTGGCCTCAAGTCCATATGGAAATGGGAAACACTAAACTCCTACATATAAGCATCCCTATGGGGTATGCTAATTTAGTTTTAAATTTTAATATTACCTATGTTTTAGTTTATTTTTTATTCGTTTTGTTCAATATCTCTCAATTTCATTTTAATCTGCTTCAGGCTATAATTAAGTGTTTTATGAGCTTGCAAGGAGCCTATGGGCCAGATGTTTGACACTTCTAATCTAGTCCATCCACTTAATTTTACAGATAAATGCTCTGAAACCTAGGGAAGTTAAATGATTTGCTTAAGTATACAAAAATATTAAATATTGGAGGAAAAGCTGGAACTTAGGATCAGAGCTTTTTCCACTGAACTCCTTTGCCTATGTAAAGAAATGTTAAAGATTTATTATCATTGGTGGTCCTGTTGTGATATTTATCTTCAAATGTATAAAATGTATTCTCTTCAATTGGAAAACATATTATAAAGATGAAATAGCATTCCCAATGTAAGCAGAATATTAAAAATAACTTAATGACTTTCATTGTCCTCATTCATAGAACTTCAGTGTCTCAGAATTGGAAGGGAGGAGGCAGAGTCAGGATGGTGGCTTAGAAGCAGCAAAGGTTCAGACCTCTGAATACCCTTCTTTACCAATTACAAACTAAAGGCACCTAGGGAACTGAAAATCAAACCTAACAACAAGACAGAGCCAAGGAACCTTCCTGCTGGACTCAATCCAAAAGGTATTCCCCACAATAGCCGGAATTCTAGAACATTCAGGTTTAAGGGGAAAGCAGAAGGAAGGTGCAGGGATACCTCCCCACTCCCACCTAGAGCACTAAGCCTCCAGTGGCAGTGGGAACCTCCTGGTGGGCAAAGGCGTTGGTCTAGATGTTGTACCTTGTGAGCAGGGCTGTGCAAGGCCCAGATCATTGAAAACAAGCAGTGGGGAAGGAGCTGGAAAGGAAGAGAAGTGTTGGCAGACTGGTCACAGTGGTAGAGAAGCTCTATATTGCTCCAGCCTTCCAGGAGGATTTGGCCTTAGAGCACACACAGCCCAACCCAGCTAAAGTTAGTCCCATCAAAAGTCCTCAGAGGTCAGGGAAGCCAGAGCTCCAACACCCCTCCTTCATGGACTGATGGACTTAATTCCAATCAAAAGCCTCCAGAGAACAGGGAAGGGCAAACTCCAACACCCCTCCCCACAGACTACACTGTCCTGACAAAGCTCCAAGAGGGGAGACTGACAAAAAACCCTGAAACCACAAAAAAAAGAGAGGAACAAGAGCACAGTCAAATACATGGAGTAAAGAAGGGGGTAAATATGAGCAAACAACAGAAAAAGAAGAAAGAAATTACAATAGACAGCTTCTACACAAGCAATGAACAGAGAAGAAACAAAATAGAGGAGGATGGATCATCAAACAATAAGTCAGAAATTCCAGTGAATTGAATACAGGGTTTGGAAGAACTCAAAATGAAATTCAAAACACAATTAAGAGAAGCTGAACACAATTGGGAAATAAATTTAAAAACTAACATAAGTCATCTGGAAACAGAAAATAGTGTCTTGAAAGCCAAAATCAATCAGCTTGAAAATGAGGGAAAGGAGATGAAAGATGAGGCAAAGAAGATGAAAGATGAGGCAAAGGAGATGAAAGATGAGGCAAAGAGGATGAAAAATGAGGCAAAGGAGATGAAAGATGAGGTAAAGAGAATGAAAGATGACCTCCAAAGAAAATAAGACTAGAAGGAGAAGGATGACTAAAAAGCCTGGGATGAAATCCATTCTTTATGAACCAGAATATAACAGCTAGAATTAAGTGACCCCACAAGGCAGCAGGACACAATAAAAGAAAACCAAAAGAATGAAAAAATTGAGGAAAATATGAAGCATCTCACTCACAAAACAAAGGATTTAGAAAATTGTTTAAGGAGAGACAATTTAAGAATCATTGCTCAACCAGAAGACCACAACAAAAGACCTGGACATAATAGGGAAATTATTCAAGAAAACTGCCCCGATATTTTAGAAAAAGAGGGAAAAGTGGAGATTGAAAGAATTCACAGATCACCTCCTGCACTTAATTCGCAACTGATGACACCCAGGAATGTTATAGCCAAATTCAAGAACTATCAGACTAAAGAAAAGATATTACAAGCTGCCAAGAAGAAGTCATTCAGATACCATGGAACCATAGTGAGGATAACGCAGGATCTGGCTGCATCCACACTGAAGGACCGATAGGCATGGAATATGATATTCCAGAAAGCAAGGGAACTAGATCTACAATGAAGAATCAACTACCCAGCAAAACTGACTATATTCTTACAGGGGAAAGTATGGTCATTCAACACAATAGAAGAATTCCAAACATTCATAAAGAAAAGACCATACATGAACAGAAAATTTGATGTCCAAGCACCGAACTCAAGAGAATCATCAAAAGGTAGTTAAAAAGAGGGAAAAAAGAAAAACAAAACAAAAAAAACTTTTTAAGAGACTCAATAAGTTAAAATTATATACCTATAAGAAAAGACATCATTGGTAACTCTTAAAAATTGTTATTATCACCTGGGCAGCTAGAAGAATTATACTTAGAGGGAACAGTGACAAACTGTATAGGATGAAAGGACAAGACATAAATAGGTATATAGATATATGTATGCATAAATACATACACATGTATATGTGTGTGTGTGTGTGTGTGTGTATACACAACTAGAGCTAAAAAAGAGGCTAATCCTAAATGAAATGGGAAAAGAAACAAAAGAGGGTAAATTTATATGTCACAAAGAAGCTCATGGTGGGAGGAGGTAGAACATGAATACACTGGAAGGGTAAAGTGGTTGGAGATAGGAAATACTCAACTCTTATGTACACTAAAAATGACCCAAAAGGGGAAGAACAATCCAATTCATTGGGGCAGAGAATAGATTTGAACCCTATAGAGGAGAAGGGTAACAAATGGACTGGTGTGGAGGGAACCAGTACAAGGGAGGGAGAGGGTGGGGGAAGTTTTTTTAAATATTGTAAAGAAAAAAGGGGAGGATAAGGAGGGAGGAGGGTAGAAAAGGATGTAAAATAAGGGTGGGAACTAGAAAGACTGATTAAAAACATACATTCAGGCAGAAGGAAATAGTGAAAGTAGAAAAGGTAGGCCTAAGAGTAAAAATCAAAATTATGGGAAATAAACAGATGGTTATCAAAACTCTGAATGCGAATGGAATGAGCTCACCCATAAAATGGAAGCGAATAGCAGAGTGGATTAGAATCCCAAACCCTACCATATGCTGTCTAAAGGAAACACACATGAGGAAGGTAGATACGCATAGGGTGAAAGTAAGAGGATGGAGCCAAATTTTTTGGACATCAACTGATAAAAAGAAAGCAGGAGTCACAATCATGATATCTGACAAAGCCAAAGTAAAAATAAATCTAGTTAAAAGAGATAGGGAAGGCAATTACATCCTGATAAAAGGTAATATAGACAATGAGGAAATATCAGTACTCAACATGTATGCACCAAATGGCATAGCATCCAAATTTCTAAAGGAGAAACTAGTGGAGTTCAAAGATGAAATAGATAGAAAAACTATACTAGTGGGAGAACTGAACTTTCCTCTATCTGAACTAGATAAATCAAACCAAAAAATAAATAAAATAGAGGTAAGAGAAGTGAATGAAATCTTAGAAAAATTAGAGTTAGTAGACATGTGGAGAAAAATATATAAACAGGGAAAAAAGGAATATACCTTCTTTTCAGCAGCATATGGTACATTCACAAAAATTGACCATGTATAAGGGCATAAAAACATTGAGAAAAACTGCAAAAGAGTAGAAATAATAAACGCAACCTTCTCAGATCACAATGCAATGAAAATAATAATTAGCAAGGGTACATGGAGAGGTAAATCAAAAATTAATTGGAAATTAAACAAAACGATTCTCCAAAACCAGTTAGTTAAAGAACAAATCATTGAAACAATTAATAATTTCATTGAAGAAAATGACAATGATGAGACATCCTTTCAAAACCTATGGAATGCAGTCAAAACAGTACTCAAGGAGAAAGTTATATCCTTGAGTTAATATATTAACAAATTAGGGAGGGGAGAGGTCAATGGATTAGGCATGAAAAAAAAATTAGAAAGTGAACAAATTAAAAATCCTCAGATGAAGATGAAATTAGAGATCCTAAAAATCAAAGGAGAAATTCTATTGTTTTAATAAATAAGACTAGAAGCTGGTACTTTGAAAAAACAAATAAAAAAGACAAAGTACTGGTCAGTCTAAGTAAAAAAAAGGAAAGAAGAAAATCAAACTGACAGAATTCAAGATGAAAAGGGAAATCTCACTTCTAATGTAGAGGAAATTAAGGCAATCATTTAAAACTATTATGCCCAATTATATGGCAACAAATATGACAATCTAGGTGATATGGATGAATACTTACAAAAATATAAATTGCCTAGACTAACAGAGGAAGAAATAGATTACTTAAACATGCCCATAACAGAAAAAGAAATTGAACAAGCCATCAAAAAACTCCCTAAGAAAAAATCCCCAGGTCCAGATGGATTCACAAATGAATTCGATCAAACATTCAAAGAATAGCTAATCCCAATATTTTACAAACTATTTGACAGAATGAGCAAAGGAGTTCTACATTCATTTTATGACACAAATATGGCACTGACCCCAAAGCCAGGCAGGTCAAAAACAGATAAAGAAAACTATAGACCAATTTCCTTAATGAATATAGATGCAAAAATCTTAAATAGGATACTAGCAAAAAGACTCCAGGAAGTCATTACAAGGATTATTCACTATGAACAGGTAGGATTCATACTAGGAATGCAAGGATGGTTCAATATTAGGAAAATCATCCACATAATTGACCATATTAACAAGCAAACCAACAAAAATCACATGATTATCTCAATAGATGTAGATAAAGCCTTTGATAAAATATAACACCTATTCCTATTGAAAACACTAGAAAGTATAGGAATAGGAGGGTCTTTCCGAAAAATAATAAACAGTATATATATATATATATATATAAAACCATCAGCAAACATCATCTGCAATGGGGATAAAGTAGAAGCCTTCCCAATAAGATCAGGCATAAAACAAGGATGCCCATTATCACCTATATTATTTAACATTGTACTAGAAACACTAGCAATACCAATTAGAAAAGAAAAAGAAATTGAAGGTATTAAAATTGACAATGAAGAGACCAAGCTATCACTCTTTGAAGATGATATGATGGTCTACTTAAAGAATCCTAGAGAATCAACCAAAAAGCTAGTCAAAATAATCAACCAATTTAGCAAAGTTGCAGGATACAAAATAAACCCGCATAAATCATCAGCATTTCTATACATTGCCAACCCATTTCGGCAGCAAGAATTAGAAAGAGAAATTCCATTTAAAATCACCCTAGACAATATAAAATACTTAGGAATCTATCTGCCAAGACAAACACAGGAACTATATGAACATAACTACAATACACCACACAATTAAAACTAGATCTAAAAAATTGGAAAAACATTAACTGCTCATGGGTAGACAAGCTAACATAAAAAAAATGACCATCCTACCCAAATTAATTTACTTATTTAGTGCCATACCCATTGAACTACCAAAAAACTTTTTTTTACTGAATTAGCAGAAAACATAACAAAGTTCATTTGGAAGAACAAAAGGTCAAGGATATCCAGGGAAATCATGAAAAAAAAATGCAAAGGAGGGAGGACATGCAGTCCCAGATCTCAAACTATACTATAAAACAGTGGTTATCAAAACAATTTGGTACTGGCTAAGAGACAGAAAAGAGGATCAGTGGAATGGACTTGGGGTAAATGACCTCAGCAAGACAGTCTATGATAAACCCAAAGATCCCAGTTTTAGGGACCAAAATCCACTATTTGACAAAAACTGCTGGAAAAAAATTGGAAGACAGTATGGGATAGATTAGGTTTGGATCAACATCTCATACCCTACACCAAAATAAACTCAAGTGAATGACCTGAATATAAAGAAGAAAACTATATGCAAATTAGGCAAACACAGAATAGTATACTTGTCAGATCTTTGGGAAAGGAAAGACTCTGAAATCAAGCAAGAGCTAGAAAAAATCATAAAATGTAAAATCAATAATTTTGATTATATCAAATTAAAAAGGTTTTGTACTAACAAGACTAATGCATGCAAAATTAGAAAGGAAGTAAGAAATTGGGAAACAATCTTCATTACAAAAACATCTTAGGAAGGTCTAATTACTCAAATTTATAAAGAGCTAAACCAATTGTACAAAAAGTCAAGCCATTCTTCAATTGATAAATGGGCAAGGGACACGAATTGGCAATCTTCAGTTAAAGAAATCAAAACTATTAATAAGCACATGAAAAAGTGTTCTAAATTTCTTATAATCATAGAAATGCAAATCAAAACAACTCTGAGGTATCACCTCACACCTAGCAGATTGGCTAACATGATAGCAAAGGAAAGCAATGAATGCTGGAGGGGATGTGACAAAGCTGGGACATTAATGCTTTGCTGGTTGAGTTGTGCATTGATCCAACCATTTTGGAGGGCAATTTGGAACTATGCCCAAAAGGATCTAAAAGACTGTTTGCCCTTTGATCCAGCCATAGCACTGCTGGGTTTGTACCCCAAAGAGATAATAAGGAAAAAGACATGTATAAAAACATTCATAGCAGTGCTCTTTGTGGTGGCAAAAAATGGAAAAATGAGGGGGATGCCCTTCAATTGGGGAATGGCTGAACAAATTGTGGTATATGTTGGTGATGGAATACTACTGTGCTAAAAGGAATAATAAAGTGGAGGAATTCCATGGGAACTGGAACAACCTCCAGGAATTGATGCACAGTGAGAGGAGCAGAACCAGAAAAACATTGTACACAGAGACTGATACACTGTGGTATAATCGAAGGTAATGGACTTCTCCATTAGTGGCAATACAGTGATCTTGAACAAGTTGGAGTAATATACAAGAAAAACCACTATCCACATTCAGAGTAAACACTGTGGGAGTAAAAACACAGAAGAAAGACAGCTATTTGATTACATGTGTCGAAGGGATATGGTTGGGGATGTAGACCCTGAATGAACATCCTGGTGCAAACATCAACAAAATGAATATAGGTTCTAATCAAGGACACAGGTAATACCCAATGAAATTGCATGTCAGCTGTGGGAAGGGTGGGTAGAAGGAAGGGAGGGAAATAACATGATTGTTGTAACCAAGGAATAATGTTCTAAATTGACTAAATAAACTAATTCATATGAGAAAAAAAAGAATTGGAAGGGACTTCAATATTTAGGTAGTCTTTTCCACATCTCAAGTAGCTCTTCTTCATTATCAAATGGCACAGATCTAGCCTATACTTGAAGACCTTCTGTTCTTGGAAACTCACAACATTCCAAGACATGTTCAGCATCTCATTGTTAGAAAATTCTAATTTTCTCCTTCTATTGAACTGAAATCTGAATATCTACCCATTGTTTCTATGTCTGCACTATGAGGTCAAATAGAATAAATGAATCTTTCTTTAGATAAAAAGTTGTTCTTTCAGATTCTATTGCTTGGATAAAAGGCATTTGGTAGAAAAATCAGGTGTTGATCCATATTGAAAGTACTCTGCTCTTTTATATGGTACATTTAATGGAAAGTGTTGAAGAGAAGCCCATTGGCCTTAACTGGAGCCTCAACAGAGGGAGTCAATTGACTGGGAGTCAGTACAAAGAAGGGAAGTGTTAAAGGACAACTTATCACCCCCCCCCCATGATAGAATTAAGACTAATACCTATAAAGCTAGGCCAAGAAAGAATAGGGAAAAGATATAACTAGTAAACTAGCCCAGTGGTTATGCATATGACTGCTTTCAGGTTAGGCAGAAAGAGGAAGTATATGATAATCACTGGATGAGTTGCTCCTAAGACATGGTGCATGGTTATATTATGTTACTGGAACTTTTGGGACCATAATCTACAGCTCAGTTTTTTGAGCAATTTCAGATTAAAGCAGGTCAGATGTATGATAAGGAATGGGATTGAGGCAGATTGGATTGGCTTCCTCCTTCAGAGATCACAGATTGAAAACTGGATTTGCCTCTATTCAAAGCTTCCAAAAAAAGATAGATCAAATTGAGAGAAGGAGGAAGGAGGAAAGATACACTGAAATAGGAAGAGTAATGGGTAAGACAGGGAGGGAAAATTTTACTATGGCATTAATGGATTCTTAATCAAGAAATATTAGGCCAGAAAACACAACTTTATTTTCTGGAATATATATTACCTCCAAGTATTGAAGACAGATATCATACATTGTTCCTTCCCTACTTTCCCTTATTCTCCTGGATAAGCATCTCTAATTCCTTCCTAATTTACTTTTAAATTCTAATATTTCCTGTGTTTTAACATATCCTTATATGTGTCATGAATTTTAATTTGACAATTTCACCTCTCTCTTTTGGACACATTCTTGCTTGCTTATCATTGTGTTTCCTTAAAAGCTGTCACAGAGAAATGAACCCAATAATCCAGACCAGGTCTTATCAGGAAAAAACACAGTAGGAATACCATATTCTGAAACTTGGATGTCATGTCTCTTTTAATGTATTATCTTAAGATTACATTTGTTAAAATAAAACTAATGTAGAAAGAAAGCAGTAAGTTGGAAAAAAATCATATTATATCATATATAATATATTAAATTTTATATATTATATAGATTGTTTCTCTCTGTATGGATATTTTATAACTAACATATAGAAAAAACTTTGTCAAATATACAAGATTCTGAGCCATACTCTAATCATAAATGGTCAAAATATATGAACAGATAGCTTTTAGAAGAAATCAAACATATATGTATAACTATATGAAAAACACTCTAAATGATTATTTATTAGAAAAATGCAAATTTAAAAACTAAGATATGACTTCATACCTATCATATTGGCTAAAACAATATAAGAGAAAAATAGCAAATTTTGGAAGTGATGTGGGACAATCATGACATTAATATACAGTTAGTAGAACTGTGAACTTATTCGATCATTTTGGAAACTAATCTGGAATTATTCTCAGAGTTATAAAACTATAAAAATCTTTTACTCAGTAATACCACTATTGGGTTTATTTCCTAAAGTGAACAGGGAAAAAGAACCTATATGTTCTAAAATATTTCTAACAGCTCTCATAGTGGTGTCAAAAAGAGACAGGGGGGAGGGAGGGAAGAAGTTAACTGGGTATTTTAATGTAGCAGATAAATAAATGTAAATTATAGAAAAAGATCACATTAGTCTTTTTTTTTGATGCCTTATCACATTATTGACTCATTATAAGCTTGCTTTCATAAGCTCCCCCCCAACTCTTCCATTTTTCTCTTCATTCCCATTCCCAAGAGGTGGAATGCTCTGGCCCTCATCCCAAAACTGGGAACTGAAATCCCTGAGTTCAAATTCTACATTAACCATAGGCCCATCTGTCTATTATTTAGTGTCTTATCTTTCTCTTCCCTCAGTTCAATTATCAGTAAATATAGATCAGAACTACTCCCAGTGCCACCAAACGTGGTTTGAGGATTAATTAATATTTGTAATGTTCCTTGAGTCTTATGATTGAAAGGTACTTGAGAGGTTCAGACTATTGCTAAGTTAATAATATTATTATTTATGTTATGTTTTTTTTAAGTTATGAAAAAAGCTTCTAAATACATTACTTGCCCCTTCTGGATCTCTTTGACCTTTCTCTACACCCCTCTAATTCTTTGATATGTCCTAAAGGAATATTGTAAATCCCTTTTCCCTGAGTTCTCCCACAATATAATAAACCTTGCAAACCTGGAAAGCATGTAAGAGAAAGGAAGGGGATTTATTTATTTAAGACTTGTTCACCTGGAACATAATAGCAGCTGGATTCTTGCTGAATCAAGAATCTATTTGTTCCAGCAGGTCACTCAATGTTGTTTATCAATTTCTATACCCACTAACAGAATTAGGATCCCAAACCGTCGCAAATCAGTTTTCTCTCCCTCATTTTGGAAGCATTGAGCCGAAGGGAGAAATTTGCCTTGGCCATAGCTCATTACCTACTCTGGGAATTGCCGCTTCTTCAGTTTGGCATCAGATGTCAAGCTTTACAACAGATGAGAAACTGCCAGAAATTACTGTAGAAATATGTTAAGTTCATTTGGACTCTTGAAAAAAAATTAAAGTTTTCAAAAAGAGAATTTGTGAAGTGTTATATTTATGTAGGGGGATTTCAAGAAGTCCACATCATTTCACTTAAAAAATGTAGTTTATATATTTCTATTCAAAGAATGAGGAAGGAAGGAAGGAAGGAAGGAAGGAAGGAAGGAAGGAAGGAAGGAAGGAAGGAAGGAAGGAAGGAAGGAAGGAAGGAAGGAAGGAAGGAAGGAAGGGAGGGAGGGAAAGAAGGAAGGAAAGAAGGAAGGAATGCAGGGAAGGAGGGAGGAGTCATTTTTTTAGATGAATATAATACTAAGTTGCACTAAGATATGCCTTTGATTTGCTTTCCTTATGGTAGGTATGAGTTTCTGTTTCAGGCAACCTGTTCTCTCTGTGCTATTTTCTTCTCATTGTCAATGACATGCATTTATGATATGAATAACAACATCATTTCCCAGTATCATGAACAAAAAATATGAAAGTAGACCCAAGTCAGAAAAATAAGAACTATAAAACTCAAGGGATATTCATTGTTTTTAGCATGATTATGATACAATAATTAAAATAATACTACCAAAATTATTTACAAACTCAGGACTATACCAAGCAAACTCCCAAAGACAATGTTTCCTTTCTAATTGCTTTATTTTTGTTGTTTTTCCATTTTTCAGTCATGTCTGACTCTATGTGACCCCTGTGAATTTTATCCATGAATTTTTCTTGGTAAAGATACTAGAGTGATTCACCATTTCCTTCTCCAGTCTAACTAGTTTATGGAAGTAGTTAAATTTCATAAATTCAATCACTATTGCTATGTTGATTCTTAAATCTACCTATCATGCCCCAACATCCTTTCTGACCACCAAGCTTACAGCTTCAAATTACTTTTCAAACATCTCAAATGGAATGTGTAGTAGATATCTTAAACCTAACATATCCAAAATGGAGATCATCATCTTATCTTAATGACCTCCTACTCTTGGTCTAAGGCTCTAGTGCTAGAATACAAGATAATATGCCACTGAAATAACCAGATAATGCTGAATTGGAATGATAGTAGGACTAAGATTAAGGGCAAGTTCTTCCACGGGGAACCTGGACACTTTCATAAGTCAGTGAGATTGGTATTGCAGTTTTAATAACCAGAATTCCTCTCATGGATTAAAGTTACCTCTTTGGGACTATTATATATAAGTCAATAGAATCTTAGTCCAATCAATCATGAATTTTAAGGAACTCTTTGGCTAAAATTCATTTAATGGTTTATTTTTCCTCATGACCATGTAAAATAGGCAAGGGAACTATTTTTGTCCCTATTTTCGGATCAAGGAAACTCAGGCTCATGAAAGTAAAATAACTTTCTAAGGTGTATATAAATACTAAGTATCAGAGCCAAGGCATATCTGGATATCAACTTCAAAGTTGGCTGCTATCAGCCAATCATCTCAAAAAATACTTAAAGATTCAAAGGGATCTCTGATTTTATAGATTTGTATGTAGCTTCCCATCTTTCTTCCAAATCCAATCTTGGCTACCCATTTTATGCAATTCTTGTTCCACAACCTGGGGTCTATCCAATGTGATAATATCTTTCCATTATCTCTCAAAAACAGTATATAAATGGAAGACAATAGCTGTCCCCTTGTCATTTCTTCCCCTTCCCATGTGACTAGGAAAATTGAAAATAGGGAAAGAAAATGGGCTGATCATATGATCAATTTAAATCTAAATCTGTGATATCCATTGTTATGATTCAGAGAGTGGGACATCAAAGAATGCATGCATTTGACTCTTTCATTTGTTTGAAAAGTTTCAGGTGGGAAGTAAAAGCCTTTTTCCTCCCCCAATTCAGTCCTTATCTGATTACTACATCAGCCTTAGGCTGGCAATGCCTATAGGTTTGGCTAGTTGTATTGGAATTCCTGCCAAAACACAGGAGCTGCACTGGATGTTCTCATTCTGGGAAACAGCTGACATCACTATTGCAATGTTAGCAAGAAAATGACAGGTCATAGAAGGGAAGACAGTGCTGAATTTCAAGCTGAGGTGAAGAAGAAAGCCAAATTATGTTTGACATTTCATCTAACCCTTTTACTGTACTTCAGTAGGGAAGAGAAAACCAATTGGACTTTCACAAATCAAGAGCCATTAGGTGGTCAAGGCACTGATTCCTCATGGCATTGGCTGCCATCTCTGTGTATGTACATGCCTATTATTATGATGTGTCTAATTTCAGTGATATGAAGCAAGAGATGAAGAATAGGATGTATCAGCTAGAGTGTGATTGCTGACTATGTGAGGGGTTAAATACTCCTCCTTATGGGAATGAACAACTGATTTTTATGAAGGACTTTAGAACCTCTTGCCTCCAGTTCAAGAATTAAAATTCCCTCCAATTAAATTAGTCTATATACTCCTCTCCCAAATAAGGAATGCTTATAGCACAAGAAACAGAAGGTAAATTAAAAACCAGACAGTGGATCCAAGAAAATGGGACTATATTTTTCCATTCCTTTCTATGATTTAGTATGATATTGTTGGAAATAAGCTTAAGGGGAAGTCTGGGTGTATTTTATTCTTTCCATTTCTTAAAGAAGTAATAATAGGATGTTGGGGACCCAGGTGGAGGACCAAAAGGACAGATTATTTATTAAGATAAATCAACAGGTTGACATGAGATTTTTCTGGGGTTGGAAAAAGAAAAGGGCTTTGCATAATATGAAACACAGGAAGGTATAATCCTAGGCTGGATGGGCTATGGAATAACCCATGACAGCAGTTCTCATGGTTTTATATAAATAAGCTGTACAAACTGAACTGACTTTTCTTAATGGCTTCTCAAAATTGTTTTAACGTCTTTTTTAATACTCTATGGTTTATAAGATCAAAAGCTCCCTTTCTTTCTTTCTTTTTTTTTGTACCTGAAGGTTTTGTGTGTGTGTGTGTGTGTGTGTGTGTGTGTGTGTGTGTTATGTACTGAAATGGACAGAAAATGTCAAATTTTTAAGGGTATGAATATCTTCCTAAAGGTCGACACAGTTGGTAAATCCTTGGACATGTATGAAAAGAAGTCTCAAAATTCTAGGAGCAGGATTCTTCTCACTGACTCCCAAGAAAAGACAGTTCTCTTCCTTTCTATTTCTACTTTATACTTTCCCTAATCTCTTGAATCATCCCACTTATCATGCATTTTGAGCATCCTTACAAGGATTCCCTTCATGATGACTCTCCTTTAGGAATTGCTTATATGAATATGTGTAAGCTTGTTTGCCTTCAAAATTGAGGTTTTTTTGGTACCTTAAGACTTCATTTTTTTATTCTGTTCTTCTCATCCTGGGGTTTCTGACATGTCCCTTAATTGTCCAATTCTCTTCCCCCCACTCACTAAGTACCTCATAATAGCCATATGCAATGTATGCATTCAAGTCACTAGGATTGATTTTCAGGGAAGGGATGTTGTCTTTTGAACCTCATATATAATAAATAAGATGATGATTTTTTCCCCTTTTAGGATATTTGAAGTTTGTCAGGTAGAAGGGTTAGATGTTTAGGGCACAGAGAGAAGATACTCAGCCCATTTAGATATTTCTACTTTCTCCTGAGTGATATTTGCCCAAGAATACTAGAATTAAATTCTAAGGAACAAGAGCCATATTTGTAAAATCCTTGAGAGCAAAGTCCACCTTTTCTTTTTCTTATCATCCATAGCACCTAATGTCTTACACACATAATAATACATGCATTATATACATAGATGTGATCAATTATATATTTTAAATTTATTAACAACATATAGACACCAATATGTATCTAAAACTATCTATCATCTATTTATCTGACATGAATTTTAAAAAATTTATTTAGAATATTTTCCATGGTTATATGAATCATGATTCCCCCCCTTTTCTCCTCCTCCTAGAGCTGACAAGCAGTTCCACTGAGTTATACATGTATCATTGTTCAAAACCTAATTCCATATTATTAATATTTTCAGCAAAGTGATATTTTAACATCAAAACTCCAATTATATCCCCACTGAACCATGTAATTGATCATATGTTTTTCTTTTGCATTTCTGGTCCCACAGTTCTTTCTCTAGATATGGATAGTGTTCTTTCTCATAAGTTCCTTTGAATTGTACTGGGTCATTGCCTTGCTGCTAATAAAAAAGTCTATTACATTCAAGTGTGTCACAGTATATCAGTCTCTGTGTACAATGTTCTCCAGGTTCTGCTCTTTTTGATCTGCATCAATTCGTGGACGTCTTTCCAGTTCACATGAAATTCCTCCAGTTCATTATTCCTTTCATCACAATAGTATTCCTTCACCATAACACACCACAATTTGTTCAGCTATTCCCCAATAGATAGACATCCCTTCATTCTCTAAATTTTTCTCCACTACAAAGAGCACAACTAAAATTAGTATTGTAAAAGTATTTTCCTTATTATCTCTTTGGGGTACAAACCCAGCAGTGGTATGACTGGGTCAAAGGGTAGGCATTCTTTTAAAGCCCTTTGGGTATAGTTCCAAATTGCCTTCCAGAATGGTTGAACCAATATACAATTCCACCAGCAGCCTATTAGTGTCCCAATTTTGGCATATCCCCTCCAACATTTATCAATTTATTTTGCTGCCATATTTACTAGTCTGCAAGGTGTGAGGTGGTGCCTCATTGCTATTTTAATTTGCATTTCTCTAATCTGGTGGAATATAGAACACTTTCATGTGCTTATTAATAGTTTTGATTTCATCATGTGAAAACTACCTATTCATGTCCCTTGACCATTTATTGACTGAGGAATGGCTTGATTTTTTGAAATTTGAATTAGTTCCTTATATATTTGGGAAATTAAACCATTCTCAGAGAGTTTTGTTATAAAAATGTTTGCCCAGTTTGTTGATTTCCTTCTAATTTTGGTTGCATTGTTTTGTTTTTTTTTACAAAAGCTTTTTTATTTGAGATAATCATAATCATTAATTTTACATTTTGCAATGTTCGTTGTCTCTTGCTTGATCTTAAATTCCTTCCTTTCTCATAGATCTGACAGGTATACTACTCTATGTTCACCTAACTTATTTATGATTTCACTCTTTATACCTAAGTCAACTACCCATTATGAATTTATCTTGTTTAGGATGTGAGATGTTGATCTAAACCTAATCTCTCTCATGCTGTTTTCCAATTTTCCCAGCAGTTTTTGTCAAATAGTGGGTTTTCCCACAAAAGCCAGAATCTTTGGGTTTATCATATGCTATCTTGTTGAGATCATTTACCCCAAATCTATTCCATTGATCTTCCCTTCTGTCTCTTAGCCAATACCATGTTGTTTTGATGACCACTACTTTATAAAGTACAGTTTAAGATCTGGTACTGCTAGACCCCCACCTTTCACATATTTTCCCATTATTTCTCTTGATATTCTTGATCTTTTGTTCTTCCAGTTGAAATTTGTTATAGTTTTTTTTTTCTAATTCTATAAAAAAAGTTTTCTGGTAGCTTGATGCGCATTGAATAAGTAGATTAATGTGGGTAACATTGCGATTTTTATTATATTAGCTTGTCCTACCCATGAGCATTTAATGTTTTTCCAATTACTTAAATCTAGTTTAATTGTGTGAAAAGCATTTTGTAGTTGTGTTCATATAATCCATGTGTTTGTCTTTACAGATAGATTCCTAAATATTTTATATTGTCTAGAGTGATGTTAAATGGAGTTTCTCTTTCTAACTCCTGTTGCTTAGTTTTTTGTTTTTTGGAAATACATAGAAATGCTGAAGATTTATGTGGGTTTATCTTGTACTCTACATCTTTATTAAAGTTGTTAGTTATTTCCACCAGCCTTATGGATTAATTTGTATGTGAACTCCCTCCACAAATCCAGACCATCACTGATGCAACTTATAGAATCATAGAATTGCCTAGAATTACTGAGAAGTATATAAATCCAATTTTTTTTTTACTCCAGGACAAGTATTTTATTTTCTTCGCCATACAGCTTTTTCACACAGGACAGATTTACTAAATGTTTATTGAATTGCATTATATTATATTGGAGCGGGGTGGGAAAATACCATTCCTTCCCATCAATAGAGATTTGACTCCTTCACATATTCAGATTCTATTATGCTATCTAGATGGAATCCACAAACTTTCCACTGTTATATTCTCAAGTTCCAAAAGCCTAAGCAGCAAAATAATATAAGAATCATGGTCTAATAATTCAACAACATTAACTTACATTCACATAGTACTTTATAGTTGCAACATGTTACCACAGATAGGCAGGCAAGACAGTTGATATTCCTGATAGGAAGGCAGCAGCTGCTTAGGATTCAGCAAGCTTTTTCACACTCTGAAGATTCTTCAGGATAAGGATAGAAATTAGACTTGTGATTTCATTGATATAGAAAACTACCCTGGGGGAAAAATCTTTGTAACACATCTCTCTACTAAAGGTCTCATTTCTAACATATATAGGGAAGTGTTTAAAATCTATAAGAATAAGAACCACCCCCTAACTGATAAATGATCAAAGGATATTAACAGGAAGTTTTTAAAAGGAAAATAAAGCCCAGGCTATCAGTAGCTATCTTTCCCAAAGTGTTCCAAATAGAGAAATGAGAATTAAAGCAACCCTATGATCCCATTTCATAGACATCAGGTTAACAAAGTTGACAAAAAATGAAGATGACATATATTGGAAGGGCTATGGGAGTACATGATACATTAATGAACTATTGGTAGAGGTTTGTGCAGTTATAGCCAATTTTAAACTATGCCCCAGAGGTTACTAAATACCCTTGGACCAAGCAGTAACCTACTATGTCAATACCTGAAAGACATTTTTTTAAAAGGGAAAGAAGAACCCATATGCATAAAAATATTTATAACAACTCTTTTTGTGGTAACAAAGAACTGGAAACTAAGAAGATACTAATCAATTGGGAAATTATTGGAAAAAATTCCACATATTTTAAAAATTAATTTTAGTAGTTTTTTTCTGAATTACATATTGATACAATTTTAACAATTATTTTCTGTCATTTTGCAATCCACATTCTTTTCTACCTCTCCTTCCTCCCCAAGATGAGAGATATGATATAGGTTGTACATGCAATATACAATACGTATTTTCCTGTTTTGATAACACTTACAATAGTTGGAAATAAAGTGAAAGAATGGTATGTTTTAATATGCATTTATACCCTGCTAGTTCCTTCTATAGTAGTAGAGAGCCTTTTTTGGTCATGATTCCCTTGAAGTTCTCATGGATCTTTACTTTTAAAAAACCTTTATCTTCTATCTTAAAATCAATACTAAATTTTGGTTCTAAGGCAAAATGATGGTAAATGCTAGACAATTGTAGTTGTAACTTGCCCAAGTTTACACTGCTACAATGTATCTTAGGACAAATTCAAACCAAGGACCCCTCATCTCTCCTGACTCTTATCCAATGAGCTATCTTGCTGACCTAATCCTTAAGTAGTTGATGATAGTTAAATCATGCACAGTTGATCCTTGTACACTATTGTTGTTACTATCTACAACATTCTCCTAGTTCTATTCTTTTCACTTTAAAAGAAAAAAAATCTTACATTCTGTCTTAGAATTGATAGTAAGTATTGGTTCCAAGGCAGAAGAATGCTAAGGGCTAGGCAATTGAGGTCAAGTGATTTGCCAAGGGTTATAAAGTTAGGAAATGTCTGAGACCAGATCTGAAGCCAGAACGTCCTGTCTTTAGGCTTGACTTCCCATATACTGAACCACCTAAATACTCCTGTTCATTTTACTTTGGATCACTTCTTATTAGTCTTTTCAAGTTTTTGTGATCATGATGTTTGTTGTTTCCTATGAAGCAATGATATCCCATTACAATCATATACTACAATTTGTTCTACCATTCAACAATCGATGGACATCACCTCAGTTTCCTGTTCTTTGCCACCACAAAAAAAGAACTGCTATAAATATTTTTGTACAAGTTGGTCCTTTTCCATATATAAATGAATAAAATATTATGCTGTAAGAAATGATAAAAGGGATACTTTTTGAGAGCTTTGGGGAAACTTACATGAACTGATTCAGTGAAGTGAGCAGGAAAAAATTATACAATAATTGCAACATTGTAAAGGCAAAAAATATTTTAAAAGACTTAAAGCAGCTCAATGATGATTAAAAATTCTAGATAGAAAACTGATGGATTCAGTATATGGATGACGATACCTATTTTTGGATATTGACAATGTGGATGATTTTTTTCTTGACTATACATTTGTTACAAAATATTTGTCTTTTTCTTTATTTTCGATGTCAGGGGAGATGAGAGGGACAGAAGATGATTTTTGTTGATTAAAAATAAAGAGACTATTGAAGCAGGTGCTCATTTTCTTTGCAATTTATGATCTCAAAGAGTTGTCTATTGCACTGAGAATTTAAGTAACCTGCCCATCGTTATGTATCTCATATGCATCAAGAGAATTGCTTTCAGTGGCAGGAAGGCTTTGGTTTCTATGCCACCTCAGAAGATTCTTATCAGCAATGTTTAAAGTATGAGAGAAACAAGTCTTAGGTGGTATTTTGATTGTTCGTTAAGTCAACAAGGATTTATTAAACACCTACAATGAGCCATAGATGTACTGTGCTAAGTTTAGGAGATACAAAGACCAAAGTGAAACAATCCTTGCCCCCAAGGAACAGATGAAATGATGTGTGTATTTATATATACAGAGACACACATGTTAGGAAGCTGATGTTCAGGGTCCCAGAGGGATAAGAAGAATGAGATGTGGGAGGAAGAATGAAATGAGACAAAGCTGGAATCAGAAGGACCACTGAAGCTGTGAGTTATCAGGGGCAAGGTTGATTGAGAATAGCTACTATTTTATAGAGTCAAACATGCTGGAGTATGCACTGGTTTCTACGTACACAATAAAGATAATGATTGATAAAGAGATGCAATGCAATCTGTTTACATCATGGAGTCTACACAAATATTTCTATAGCATAATAAATCAACATATAACAGCCTAGATTAGATTCTCAAGGAAATGCATACCTCAGTGATTTTGTGCTACAGGGCTCAGGGTGAAAAGGCAAGATATGTGACAAACTTCAGCTGCATTATGACCGAGAGCTGTGCTCGATAGACCTCAGGCTGTGCCTTATAGACCTCAGGCTGTGCCTTCCACATCTGCTCCCTTTTAATTTAAAATTTACAAGCTCTATGAATAGAATCTATACAGTGATAATAATGACAGTTAATATACTTGATGTTATACAAGCCTAGTTACCTACCTACCTACCTATACTAGATAATATACCTAGTTACCTTGATAACATTGCAAATCATCATTACATATGGAACAAAAACACAAAACTTTACATAGCTATAGGCTACATTTTCCAAAGTAGATGAACAATAATATGTTGGATGGGGTCCCCTGGAATATCTGGGCTGGGGTTAAAACAGAGGGTGAGACA
This sequence comes from Monodelphis domestica, assembly GCF_027887165.1. NCBI lineage: Eukaryota > Metazoa > Chordata > Mammalia > Didelphimorphia > Didelphidae > Monodelphis > Monodelphis domestica. The sequence goes on from NC_077229.1 coordinate 426,780,206, forward strand.
GCCATTTATTAGCATAAGAGAAATGGCTTAAATAAAATTGACCAGTCAGTCCTGGGGAGGCTTGCCACCTCCAGGCATTGTTCTGCCATAGGAACTGTTCTTTTGGCTTGTCCCCCCTTGGGTCCTCAAGGTGGTCATTTGTGTTCTCTATATACACATATATGCATGTATGCATATGTATGTAAGCAAATGTCTGCACATGCAAACACAGAACATATAAATTTATACATTAAAATTTTGGGAAGAGAAGGCACTGGCAGCTTAGGGAGGTGAATATCAAATCAAGAAAAAAATAATTATTATACTACAGTCTCAAAATCATGTAAATTAGGGGAAGAGTCAATAAAAGAGTCAGTAGAGATTCTTCACAAGGTCAGAGTGGGTTTTTATATTCCTGCCCATCCTTTTCTACAGACCAATATTTCTATTTACCTGAATCATACGTGCCCTTGTTAATATCTACAGTCCTGAATTATGCCATAAACTAAGAGATTTGGACTACAGAGAACCCACTGAAAAGCTTTTGTAGCCAATATGGCTCATTTTCAGAAGATCAGCGACAGATGGATCCTTTATAAAACCATCTAAGTTTTTCCTTGATTATCTTGGGCACATCCATGTCAAAAGTTAAAAGGAAGTCCCTGCTATAATTCACAGAATCCTGGAACAAAGAACAAGAACACTAGAACATTACTCCATTTGTTACAACAGTTCAAGTATTATTATGCCCATTTGATAACAGCAATTGATTAAAAAACAGCTAGGTGGCTAAGTGGATAGGGCACTGGGCCTGGAATTAGAAAGGCCTGTATTTAAATCCAGCTTGAAACAAGTCACTTAACCTCTATTTGCCTTAATCCACTGGAAGGGAGAATGACAAACTTCTCCAGTATCCTTGCCATGAAAACCACATGAATGGCATCGTCCACAAGATTGGAACAAGTCAGACAGGACTGAATGACTCAACAACAACAAAACTGATTATTTTTTTCTCTTTAGAGAAGTGTTTCCTTTGTTTAGAAAGAAAGTTGCATTTGGGACAAGAAATCAAATCTACTCAACCATGAGACTCCAAACTGATTTAAATGAGAGAGTAGCTTTAACTCTTAGTGGAAGCAATATGAGATTTATAGAAATTACAATGTAACAAATCAAATATCTAACTAAGTACACTTTTCTATCATAATTTGGGAAGTAAAGGAAGATATCTGAGAATCTCTGAATGAATTCATACACTGTGCCAGTGACTACATATTTATATTGAGCTCTAAGGCTTGTCAGAATCAATAGCACTTCACCTTTTTCTCAGATGAACATGAGGAAACATTATTTTTATTTCATATTAATGAAACTTTCCACCATTAGTAAAACTTCTGTTTTGGATTTAAAAAAATAAGTCAAGCAATTTAAAGAAAATATATCATCTTACCATATACTCAATGAGATTTTAACTAGAGGAATATGTCCCACTGAAATGGCCCCTACATGGGGAAGGAGAAAAGGAAACATTGAGAAGCTAGTCCCACTTTACTGAAGAATCTTTTATTTTTCATTTGTCAAAGAGGCCTTTTATGAAAGTTTTGCTTAGGAGTAGAAACCACTGGTATTATTCTAATGCAATAGTGCAGAGAAAGCAAATGGGGGGAGATGAAATGAAAAAATGTTACAAAGTGATTGTTATAAACCACTGGCCTCCCCATACCCTGTGCCAAGAAATGATAAGAACTTAAACAACAGGAAGAAAATCCATGCCATTTGAAAATGGCTTATTAAAGGAAATAATAGCAATGGAAAAATCAATAAAGTATGCGATACAGAATAAGAAGCAATGATGCCTGGGGTAAAGGCAAGTATCATGTATTCAACAGAAAGAGTCATGGGAACAATAATAATTATATACATTTTATTAGGAAAACAAATAAATGCTTCCAGTTGAAGTCACTGATCCCAATAGCACAGATTGCTTTGGAATTATAGTAAGTGTTAAGATTTTATTTCTTCCTCCTTTTTTATTTAAGGTAGTCAGTTCAATTCCAAAACTATATTATCAATATCCAGTAAAGAATCTTCTGAGAAAATAAGTCATCTAAGAATTATATTGTCTATTATGCCGTTAGAAAGCCAACAAGGAATGCCCTCCAAGGAGCAATCTGGAGAAGTAGGATAAAATTGGTGTTTCTGGAGAATGGATTCAGGACATTGGACAGGGCTCTGGCTGTTTTCAGAGAGAAATTGAAGGCAACAGCTTGAAAATACCAAGAAATAAGTGAAGCAGTGAATTGGGGGATCAGAGAACAAATTGATGAGAGTATTCACATTAAACTTTAAATTTGTTCCAAATACCAGATCCATTATCCTCAAAAAGATAATCAGGAAAAACATTGAGAAATGAAAGTAGGTGTTTCTGATGAAATGTAAATTCCTTGAAAGCAAGGATTTTATTTATTTATTTTTAATCTGCAGAATGTAGAATGGTACCTGGCATAAATTATCAGAGGAATAGATGCTTATTAAATGATCTCTGGTGAAAGTTGTATGATGAAAGGGTTTCAAATCTTTTTCTACCTATGACAATTCAAGAATTCACTAAGATTCAAAGAGGATTGTGTCATCTTCCTCTATCACTAATCAGGATATAGATTGTATCCTTGTACACCTGAATTTGTTATCAATATTGGTAAAACCTCACTTACTTTTCATTAATATTGTTGGGATAAACATGATGTCCAAAGGGAACAAATTCTTTTAGTGTAGGCAGATGTCTGATTTAGTATCTAGTTTCCTAAATAAAAACAACTTTTGAAAGACAATGTAAGTAGTTCTAGGTTAAGATGGCTGCAGTGTAGAAGCAAGGTGCTTCCTCTCCTCACAATCAACCAATATAAAGTGCCTCAAAAGGACAAAAATATATCAGATGAGAGAAGGGGCTCTACTGTAGGACTCAGCCTTGATGGTAGGTTGGATTTGGGCATTTCCATGCTATAAGGGTATTAAATAACTCCCATCAAAACACAAACTGATCAACTCTTCTATTCTTCACCTATAGCACCAGTCAGAGCCAGCATGCCAGAATCAGAGCAAACATGGGGCAATCTCTAGGTTCTTGGGAGCTGGCTGAGAACACCACAGACTTACCCCTGAGAGCAACTAGACTTGGGAACCCAGGAAGATAAGGAACATGGACCTTGGGATCAGAGAGAGAGCAGAGAGGGGTGGCAAAGAGCAGAAGTCATGGAGACTCAAAAATAGCCTAAGGGAAAAACTTCTCTGTAGCTTCATACACAGAAAGCTTACCCTCCTCACTCAGACTTTTGTCTGGGAAGAGAAGAAAAAGTCAACAAAGCAATGGCCAGGAATGGCCAATAAATATAAATTTCAACCACCAAAAAGAACAAAAAAAAAGGCTTTGACCCAGGATAATTTTTATGAAGAAAAAATCCAAAGAATGGCAAACAAGCAAACACATTCAAATCTTCCTCCCAAAATGGAAATTAGTCATAAGATTTTCAGGAGTTTAAATTTGAGATGATGAATCAGATGAGAAAGATAGAAGAAACTTAGAAAGAAAACTGGGAAATAGTTCACAAAGAAAATAACAGTTTAAAAGGAAGAAACTCCCAATTGGAAAAAGAAATCTAGAAATCAAATGGAATTATAAGCAAATTGGAGACCAGAATTAAACAGCTGGAAACCATGAACAGCAGGATAGACAAAATTGAAAAGGAAAAATAATTGATCATAGTTGAAAACCAGTCTTTAAAGATCAGAATTGGACAAGTAGAAGCTAATGATCTCACAAGACAGTAAGAATTAATAAAGCAGAGTCAAAAGAATGACAACATAGATGGAAATATGAAATATTTCACTGAGAAGATGATTGACTTGGAAAAAAAGGTCCAAGAGAATCAATTTGAGAATCATAGGCCTACATGAAAACTTGGAAATAAACAGAAACTTTGACATAATACTACAAGAAATTATCCAAAAAACCTGTCTCGAAGTTCTTCAACAAGAGGGCATTTCAATAGACATTGAAAGAATCCATAAATCACCTTCTACACTAAATCCTCAAAAGACAACCCCAAGGAATATAATTGACAAATTCAAGAGCTTCCAAGCTAAGGAGAAGGTATTGCAAGCCAGTAAAAGACAATTCAGATATCAAGGAGAACCAAACAGTATTACACAGAATCTGGCAACTTCCACACTAAAGGACCACAAGACTTGGAAAACAATTTTAGAAAGGCAAGAGAATTGGGTCTACAACCAAGGATCACATACCCATCAAAAGTGACTATATACTTACAGGGGAAATTATGACCATTCAACAAAATAGATTTCTAAGTATTTGTAAAGAAAAGACCAGAACCAAAGAGAAAGTTTGATATCCAAACACAAAAATTAAGATAAATATGAAAAGGTAAATAAGAAAGAGATGGGAAAGAAAAAAATATTACTTTTTTTTCTTTATGGGCTTCAGAAAGGTCAAATTGTTTGTATTCCTATATAGAAAAATGGCATTTGTAAATCTCAAATATTGTATTCACTATCATAGTAGTTAGAAGAATTATTCATACGTAGAGGTTAGGCTACTAAGTGGTTTAAGATGATATGCAAAAAAGATGGGTGGGGGAATAGAAGATAGTACCAGGAGAAACTTTAAGAATAACAAAAACAGGATAATCTATACCACTCAAAGATGTGCATGAGAGGGGAGGGGAAGAATACTATTATAAGAAGGAGAGGAAGAGAGTGCTAATAGGTTATACATAAACTATACTCTCAGTGGGAGTCAATTCTGAAAGGGAAGAGTATCTAGATACATTGAGTTATAGAATTCTATCTACCCCTTTAGGGAAGTTGAGAGGGAAAAACCAAGAGAGGTAGTGGGACAGGGAGTACCAAAAGGAAGGGAAAGAGAGGGGAGAGGGAATTTGAGATCCTAAAAAAATTAAGAGGGGAATAAAAAGGGAGGGGGTGGGAAGGGAAGTAAAATAAGGGTGAGGATAAGGGGGACTTATTAAAAACAAACCACTGGTTTAAAAGGAAAATAGTAAACAAAGAAAGGGCAGAACTGGGAGAGGATATCAAAATGTTGGGGAATAAACAGGTGCTAATCATAATTCTGAATTTGAATGGTATGAACTCACCCATAAAAAGGAAACAAATAGCAGAGTGTATTGGAAACCAGAATCCTGCCATATTTTGTCTACAAGAAACACACATGAGGCAGGTAGACACACATAGGGTAAAGGTAAAAGACTGGAGCAAAATCGATTGGACTTCAACTGAGGAAAAGAAGACAGGAGTCACATTAATGATATCTGACAAAGTCAAAGTAAAAATAGATCTAATTAAAAGAGATAGGGTGGGTAATTATATCCTGATAAAAAATAGTATAGATAATAAGGAAATAACAGTACTCAACATGTATGCACTAAATGGTATAGCAATCAGATTTTTAAAGGAGCAAATATTGGAGCTCAAGGAGGAATTAGATAGTAAAACTATACTAGTGGGAGACCTAAACCTTCCTCTATGAGATCTAGATAAATCAAACCAAAAATAAATAAGAAAGAGGTAAGAAGTGTGAATGAAATATTAGGAAAATTAGAGTTAATAGACATATGGAGAAAAATAAATAGGGACAAAAAGTAATATACCTTCTTTTCAGCAGCACATGATATATTCACAAAGATTGACAATGCACTATGGCATAAAACATGGCAAACAAAGGGAAAAAGCAGAAATAATAATTGCAACCTTTTCAGATCACAATGCAATAAAATAATTATTAGCAAGGATACATGGAGGCAAATCAAAAATTAATTAGAAATTAAATATATTTCTCCAAAATCATTTAGTAAAAGAACAAATCATAGAAACAATAATTTTGTTGAAGAAAATGACATTGATGAGACATCCTATCAAAATGTATGGGATGCAGTCAAAGCAGTACTTGGGGGGGGGATTTATACCTTGAGGGCATATATTAACAAATAGGAGATGGAAGAGGTCAATGAATTGGGCTTGCAAATTAAAAAATTAGAAAGAGAACAAATTAAAAATCCCCCAATAAAAAATGAATTAGAAATTCTCTAAATTAAAGGAGAAATTAATAAAATTGAAAGTAAAAAAAAACTATTGAATTAATAAATAAGACTAGAAGCTGGTACTTTAGAAAAGACAAATAAAATAGACAATGTACTGGTTAATCTAATGAAAAAGGAAAGAAGAAAACCAAATTAACAGTATCAAAGATGAAAAGAGAGATCTTACCTCTAATGAAGAGGAAATTAAGGCAATCATTAAAACCTATTTTGCCTAATTATATATCAATAAATATAGCAATCTCGATCATATGGATGAATATTTACAAAAATATAAATTGCCTATATTAACAGAAGAAGAAATAGAATACTTAACACCATATTGGAAAAAGAAATTGAACAAGTCATCAAAGAATTCCCTAAGAAAAAATCTCCAGGGCCAGATGGATTCACAAGTGAATTCTATCAAACATTTAAAGAACAAGTAAACCCAATTCTACCCCAAACTATTTGACAAACTAAGCAAAGAGGGAGTTCTACTAAATTACTTTTAAGATACAAATATGGTACTGATTCTAAAGCCAGGAAGATTAAAAAAAAAACAGAGAAAGAAAACTGCAGGCCAATCTCCTTAATGAACATAGATGCAAAAATCTTAAATAGAATACTACCAAAAAGTCTCCAGCATGCGGTCACAAGATTTGTTCATTATGATCTGGTTTCCATTAAAAGGAATTCAAGGATGGTGCAATATTAGGAAAACCATTCATATAATTGTCCATATTAACAAGGAAACCAACAAAAATCACATGGTCATCAGAATAGATGCAGAAAAAGCCTTTGTCAAAATACAACACTAATCCCTAGTAAAAATGTTAGAAAGTATAGGAATAGAAGTACCTTTCTTAAAAATGATAAATAGCATATATCTAAAACCATCAGCAAACATTATCTGCAATGGGGATAAATTAGACACCTTCCCAATAAGATCAGGAGTGTAACAAGGATGTCCATTATCATCTCTATTATTTAACACTATATTAGAAACACTAGAAGTAGCAATTAGAAAAGAAAAAAGAAATTGAAGGTATTAAAATAGGCAATGAGGAGACAAAGCTATCACTCTTTGAAGATGATGTTCTACTTAAAGAATCTTAGAGAATCAACTAAAAGGCTAATGGAAATAATCAACAACTTTAGCAAAGTTGCAGGATACAAAAATAAACCCTCATAAATCATCAGCATTTCTATGTATTTCCAACACAACTCAGCAGTTTCCAGTGTTCCAACCCAACTCAGTTAGAAAGAGAAAATTCCATTTAAAATAACCCTACACAATATAAAATACTTAGGAATCAATTTGCCAAGATAAATACTGGAATTATATGAATACAACTACAAAACACTTTCCAAAAAAATTAAAATTAGATCTAAGCAATTGGAAAAAAAAAACATTAATTGCTCATGGGTAGGATGAGCTAACATAATAAAAATGACAATCTTACCCAAATTAATTTACTTAGTCAGTGCCATATCTATCAAACTACCCAGAAACTTTTTAATGAATTAGAAAAATAATAAAATTCATTTGGAAGAACAAAAGATCAAGAATATCAAGGGAAATAATGAAAAAAATGTGAAGATGTGGGATGGGCTAGAAGTACCAGATCTTAAACTGTACTATAAAGCAGTGGTCATCAAAATAATATGGCACTAGTTAAGAGACAGAAGGATCAGTGGAAGGAACTTGGTATAACTGACCTCAGCAAGACATTGTATGATAAACCCAAAGATCCCAGCTTTTGGAAAAAAAAATCCACTATTTCACAAAAACTGCTGGGAAAATTGACAAACAATATGGGAGAGATTAGGTTTAAATCAACATGTTACCCCCTACACCAAGATAAACTCAGAATGGGTGAATGACTTGAATATAAAGAAGGAAACTATAAGAAAATTAAATGAACAGAGAATAGTATACCTTTCAGATCCTTGGGAAAAGAAAGATTTTAAGACCATGCAAAAATTAGAAAAAATTATAAAATGTAAAATCAATAACTTTGATTACACTAAATTAAAAAAAATTTGTACAAACAAAACCAATGCAACCAAAATTTGAAGGGAAGCAACAAAAAATTGGGAAAAAATCTTTATAACAAAAAACTATGACAATGGTCTAATTACTCAAATATATTAGGAGCTAAATCAATTGTACTAAAACCTAGCCATTCCCCAAATAATAAATGGACAAGGGACATAAATAGTCAATTTTCTGATAAAGAAATCAAAATTATCAATAAGCATATAAAAATGTTATGAATCTCATAATTAGAGAAATGCAAATCAAAATAATTCTGAGGCACTACCTCATACCTAGCAGATTGACTAACATGAAAAAAAGGTAAGTAATAAATGTTGGACGTGATGTGGCAAAATTGGGAAATTAATACATTGCTGGTTGACAATTTGGAACTAAGCTCAAAGGGCTTTAAAAGATTGTCTGCCTTTTGATACAGCCATACCACTGCTGGGTTTATACCTCAAATATAATAAGGGAAAAGACTTGTACAAAAATATTTATAACTACATTCTTTCTAGTGGCAAAAAATTGGAAAATGAGTGGATGCCCTTCAATTGGGGAATGGCTAAGCAAATTGTGGTATTTGTTGTTGATGGAATACTATTGTGATAAAAGGAATAATGAACTGAAGGAATTCCATGTGAACTAGAATGACCTCCTGGAATTGATGCAGAGCAAAAGGAGCAGAACCAGGAGAACATTATAGACAGAGATGGATACATTGTGGTACAATTGAATGTAATGGGCTTCTGTACTAGCAGCAATGCAACGATCTAAGTCATTTCTGAGGGATTTATGAGAAAGAATGCTATCCACATTCAGAGAAAGAACAGTGAGAGCAGAAACACAGAAGAAAAATAACTGCTTAATCGTGTGGGTCAATGGGGATATGATTGGGGAAGTAGACTCTTAAACAATCACCCTAGTGCAAATATCAATATTATGAAAATAGGTCTTGATCAATGACACATGTAAAACTCAGTAGAACTGCTAGTTGTCTATGGGAGTGGTGTGGGAGCAAGGGAGAGAAAGAGCATGAATCATGTAACCATGGAAAAATTTTCTTAATTAATCAATAAAATAAAAAAATAAGTCTAACAAATCTAGCAGAAATTAAATACATTAAAATAAAAAAAGTAAGTAAAAATCAAGCAATCTTTTTAAGGTTCTTTAATGTGACTCTTATAACTACATTTCACCAAAATGTATTTCAATAGTTTGAAAGTTTAAAACAAAACTTATCACTATATTAGAAGCAAAGGCTTCATTTTTTTCATTTCCTATCACAGTATCCAGAGTATAGTAGGTGATTAATAAAAGGTTATTGTTTGGCTGAATATCTATTATCACTGGAAAAAAGCAGGTCTCTGAGGGAACAGGAGATAAAGATTATGCCTTAAATAGATTGAGTAGTGCAAATGACCACTTCTTCACCGCTCAGAATGTTTTAGTCCAACTCTTCTCTGTTCTTGAGAATTAAAGGCAATAACCTTTCTTTTGGGGACTATGCCAGATATGAGTCATTATTTGATGAGACACACTATCCATATATGACAGGCAAGAAAATTTTGAATCAAAAACTTCCGGTCATGATAAAAATAGAGAGATTTCTTCTCAATTCATTGACCTATCTCACTTTCCCCCCCATTTTTCATTTCTAAGACATTGTGCATTATAAAGATGAAGGAGAGAGGAACCAGTTATTATAACAGTGTTATATCCAATTGTTAGAAAATATGAGTCCTTAAGAAACAAAATAACTTGTCTTATATCACAAAATAATAAAATAAAAAATAAGATTTAAACATATGGTGCCTCATGACAAATTCAATGTTCTTTGCACTATATAACACAGCATGAAACACCAAGTTGTAATGCCCTGGCAGAGTGAGCATAATGAGTTCTGGGACTAGGGATAATCAAGATAATCAAGATGGGCAGTTGTCTAGAGAACAGCATAAGGACATACAGGAATAATTCTTTTAATTAGCATATTGTCCATTTTATGCATTTTGTGATTTTTTTGTATGTCAAGAAATATTCAAATTTTGCAATTGACAAGCACCTGAGAATATTTTCAAAGCTGGAAGACTCAGTTTTCAAACAATGTTGAGATGGCACAAATGCTTCCTCCTGTTGCTGTTGGAAGGACATTGGAAGAGAGTTAATGAGCACCAACAGAATGAATGAAGACAAATGTTAACTTTTTATTTTTTACAATTTGCTCTATAAACACTTTTCTGGAGTCTAATAAATAGATGTACAGGAGAAAAGAGTAGTGGAATTCAAAGGATTCTCCTTAACAACCCACTCTACTTAGGTAATGAAATCTCTGCAATAGATCACAAATACCCAAACATCCCTTCTAGTGTCCTTTTTGGTATGTCTTCGGATGGTACTTTCATAATAGTGGTTGTTTCATTATACTTCAAGTATTGGCCATTCCATCCACTGTGGATGGTGTCTCTATTGTTGGGTGTAATTACTCTTTAATGCCTTCAGAAAGAGTGAAAAGAGTTGCTGTGCCAAAAAAGCAACCATCTTCAACAATAAATTCAATAAATATTTGTTTTGCCAAACACACCCACAGCATAGTGCTGGGCATAAAGAGGGGGGAAAAAGAAGTCATTCTTTGCTCACATTCTATTCCAGGACCAATATTTTAATGTTGGATCTCTATAGGTAGCTAGGTTGATACTCAGTCTTGAGTTATCTAGTCCATCACTAGTGTCATATTCAGTCTTTTTAATCTACTAGGAGCTAAAATCATATTGGATTTTCTATTGACCTAATCAAGACTCCAAAGTTCTCTTCAAATAAAGCTGGAGAATCAGAGGTGGACTAGTTTCAGATCATCTGAAACCACAAGGAAAGAAAAGTATGTTTACAGAGATATCTTGGGGATATTCTTTCAAACTTCATTTCATATAATATACTGATGATAAATTAAAGTTTATCTGAAATATAAGGAATGTAAATAAAGTGAATGGGAAGGAAATAGGCATGTGGGTTCCTTCTCATTTTTTTACATCTGAATCCCAAAAGCACACTCCTTAGTGTAACTGAGGAGAACATTTTACAAGATTAAACTGTTCCAAATACAGTTGGCTTTGACAATGGCATTAAACAATTTTTCACAAGAGGTAAAAGCAAACTAAATGAGCCAGTCTTCTTATGAATTATTGTAAGGGGGAGGGCCAAAGTATTATCATTTTGTAGAATATTACTCCAGTTTTATTATTAAAACAAAAAATATTCTTATACTTCCTGCCTTAGAAGGCAAACAGAATTAGATTTCAGTAATGATCGAACAATTACATACTTGCCAGTTCTGAATTTATTAGTATTTTAAATCTTCCAATACTTTATTTTTCCCAGTTACATATAAAAATAATTTTTAAAATAAGCTTTCTAAAATTTTGAGTTCTACATTTTTTCTCTCTCTCTCCTTCCTTTTCCCTCTCCCCAAGATGGTAAGCATTTTGATATAGGGTATACATGTGATATCATGCAAAACAAATCCATATTCGTCATGTTGTAGAAGACACATATAAAAATGGAGAAAATAAATTGAGAAATACACCAAGTACACTTTGTAAGAGAGGATGGTCAGATTCAACACGCAGAAGAGCATCCCAAGTGGGGGAGGAGCAAGGAAGAGAAAATTCTGAGAAAGAACAGAAGAGCTGGGAATATTCAGAGCAGTTACTTCACTTCTCTTTGGGAACTCCTCAAGTAGTGGTCTAAGAGAAATCTCTGAAGCAGAAAGACTTTCTGAGCATTTGACCATCTATCTGTGAACTCAAACCCCTTGGATCCAGCTGATGAGAAAAGGAATGGATAGGACTTTTATTATAAAGCCATCCATCCAAAGAAGACTTTCCTCTCCATCCCCTAAAGTCTATCCTTGAACTTTGTATTACAACCTGGGAAGAGAGAAGTCAAGACAGCTCTCTCAATTGACCTAGGAGGGTCAGGCAGGTAGCCTGACCCTTCAGGATTCAGGAAGGGGATCAGCCTTAAGGATCTCCTACTTCCCACTTTCCAGTTCCTTACCCAGTAATCTAATTTATATGTGTCCCTTTAGAATAAATAGTTATTCCTTAGATAAGTGCCTACCTCATAATATCAAGGGGGAGTGACCTGAAGCTTGGGAAGGAGAGCTATGCTTTCTCCTCAAAGAAGAAGAATAAATTTCAGTCCTTGACTTTACATTCAACCCAGTCTCTGAAGAGATACACTCTGTAATTCTGAAGACAATTAGTGCTTATTTTACTAAGGAAAGATAGGGGAGGAACCATCTATCCTCCCTCTCCACCTTCTTGTTCCATTCCATTTCTCTCAATCTCTAACATCAAAGAAAGCATAGTGGGTGGCTCCATTTCCCCATCCATTACAGCTGGCACCCCAGAAGATGGATAATAACAAGAATCCATTACCAACAGTCATACCTGGCAGTTGGAAGAGACTGGAGGGCAGGGCAGCCATCTTGGGGTACAGAATTCTAAACAAGCATATACAGGGATTAAAATAGACATCTTTGTTTCTGTAAAAAGACAACTTAATAAGAGGTGAACACAAGAAGAGAAAATGTACCAGAAAGAGATGTGGACCTTACTCTTGTTAGCCATATTGGCACACTGGTATTATTCAGTATTTGTTACCATTACAAACATGGTTAATGATATGATTGGGGCTGAAGTCAACATCACTAAACATTGGGACCAAATATCAGTGGAAACATCCACACTATGGCCAGCCTTTCCTACTGTCTATGATAAAATCATGATGCTATGGCAATTATACAACACTATTAGAAAAGGATGGGTGGAAAGAATAAACAGAGAATTAAAAACTGCAGTGGGAAAATTATGTGCACAAACACAGCTAAAATGCACAGAAGTTCTCCCACTGGCACTGTTCCACCTGAGAAAGAAACCCAGAGGAGATCTGCATATATCCCCATATGAAATATTGTTTGGAAAGCCTCTTTTGCATGGCAGGACTGCCAAGCCATTTTACATTTCCATGCTAGGAGGAGAATGCCAATTACACACCTATCTGACAGAGACACAATATAGGCTGAAAGAACTGAGAAGCCTAGGATCGATGGTGCAAAGAATACCATTAGACTTTGCACTATACAACCTCAGCCCAGGAGATAGGGTGTATGTGAAAAATTTCACTAGAACCACAGCAACAGAGCCAAAGTGAAATGGATCATTCCAAGTTGAGATCACAACACCTACTTATTCAAAGTCATAGGGAAAGAATCGTGGTACCATGCTTCTCATGTCAAACACCACTTTGCCCCAACTAGCCCTGATGAAAATGAAACAGAAAATGCTCCAGATCATAGACAAGATGCTCAAACCCAAAGAGAAATCAAACAACATATGCATTGCCCTATAGAAAGTGATGCTGAAATATAAATAATAACTGCAAGAAAGATGGACTATAATCCAAAAAGAATAACATAGCTAGCTCTCCATCTCAACCCTCACTCAATCTAAATCACACTACAAGAACATGACATACATTCGTACATGTAAAACAAACAAGATAAACATCATAAAAAGTCTTATTCACACTCACACAATATGAATCAATCTTATACACACTCACACAATGGCAACAACTCTTACCCACTTGCATGTTCCTATTAAAGAAAAAATCTACAATTAAAATGAGTCAACCTTCAAGACAGGTTTTCTTGTACAGAGGAAGGCAGCCAGACCTGAGAATCCATCCAGAACATCAGAGACTGCAAATGGACAAAAAGAATACAAGGAAGAACTGTAACTAGGATTCCAGCATCAGTCTCTGACCTGAGTCACAAAAGGCTTAGCCCTGGACTGGTCTGACAACATTCCAAAGTATAATTCATGAGCAAGCCATGTGGTCTTCGTTCTGGGAGTTTGAAAAGAGTGGGCTGTACTTACCACACCTCTAGATTGTATGTCAAGAATTTGTCAAGCCAATGTAAATCCTCTATATGTGTTACCTGCCTCTGACGTCATTACATTAATAAAAAGTCAAGAACGACGCGACCCTCCCTCTCTTCCCCTCTTCCTCTTTCTGTCTCTCACTCCTACCTGCCTGCTGGCCACATGGATCTCTCAAGTGATGGAGAGCCAGCATACCTTTAAAGATTTTCCTCTTTATTCTCCTTCTTCCATCTCACCTCACTCCTGATTCCTTGTTCATGCATTCTGGTCAATTTCTTTCTTCCTGTATTGTGTGCCCAGCAAAGGAAGATAGAAGGGAAGTCTCGTCCTTCCACAACAAGTTATGATCTGGTGTCTATCTCTAGTCATCAACCTCTCCCCTCGGCTTATCTCTTCTCCAAATCATAATTCATTTAGTTATTCCCTTTCATGTAGCAATTGCAGCTAAATTCCTGCAGTAACCCATGAACTGTATAGGAAAAAGAACTTCTAAAAAGAATGTCCTGTGAGATAAATCATTGTAGACATTAACTTCACACTAAGAACATACATGCAACATGCCCATGAACTCTGCATAAGAAGAAAGAAAATAGAATCAACAGGCCACATGTGAAGAAGAACAATTGGCAAGTAGTAATTATAAATGTGTGTTCAATATTTGACTGTCTCTGTTAACTTCAATATGAATCAAAACATGCAAGTCTTTCCAGATTTTTCTGAAGTCATCTTGCTCATTATTTCTTATAGAAAAATGATATTCCATTACCATCATATACTACAACTTATTCAGCCATTTCTCAATTCATGGATGTCCTGCTACTTTCTAATTCTTTGCAACCACAAAGAACTACTATAAATATTTTTCTATAAATAGCTTTTTTCCCCTTTTTGATTTCTTTGGGATACAAACCTGGTAATTATTGAGTTAACAGGTATACACAATTTTGTAGCCCTAATTCCAAATTATTATCCAAAATGATTGGATCAGTTCACAATTCAACTAACATGACATTAGTGTCCCAGTTTTCCCACATTCCTTCCAATACTTTTCATTTTCCTTTTCTGCCATATTAGCCAATTTGATAAGCACAAGGTGTTACATCAGAGTTGTTTCAATTTACACTTCTCTAATCAAAAGTGATTAACAATTGGCAAATGGTTTGTATTCTTATAAATTTAGCTGTTATCCAAATATTTGATAAATGAGACCTTTATCACTGGTACTTGCTACAATAACTTCACCCCATATTTTTGTTTTCCTTCTAAACTTGGTTGCATTGGTTTTGTTTATGCAAAACCTTTTCCATTTAATATAGTCAAAATTATTCATTTCACATCTTATAATGCTTTCCGTCACTTTTTTTGTCATGAATTCCAAGTTTATAGATAGCACAGGTAAATTGTTCCATGTTCCCTACTTCTTTATCAATTCCCTTGATATTCTTGACCTTTTATTCTTTCAGATGTATTTTCTTAGCTCTAGAAAAATATTGGGTAGTTTGATTGGTATGACATTAATTAAGTAAATTAATTTTGGTAGAATTGTTATTTCTTTTCTATTGACTCAGCTTACCCATGAGCAATTGATATATTTTTCCAATTGTTTAGATATGACTTTAGTGTTTTGTAATTGTCTTCATATAATTCTGAGTTTGTCTTGGCAGATGGACTCCCAGATATTTTATATTGTCTGCAGTTATTTCAAGCGGATTTTTCTTTATATCTCTTGTTGCTTGGTTTTCTTGATAATACATAGGAAGACATAATTTATAACAGCTTATTTTATATCCTGTAACTGTACTAAAGTTGCTAGTTATTTCAATTAGTTTTTTAATTGATTCTCTATTACACTATCATATTTTATACAAAAAGTAATAGTTTAGTTTCCCCATTGCCTATTCTAGTTCCTTCAATTTATTTTTCTTCTCTTATTACTATTGTTAGTTGTTGTTTTTACAATATTCAATAATTTTGGTTATAATAGGGTTTCTTGTTTCACCCTTGATCTTTTTGGGAAGGTATCTAGCCTATCCCCATTACAGATAATGATCACTGGTAATTTGTGAGAGGTATGATTTGTCATTTTAGAAAAGCTTCATTTGTTCCTGTTCTTTCAAAAGGTTTGTTTTTTTTTTAATAGAAATGTGTTGTTTTTCATCAAAAACATTTTCTGTATCTTTTGAGATGATCATATGATTACTATTGGTTTAGTTATTGATATAGTCAATTATGCTGATTGTCTTCCGAATAGTATTTATAACTCATGAATATTTACTAGTAAAATGTAAAAAAGTTGAGGTTTTTTTTTTTTTCTAATCCAATTGTCACTGAAATCATTATATAATAGATGATCTTACTAGGGCTTGCAGACTCTGTTATAAAGGTTATTTAGAAAGACCAAAAAAATCATGTCTATGTAAAGACATTGAAGAATCATACATTAAAAAAAGAAAACCCTGAGTCACTAATTTGACAAATATTTCTCTCTGTCATTATTTCTGTCTTTCTTACAGTCTATCTCTCTCTCTCTTAAAATTACACTGCATGCATATCACATTTTCTTATCTGTATAGAGGCAGTCTTCCCATAGTTCCACAGTGTAAGTTCTTTGTCATTAGGGGGCATATCCTTTTGACTTAATATCCTCAAGGCCTAGTACCAATACATAGAAAAATTTTCACCTCCTTTGGTATAAAGAAATCCTAATGGGAAAATCTTCTATATTAATACATATCTTCACTTTATAGCCCCTAGAAGTTGTATGGAATCCTATGAAGTTGAATAATTTGCCCAGGGTCATGTAGACAATATATAGACATATATAGATTGAATGTGAGTTCTGAGTTTCATTTTTGCATTTCTATTATTTTCTGTTTGTGTTCCCAGCAAAGAGCATAGTGTCAGGTGCTTAGTAGGTAACTTTCAATGTTTGATTGTTGATTGATTTGTCAAACATCTTCCTGGCTCTGGTGTCAAATTTCTATTTACTTTTCCATGGAGCATCTCACATTACACTCAGTAGATATTTAATAATTGTATGTTGGATGTAATTGATATTGTTATACTGTTGCTGTGAAGGAGAGAAATGCTGAAGGAAATGCAAGGACTGGATTTGTGGCATGGACAAACAGCTAAACCATCTTAGATATCCATGTTAAAAAGAGAATGCCAACTTCACACCTATCTAGTAGAAATACAAAATAGGTTGGAAGAACTAAGGAAGCTAGAATTGTTAGTCCAAAGGGTACCACTTGATTTCTCACTATACAATATCAAGCCAGGAGATAAAGTGTATGTGAAGAATTTTGTCAGAGAAACATCTACTGAGCTTAGATGGAATGGACCACTCAAAGTAGTATTAACTACTCCTACTTCCATCAAAGTATTAGGTAAAGATCAGTGGTATCATGCCTATCCTGTGAAACAACATTATGCCCACAATATTGATAGCACAACAGACTATCCAGAAGAGGCTGCAAGAGAAATATCAGAAACTGAAGTAATACCAAATGCCCTAGAAATAAGTGAAATTGTCCCTACAAATGAGATCAATGAGAGTGATGAAGAAGAAAAAGAATAAGGCACTGCACAAAATATATGCTAAATCTATATCTCAAGAAATAGCTCCATATTACAAAAAATCTCTGATAACATGTAACAAAAAAATCTCTGCTTAGATCAACATCTGAAGGTTAAATCAAGACTAGAAGAAAGTTTCTATCTCCAAATCTCAAAATCATATCTCCAAATCCAAATCTTGAATCCAAATCTCAAAACCATATTATTAAGATATTCTTGCAACAAATTACAATAAACTACATTGCATACACACATACCTTGAATCCAAATCTCAAAACCATATTATTAAGATATTCTTGCAACAAATTACAATAAACTACATTGCATACACACATACATGAAGATTTGCATAGTAGGATACTTATATACATACATGAAGACTCATTCTTACTTACATGCACATGCACACATGAAAAAATAAATCTTACATACATGCACATGACAATTTTACACACATAAATGATCCCATATGTTAAAGTCATCAGGGAGCACAGGACTTCAATCAAAGTGAGACAACAGGCAAATATGTATGCTGAACAGAGGAAGTCATGGGACCAGGTATTTACTTCAATCAACACCAAGGATAGCAAAAGAAATTTAAGATAAAAAAAACTTACCCTTCAGGTTTGGTCAGATCCAACTCCATTTTTCTAGATAGCTCTGCCTAGAGGAGAGGGGGTAGTAGTGTTCCTTGTTATCTGTTCCCTCCCTCCCCATTACCTGTCAAAAAACTTTGCTCCCAGGTTCCCCGCTAGTACAGTACTCACATATTCCTTTTTTTTTTTCTTTTAAATTTTTAAATTTTGGTCTTTTAAATAAAGTGTCCTTGTTTTAAATCCTGCTTTTTACAATGTTGTCCATGAATTTATTTTTCATTCTCTTTAACTTTTCTAGATGCTGGATAAGATCATAATCTGATTCTTGGTGATGAGTAAGATACAACAATGTTCTACATAATAAACTTTGTACTTAGTAATTCAATAAAATTTAATTGAGAGAATGGAAATTCTTTTTGTGTTATAGGAATGACATGGCATAAGAAAGGACCTTGGCTGTGTAGTTAGAAGTTGTTGGTCACAGTGCTAGCTCTGACAGTTATTAGATGTATGGAAATGTAGTTTGCTTTCTCTGAATCTCAATTTTTTATTGAAATCTATCTCACAGAGTTGAGAAAAAACATAAATAACTATAAAAATATGAGTTATTAGTATCAATAGTTATATTAAAGATAGCAACAAGTACTAATAAGGAAATCCCAAAATCAGAACAAGGGAATGGAGAAATTGTGTTTAATTTCCCTATAAAATTTCTTGTAAAAATATTGTCAATTCAGTTTTATGGAAAGAAAATACAATACAGTGGAGGAGTTTCTGATGCATTCCATTCTAAGGAGGTATGCCTTACATGTTCTGACATATATTCATGAGGCAAATAGTCATATATATTTTTTTATTCTCTTGTGAACAGAAAATGAAAATTACAACTGTCTTCTTTTTAAAGTTGACCTGATATTGTTGATGATTACTTAGGTTTTCCTTTATTTCAGAAGAGAGAGGCTTGTGTTTTTAGAGTCAAATTTTCCTTTCATAAATTATCTGAGGATAAAGACAATAACAGAAAGAGAAGGAAAGAGCCATAAGGTGAGAGTTAGAACAGAAAGATGGACAGAGATAATAAGTGACAGAGCCAGAGAGAAGAGAAAGAGAAGAGAAAGAGAAAGAAGAGTGGATGGAGGGATAGAGAGAAGGAGAAGGTATGTAAGAAGAAGAGAGAGAGAACGTTGTGTACATATTTTTAGGAGCATGTTTGTATTTTATATATTTTCAGGGATGTATGGAGATGACTGGTAAAACTGGTTCTGCTGTGCACAAAAAGCATATAAAGACTTGCATTGCACTGTGCTGTGATCTAGTCACTTTCCTTGTTCTAGATATGCTGCCTCTACTAATTAAGCATAATATTAAATTTTATTTTCTTAGACAACATAATTTGCTTTAAAGCTCTTCTAATCTCTGTCACATCTTTCAAAATAGCTTCCCTTCAAGGCTTAGACCAGGAGCCTTAATCTCCATGAAATTTTCTCTAATCTCCATCCACTTCTCAACTTCATGCTCTCTTCCTCAATTTAATGGATTATGTTCATTTGTGAACCAATGCATTATATTTATTTTGGTAGACAAACTTCATAACTTGTCCATCAGTAAGGTAGATTGTACAAACATAGTGTCATAGTTAAGCTCTGAATTGGGCAAGACAGAGAATGATCTTAACTGCTCATAGGAAAATATAAAGATCTGATTAATGACACCAAACTTCTCCTTCAATGAGAGGCTCATCACATCTTTATATTTTGCCCATATTTTACAGTAGTTATTATATGGAATCAAGCCATGAAACACAAGAGTTTCTAAAGAATTGAAAATGAATATTATGTTATTCATAATATTATGGAGAGATGCATTTTGGGTGTGAGCAGAGTATAATATGGGACCAATGTTGAGTGCTGAAGAGCAAAAATAAAATGAATTTTCAAGGAAAAATATAGTATAAAGAGAAATTTGGCTGATATCTAGATGAAGAGTGACAGGTGGGAATTCAGAATGCTTCACTTATTCTTGTGATGTTAGGAGAAACAAGGGAAGCCATTCATTGTGGTGGACAAGCCCTCTTTATCAAACTTTGGGTGAGATCTGAACAAGAATTGCATTAGATGAGTAGGTATAATAGATTCTAGTCAACCCTACATACAAGTTTATGAAATGATAGACCCAAGTATTTGTGTATCCTGCATCCTCTTCCCTGCCCATTTCCAAATCCAATAGAAGAGAAATATAATATGGTCAAGAAATATTTGTTTTTTAGCTTTGTATTACTAGCACCTAAAAAAGTACTTTGTATTGAGTAGTAGCTTTAAAATATTTTATTACTATTATTCATATTTAATTTGCTCTGCTCTGAAACCCAGACATATTTTAAAAGAATTACTGCTTAACTACATACATTTTGCCAATTCTATTTTTGTATAGTTTATGTTTTTAACTGAAGATTAGGAACTTACATATATACATTTTTATTAGATTTGGTCTATTATTTGAAGTTATCAAATTCATTTTAGGACCCAATATTGTCATATAACATATTAGATATATTTTCTAAGACATATTATTCACAAGGTCAAGAAAATATTTTAATACATTACACTATAGGCCTCCTTTTAGGTGGACTCTGATCTGTCAAACATCATCACTCTGAGTCTGACATTTCTCAATTCTTAATACACTTCAACTATCCTATTATTCATTTATATTCTGACCCATCCAAAAGCAGAGCACTAGAAGAACTATTGAATAATTAGATGAATTTAATTTATAGTTCTCCTATGAAATTCTCCTGATACACTGGTTCAATTATATGAAAACTGATAAGACCATATAAAAATGTTAGCTAGTCTGGCATGATATGTATGCTCTGGATGAACTGTGCTGACTTATAGTGACAACTGCTTTTTTGTAGGTGTTGAAAACCTATTCCTTTATAAATTGGACAGAATTTTGCCAACAATCACTAAGTTCACTGGTTGGTAGTTTCAAAAATTTAGCTTTTCCTCATTTTCTTTTCCAAAATGGTACTCAACTTTCCTGTTCTAGTGTCTAAATTTGTTACACCTTTCACTATGGTTTTTCCATGATGTTGGTTCATCCTTCACATCTGCCTTTTTAAAATCTCCATGGCTTCCTGTTCATCTTAAACTTTTTGAGGGCTGGAAGCTGCCCTTTCATTTTATTTCCTTTTAAAAGACCTTCATCCTATAATTCTCAAAGGGACCTTCTTCTTGTTGAAGAGAAGAGAAGCAAACTGCTGAATGTTGAATGTAACCAACCAGGGAAAGCATAAAGTTATCTTCTTTTCATTGCCTGTTGTCATTGTCCCATCACTCCTAAGCAGTGATCAAGGGAAGTTGTCAGGAAAAGAATATTGCATTTTAATGTATAAGGAAAATGTATTTTAAGGAAAAAACAAATTTGACACCTGGTCCCATGCTGACATATGCATACAACAGTCTTAAAATTGGATGATAAAATAATATAGCACAAATAACATTGAGGTCTGTGTGTTTAAAGATGTTTTGATTCAATGATCCAATAAGAGAAGATATTTTCATTCATTCAAAAGAAAGAAAGAAAAACAACACTGAATATGAAGTCAGAGTATCTGGGTTTGAATCTTGACTTTGTAGTGTCACCTCAGGTAAGTTATTTTACATTCCTTAGTTTTATTTTCTTTCCCATGTAAAGTGAGAATAGTAAATCAAATGATTGCTACAGCTCCTTCTAGTTCCAAAGTATTCAGCTGTATGATCTTAGGTTTGTAAAATATCATGTCCCCTTCTGGAGCATGTGAAGTGAGTTCATTCTTGATATGTCTCCATATCTCACCAGAATTTTCATGATACTCCTTGGTAAATTGAAATAACTGATGAATTATGACATAACATCCAAAAAAGGACAGCTACCTAAAGTAACAGAAAATCCCTATCAGTTAGCTAGGGTGATTGGAAGAGATTGGCATATGGGCTGTATGGTCAGTCTATTCTCTGTTCAATAAACAATTCAGGATGTTAGGTTGGTAGTACAATAATGATGCAAAGAGACTGAGTGATTAAATGACAGTATAGCAGCCAGGGTACATTTGTTTTCTGATTGAAAAAAGCCACTTTCATTCTATGTGACAGCTTTCTTAACTGTAACATAGCTCAGAAAATGACATGAAGTGAATGAGAATAAGTGATTGTAAACTGAAAAACAACTATATGCTACTATTTGAACTACCATTAAACTATTCACTCAATTTCTTGTCAGAAGCCATCATTCAGCTGTAGTGCTGGAATGTAAGCATTATTTATTTTCTGGTGTTACAATGCCATCTAATCTTGGGTAAAATCTTTGGAAAGAATTCAGAATTTCCAAAAATTGCCTTGACATTCAATGGCAAAATAAATGTAACCATTTCTTATCCTTTTTGTGATCTCATTGCTATTATTGAAATGTCCCAATTCTCTTCCACAAGTATCTAATCTTCTCTCAAAAAGCAGTACCCTTGCTTCCTGAAATAATAGGTAATATGATATTCCAAGTGTAAGATGTCTTAGGATTCCTTTTAGGGGAAGGGCTGTTCCCTTTGAAAGACTTGGAAGGGGACTAGAAAAAATGTAGTTTATAAAAAATAAAGAACAAAATTAGATGGAATCATTCAGAAAGACAGGTAGCTAACCAACATTTATTGTGTCCACAGAGTAGATGTGAAGTAATTAGTTATAAAAGATAATGACTTTTTATTTTAAATAAAGAAATATATAAATTTTATTCCAATGAAATATTAGCTCTTTCAAATAAGTCTCCTTGGAAATCTACATTTATTTCAATCATACTGTCATTACTCAAAACATTGTTAGTTCTCATTAGGGAATATTCTACTACATGTCCTTAGCAGTAGAAATTTGTATTTTTTGAAGCTCAATGATCTTTAGAGAGAGACAAAAGTTATTTGGGGTCAAGTTTGGTGGTTAAGATATTGGATGAAAGTATGTACTATGTCCCCCTTTCCCTCCTCCATGAAGTGAGATAATAAAACAAAATTTCATGTGCTGTGATGACAATACCAAAGGAAGAATGCCAGAAATATTTTAATCATTAAAATTTGGTGGGTCTTCTGGGTTAAGATTACCACAGAATAGAAGCAAGGATCTTCTTCTTGCCATCAACTGATATAAAGTACCTAAAAACTGCAAAAATCAAAATCATATGAGTGAAGGGGCTCTATTGTAGGGTGCAGTCTTGAAGGTAGGCAAGATTTGGGCATTTCCACGCTCTAAGGGGTTAAAATCACTCCTATCAAAGCATGAGCTGATCACTCCTCCCACTCTAAACCTACTGTGCCAGAGTCAGAGAGATACCAGTGAGAATTGCGACCCCAGGAGGCTAAAGAATGTGGAGCTTGGGCTCAGAGAGAGGGCAGAGAGGGGCTACCAAAAGCATACAGAGCTGGGACTGAAAAATAGTCTCAGGGCAAAACTGCTCTGTAGCTCAATACATGGAGACCTGGCTACTCACCTCACTCAGACTTCTGGGTGAGAAGGGAGGAAAAAACTAACACAGCAATGGTCACCAACACACAAGAACTACAATTTACAACTACAAAAAAAGGTAAGAAAAAGCCTCTGACCCTGGATAACTTCTATGGTGCAAAGCAGAAGACTATAGAGAAGACAGCAGAGGGTGACAACCAAACAAATATATCCAATAATTCCCAAAAAATGGAGATTGGTCATAAGCTCTCCAGGGAAGGAAATTTAATTTTCAGAACCAAATAAAAAATACAGGAGAAACGTGTAAATAAAAGTGGGAAATAGTTCAAAAAGACAATAACAGTTTAAAAGGGAGAATCACCCTCTTGGAAAAAGATGCTCAGAAATCAAATGAATTGATAAGCTAGTTGAAGATGAAAATTGACCTGCTGGAAGCCATGAAAAGCATAATAGACAAAATTGAAATGGAAAATCAAAAGATCATAGCTGAAAATCAGTCTTTAAAGACTAGAATTGAGCAAGTAGAAGCTAATGATCTCCCAAGACAGCAAGAAATAATAAAGCAAAGTCAAAAGAATGGCAAAACAGAAGGAAAAATGAAAGATCTCATTGAGAAGATGACTTACTTGGAAATCAGGCCAAGTAGAGACAATTTAAGAATCACAGGTCTAACTGAAAAAAACTAGAAATAAACAGAAACCTTAACATAATACTACAAGAAATTATCCAAAAGAGCTACCTTGATGTTATTCAACAAGAGGGCAAGATAGAAATTGACAGAGTCCATAGATCACCCTCTATATTAAATCCTCAAAGTACAATCTCCAGAAATGTATTTTCCAAATTAAAGATTCCAAGTCTAAGGGGGGGGGGGGGAGAGGTTTAATTATGAAAAGGTTGAGCTGGATTATTCAAAATGAAGATTGCCAGGAATTTAATTAATTCCAAAGAGATTTATTTACAATTTATTTACAAAATTTAGAAAAAAGTGAAGTTAGAAAAATCAGAGAAAGGATAGGGTAATATATCTAGCCTAAGCGCTAAGTATTTTGCTCTGACCCCTGGATCAAAAATAGGCAGGGGAGTTTAGTCCTTAATTGGAGAGGTCTCAGTTCTTGTAGTTGAGGACCTGGGGATGCAGGGGGCCTCTTGCAAGAGGATGGGTCTCTCCTGAGGTTAGTCTCTTCAGAAAATCCAGGAAAGAAGTCAGCTTTTTTCACTCACCACATCAGTTAAAAGGGAGAGATTCAAGGACAGTCTCACCAGGAAAGGCCTCAGGTCTAGTCAGCAGCTTCTTTGCCAACCTCCAACACAAACTCAGAACTCAACCAGAAGACAAAGTTCTTTCTGAAGACCTCTGAAGATCTCCCAACAGGAAGTTATAACTCCCTTAGGCACTTCCTGTTCCTTCCTCCACTTTTTACCTGGATAAATCATAGTCTAAAGTCTTGCTTTCATTGGGTCACAGACCTTCCGACTCAAGTGTAAGTAAGATGTTTAAACTTTAGGTGATTAAATATAAAACTGGACAGGGGACTTAATTTGGTCTTCAAAATCATGGGAGAGATTTAATTTAATCTTCACACAAGGTAAGGAGAAAATATTGCAAGAAGCTAGGAAAAGACAATTTAGATATCAAGGAGCACCAATGAGGATTACACAGGATCTGGCAGCCTCTACACTAAAGGATCTCATGGCTTGGAATATGATATTCAAAAAGGCAAGAGAATTGAGTCTACAATGAAGGATCACCTACCTATCAAAATTGACTATATACTTAGAGGGGAAAGTGTGGGCATTTAATAAAAATAAAAGATTTCCAAGTATGTAAAAAGAAAAGACCAGAACTAAATCGAAAATATAATGACCAAATACAAAAAAAGAGAAACATTAAATGGCAAACAAGAAAGGGAGAAGGAAAAAATTAAGGGCTTCAGTAAAGTCAAATTGTTTATATTCCTTGATGTAAAAAATTTTACTTGTAACTCTCAAAAACTATATTTACTATCATAGTAGTTAGAAGAATTAATCTTAGGTAGAGGTTTGTGTACTAAATGGTTTAAGATGATGTGTAAAAAAGAAAAGGATGGGGGAATGGGAGATAGCACCAAGAGAAACTTTAAGGAATAAGAAAAATACAATAATTTATACCACATAAAGATATGCATGGGAGAGGGAGGGGAAGAATACCATTATAAGAAGGAGAGGAAGGGAGCACTAAATAGATAATACTTAAACCTTACTTTCAATGGAAGCAATTCTGAGAAGGAAGAACATCTATATCCATTGGTATTGAATTCTATGTTACCCTTTCAGGATGCTGAGAGGGAAAAACCAAGGAGGGGGAAGTGGGGTGGTGAGTACCAAAAGCAGGGAAAGAGAAGGGGTAGAGAATATAAGAGACCCTAAAGAAAAATAAGAGGGGAATAAGAAGTGAGGGGTGGGAAGGGAAGTAAAATAAAGGTGGGGATTAGGGGCACAGATACTGGTATAGAAGAAAATAGTGAAAGAAGAAAGAGCAAGGCTAGGAAAGTAAATCAAAATGATGGGGAATGCACAGGTGGTAACCATAACTCTGAATGTGAATGGGATAAACTCACCCATAAAACAGAGGCAAATATCAGAATGGATTAGAAACCAAAATCCTACAATATGTTGTCTACAGGAAACAGTCATGAGGCAGGTAGACACAAACAGGGAAAAGGCAAAAGGCTGGAGCAAAATCTATTGTACATCAACTGATAGAAAGAAGGCAGGAGTTGCAATCATGATATCTGACAAAGCCAAAGTAAAAATAGATCTGATTAAAAGAGATAGGGGAGGTAATTGCATCCTGAAAAAAAGAAGTATAGACAAAAAAGAAATATTAGTATTCAACCTTTATGCACTAAATGGTATAGCAATCAGATTTTTAAAGGAGCAAATATTGGAGATTAAGGAGGAAATAGATAGTAAAACTATAATAGTGGGAGACCTAAACCTTCCTCTATCAGATCTAGATAAATCAAACAAGAAAATGATTAAGAAAGAGGTAAGTGCTGTGAATGAAATATTAGGAAAATTAGAGTTAATAGATACATGGAGAAAAATTAATAGGGACAAAAAGGAATATATTTCTGTTCAGCAGCACATGGTATATTCACAAAGATTGACCATGCACTATGGCATAAAAACATGGCAAACAAATTCAAAAGAGCAGAAATAATGAATGCAATAAAAATAATAAACAGCAAGGGTACATGGAGAGAAGGAAATAAAATATAATTAGAAATTAAATAATATGAATCTACAAAATTAATTGAAGAACAAATAATAGAAATAATTAATAATTTCCTTGAAGAGAATGACAATTAGGAGACATCTAATCAAAATCTATGGGATGTAGTCAAAGAAGTACTCAGGGGAAAATGAATATCCTTTAGTGCATATATTAACAAATCATAGAGGAAAGAAGTCAATGATTTGGGCCTGCAAATTAAAAAAAAATTAGAAAGAGAACAAATTAAAAATCCCTAGATAAAAACTAAATTAGAAATCCTAAAAATTAAAGGAGAAAATAATAATATTGAAAGTAAAAAAAAAACTATTGAGTTAATAAATAATACTAGAAGTTGGTACTATTAAAAATCAAATACAATAGATAATCCAATAGAAAAAAGAAGGAAGAAAACCAAATTAATAGTATCAAAGATGAAAATGGCAACCTCACCTCTAATGAAGAGGAAATTAAGGTAATTATTAAGGAATATTTTGCCCAATTATATGGCAATTAATAAAGCAATTGAGGTAATATGGAGGAATATTTGCAAAAATATAAATTGTCTAGATTAACAGAAGAAGAAATAGAATACTTAGTCTTATATCAGAAAAAAGAAATTAAACAAGCCATCAAAGACTCGCTAAGAAAAAATCCCCAGGGCCAAATGGATTCACAAGTGAATTCTATAAAACATTTAAAGAACAAGTAAATCCAATATTATCCCCAGACTACTTGACAAAATAAGCAAAGAAGGAGTTCTGCCAAATTCCTTTTATGGCATAAATATGATACTGATTCCAAAGCCAGGCAGATAAAAAACAGAGAAATTAAACTACTGACCAATCTCCTTAATGAACATAGATGCAAAATTCTTAAATAGAATACCAGCAAAAAGACTCTAGCAAGTGATCATGAGGGTTATTCACTATGATCAGGTGGAATTTATATTAGGAATGCAAGGATGCTTAATATTAGGAAACATCCACCCTAATTGACCCATATCAACAAGCAAACCAACAGAAACCACATGATTATCTCAATAAGTGCATAAAAAGCCTTTGATAAAATCAACACTAATTCCTATTGAAAACACTAGAAAGCATAGAAATAGATGGGCCATTTCTAAATATAATAAATAGCATATATTTAAAACCATCAACAAGCATCATCTGCAATGGGGATAAATTGGAAGACCTCCCAATGAGATCAGGAGTAAAACAAGGATGCTCATTATCACCTCTATTATTTGACATTGTACTAGAAACACTAGTAGTAGCAATTAGAGAAGAAAAAGAAATTGAAAGTATTAAAATAGGTAATGAGGAGACCAAGCTATCACTCTTTGCAGATGATATGATGGTCTAGAGAATCAACTAAAAGAGTAGTGGAAATAATCAACAACTTTAGCAAAGTTGCAGGATACAAAATAAACCCACATAAATCAACATTTCTATATATTTCCAATGCATCTCAGCAGCAAGAGTTAGAAAGAGAAATTCCATTGTAAATTACCTTAGATAATATAAAATATTTAGGAATCTATTTGTCAAGACAAATGCAAGAATTATATGAACACAACTACCAAACACTTTCCACACAATTTCAACTAGATTTAAACAATTGGAAAATTATTAATTGCTTATGGATGGGATGAGCTAACATAATAAAAATTAAAATCCTACCCAAATTAATTCATTTATTCAGTGTCATATCTGTCAATCTACCAAGAAACTTTTTTACTGAATTAGAAAAAAAAAATATAACAGTTCATTTGGTAGAACAAAGATCAAGAATAAAAAGGGAAATAATGAAAAAAATCCAGGTGTACTATTCTAGGGCATAGCAGTACCAGATCTTTAACTGTACCATAAAGCAGTGGTCATCAAAACAATATGGTACTGGCTAAGAGACAGAGGGGTGGATGAGTTGAATCAGTGGAATAGACTTGGAGTAAATGACTTCAGCAAGAGATTGTATGATAAACTCAACAATTTAAATTTTGGGGACAAAAACCCACTATTTGACAAAAACTTCTGGGAAAATTGGCAAACAGTATGGGGGAGATGAGATCTAGATCAACATCTCACTCCCTACACCAATGTAAATTCAGAATGGATAAATGACTTAAATATAAAGGAAACTATAAGCAAATTAGGTGAGCATAGAATAGTATACCTTTCAGATCTATGTGAAGTGAAATATTTCAAGACCAAGCAAGAGATAGAGAATATTACAAAATCTAAAATTAATAATTTTGATTATATTAAGTAAAAAGTTTGTACAAAAAAAACAATGCAATCAAAATGAGAAGGGAACCAACAAATTGAGAAAGATTCTTTATAACTAAAACCTCTGACAAGGGTCTAATTACTCAAATTTAAAAGGAGCTAAATCAATTGTACAAAAAAAATCAACCATTCCCCAATTGATAGATGGGCAAGGGACATGAATAGGCAATTTTCAGAAAAGGAAATCAAAACTATCAATAAGCACATGAAAAAAAGTCTCATAATTAGAGAAATGCAAATCAAATATGATAGCATGATAGCAAAAGAAAGTAATAAATGTTGGAGGTGATGTGGCGAAATTGGGACATTAATTCTTTGCTGGTGGAGTTGTGAATTGATCCCACCATTCTGGAAGGTAATTTGAAACTATGCCCAAAGGGCTTTAAAAGTATGTCTTCCCTTTGATCCAGCCATACTACTGCTGTGTTTATACTCCAAAGAGATAATAAGGAAAAATACTTGTACAAAAATATTTATAGCTGCATTCTTTGTGGTGGCAAAAAATTGGAAAATAATGGGATGCCCTTCAAATGGGAAATGGCTAAGCAAATTTTGGTATCTGTTGGTGATGGAATACTATTGTGCTAAAAAGAATAATGAACTGGAGGAATTTCATGTGAACTGGAAAGACCTCCAGGAATTGGTGCAGAGTGAAAGGAGCAGACCCAGGAGATCATTATATACAGGGACTGATACACTGTGGCACAATCAAATGTAATGGACTTCTCTACTAGCAACAATGCAATGATCCAGGACAATTCTGAATGACTTACAAGAAAGAACACTATCCACATCCAAAGAAAGAACTGTGGGAGTAAAAACGCCAAAGAAAAACAACTGCTTGAACATATGGTTCAATGGGGATATGATTGGGGATGTAGACTCTAAACAATCACCCTAGTGCAAAATATTAATAACATGAAAATAGGTCTTGATCAATGATGCGTGCAAAGCCCAGTGGATTTGCTCATTGGCTATTGAAGAGGGGCAGTAGGAGGGGAGAGAAAGGACATGAATCATGTAACCATGGAAAAATATTCTAAATTAATTAATTATTTAAACCAAAAAGTAAAAGAAATTTGGTGGAAAAGATAAAATTCATTTCAATGTATAAGGTCTGATGAGTTTTTATTTTTTTAATGTTAGCATTACTTTATAATCATGTCTTACAAAGGATTGTAGTAGGCACTTGGAGTAAAGAGGGAAAAATTAAACATAGTAATTAACAGTTTTTTTAGTATGATGGAATCAAAGAGACACATAAATAGTATAATTATATATGAAAAGGACCTTGAAGGCAAAGAGGGATCAGATATTTGTGCTTTTGTTAAAATATGGACTGAATTAATCACAGAATAGTAGCATCAACCTGAGAAATAAAGAACTACCAAAGTAATTATAATAATGGTCTTTAATCAAGGTAGGAAGTTTAATAGGGGACAACTCACAGAACCTCAATCCTGAGACTTCCACTTAACTACAGAATACAATGTGGAGAAGGTGGAGAACTTATGCTCTGTCACTCACTGTACTAGACATGGGTTAAACCAGTGATAGTGAACCTATGGCATATGTGCCAAAGATGGCACACAGAACACCTTCTTGAGACATGGGCACTACCACCTCCCCAGAGTTTGTTACTAGAAAGGCAGAGGGACTCTGTTAGAAATGCTGCCCTCCCCTTCTCCACTGTGCTTGATGATATTTTCACATCAACCACCCCTCTGCCCAGAAGCCAATTGGGAGTACCCAGGGTGTAAGGTGGGTGACTCACAGGTGGCAGAGCTGGAGAGGTATGGGTCACTCAGGTAATTCCCCTCCCCCTCTCCGTTGGTTCCAAAGACATTCCTCACTTCACAAACCCATCTCCCCAGCAGCTTAACAGGAAAACTTTCTCCCTCCCCTGTGTGAGGTAAAGGGGAGGGAGGGATATGACTACCACTTGGGGGGGGGTGGGCTTGGAGGGCATGACATGTAATCTCTAAAATGTTCACCATCACTGGTCTAAATTGAGTGGGAAAGTTCAAGATGCCATAGAGTACCTGGGAGCTTCCTAGATACAAAACATGAAAGCAAGAAACAAAAAGGGTACTTAAAATTTGATTATATCTGCTAATCTTATCTAAAGTAATGGAGGGGTGCTTGAGAGTTTATGGCTCAGTCTGAGACAAGGATCAGCAAGGTTTTTTCATGAAGACAAGCTGTCAGGGATTGGGGACAATATGGAGTTTCATAAAACCAAGGTGTCATAGGATTTAGATTTACAAAACATTTTGTATAAATCAGTGAACCCAACTTCTTCATTTTATAGGAAATAAAACTTTCCTCAAAAAGGAAATGATTCATCTAAGGCCATAGAGGCAATAACTACATAGCTAAAAATTAAATTAGAACTTTGTGGTTCCAAATCCTTTACACAAAAAGTGTTTTTTTTTTTTATTTGTCATTATGCTATACTGTCACAATATGGAAAAGTTGACTGAAAGAAGCAGACTTTTCAATTGCAACTTAAACTTGTATATGGTGTGACATAGAGACATATCAACCCTGAGTTCTAGACCCTATTCTCATCAATAATAGCTATGTGACCATGGGCAAGTCATATAATGTTTCAGTGTTCTGGACAATTCCTTAAGAACCTAACTTTCAGAAAAGATGTCAGTATGGATTTGCGAAGGAATTTTTCAATCAGGTGTTCCTTATGCTTCAGAAATAACAAATCTAGTCTTTATCCCCTACCCCATGATGTAAACAAGAAGGAAATATGGAATAAACTTTGCAAAGATCCATTTTTCCCATAGAAATGTGAAAGTAGGTTGTGATGATAAAGGGTAAATATCAGGGACATAGAATGAAAGAGAAAGGACTTTACTGTTCTTTCCAAAGGCCAAAATAGTTGTGATGGACAAAAAGTCCCCACAAGTCTCTCAACCAAGAAAATACACTTAATTCTAGGAATTTTTGTAAATCTTAGTTCTTCCTAACAGTCCAAGGCAGTTTTTCTGGGAAACAGATAACGTCTTCCACCAGAAAAGTTTACATAACCCTACCTGTGTTGAGGATGGCAATAGGCTTGGCCTTATCCCATTGTCTCAATATCTTCCTAGAATGAAACTTACTTAAGCACACAGAAGGAGATGCCCACTCAATCAATGATTCTCAGAATTAAACTCGATTCATTTTTCTTCACAAGAAGAATGTTTACAAGTAAAAAATACTACTTGTTAGAAAAGTCAGTGCTGAAATCAAAGAAGTCACCCCCTCTTACTCCCCCCAAGGGTTAAGATAGGGAGATCTAAAATCATTCTTGGGGAAGGAGAGAACCTACAAAAAAAAAGAAAGCTAAATGATTTAACATCCAAGAGAATTATATTAACTTCACTGCTTATTGAATTGAAGGAGTCTTCCTAGTTCCTTTGAAACTCCAGTCCTCTGGACTTCCTTTCTTGGAGTTCTAGAACTTATCTTTATGAGAAAAAGCAATATCCATGTTTCTCTCACTCTTGGTAAGACATTAGATGGAAATAAGTTTTGCATAGTATTTGTATAACCTAAAATAATAATTAAAAATTAAAATTAAAAGGAAATTTACTTAACCATGGCACAGGAATGATATTTCGGCACTCTGCTTGGGTAGATATGGCCCTCTTGCCTTTTATATTGAAACCAGTCTGGTCACCAGGGCAGGGTGTAGGGACTCAAATGATCCTGAGATATTTGCCAAGTCTAGATAACACTGATTCCATAGAGTTGGGTCTTTAATACCTTTAGGTGACCAGGAAGCCATACTGATATGACCTGGAGCAAGCAAAAAGCTGCTGCACCAAAAAATAAATAAATAAAAATTGAGGTTTAAATGCCTGGATCAATTGGATCCTGGAAATAAACTAGTTGTTTTTCAATAACAGTGCCTGAAACAAACACAGTAGGTACTTCATAAATGAGCATGTTATTTAATTGAATTGAACTTCAATTTTGAAGGGGAAAAATTGGAATGATTTATGTGGGGTATGGGGTTGGGGCAAACCCTGACAGAGAGTAACCTTTTAATTTCAAGAAAAAAATGCTTTTCCTTCATATCTTACCCTCATATCCTAAATGTGAAATGAGGCATGATCTAGCCACAACTCTTCTTTCTGATCAGGCAAATTGCACAGGGAAACAAAAAGTATCCATTTAGGCCGACATTTTTGTCCCAGTTTATAAACTTTTGGGAGTGTGTACCAAATGACCCTAAGGAAAGGAAAACATTTGGGCATATGGCTATGCATTAGGAGATACTTCTCAAAGCAAACATTATCTCTGGGGAAGTATAAACAAAAATGTCACACATAGATTTTTCTGTCACAAGTGAGTATTTTGAATTCTGTCCTTTCATAGAGTATATGTTGCTATTCTGACACAGCCATGTTTTATGTAATTCTGCTGTAGTCCAAAACCTATAGCCATTCTCTGTATTCTTCTTTGGATCATTTCTGAAATCTCATCTACGTTGGAGGGAAACAGCCTAAAGTGTGCAGAGGGTTTCAAGTGAAAAAAAAAGTCATGTTTCGAAATCTATTTCCCATTCTGTTGTACCTCAGTAACAAGAATAATAAACAACTGACACAACTGGTGCAAGTAATCACCTAATGGCAGAAGAAAATTTTGTGGCAGTAGTTGCTGAAAAATTAGAAAGATGATCTCTTCATTGAGCTGTCCTTGGAATCAGAACCTTAGAACATAATGACAAATGGTCACACGAATACTTCCAATGAATGACAATGAGAAATTTCCCTAGAGAGGGAAACTTTTGTCTAGTGTCAAACAATACAGGAGAAGGTAGACAATAACTCTGAGCCACAGAGAATATGGGTGTCTTATAGGGGAAGTAACTCAATCTTGGGGAGGATATTTTGGAAGAAAAAGTTGGGCAAAATGGAGAGGAAGGAAAAAAAATCTCCTAATTCCAAGAAGGACCCAAGAATTATTTTATAAGTGACAACATCAAGAAGGAGTGAAGCCACAAGGAGAGGAGACAATGAGGAAAAGAAAGATAATCAGGAATAGAAGTTTAGAATAAAAAGAAACTAGTGGAATTCACTAAATTTCACTTGACTACAGCTTTATTTCCTAACTGATCTGGGAATAATAAATAATAAGTAAAGAGTGGATAAAATTGAAGGATTTGAATCTATTGAGCAATTGGATCACCACAAAATGTGTGTAAAATATTATTGTGAACAAATATAAAAGGTGAGCAAATTAGTGAGCAAAATTATAGGCAAAAGATATAATCATACATAAGTGGATGGCTTATAATGCTGAGTTAAATAATGGTATTTTAAATGAGTTTTAGTGTCTGCCAAATTAAATGTAGGAAATCTTCAAGGATATTTGAAGGCCTCAGAGGTTTGAGAAAGTAGAGATAAGAACTAGACATTTGTCCATTAGCTTAGGCTTGAGTTATACATAAAAAATTAAAATAATATTTCTATTATCAAATTTAGATTTGCAAGGGACATGAAGGATATTCCACAAACACCACAAGAGTGCCATGTTCTCATTTTATAAATAAGGAAACTGAAACACAGAGAAGTGACTTTTCTAAGAAAATTAATAAACAGCAATAAACATCAGAACCTATATATGAAGCCATATCCAGATTTATCCTCTGACCCTAAGTCCAGTGTTTTCCCACTATCCATTCATTCAACAAGTCAACAAACATTCACTGTGAGCAAAAACTATGAAGTTTCTACCTGAAGTAAACTGTTAGTAATTAACAGGTAATTAATTCTTCTACTCTTTCAGCTGGTATGGTAAAATGGGAAAAGTGCTGAATTTGGAGAGAGCCTAGATTCAGGTTTTGGCCCTGACATTTTCCTCCAGTTTATCTCTGCTAAATCACAGCCACTTTTAATACTTCCATTTTATCATCTGTAAAATTAGGGTAATACAGTAGATGACCTCTGAAGTCTCTTCCAGATCTCAATTTTCTAATCCTAGAAATATCTTGTCTCTCATCAAAAATATGCAATGCATATATGTATATGTTCATAACCTTAGATTCCAGTGTATTTCCTCAAGTGAGTTATCAAGTCTGTATTGCAATAACTCTCCCTATGGCTTTTGAACTCAGCTAACAAAGATTGTTGAGCAAAGATGCCCTGCTGTCCAAATTAGTGCCTTTTTGGATGTATCCTGCTTCCTTCCCTATTCAATAGAAGATGAGAAGCTTATAAGTGACAAATCATTAAACAGCTGTCAGAAGAAGGATTTTTGAGCATGGAAGAGCTCACACGTGAGTTACAATTACAGTATTATGTGGTATTGTGCTCCATATGATCAGTTTAGTGGATGCATTCATTTAGGCACAAGGAAATACCATTTTTGGGAGTAGGGGGAACACTAGTTCTCAAAGCGTAAAAATCTCACTGAGAACCTGGTAGTTTATACTAATACCTCTATATGCTTAACTCTGGCCATTTGGAGATGTTACTTGTCACCACTAAACTGACCATTAAAATTAAAGATATGATACATATATAAAGCTTAAGAAGAGGTTATTATTAATTTTAATTTGGCACAAGCACTCTGGTGCTTTAGTATTTTCTTAAAAATCACAAGTATAATACTGAATTTATGACACTGAACTAAGGAAATGACAAGGGGAGAGTGAACGAGTATGGTCAAAATGGATATTCTGTGGATTCAGAACATTTTAAGGATAAGACCTGAATATACAATGAAACCATTTTTATTTGGAAGATTGTATGGAGTATAAGTGCTAATATACCTGTACACACAAATACTAAAACAATAAGTATATTCAAAGGAAAGGTAGGACATTGAGACAAATGAACAACATTCTTGGGGGAAGATATTTGAGAAACTGAAAAATATTTTTTTTTAATTTGAAGAAAAACACATGGATTTCAGTAATGCTTTGACAGCTCTATGAATCTCACTGAGATTCTCACTGAGCCTAGCCACCAATCCCACAACTCAAAGTCTATTCATGCAAGCCTTTGCTGTGTGTCTCTATTTTGTCCTCCCATAAGTGTGCCACATACTCTCCATTTAACATGCTGATTACCTTTTCTAAATCTCAATATTGCCTGAATAGCAAAGGATCAGGTGAACTTCCCACTAGTTACCTCTTGCTATAGGAATGGGCCAGCATCCTTTTCTCTCTTAACACCATTTATTAGTGATAAAATTAAAAAAGTTATATAATATTCTAGGGCTTAATAACATCTATACAATGCAACTAACTTGTATATTCAGATGCCATCACCAAAGATTACCTTTTTTAATGTATATTTTGCCCTGGATTCACACAGATGTGGTCCAGACACACTTGTGAAGGCTATATCACTTTTTAGGGCATAGTTATATATTTTGGGTAATATTGTCCCTTCCCAAATAAAAATACATCTGAAAAACCATTAATAGCTATAAGCCCATATTAATAATTTCCTATCGTTATAAAAAGTATGATAATACTTTACTTAAATCTGAAGATTTCTTGATAACTCCATGAGAAAGAGGTAGACTTGCACAAATTCTATTTTAAACCATAATACATCTGAAAAGTATGGAGAATAAAAGATTCCATGGAGCTTGCTTTTAATTATTTATATTTTTATATATATATTTATAAATTTTCTTCATTTCCTTCAGTGAAGTTCTACTTTAAAGATTCTCACTCAAAAAAAAATCTCCCATATGCATGTCTTACCTCTTCAATGAAACAAAAACAATATCAACAACAAATTCTTCAGTGACCCTTTAATTATGAATATTAATTGTGACAAACATCAAGGAGATGCATACTTGCCACTGTCAGGGAGTACAAAGTCTAATTTAAAGAGAATGTCCCTATAGATGGCAAAGACCTCCAGATGCTCATGTTTGTGGCTGACATTGAGATTAGTGCATCAAATCCTAGAACACTGCAGAACTGAATGAAAGGTTAGACAGAATGTCCAGATCTTTCCATGCTTTCAAGTATACACACACACACACACAATGTGTATATATATATATATATATATATATATATATATATATATATTACTATTTCTTTACCCATTATCTCAGTCCTATCCATGCTTTGATGCCAAAATCAACCCACACCTTCTACAAGTCATTTTTCCTGACTTTCAAAAACCCAACTTGACCTAGACCTTTGCAAAGCAAGATCATTTGCTTCCTGAAGCACTAATTTGACATATCATCAAATATTGTTTCAACTGTTGTTTAACTTTTGATAACTTTATGTCTTCTTTTCCCAATCAGAATATAAATCCTTTAAAAATAGGATATTTGTTTTAAATGTTTCTTAATATCCTCTAGTACCCAGTAAAACAAAGTATTAGAACTATAGACTGTAATTTTTAATGAATTGTTTTAATTTCATAGTGTATCTACATGATTATCTGTGAAAGTATGCCATTTTCAATGATAACAGTGTCACAATAAATTCCAGGGGCAGAGGAGATGAATAATAATGGAATTCCTATTAGTGGCAGGAACAAAGTTTCCCATAAAGCACTGATTTGTAAATGCAATTCATTTACTCTGGTTATTTGGACATGGACAACTTAGTTTACTTAGATATGTTTATTAAGGTTATAAACAATAACAATACAAACAAGTTAGAGAGTATAAAAATACTTTTAAATATATACATAGGGGAAGAATTCAGTACCAAATAAAAGGTGAAAGAATTACAAAATATACAATGAATAGTTTTGATTACGGAAAAATTGTTTTTAAGCTTTTTATTAAAATATATATATATGGTTAAAATAGAAAGGGAAGCAAATGTCCAGCGGAAAATATTTTATCAAGTTTTTATGATGAAGATCTAATTTCCAAAAAATATCAAGAATTGATTTAAATTTATTATGAGAACTGTTTGTTCAATGATATGTGCTCAATGGATATAAACAAGCAGTTTTCAAAGAAAAAAATCAAGATATAAATGGCCATGTAAAAATATTCCAAATCACTAATACAATTAAAGCAATTTTGAGGTTTCATTTAATATCCTTAAATTGGCAAAGTTGCCAAAAATTTAAAAAAAATCACAAATACTAGAGGGGTTGCAGAAAAAGTTATATTAATATACTGTTGGTGGAGATGTTAATTAGTACCAGCATTCTAAAAAGCAATTTGTAACTAAACATACCCAGATCGTTATATATTCATTATCTTTAGCACAGAAATGTCACTCCTATGTCTATACATCAAAGATATCAAAGAAAGGGATCTAATAATGTGTTATTGTGCTATAAGAAATAAGAAGGGGATGACTTTAGAGGAAATGCAGAAATCATGTATAATGTAATACAAAGTGAACTGAGCAGAATCAGAAAAACAGTATATAGAGTGAAGAATGTTGAAAAAAACAAGACTTTTAAAAATTAAGAACTCTCCTCTACACAATGAACAACAATATATTTAAACCACCCATGATGAAATATACTACCCAAGCAAGGCCCAACAGAAAGGTGAGGGATTTCAGATATGGAAGGAGACATATGTTTTTTGGAAAAGCCAATTTGTGAATTAGTTTTACTTGCCTATGTATTTTTAATAAGAATCCTATATTTAGGAGTCAGTTGGGTGGCTCAATGGTTTGAGAGCCAGGCCCAGAGATGGGAGGTCCTGGGTTTAAATCTGACCCCAGACACTTCCTAGCTGTGTGATCCTGGGCAAGTCACTTAACCCCCATTGCCTAGCCCTTACTGCTCTTCTGCCTTGGAATCAATACATAGTACTGATTCCAAGATATAAGGTAAGGGTTTAAAAAAAAGAATCTTATATTTATTTTCCCTTTTAGGAGTTTTCTCTTTAATGTCAGAGAGGAGTTTGGTAGAATAAAAGATTAATTATTTAAAATTAAATTTAAAATTATATTAAGTTCAAAATTAAATTATTTATCATCAAAAGCATTTAGTATTGATTAAAAAGAAAAAAATAGATTGGTAGGATAGACAAGATAAGGAAGAACCCCCATTCCTAAATTATTTGAATACACATTCCTCATTTGAAAAGGAATGCTGGGAAAACTAGGTAAAAAGGTTTTGTTATTTTGTCAATTTTATTTCTATAACTTTAAAAGCTTTCCAGAATGGTATTAATTTTCATTACCACAAACAATGTATTAGTATACTTCCCTTTCCCTAATTCATCCAACATTGATTCTGCCCATATTTTGTCATCTTTCCCAATATTTGGATATAAAATGAAACTAGAATATTGTTTTGATGTTTGTTTCCTTTGCTTTAGTCACTTGAACTATTCTTTCATGTGATTACTAATACTTTGCAATTCTTTTCCTTTTTTGAGAACTTTTCTCAATTCATTAGCCACTTATTTATGGGGAATGTCTTAAATTCTTTGATACTTGTTAATGATTCTTATGTTTCAAACCCCAATCATAGATTTTTGATAAAAAAATGTTTTTTAAGCCAACTGTTTCTGTGTTATAGGACTTGTGTTAGGATAAAGAAAACAGTATATCTGGAAGTGAAGATGATATATATGTATATATATTCATATATATAAAAGAAACTATCAATTTTCATTAGAAGAAAGAAAAAAGCACCATATTTATAAATTTGCATTCCTATTTCCTACTTAATCTAGGCAATTTATTTTTTCCTAAGTATTTTTCCATTTCACTTAAATTGTTAAATTTGTTATCATGTTTATGCAAAATAATTCCTAATAATGTATTTTATTTCTTCTTCATTCATGGTAAATTTACCTATTTCATTTTTGATGTTAGTATTTTTATTTCTTTTATTAATCATATTAACCAATGACGTATCTATTTTCTTGGGTTTTCCATAAAATTAACTCTTTTTAAAGAAAATATCATTGCCTAATAGATACAGTCAAAAGATATGAACACAGTTTTTGGGAGAAGAATTCAAAACTACACGTAACTATATGAAAAATGCTTTAAATTATTCCTGAAAAAAGAAATACAAATCAAAACAACTCTGAAACTTCATTTCATACCCAACAGATTGGCTAACACAATAAAAGGGCAGAATGCTAAATATTGGAGAAGTTTTGGAAAAATTGGGACACTAATAAAGTGTTGGTAGAACTGTAAATTGACCCAACAATTTTGGAGAACCATCTGGAATTATGCCTTAAATATTATAAAACTGTATTTACCTTTTGATGCAACAAACCACTATTAGATTTATTTCCTAAGGTGATTGAGAAAAAGGAAAAGAGTCTATATGTTCAAAAATATTTATAGCAGCTGTCTTTGTCATGATAAGGAATTGGAAATTGAAGAGAAGGGGGCAGTTGGATAGCTGAGTGGATTGAGAGCCAGGCCTAGAGGTGGGAGGTCCTAGGTTCAAATCTGATCTCAGACACTTCCCAGCTGTGTGACCCCGGGCAAATCACTTGACCCCCATTGCCTAGCCCTTACCACTCTTCTGCCTTGGAGCCAATACACAGTATTGACTCCAAGATGAAAGGTAAGGGTTAAAAAAATGAAATTGAAGAGAAGCCCATCAACTGGGGATTGGCTGAACAAGTTGTGGTATATGACTGTGATGGTATACTACTGTACTGTAAGAAATGATTAGCAGGTTGATTTTAAAAATAACATGGAATGTCCAATGTGATATGAAGAATGAAATTAGTAGAACCAATAGAACATTGTGTATATATTTATATATGTATATAGACATATATCAACAGAAATATTATTTACAAAATAACTTGTGTTTATACACCTCCAGAGAAAGAATTGATAAATAGAAATAATGAAGGTATAGTCTTGTGTGTGTGTATTTATGTGTGTATATGTGTGTATATCTTTTTATCTAGTGATGCCTTCTCTAATGGGGGAGGGGAATGAAAAAAGGCATTACTTGGATATTTTAATGTAATAACAAATAAATTATTATTTTTTTAATTTTCAATGCTTTATAGTAGGTTTTCTTTAAAGAGGTTATTCTTAGGTATGGTGTACTAGAACTCCAAGGATAGTTGTCTGAATTTCTTAGTTATATTAATATTTGATTATTTTCATTATTATCTCAGTGAAAAACTTTAATATTCTCATTATAGTTCCTGATTTTAGTAACATTCATTGTTTAAATTTGCTGTTTCGGAGATTTTTTTCCTTGGCTTTTGAAAATGTAAGCATCATGTCTTATTGAAAAAGATTTAGGCTGGAGCTACAGAACTGAGGTTTAAATCTCAACTTTGACATTTAATATCAGTGTGACCACTGATACTCTTTATACCTCAGACTCTTGGCTTATAAAGAGATTGATTGGATTAAATATCATTAAATCTATAATGCCATACTTTTGGGAAAGACTCCTTGAAATAAAGGAATCCTTTAATAAAATGCTACTACATACTCTGTGGATGGGAACAACAACTTGATAATCAGTCTTCTTGCCTCCAACTCTCCAGACCATCATCCACACAACTGTTGTACTAATGTTACCAAATCATATATCTGACCATATGGTCATCACTACCTACTTCAAAATCACTGGTACTTTCTGAATTCCGCCAGGGTAAAATATAAAATTTTTCCAGATATTTAAAAACTCTCTGTATTCTGGTTTTATTTCTTTTCATTCTCTTTCATGACTTCTATGGGTTAGTAGATCTGACATCAGTCCCTAATACAAGACATTAGAGTTACTAACTCACTGCCTTTCCATGAGACCCTCATGTTTGTAATGCACTACCATCTCGCCATCACCAAATAGAGTCACTAGCTTACTTAAATGCCACCAAAAGGTTTATGTGATCTTGTAGTTAGTGCACATCTTGTCATTACTTACTTGTTGTATCCCTCCAGCAGAATGTAAATATCTGGATAATAGGGAGTGGTTTTTTTTTTCTATTTTCATCTCATAATAGTTGTTTAGTACATGCTTGTTGATTTGAATTAAATTCAAAATCCTAATGTAGTTCATAATTTCAAATTTCCCACACAATTAGAACCTTTGTTTTTTATTCATTTTTAATTAAGCTTTTTTTTCTCCTTTACAATTTCTAACTCAGTGGGAAAAGAAACAAAAAAGCTAAAACTAAAACAAATTTTAAACCATCTTTTAACATACATGATTAAGCAAAAATATAATCTATGTTGGTCATATAAAAAGAATCATTATGATTATACAATCAATCATTTCTCTGTCAAGAAATGGGTAACATTCTTCATCATCAGTCTTTTGTAATTATAGTTAATCATTTCATTGATCTGAATTCTTATGTCTTTCAACATTATATGTCTTTACAAAGCTGTCACTGTATAGGTGTTCTCCTGGTTCTGCTCACCTGCTCTAAATCAGTTCATGTCTTCCCAAGTCTCTTCATAATTTTTCTGGCTCAATAATATTCCATTACATTTCTTCAACCTTTCACCAATTGATGGACTATCCTCTTAGTTTCTAGGCATCAAGTACTTTAAAAAGAACTGTTACAAATATTGTTTTAAATACAGAAATTTTTCTTTTTAAAAAAATATCTTTGGAGTAGAGGGCTAGTAGTGGTATTACTGGGTCAAAACATATACACAATTCAGTGACTTTGACAATATAATTCAAAATAGCTTCATGGAATGGCTGCATCCTTTACCTAATAGTACTTTGCAATGCCTATTTTTCTGCAATGGATATGACATTTAGTGTATACCTTTTTCATCAGCTTTGCAAAACTTCAATATGAGATGTAACCTCAGCATTAATTTAACTTGTATTCTTTTTTTTATTTTTTTTAATAAAAACCCTTACCTTCTGTCTTGGAGCCAATACTGTGTATTGGCTCCAAGGCAGAAGAGTGGTAAGGGCTAGGCAATGGGGGTCAAGTGACTTGCCAAATCTATTGGGTATCAACTGATAAAAAGAAAGCAGGAGTCACAATCATGATATCTCACAAAGCCAAAGTAAAAATAAATCTAGTTAAAAGAGATGGGGAAGGCAATTATATCCAGATAAAAGGCAGTATAGAAAATGAAGAAATGTCCGTACTTAACATGCATGAACCAAATGTCATAGCATCCAAATTTCTCAAAGAGAAACTAGTGGAGCTCAAGGATGAAATAGATAGAAAAACTATACTAGTGGGAGACCTGAAACTTCCTCTATC
Source organism: Monodelphis domestica (assembly GCF_027887165.1). NCBI lineage: Eukaryota > Metazoa > Chordata > Mammalia > Didelphimorphia > Didelphidae > Monodelphis > Monodelphis domestica. The sequence goes on from NC_077229.1 coordinate 426,823,631, forward strand.
TGAACTAGATAAATCAAACCAAAAAATAAATAAGAAAGAGGTAAGAGAAGTGAATGAAATCTTGGAAAAATTAGAGTGAGTAGACATGTGAAGAAATATGAATAGGAACAAAAAGTAATATACATTCTTTTCAGCAGCACATGGTACATTCACAAAAATTGACCATGTATTAGGGCATAAAAACATTGCAAACAAGTGCAAAAGAGCAGAAATAATAAATGCAAACTTCTCAGATCACAATGGAATGAAAATAATAATTAGTAAGGGTACATGGAGAGATAAATAAAAAATTAATTGGAAATTAAACAATACAATTCTCCAAAACTGGTTAAAGAACAAATCATAGAAAAAAATTAATAACTTCATTGAAGAAAATGACAATGATGAGACATCCTTTCAAAACATATGGGATGCAGCCAAAGCAGTACCAAGGGGGAAATTTATATCCTTGAGTTCATATATTAACAAATTAAGAAGGGCGGAGGTCAATGAATTGGGCATGCAAATTAAAAAAAACTAGAAAGGGAAAAAATTAAAAATCCTTAGATGAAGACTAAATTAGAGATCCAAAAATCAAAGGAGAAATTAATAAAATTGAAAGTCAAAGAATTATTGATTTAATACATAAGACTAGAAGCTGGTACTTTGAGAAAAAACAAATAAAATAGACAAAGTACTAGTCAGTCTAATTAAAAAAAAAGAAAGAAAAAAACCAAATTGACAGTATCCAAGATGAAAAGGGAGACCTCACCTCCAATAAAGAGGAAATTAAGGCAATCATTAAAAACTGCTATGCCCAATTATACAGCAAAAATATGGCAATCTATGTAATATGGATGAATACTTACAAAAATATAAATTGCTTATTCTAATAGAGGAAGAAATAAATTACCTAAACAACACCATGTCAGAAAAAGAAATTGAATAAGCCATCAAAGAATTTCCTAAGAAAAAATCTCTTGGTCCAGATGGATTCACAAATGAATTTTATCAAATATTCAAAGAACAACTAATCCCAATATTATATAAATTGTTTGATATAATAAACTAAGAAGGAGTTCTATCAAATTCATTTTATGACACAAACATGGTACTGATCCCAAAGCCAGGAAGGTCAAAAACAGAGAAAGAAAACTATAGACCAATCTCCTTAATGAATATAGATGCAAAATATCTTAAATATGGTACTAGCAAAAAGACTCCAGCAAGTGATCACGAGAGTTATTCACTATGACCAGGTAGGACTCATACCAGGAATGCAAGGATGCTTCAATATTAGGAACACCATTCACATAATTGACCATATTAACAAGCAATCCTACAAAAAATCACATAATTAACTCAATAGATACAGAAAAAGCCTTTGATAAAATACAACACCCATTCCTATTGAAAACACTAGAAAGCACAGGAATAGAAGGGTATTTCTTAAAAATAATAAACAGTATCTATATAAAACCATTAGCCAACATCATCTGCAATGGGGATAAACTAGAAGCCTTCCTAATAAGATCAAGTGTGAAACAAGGATGCCCATTATCACCTCTATTATATAACATTGTACTAGAAACACTAGCAGTAGCAATTAGAGAAGAAAAGCAAATTGAAGGTATTAGAATTGTCAATGAGGAGACCAAGCTATCACTCTTTGCAGATGACATGATGGTTTACTTAAAGAATCCTAGAGAATCAACCAAAAAGCTAGTCGAAAAAAGCAACAATTTTAGCAAAGTTGCAGGATACAAAATAAACCTGAATAAGTCATCAGCATTTCTATATATCTCCAATCCATTTCAGCAGCAAGAATTAGAAAGAGAAATTCCATTTAAAATTACCCTAGGCAAAATAAAATACTTAGGAATCTATCTGCCGAGACAAACATAGATACTATAGGTACACAACTACAATCCACTCACCACACAATTAAAACTAGATCTAAACAATTGGAAAAACATTGATTGCTCCTGGGTGGGATGAGATAACATAATAAAAATGGCAATCCTACCCAAATTAATTTACTTATTTAGTGCCATACCCATTGAACTACCAAAAAACTTTTTTTAATGAATTAGAAGAAAAAACATAACAAAGCTCATTTGGAAGAACAAAAGATCAAGGATATCCAGTGAAATCATGGGAAAAAAATACAAAGGAAGGAAGACTTGCAGTCTCAGGTTTCAAAATATTCTATAAAGCAGTGCTCATCAAAACAATTTGGTACTGGCTAAGAGACAAAAAAAAAAAGGATCAGTGGAATAGAATTGGGGTAAATGACCTCAGCAATACAGTCTATGATAAAGTGAAAGATCCCAGTTTTGGCACCAAAACCCACTTTTTGATAAAAACTGCTGGAAAAATTGGAAGTCAGTATGGGAGAGATTAGGTTTGGATCAACATCTCACACCCTACACCAAGATAAACTCAGAATGGGTGAGTGACCTGAATATAAAGAAGGAAACTATAACCAAATTAGGTGAACAGAGAATGGTATACTTGTCAGATCTTTGGGAAAGGAAAGACTTTAAAACCAAGCAAGAGCTAGAAAAACACACAAATATAAAATCAATAATTTTGATTATATCAAATTAAAAAGTTTTTGTACTAACAAGACTAATGCATGCAAAATTAGAAAGGAAGTAAGAAATTGGAAAACAATCTTCATTACCAAAATCCTCTTAGAAAGGTCTAATTACTCAAATTTATAAAGAGCTAAACCAGACATAAAAAAAATCAAGCCATTCTCCAATTGAAAAATGGGCAAGGGAAATGAATAGGCAATTTTCAATTAAAGAAATTAAAATTATTAAAAAGCACATGAAAAAGTGTTCTAAATCTCTTATGATCAGAGAAATGCAAATCAAAACAACTTTGAGGTATCACCTCACACCTAACAAAGTGTCTAACATGACATCAAAGTAAAGTAATGAATGCTGGAGGGGATGTGGCAAAGTTGGGACATTAATTCATTGCTGGTGGAGTTGTGAATTGATCCAACCATTCTGGAGGACAATTTGGAACTATGCCCAAAGGGCAATAAAAGACTATCTGCCCTTTGATCCAGCCATAGCACTGCTGGGTTTGTACCCCAAAGAGATAATAAGGAAAAAGACTTGTACAAGAATATTCATTGCTGCACTGTTTCTGGTGGCAAAAAAAATTTGAAAATGAGGGGTAGCTACCCTTCAAATTGGGGAATGGCTGAACAAATTGTGGTATATGTTGATGATGGAATACTATTGTGCTCAAAGGAATAATAAAGTGGACGAATTCCATGGGGATTGGAACAACCTCCAGGAAGTGATGCAGAGCGAAAGGAGCAGAACCAGGAAAACATTGTACACAGAGACTGATACACTGTGGTACAATTGAATGTAAGGGACTTCTCCATTAGTGTCAATGCAATGACCCTGAACAACTCAGGGGGGCCTAAGAGAAAAACCACTATCCACATCCAGAGGAAACACTGCGGGAGTAAAAACACCTAAGAAAAACAACTGCTTGAATACATGGGTCAAAGGGATATGGTTTGGGGATGTAGACTCTAAATGAATATCCTAGTGTAAACAACAACATGGAAATTGGTTCTGATCAAGGACACAAGTAATACCCATTGAAATTGCACATTGGCTGTGGGAAGAGTGGGTGGAGGGGAGGGAGGGAAATAATGTGATTATTGTAACCAAAGAATAATCTTCTAATTTGACTAAACTTATTCAAATGGGAAAAATAAGAATATGATATGATTTTACAATTTAAAAATGTCTTAAAGAATAGGCATGATTATCTGCTTTGCCATTGCAATCTTAGGACTATGTTATCTTCCATCTGATTGGTAGCTAAAGTATGCCATTTGTGTTGTCTCCTCAATTAGAATGGGAGTTCCTTGAGATTCAGGACTGTCTTAAATTTTTAAGTTATATTGTAAGTACTTAGCAGAAAGCTTTGTATATTAGAAGTGCTTAATAAATGTTTTATTTATTCACTCATTTTATTCATACACTCATATATGTATATTTATCTATTCAGGAAAGGATTTCATTTTTATAGATTTGAATCAATTCTTTATATTCTTATAAGTAACACCTTTATCAGACAAATTTCTGAAAAAAATGTTTTTCCCAGCTTTTTCTCTTCAAAATTATCTTTATTGCATTCATTTGTGTAAAATTTTGTGAGGTTTTTAGTATTCAAAATTGTCCATTTTATCTTGATACCTTTTATTAATTTTATGTGTGAGTTCATTACCTTAACATTGACAATAATGATTATTAATTGTGTATTTCACTACATTCTATTCTCTTTATTTTCCTCTTTTTGCTCCCATAAGGAAAAAAAGACAGAGAAAAGGAATGTGTGCAATATAATTGCTTTAGGCTTAATGTAATCAACTTCCTTGTTTCTGCTCTCTTTATCACACTCATCATAAAATCATAGGTTCAAAACTTGCCATTCTTTCCAATTCTGTCTTCACTCTTCCCTCTTTGAACAACTAATTTCTTTTCCTTCTAATTCTTCCCTATATCTATACTTATTCAGTCTTCTTTTTTTGACTTCTTGTTTCCTCTTGTTTTCCTTGAGTGTAATTTACTTTTCCAATACTTTTGTTTATTTTTATGTGCTTTGTACTCACAGTTGACCAATTTAGATAAAAATTGAGCTTCCAGATATCCCTGGTTACTTGTTTGTATAAACTTCTACTTGTATATGTTGATTATTAAATGTTTCCTTCTTTTTTCCCTCTCTTCTTCTTTGTTACATCCTTTGCTTCCCCTCACCTCATTTCCTGTCTTTTGTTAAAATCAGCAAAATATCAAACAACGAATTCTAGCCTTTTTGTCTTATTTGATTACAACCTCTGATGAGGATAAGATTCTAAGAAATCAGTTGTATCATGCCTTCTCCTTCAAAATAATTCAAAACACTATTCATATACAATACCTTCTACTTGTATATTTGTGTTTGCTTTTTATTGTTTCAATTGAATGTCAGGTTTGTATTTCAATAATTCTACTCATCTTTTGTCTTTTCCTCAGAAATGCTTAGAATTCCTCTATTTCATTACTATCTTTTATTTTTTCTTTTATAAGATTTTATTCAGTTTTGCTGGGTAAAATACTATTGTTTCTCATCTTACATTTTGGCCTATGGGAATATTAGATTCCATGTTCTCTGTTATCCTGGGATTAATATTAATTTTTTCTGAGACTAACTATTGTTGCTTTGTACTTAAGTTCTTCAAAGATGCTTCAAATTTTTATTCTTAGACTGTGAAGTTCTTTAATTTTTTTTCAGAGATGATCAATGGATGATTTTTGGGCTCAGTTTAAACTCTCTTTTAAAATATATTGTATTTGTTTTCTTCTTTCATAATTTCTTGATTACTTGTCTCCTTTGTTTGATCATACCTTTCAGGAATTCAAATGTTTCTCAAATAATCTTTACTTGGTTCATTTTCCAGGTCAATTGTTTTCAATATGAGGTAACTCATATGTTCCATTTTTCGGAATGATTTCATTTTACTATTTTTTGTTTTATGACATTATTAACATTTATGTTTTCCATTTTAATTTTCCTGTAATTTAGGTAATTTTGTTTTTACTTCCTATAGTATCTACTAATTATCCTTTCAAGTATTTCTTCCACTCTGCTCATCTTTTAAATTATCTTGTCCACCATGCTCTTTTTGGAAATATTTAACTTTTTTCCCCTTTTTATCATCTTTTGTAGGAATTTGAATTGTTCTAATACTCACATTTTATTTGTCTTTTACCCTTTATTTGTTAGTATTGGGAAGATTGGATTTAGCTATCTCCTGATTGTAACAATGAAGATACTGAGCTCTTCCTTTATAGTGAAGCTAGAATTGTAAGCTACAATCTATTTTTTAGATTTTTAACTACAAAAAGGTGTTAAGTAACTACAAAAGGTGAACTTAACAAAAGAGGTGTTAAGTAACCCAAAAAGATAAAATCTAACTGAAGAAGGTGAGAACTAAAGAATGGACAGTCCTGGAGAAAAGCAACTTCTATGATTGGTAGACATGAAAATTTAGAGGAGTGACACAAGAGAAAAAGGTCTTTAAAAAGAGAACGTAAAGGCCAGAAGGGACAACCAGCCACCCAGGCTTGGAGTGGACAGAGGAGAAACTGGAAGACAGACACCCAGACTTTCTTTTTTAAGACTGTCACTATTGGTGAGTGAAAGGCTGACTTAGTGAACTTGCTTTTCTCTTCCCCTGGCTGGGACTTAGAAATTCTAACTGTTATAAGAAGAAGCCAGAGTTCTCTCTCTCTCTCTCTCTCTCTCTCTCTCTCTCTCTCTCTCTCTCTCTCTCTCTCTCTCTCTCTCTCTCTCCCCTATTGTAAATATTGTAATTAAACTACCATAAATTCTATTTTAAGTTCTATTTACTTGAGTAATTCATCTTGGGATTTAGAAATTAAATCCCTGTCGACCACTTAATTAATATTATTCAGAGTCCAACCAAAATTAATTTTAACAGTATTTTGGAGTTAATTTTCTCTTCCAGGTTTGAATCTTTATTATTCCTTGCATCAAAACAACTTTTAAAAAAAATTTCTTTACTTATTTTTCTGATCTTTGATCTACAATTTGGGGGACTGTCATAGGTTTTATACATTCAAAAGCTTTCTCATCAGAGATCCTGCCACTTTATTCTTTGCGTATCAAATGTTGTCTTTATTAAGACTCACATAAGGTGGCTTGTGACATAAAGCTTCAAATTTTTAGTGAACTTATGTGGCAGGATCAAAAGCACAGTCTGATGTTTGCCTACCTAGGTTTTCAAGACTCCACACAGCTTTGGGATCTAAATACAGTCATACATATCTCTGGGTGGAACTTTATGGAGTAGTTGTTTTCCCTAGCCTCTATTAACTACCTTTTCTGAGCTGGCATCTGAGTCTACAATCTGTTCAGAAGAAATACTCTCCTGTACCCATTCTGGGTCCTGAATTGAGTCTACACAGAACAACCAAACTGCCAATTTCTTCTATTCTCAACCAAGGGCTGAATCCACAATCTGGCATAGAGTAATGTGGGTGCTTCTGTCCCAGCCCTGTTTGGAACCTTACAGGGACAGAATTTGTCATCCAAGCCCATTCATGTTCCACTATTCCTTCCCTTATCCATTGCTACTAGCTCATATTTGTGATGCTAGAATACAAATTTGACTCACTGTGATTTTATGGTTTCTTTTTAGATATTCTTAATTTCTAATTAACCTAAACTTCTTAGTTATTTGCTCAAACTGTAGAAAGATGTAGGCTGTAATACTTTCTTCTACTCAATCATCATGGCTTATGCCTTTTTTTTACTTTTTTCCTTCCTTATGTTGCTTTTCTAAGTAGATTGATCCTATATTTTTCCATCTGAATATTAACGAATACTAAGCTTCTGCAAGAAAATTGTTTTTAAATATACTTAAAATATTGCCACTGACTTTTAAACAAACAGACTAGAAAATATAGATAGAAGGAAATATCTTCATCAAAGTTGTCAACATAAAAAACAAATGTGAGCAATACACTGATTACAGTGAAACTATACTAGTACTAAAATATTATCAGAATGTGTCTGTGGAAACTGCCTTTAGTATTTGCACAACATTCTGTATAAACTTAATGGAATAAAATAATTAATCTTTGAGGATCAAATTGGTTTTTGAAAATGATCAGAAGTCATTGTGAGCTATGTCTAGAAAATAAGATGGTTTATCAAGCTGGGTAATGCTATGCTTTGTTTTGTTTCAAGGAGACACAGTGAAGAATGTCTGATTATAAATTAATGTGTATGAGTTTCTTCCATGGCTTACAAATTGGCTCTGAATTAGGTTCCCAAAGAGGAACTCCAGAAATGTTTTAATCAGCAGCAGGGTCACTGGAACAAGTAGACTTTCTAGATGACAACTTTGAAGAGAAAGGAACTCATTGTGATAAAGTCTGGAATGCATATTTAAATGGTTAGCATGACTAATTTACAATCACATTTTATATCAGTATTGGAGTCTTTTCCAAGATACTGAAAGCTAAATGCTCCTGATTCATCTGTGTCTTTAAGTGGCTCACTGGAGGTATGATTAAGAGCTCATGCCATTGAAATGCAATGCTGGTTGATGTAATAGCACCACAAATAGACAAATACGGATGCAGCTCTTTGCAGGATTATCAGTCAACCTTTATTGAGTACCTGTAATGTACAAGGTGATGTGGCTATGGGGAATACACAGAAGTAGAAGACACAGTTCTTACCTGTAAGAACTTGCTATCTAGTTGGAGAGACCAGGAAAACTTTCGATACATGTTGGTAGTAATGATTCTGCAAATTCTCACGTCTAAGTAAAGGTAGCTTTAGCAAATTAGACTTGTGTAGACCAACACTCAATGAGCTATTGTATAGTCAGCTCACCAGGAGATCAGTATTTAAGAACTTGTAATTAATAAAAAGACATATATGTATGTGTGTATACATATATGTATATATATATACATATACATGGGGAATGAGATAGATAATCCTGTTTGATATATGTTAAATGAGGAATTTGGGATCCAGAGACTAACCCTAGGCTACAAAGCTGATTCAGTCAGTAGTCAATCAATAAGCATTTTCTTCTTTCTTACTATGTATCAGGCACATAGTGATAGATTCACTAAACCCAGTCTCCAACTCCCTATTCAGGGCTTTTTACCAATGCATGTTCTGATGCCTGCGAAGAGTTTCCACTCTAATTAATGACACTATTTAAAGATCCTTTCTATCTCTAGCTCTAATCTTATATTTGGCATCCTGACCTGTGCCCTTTTAACTTTAACTCTAGGAACTATAGCCACCTATAGGTTTGACTCATTCATATGTTCTAGCTCCAATCCTTCTCTTGTCTGGAGGAATTTCAGGAATGTTACTTGGCTTCTGTTTCAACAAATTCATTGGAGTGTGGTAACTGTAGGAAAAGATTCATTATAGTACTCAAGTTTTTGGCCGGTGTTTATTATATGGCCTTGGAGCATGACTTGTGCTTGAGAAAGGAGGGGTCATGGGCAGTAATCTTTGGGCTTTAATTCTGCAATTGCAATCTTTTGGGGGTAATAACCTAGTGGGCTTAAAGTAGGGTACATATTTATTGATCCTGTAAAGATTAAAATTTAGGGAAACTGAGGCAGGTAGAAATTTCTCTCTGCAAGGAGTATTATTTTTATGAGGTTTATTAAAGGTCAAGGGTTAAAGAAAATACAAGTAAGAGAGGCATGTGCTAGGTGGGCCATGAGGCCCACCCAAATTTCACTCACATCACCAGACACATCTCTTTGCCAGGGGAGACAGGAAGAGAAGACACAAAACCCTTTCCAATCACATTAAATACCCCTTCTCAATCTTGGCCCAGGTAAGGTCACAAGGCATTCTGGGAAGTGAGCAAGGACTCCTGGGGATTGAAGTCTTGGATTCAAGTTTCCATTTTTTACAATCCTATAATAATTTACTCTCATATAATTTATCCTGTACTGGGGAGAGAATAATAGTCATAATAAATCCATTAGTGGGGAAAATTTGGGGAGAGAAGTCACAGAGGGGGATCATCAGGGGCCCCTCATTATGGGATCTGCTTTGCAGACCTCCTTTCCTCAGACCATGACCTTGTCACCTGGTCAGGGTATGATGGCCTCCAGCACATTTTTAATCACAAACTCACTTCTCCTATCCAAAAGAGGAAGAGATGTAAAGAAGCCACTTTGGGTGAGAGACACAGAAACCATGGTAGAAAAGTAGCAGAGGCTGTGAAAGGAATTACATAAGGAACTAATTCTCATGGCCTCCAAAGTCTATATAATTATGCATGAAGCATGTTTAGATAGATGTCGGTGTACTAGTAATTTCCCTGGAAGAGTAAAGAAAACAGTGTGAGAAGTAGTATTAATACCTTGCCTCAACCAAAACCTCCTCTACATAATATAGAAAGCACACAATGCCAAATTCTAATTAGGAAAGCAAAGACAAAATTTGCAGTGAATCATTTTTCAGGCCAGGGAAGCTTAGGAACACAAAGAAGTCTTTAGGTACTGGGGCAGAATCTGGGCAGGAATGTCAATGGTATGGAAGTAAGCCATGGCAGTGGAAATGTTGGAAACCATTCCAATAATAAAAGACAGTAAATGGACTGAATATGAGGGCAGGAAACCCCTGGAGTAGAGAGAGAGTCCAGGGGACTCCTCTATTAGCTTTGGGAGCAAGAAAGACTGCTATCTACTAGCTCATTACACATCACTCTGGTTTAATGTTCTAGAGTAGAAATGAGTGTTGGTGGTTGTAAGGGATATGGGACCCTAACTGTGTAAGGAACAAGGAATAAGTTCCAGAATCATATCTTTGGAATTCTAAGCTGAGAAGCAGAGTTATGACCCAATTTTTAGATTTTGCCCTGCAATAATACTTCAGTGGAATAAACAATGGAAGGAGACCAAAACCAAGTGAGGAGATAATAATTCACTTGCTCTGTACCTGCATAACCCAAGAGTGAAGGAATTCACTTTAAGTCCATTGAAACTTAACAACTTGCAATGGACCCATTCTCAGGTCATGAATTTGCAGAGAACAGTCTAGGAGAGCAATGATTGAACCTCTACTGAAATCAAAGCACTTTGGAGGCATAATAAATGTACCATTCTTCAGACTGAGATGTGAAAGCAGAAATAGGACATAAAAAGATAAAAAGGCTGTACATCATCTCCACCCCAGAAGTGAACAGAATCCAACATAAACATAAAATCAAAATTGAAGAAGACAGAATAAAATGAATAAAAACAAACTAAAAAAAAAGGAAATCATAAAGGTACTAATGTGACAGGGCAGCTCAAGGCACAAAGAACAAGATAAAGACCTTAAAACATGTATAGTCAGAACTTCAAATGAAGATACAGATTGTTTATATGTCAAATTAGAGTCCTTGAAGAATTTAAAAAACAGAGAGAAATAAAATAGACCAAAGAAATTTAAAATAAAATTATAGTTGTAAAGTAAAATCAGAACATAAATGAGAACTTTGTAAGAAAATTATGAAAGAGAATGATTGGTTTATTAAACACAGTACAAAAACAAAATTGATGAAAATAACACCTTAAAAATTAAAACTGGCCAAATGGTGAAAGAGAAACAAAAACTTGCTAAAGAAAATAATTCCTTTTAAATGAAAAATTGGCCCAATTGGAGCTAATGACTTCATTAAACATGAAAAAGAAAATTTATGTATCAAAATAAAAATAGAACAAATAAGAGAAGAAAATTGGAAATCTGTTGTAAAAAAATAACTGACTCAGAAAAACAGATCAAGGACAGATAATAATCAATTTGCTAACTGGAAAAAGAAGTTAAAAGTCTAGACATTTTTCCATGAAATTTTAAAGGAAAATTGCCTGAATATCTTAGAACCAGATGACAAAGAATACATTCACCATCTCCAGAAAGAAACAAAGGACAATTACCCACAAATTTAGAGTCAAAATCCAGTACTCCCAGTTAAAGAAGAAAATATTTCACACAGCTAGATAGAAATGATTCATGTATTGTGGAGTTGTAGTATCGTACAAAATTCAGCATCTGCAATTATCACGAAACAGTGGGCTCAGAATACGATATTCCAGAAAGCTAAGAATGATTATGTAAAGAAAAAATCATAGAAACAATCAATAGTTCATCACAAATATAGTAACAAAAAAGAAATTATGTGTGTGATGTAACAAATACAGTAGTTAGGGGTAAATGTTTATTTCTAAATTCTTAGATTAATAAAAGAAAAAATATCATACCAGGAATTAGACATACATCTAAAAAAATTAAAAAACAACAAATTTTAAAATCCAATTAAATTCCAAGCTAGAAATCCTGAAAAACAACAGAATGATTAATAAAATTTAGAATAAAATAATTTAAAAAACTAACAACCTTTAAAATGACAAAGAAAATTAGTAGCTCTTTTTAAAATAAAAACAAGAAAATAGATTTTACAGAAAGAAAATCAAATTACCAATGCCAAAAATTAAAAGAGTGAATTAACAACCAATGAAGATGAAATAAAAAAACAGTCATTAGGAGATATTTTGTGCAACTATATTCCAACAAACCTGACAACATAAATAAATTGGATAAATATTTACAAATAATATTATTTGCCAACAGTAATAGAATAGAAAATAGAATACTTATATATCCCTAACTTAGAAAAAGTAAACTAAAGATTACAAAAATGACTTCCATAAGAAAAAAAAATACATTTTAAGGGCTGCAGAAATCAAGGCAGCAATTCTTCATTTCTTAATGTCCCTTTATTTTCCTTTCTTCTTCTCTCTAAAGAGAGAGACCTAATGACTTCCTTAAGGTTGAGGGAGGCTTATTTCTGTTTCTCAAATGTATTTACCTGCTTATTTTGTCTTTCAAGTTAATTATGGTTAAGGTAATGTGGTTGGTAAGAGAAGGAGAGAAAGAAAGAGAGAGAGAAAGAGAGAGAGAGAAGAGAGAGAGAAAGAAAGAAAGAAAGAAAGAAAGAAAGAAAGAAAGAAAGAAAGAAAGAAAGAAAGAAAGAAAGAAAGAAAGAAAGAAAGAAAGAAAAAAGAAAGAAAAGAAAGACAGCAAGAAAGAAAGAAAGAAAGAAAGAAGAAAGAAAGAAAGAAAGAAAGAAAGAAAGAAAAGAAAGAAAGAAAGAAAGAAGAAAGAAAGAAAGAAAGAAGAAAGAAAGAAGGAAGAAGAGAAGAGAGAAAGGAGAGAGAAAGAAAGAAGAAAGAAAGAAGACAGAGAGAGAAAGAAAGAAAGAGAGAGAGAGAGAAGAAAGAGAGAAAGAGAAGAGAGAGAGAGAAAGAAGAAAGAAAGAAAAGAAAGAAGAAAGAAGAAAGAAAGAAAGAAAGAAGAAAGAAAGAAAGAAAGAAAGAAAGAAAGAAAGAAAGAAAAGAAAGAAAGAAAGAAAGACAAGAAAGAAAGAAAGAAAAGAAAGAAAGAAAGAAAGAAAGAAAGAAAGAAAGGAAGAAAGGAAGAAGAAGAAAGGAAGGAAGGAGGAAGGAAGGAAGGAAGAAGGAAGGAAGGAAGGAAGGAAGGAAGGAAGGAAGGAAGGAAGGAAGGAAGGAAGGAAGGAAGGGAGGAAGGAAGGAAGGAAGGAGGAAGGAGGAAGGAAGGAAGGAAGGAAGGAAGGAAGGAAGGAAGGAAGGAAGGAAGGAAGGAAGGGAAAAGAGTCATAATCTTGAGGAAGTCATGGTTGGTTAGTAAGAGAATATGCTGTGCAGAAATGCCATCCAAGCTATCAATCTAGGCATTCATTTTGGACCATATTCAGTCCATGGAGTCTGATTTGTAATGATAAGGGTTCCATATTCTTATGCTTTTTGACTCATTAAGACACCCACTGAGAATACATTCAGAACTTCCAGAAAAAGTGAGGCTGAATTGAAATCAATATTCAATGTATAATATGAATCAGGGATGGGACAGACAATTCTTTCCTGCCCACTCCAACATACAGGCAAAACAATTTTTAAAAAATCCACTATGAGAGTATCTTAAAAGTATAGGATTTAGTAGCTTAACAAATAAGTGTTGTTTTCAATTTGGTGAGTGGCTGATATTTAAACTTTATTAGAACATAAAGCAATTTGCAGGAATGCTAATTAGACATTTCATATTTCACATAAGCTTCAACTTGTCCAATTGCCACTGGATTGTCTGCTAGTAAAATGGTCACTCAAGTCAATAATCTGGGTAGTAATAGTCCTATTTGATGCAGTCTGTCAACAAGCATTTACTAAGGAACTTATATATAAATGAGAAGAGTCAATATATATTGGAAAAGGAAGTTGAAAAGGGTGCATGAACATTATGGAGTCATCTGGATTGCATCCTGATGAGAAAAAAGAAATTGTTGACTATTTCCTTAAATGAATGGTCTGGGAGAAGATAATCAAGGGAAGAGTTACAGATGCTAAATGTGCTTCAGAGGTATGAGAATCGAGGTATGGATTACAGGGCAACAGTGATCTTTTAGAATGAAAGCTTTCTGGAGCATGATGGGGGAAATGCAGAGATTTTTTTTCCTTTTCAGTGTTTACCTGCTGCTACAAAAATGTAAGCCCCTCTCATTGACCAAGGACTTTGGGCTCTTGAACTAAAAATGTCACTTCCAATTTTGGGCAAATCCATATTAGGATAGGTATTCATTTGTACAAGGTCAGAAAAAATAAAACACACAAAAAGTGGTAGACAAAACCCAATCTAATACTTGTCTAAGGAGAACAGGTATTTTAACTTCCATGAGCCTATGTCTATATGGAAACAGGAATGGGAAACATGTTGACTTGTCCTCTATCTCTATTCTGGGGACTCATGGAAATAGCCTAGTACAATTCACAACCCAAAAGAAAGAGGTGAGGTTATTGGATGTGCCTTTTTAAAATCTAATATATCATCAATTTATTTAACAATGGAATGAATAAGGGACCTCCTTATCATCACATAATTTAAGCCTATTTGGGACATCACTGTCATAATTTTCATATATTTTCATATATTTCATAAATTTCATTTAGACCCTGCAATGATTACTCAAATTGCACTTCAGGTGGCTGGTAAATCTTGAGATAATGTTCAAGTGAAACAATAGAGCTTAGGACACTAATGTTACCAAATCTTATGAAAAAGCATTCCATTAAACTTGATTCAATCTTGAAGAATCTTCCCTTTAATGAGAGGGTTTTAATCTCTGTGTTTATGCTCACTCATATTTAAGATCTCTGAAAAGGGATGGAAGGAAATGGGTATTCAAGATGCAATATGAATCAAATATGGAACTAGTAATTTATTCTTACCCACAAAAGGGTTGCTAAACATGAGCTACTTAAAGTTATTTGTCAAAAAGAAAGTCAATTTCATCTTAGTTTTTAATTTGTGCTTCACTACAAATTTGAGTCTCCTATGAAGTCCATTCTCATCACCTTTCACCACCAATCATTTCTTTTGCTCCTGTTAACTGTAACCAAATCATTCCTTTTGGACTCTTAGTTTCATAACCTCTTAAGCTCATGGCATTGTCTCCAAGCTTAGGCATGTTCACTTTGAGGCCACTGTTTAATGTTATACTAAGAAAATGAAACAAAAAGTAGAAAAAGCAATCAGAGGCCAAAGTGCAGGCACTCATATTTGAGTCCATGCTTCACAGTGAAACAAGGGTACAATGTGGAGAGGAAAGCATCATCCAAAAAGCATGCTATTTACTGTATAAGAGACTGCTAGCCAAAAGGTCTGATTCAAAACTGTTTCTTGTTCTTAAATAATGTATTCCCTGCCCCCATACTGGCTCTATAATTGACAGAAGAACTAGATAATGAGCAGAAAACCTCAAAGTATCCACATGGTCAATGAAATGTCAACTCTGAGAGAAGGATAGAGAAGAGGAGAAAATGGCCTTGCTTCAGATATATTTTGTTTCCTGGGAGCTAAATTGGTGGGATTTCTTTCTCCACTTTCCAAGATATTTTATGTATGAGTTTTTTGTCATTGACTCATGGCCTTTATTTTAAAGGGCTTGATCCTTCTCTTTAATTTTATGGTCGCCTAAATATATATTTTCCTAGAAGTGACTAAAAATCAGTAAAAATGTTACTCATGAACAAAGTATTTCTGTCCTACACAGTTGCTTCTCTAATCTTAGAGGTCTTTTTTAAAAAAAATATAGTCATACCTCTGATCTTCACTCTTCCACTTATTCTGTGTATAACCTTTGATAAGTCATTTAACTTTACATTTCAATTAAACTTTAATAAGCATTTACTAAGCACTTACTTTGTGCCAGGCACTTTGGTGAGTTAGTGATACAGAATAAGAAAAAGATCATCCTTTCCCTCAAGGGATTTGAAACCGAATAGAAGTAAATAACAAACAAAAAAATGTGAAAAGCAGTGGGACAGAAACTACCAAGCATTGACTAGCACTGGAGCATCATGTTCTTTGGAATTTGAAAGAAGTAGAGACATAGATGGAAAGTGGAGAGCTCTTTGGAAAGTCCATGTCCTAGTCCTCTATAAAAAATAGACTTGAGAAGAATCTAATGATCTATCCTCCAGTTCTCTACTTTGGGGAAAAGAGAGTGAGGAAGTTGAGAAAGTTAAGTATCTAAAACTGAGGTAGAAAAATGATGATAAGATTCTCATGGGTGGGGCATCGTGTTTCTTTGGAGCTGAAATCAAAGAGAGCAGCAGAAAACAGAGCTTTAATTAGAAGAATATCTCTAGGTCTCATTTTCCTCATCTGTACATTAAAAGGGGAGTATTAAAAGGCCTTTGTGATCTCTTTGGACTTGAGATCTATAATTATATTATTCTATAAATCCTCAGTAATTTTCCTTTTGCTCATCTTCCAGTATGACCCCTTTTCCCTCTACTTTTTCATTTCTTCATGAAAAACCATAACATCTAGGATTGTATGGAATTCTAAATTATTTAATACTTGATTTGCAAATTCTCTTGTGTCTCTTATGAATCAAGGCCAGGACTGAGGCCTTTTGCACTGCTTCAAATTCTGGAACTAGAAACAGGAAATTATTCAATTAAACCTCTGTAGCTCAACACTAGCAATGGATGGGCTATTTCTATAGCAGTTTAACCAGCATCAGAAGAATTCCCTTAGAACTTCAGGATGGAGTTGTACCAAAGTGCCAATTTTCAAGAGTATTCAACTGCAAAAATGTTACTTTTCAATGTTCAAAAATATACCTTTTGCTATTTTCTAATGATATAGAAAAACTTTTCCCATTTTGCAAACCAATGAATTCTTTTCTGAACATTTTTCTATTAGTCATGATAAAACAAAATAGGAAAGTTATATGCTGTCTTAGAAGAAAAGTAAGGGAATACAATACCCCAATGGGGGTTGTAGTCAATCACATAGTTTCAGATCATACCCTAATATCAGAACCCTACTTGGTTGATCTTCTTTAATTGTTGTAAGACTTTTGTTGGGTGTTCAGCCTTTAAGTTCAGCCCAGAAATAGTATTAGCATCAATACCTCAGAATATCTGTTTCTTTGTCATCACTGACTTTCCTCCAACTTCATTTGGACTTGCCTTTGATCAATTGATTTCTTTTGATCCAAAGAAGCAGAATCATTTAGAAAGGCCATAAGAATAAAACCAAATAATCTGGGATCCTATCCCAGCTAAGTCATTTATTATCTGTATTATCTGTAAGTCCTTGTTCTCTGTATCAATTTTGTCATGTATAATATAAGGGGATACAGGGCAAAGTCAAGAAGGGAAAGTGAAAAAAAGTATTTTTTGCCTGGATTGCTCAGGATATCTCTTGCACAAAAATTTAGAAAACATTTCAGACTGAATTCCAATTGGTAGACCCAAGGAAAAAATACAATATGCCATTTTCAATAATAGGACAACTTATGGAGGTAGTCAGAGAAGTCTATGAGCATTGGACAGAATGGCAAGCTAAAAGCACTAAAAAGCTTTCCAATTTTGTGTACCAGGCCAGGAAACAATAGAGTGCAAAAAGATCCCAGTGGAATCCCTGAATGAATAGTTGGCATAGTGATGATTGCCATTCACAGTTCTGTTGTATATTACCCTGTTCTAGGGCACAGATGCAAGGCAGAAAGGAGCAGAATTAGATGAGCATGGGACCTTATTGAGTACTGAGCAAAGAACAAGTTCTTTTAATATAGCTATCTGACTCTGAGTTCAGGAAAAGAGCAACAACTCAGTTCTAGACTTTACCCCAATACATAACCCTGAAGTGGAAGAACCATGACAAGAGACTTTGATCAAATTAAAGCCCACAATTCAGGCACTCTGAATTTGTAGAACCTACAAAAAGGTTAATATTGCCTGAATCCAGCAGCATATTACTGAATCTCAACCACCCAGAAGCCAACAGAACAAAACCTGACTTTTAGAAAACAGAATAAAGGGTAGCAAACAGATTTCTCTTTGTATCACATCACTTTGGAATCACATAAAGCTTGCAAAACTAAGATTCGATTATAAAAGCAGAAATATATAAAAGGAAAAAAGTCATGCATGCCCCCACACCCAAGAAATGATTAGAATCAACACTAACATTAAGATAAAAGTCCAAAAGTAGGTTGGAAAAATGAGCAAAGAAATAAAGAAGGCCCTACCACAAAGAGTTACTATCATTTAAGGGAAACTCAAGACAAATATAGAAGAGTCAATGAGTTGAAAATATCTATGAGCAAACCATCAAAGAAAAATATAAAATGTATGGAATAACAGGAATTCCTATGAAAGTTCTAGAAAGATTATTTAAAAAACCTATGACAATTAAAAAAAACAAAAAAGAATGATAGAAGGGAAAACTGGAGAAAGGAACAAGATATAGAAAAATATGTGAAAAGAAAGCATTTTGCTAAAAAAGGTACAAAATTATTAAAGTAATAGCTCCTTGAAAAATGATATCAGTCAAATAGAAGCAAATAACTCCATTAAAATTAAGAAATGCTAAAAAACAAAGATAAGACTTATAAAATAGAAGGAAATGCTAAATACCTAATAGGAGAAAACAATAGATCTGGAAAAAAATTGAGAGGAGATCATTAAAGAGCCATTGAAATATCTGACACCCATGAGCAAAATATGAACCTGTATAGTATATATTTAAAATTGTAAGACTACACAGATGTCTTCAAACTAGAAGCAAATAAGAAATTAGAAGAATCCACCAGTGACTTCCTGATATATTATTGAAAATGTGTCATAAGCAATATAGTAATATCAGTACTGAATATATTTGCACCAAATAGTATGGCAATTACTTTTTTAAATTTAAATTTATTGATTTATTTATTTGTTTCATTATCATTTGACAAAAGGATGTATATATGTGTGTGTATATATATATATATATATATATATATATATATATATATAATTATGTCTTCCTAATTTCTATTTATTAGTTTTTTTTTTTTCCTTTGGAGGCAAACATACAGAAGTCATTCTTCAAAATATATCTTGCTGGTGCTATATACAATGTTCTCTTGGTTCTGATTATTCCACTCTTCATAACTTCACATAGATCTTTTTCTTTCCAAGTTTATTTTTTAAATTAACTTACTCATAATTTCTTACAGTTTAATTGTATTACAACACAATCATATGCCACAACTTGTTTTGCTCTTCCCTAAATGATGTGCATCCTTTCAATTTTCATTTTTTAACCACCATAAAGAGTGATACTATAAATATTTTAGAACATATTGGGTCTTTTCCTTTTTTTGATCACATAAGAAAACAAATCAAATATTGGTATTGTTGGGTCAAAAGATGTACATATTTTTATAACTTTTTAGTATAATTCCATATTTCACTCCAAAATGGCTGGATCAAGTCAAAGTTCTACCACCAGTTTATTAATATCCTTATTTTTCCAGAAGTCATTTTGCTCTTTTATCATTGTATATGGCCTGATAGGTATAAGATGATATCTCAGAGTTCTTTTGATTTCCATTTCTCTAATCAGTAATGACTTAATTTTTTAATATAGTAATATATAGATTTGCTTTCTTCATTTATCAGTTGGAGAATGTCTCATAATCATAAATTTGACAAAATTGTCAATATATTTTAGATATGAAACCTTGTTCTGAGAAACTTTATAAAAATATTTCCCAACTCATGGGTAGAATGAGCCAATACAATAAAAATGACCATCCTACCCAAACTTATTTATCTATTTAGTGCCATACCCATTGACTTTTCCAAAAAATTTTTTTTACTGATTTAGAAAAAACCATAACAGTTCATTTGAAAGAATACTGGATAAAGGATATCCAGGGAAGTAATGAAAAAAAAATACAATGGAAAGTGGCTTTGCAGTCCCAGATCTCAAACTCTATTATAAAGCAGCAGTCATCAAAACAATTTGGTACTGGCTAAGGGAGAGAAAAGAGGATCAGTGGAATAGACTTGGGGTAAGGGACCTCAGCAAGACAGTATATGACAAACCCAAAGACCCCAACTTCTGGGACAAAAACCCACTATTTGACAAAAGCTGCTGGGAAAACTGTAAGACAGTGTGGGAGAGATTAGGTTTGGATCAACACCTCACACCCTACACCAAGATAAACACAGAATGGGCGAATGACTTGAATATAAAGAAGGAAACTATAAACAAATTAGGTGAACACAGAATAGTATACATGTCAGACCTTTGGGAAGGGAAAGACTTTAAAACCAAGCAAGACATAGAGTCACAAAATGTAAAATAAACAATTTTGATTACAACACATTAAAAAGGTTTTGTACAAATAAAACCAATGTAACCAAAATGAGAAGGGAAACAACAAATTGGGAAACAATCTTCATAACAAAAACCTCAGACAAAGGTCTAATTACTCAAATTTATAAAGAGCTAAATCAGTTGTACAAAAAATCAAGCCACTCTCCAATTGATAATTGGGCAAGGGACATGAACAGGCAGTTTTCAGCCAAAGAAATCAAAACTATTAATAAGCACATGAAAAAGTGCTCTAAATCTCTTATAATCAGAGAGATGCAAATCAAAACAACCCTGAGGTATCACCTCATACCTAGCAGATTGGCTAACATGACAGCAAAGGAAAGTAATGAATGCTGGAGGGAATGTGGCAAAGTAGGGACATTAATTCATTGCTGGTGGAGTTGTGAATTGATCCAACCATTCTGGAGGGCAATTTGGAACTATGCCCAAAGGGCAAAAGAAGACTGTCTGCCCTTTCACCCAGGAATAGCACTGCTGGGTTTGTACCCCAAAGAGATAATAAGGAAAAAGACTTGTACAAGAATATTTATAGCAGCGGTCTTTGTGGTGCCCAAAAATTGGAAAATGAGGGGATGCCCTTCAATTGGGGAATGGCTGAACAAATTGTGGTATATGTTGGTGATGGAATACTACTGTGCTAAAAGGAATAATAAAGTGGAGGAATTCCATGGAGACTGGAACAACCTCCAGGAAGTGACGCAGAGTGAAAGGAACAGAACCAGGAAAACATTATACACAGAGACTGAAACACTGTGGTATAATTGAATGTAATGGACTTCTCCATTAGTGTCAATACAATGTCCCTAAACATTCTGCAGAGATCTAGAAGAAAAAACACTATCCACAAGCAGAGGACAAATTGTGGGAGTAAAAACACCAAGGAAAAGCAACTGCTTGACTACAGGGTTGGAGGGGTCATGACTGAGGAGAGTCTCTAAAAGAACACCGTAATGCAAATACCAACAACATGAAAATGGGTTTGAATCAAGGACACATGTCATACCCAGTAGAATCATGTGTCAGCTATGGGAGAGGTGGTGGGAGGGGGGGATGAAAATAAAATTATCTTTGTTTCCAATGAATAATGTGTGAAAATTACCAAATAAAATTATGTTTAAAAATATTTCCCAAAATTTTTCTTTTCTTTCTAATTTTGACAACATTGGTTTAATTTGTACAAAACCTTTTAAATTTAATGTTATTAAAATTGTCCATTTTATATCTCACAATACTCTCTATCTCTTGTTTATTCACAAATCCTTCTCCTTTCCATAAATCAATTAAATGATATGTTCATTTTCTCATTTGCTTATAATTTCTCCCTTTATGCTCAGATCAAATATCCATTTTGATCTTATCATGGGAAATGGTATAAGATATTGGTCTATATCTAGTTTATTCTTTTTAGTTTTCTTGGTAATTTTTGAAAAACAGTGAATTTGTATCCTCCAAATTTGTATCTTTTTAAAATTTAACTTAATTTTCCCCAGCTGCTTATAAAAACAGTTTCCAATATTTTTAGAAGAATTTTGAGTACTGAACTGTCTGCTTGACTCCTCCTCCATCCCCCTGCTGAGATGGTAAGCCATCTGATATAGGTTTTATATGTAAAATATTCTGCTTTGGGGGGAAGTAAATTTGAAAAAAATCAATTAAGAAAGAAAGGGGTAAAAGTTTGCTTTGGTCTGGATTTAGATTCTATCAGTTCTTTCTCTGGAAAAAGAAGACATTAAATGTCCTAAATCCTTTAGTTTTGTTTTTGATCCTTTTATTGCTGAGAATAGCAAAATTATTCACAGTTGTTTATGACACAGTATTACTTCACTGGGTTTTCCTAGTTCTTATTTCACTCTGCTTCAACTTGATTTAAGTCTTTTCAGGTTTTTCTGAGCCCCTCCATTTCATAATTTCTTATAGCACAATAGTATTGCATTACAATAATTTACTATAACTTACTCAGTAATTCCCCAGTTGATGGGGGTATCTCCCTAATTTCCAATTCTTTGTTTTCACATAAAGAACTGCTTTAAATATTTTTGTACATATAGTTCCTTTTTCTTTCTTTTATTCTTTTGGGGATACAAAGCTAGTCATACTGTTGCTCTTTGAAAAGATAAGTAGCCCTTCAGGCATAGGCTCAAATTGTTCTTCAGAATGATAGAATCAGTTCACAGCACCCCCAATAGTGCATTTGTGTCTCAATTTTCCCACATCCTCTTCAAGGTTTGTAATTTTCTTTTTCCGTGATAATAGTCAATCTGAAAGGTATGGAATTGTATCTCAGAATAGTTCTAAGTTGCAGTCATCTAATTAATAGTGATTTAGAGCAATTTTTGCATTACTATAGAGAGCTTTAATTATTTTGTCTGAGAACTACCTGTTTATATGTTTTTGCTCATTTATCAATTGGGAAATGACTTGTATTCTTATTCATTTGATTGATGAATTGTATTATTATTCATTTGATTTGATTCATTTGATTTATTGGTGTTTTGTTTTTTTTTTTTGAGAAATGAGGCCTTCATTAAAGAGACAAGAATTTGTTTGCACCATTATGATCACTGTGTATTACTTTCCATCCTATTTCCCCCTATTTAGTTTCTGACTACCATATATGCCAATTTGCCTTCTTTTCTATTGATCTCAACCTCCTTCTCTTATTCCTTTCCCATCCTACTTTCCTGTAGGGTAAGACAGATTTCAATACTCAATAGATTGTGTATATTCTTCCCTCTTTCAGGCAATTATGATGAGAAAAAAGTCAAGTGTTCACTTTCCCCATCTACTCTTCCACTGCAAATGCTCTTTCATGCATCATGTATGTTAAATAATATCTCCCATTCTATATTCCCATCCCCCTTCTCCTCATACATTCCTCTTTCTCATATCTCAATTTTATTTTATTTTTTACATACCATCCCTTTATGTTCAATTCACACCCTTGCCTTTATCCAAGGATACTACTTCTAACTACCTCAATAATGATAAAGTTCTTAACAGGTTACAAGAATTATCTTCCCATGCAGGTATTAAATGTGTAATGGTGAAAATTTCACCTTTTTAAGATTGTTGTAATATTGAACAATGGCCACCAAGGAATTTACTTATGAAATTCCTAAAATGAAACACTCAAGTCAGAATGGAGTTTATGGAGGTTTAATCACAATGGGAGTAGGGAAAGGAGAGGGAGAGAAGGAGAGAGGAGAAAAGATAAAGGGGCTACTCAACCTCTGACCAAGGCAGAGGGAGTTTTAGGCCCAAAGGGCCAAGGTGGAAAGAATCAGTCCTTAACTCACATGACTGATCTGAAGGAAAGCTGTCTGCGGGTGGGTGTCCTTCCTGACCAAGCTTCTAACAGGCACTCGCGTCTAGCTCTCTCCACAGGAAGTGAGCGAATTTCAGAGGCTGTTCCCTACCTCACTTCCTGTGTCTCACAAGTGCCAATGGTTGGCTCTAGCTTGGCTTAGGACAGCCCAAGTGGGCAGTTAGTTATTTCTGATTTGTCATTGACTAGCACATGCCTGTGTAGTGTGGGTGTACACAATTTTTTTGGGTGCTATACCAAGATGGAGACTTTTAAAATTCACAAATGGTTTAATCTTATTGAATGTCTTTTGATTTCTCTTTCCTCTTTACATTTTTATGACTCTCATGGAATCTCAGTGTTGGCAATTATTTTTCCAATTATCTTTGGTCTTTTCATTATGAATATTTAAAAGTCCTCCATTTTCCCTCTAAAGGATTATGCTGTTTTTCTCAGTAGGTGATTCTCAGTTACAGTTCTAGCTCTTTTGCCCTATGGAATATCAGTTTCTAGGCCCTCTGATCCTTTAATATAGAAACTGCTAGATCTTCCATTATTTTGACAATGGACCAAGTGTATTTGAAGTGTTTCTTTTTAGCTATTTGTAATATTTTCTCCTTGATCTTAAAGTTTTAGGATTTGACTTTTAATGCTCCTAGGAGTCATCCTTTTGAGATCTTTATGAGGAAATAATCAATTGATTCTTTAATTTCTATTTGACTCTGTGGTTTTGGAATATCAGGACTGTTTTCCTTGATAATTTTTTAAAACATGATGTCTGAGCACCTTTCTTATAATCATGGTGTTTAGGTAATCTAATAATTCATTGATTATTTCTCCTAAATTTATTTACCTGGTTAATTTTTCTTCCAATTAAATATTTCATATTTTCTTCTATTTCATTTCTTCTTTTGAATTTGTTTGATTATTCCTTGAAGTTTCACAAGTCATTATCTTCCACTTGCCCATTTCTAATTTTTAAATATGATTTTCTTGAATGAGTTTTTGAGACTCCTTTTATCATTTCACCAATTTTACTTTTTAAAAAGTTCTTTTCCTCAATGAATTTGTGTACCTCTTTTTTAAAGGGCCAGTAATATTTTTTTTTTCCCTCTGAGAGGCTTGACAATGATAAAGGCACAGAAGATCATCATAATGAGGGAGGCATAGGCTTTGTTTCAAGTTTAGTTTCAAGTTATTTCAAGTTAAGCCTTTTCAAATACCTACTGATCTGCTAAAATGTCTTGTTTATCAATATTCCTGAGGCCATATACTTCCTCATGAATCTCTATGGCAATGTAAAGTTACTGAAAGTAACAAGGAATAATATCATAGGTTCCTGTAGTGCTCTTTTTACTATTTTCCATAGTCAAGACCTATTATACTAGCAAAAAGGTTTTCTGGTTTTTACTTGGAGTTCTACTTGGGTTTGAAATTCCTATGAGAGTCAGTTCTTCATTCTTTGGAGTTGAGACTGGAGAAGAATCTGCTGACTGGACCTGAGACCCTGTTCCTGGTGAGACTGTTCTTTTTTATTTATTTATTTTTAATTTGGTCAATTTCAAATATTATTTATTGGTTACAAAAATCATATTCTATTCCTCTCTTCCCTCTCTCCTCCCTTCCCATAGCCAAAGTGCAATTCCATTGGGTATTACATGTGTCCTTGATCAGAACTTATTTCCATGTTGTTAATGTTTGCAATAGGATGTTTATTTAGAGTCTACATCCCCAATCACATCCCCTCAATCCATATAATCAAGCAGTTGTTTTCCTTTGGTGTTTTTACTCCCACAGTATTTCCTCTGAATGTGGATAGTGTTCTTTCTCATAGATCCCCCCAGGTTGATCAGGATCACTGCATTGCCTCAACTGGAGAAGTCCATTACAATCAATTGTACCACAGTGTATCAGTCTCTGTGTACAATGTTCTCCTGCTTCTGCTCCTTTTGCTCTGCATCACTTCCTGGAGGTTATTCCAGTTCCCATGGAATTTCTACAGTTTATTATTTTTTTGAGCACAATAGTACTTTGTTTATTTTGTTTGTTTTTTCAAAATACCAGCTTCTATTCTTATTTATTAGTTTAGTAGTTGTTTCACTTTTGATTTTATTAATTTCTCCCTTAATTTTTAGTATCTCTAGTTTGGTTTTCCTCTGGGGTTTTTTAATTTGTTCGCTTTCAAATTTTCTTATTTGCATTTCCAATTCATTGATCTCTGCCCTCCCTAGTTTGTTAATATATGCACTCAGGGATATGAATTTTCCTCTGAGTACTGCTTTGGCTGCATCCCATAAGGTTATAAAGGATGTCTCACCATTGTCATTTTCCTCAATGAAATTGATTGTTTCTATCTCTAACTAACTGATTTTGGAGTATCATATTATTTAATTTCCAATTAATTTTTGATTTGGTTCTCCATGTACCCTTACTGATCTTTATTTTTATTGCCTTATGATCTGAAAAGGATGCATTTATTATTTCTTATTTTCTGCATTTGTATGCCATGTTTCTGTGACTTAGTGTATGATCAATCTTTGTGAATGTGCCATGTGGTACTGAGAAGAAGGTGTATTCCTTTTTGTCCCTATTTATTTTTCTCCATATGTCTATTAACTAATTTTTCTAAGATTTCATTCACTTCTTTTCCCTCTTTCTTATTTATTTTTTATTTCATTTATCTAAATTTGATAGTGGTTGGTTCAAGTCTCCCACTAATATAGTTTTGCTGTCTATTTCCTCCTTCAATTCTCCTAGTTTCTCCATTAGAAATTTGGGTGCTCTACTATTTGGTGCATACATGTTGATTAGTGATATTTCCTCATTATCTAAAGCCCCTTTTAATAAAATATATTTACCTTCCTTATCCCTTTTAATCAGATCTATTTTTGCTATGGCTTTGTCAGATATCATGATTGCAACTCCTGCCTTCTTTCTATCAGTTCAGTCCCAGAAGGTCTTATTCTATCCTTTAATTCTGACCTTGTGAGTGTCTACCCGCCACATGTGTGTTTCTTGAAGACAACATATGGTAGGGTTTTGGAATCTAATCCATTCTGCTACTCATCTATATTTTATGGGTGAGTTCATCCCATTCATATTCAAAGTTATGATTGTCAATTGTGGACTCCCTGGCATTTTGATGTCCTCCCGTAATTCTGACCTTTCTTCTTTAGCTATAACCTTTTAAGCCAGTGATTTACTTTAAATTAGTCCCCCTAGTCCCCTCCCTTGATATGTTTCCCTTTCTAGCCCCTCCCTTTTTTATTCCCTCCCCCTCCCCCCTCTCCTTTCCTCCCTCTTTGTGTTTCCTCCCCCCACCCCCCTTGGTTTTCCCTTCTCCCTTACCCTGTTGGATAAGAAAAAATTCAAGATCCCAATGGATCTGGATGCTCTTCCCTCTCAGAGTTGATTCCACTGAGAGTAAGGTTTAAGTAAAAACTCTCTTCATCTCCTTCTTATAGGGAGAATTCTTCCCTTCCCCTTCCCATGTGTATCTTTGTGGGAGAAAGATTATTCTATTTAGTTACCCCCTATTTATTGGAGTATATCTTAGTACCATTAATGATTCCCCCCCTCCCTTTTTCTTTCTATCCCCCCTTTCTCCATATCATCTTGATGCCCCAAATGTTCCCTATGTGTGATTCTTCTTACTACTCTAATTATGCATACAATTTTTGAGAGTTACATATTACATTTTCCCCACTTATTAATATATATAAATAGATATAAATGTAGTCCTTATAGAAGAGAGTTTGAATAAAAGAAAAATATAACATTTTTCTTCTTTTCCCTTTCCTTCATATTTACCTTTTCAGGTATTCCTGGGTCTTTGTGTTTGGATATCAAATTTTCCACAGAGCACTGGTCTTTTCTTTGCAAAAACTTGGGAATCTTCTATTTTGTTGAATGCCCATACTTTTCCCTGGAAGTATATAGTCAGTTTTCATGGGTAGTTGATTCTTGGTTGAAGACCCAGCTCTCTTGCCTTTCTGAAAATCATGTTCCATGCCTTACGGTCATTCAGAGTGGAAATTGCAAGGTCTTGTGTGACCCTGATTGGCATTACTTTATATCTAAATTGTCTTTTTCTGGCTTCTTGTAAGATTTTTTTTTCTTTTGATTGAAAGCTTTGGAATTTGGCAATTAAATTACTGGGAGTTGTCGTTTTGGGATTTAGTGTAGAGGGTGTTGTGTGAACTCTTTCAATTCCTGTATTTCCCCCTTGTTTTAGAATCTATGGGCAGTTTTCTTTGATGATTTCTTATATTATGATGTCAAGATTACTATTTATTTCTGGCATATCTGGTAGGGCAATTATTCTCAGATTGTCTCTCCTTCCTCTCTTTTCTAGGTCTGTCACCTTGTCAGTGAGATATTTTATGTTCTCTTCTAATTTCTTAGTCTTTTGGCTTTGCTTTATTAATTCTTGCTCTTTTGCAAGATCATTGTCTTCCAGTTGCCTGATTCTGACCTTTAAAGCCTAGTTTTCCTTTTCAGTTTGTTCAAGCTGTTTCTGTAGTTGCATTTTTTTCATGCTTCAGATTGCTGAGTTCCTTTTGCATTATTTCCCATTTTTCCTGCCAGAAGGCTTCCATCTTTTTGATAATTTCTGATTTAAATTCTTCAAGAGTTTGTGGAGAATTTCCATTTCCTTTGGAAGGTTTCGGTGCATTTGCTTGTGTTTCCTCTTCTATCTCCTCTGTATTTTGTATTTTTGCTCCATAAAATGTGTCCAAAGTCACCCCCTTCTTCTTGCTTTTCTTGGTGTTTGGAGTCTTTTGCACTTCTGTAATGTTTGGCATCTCTATCTGAGTGAGGAGGACTGGCTTTTAGTGAATCTGTCTGATTGTCTGAGGCTTTAGCCCCCAGCAAACTGTCTGTTCTCTGCAGCTGCTCTGTCTTCCCAGGGAAGCCCAGGGACTGCCCTCCCCTACCTGCCGGCTTTTTGGGTATTACTGCTCTCAATTTCCTCCAGTTGCTTCTCTGCTGCCTTACTTCCATGCTCTGAGCCAGGCACAACACTGTCCACAAGGTACCTCAGTGCCTTTGCCAGCCCTGAGGTTTCTGTTCTTTCAGAAGACCCTGCACTCTAAGGGGGGAGGGGTCCTGGCCTCCCTGAACTCTGAGTGCTCCTGATGGGATTATGTTCAGCTGGATTGGACTGGATGTGCCCTGAAGCAGGAACCTCTGGTGAGACTCAGATGGAAGGATCCCCCTGACCCGCTCTGTTTCCCTGCCTTCTGTGTTGAGTGCCCCCAAGACTGGTTCAGTTTGCTTTCAAGGTGCACACTTCAGAATAGCCCACCATGAGGCCTTTTTGCTGGCCCTAAGGTTCCCACTGCTGCTGTGGGCTCAATGCTCTTGGTTGGGGGGGGATGGGTCCTGGGACGTTCCTTCTGCCTTCCCCTTAGATCCAAGTGATCTAGGATTCTGGCTTTGGGGGTGGTGGCATACCCTTTGATCCAAGTCCAGAAGGAGGGTTCCCTGGCTCTGTCCTGTTGTTCAATTTGAATTTCAGTGCCTTAGGAGCATTCAGTTTGTGATTGGTAAGGAAGGGTTTTCAGAGGTCTGAACTTTTGCTACCTCTAAGCTGCCATCTTGACCAGAAGTCCAAAGTCCTATGATTTTTAAACAATCAATAGCATCATTTTTTATAGTCTAAAGCATTTTGGGTATGCATTAATATTATAGCAACTATATATTTTAACTTATATTTCTGTAGAATAAAAATAATAAAAATCTTCTCAATACTGGTAACATGTGCTTCAAATACTAAAGAAGAGAAAAAATAAAAATGAAGTACTACATTGCACATGCAAGCAAAACAATAATAAGAAAGTTTTAAAAATCAAAAATATATAGCTTACAATCACTGACACTGTGTCAGCTAAGAAAAGGTAGAATACAAAGATTTCTCACCAAAAAATGAGATCCATTTCCTTTTTAACTTGGCCATTTTCCACTGTGTAAATGCAAATGATTTCTTACAAATAAACATTTTTATAAAGCTATAGTAGTATAGTATATAATGTACATTTCAAGAAGTATCAAAATCCCCAAAGTTATAATAGCCCATTTAATGAGAATAGCAAACAAACCCAGTATCAATAGATCAATAGGATTCACATGAGTCTGCAGTATGGAATCTAAAAAAAACCTTAGAAGCTAATGGATACTTGTCACAAGTTTTTCAGGTTTTTAGCAATCTTTCAATCTTGGCTGATTATATATATGTTTGTGTGTTTGTATGTGTGTGTAATTGAAAAATTGCTCTCTCTCTCTCTCTCTCTCTCTCTCTCTCTCTCTATATATATATATATATATATATATATATACACATATATATGTATACATATAATCTAGTACTTCCATCATAACAAATGTGGCAGAGAAGTCTAGAGAAGATACAAACCTCTGTACTGTTAATGTTGAGTCTAAAAAACAGCACTAAGAATCTAGATCATATTGGTGGAAGGGTAGAGTAAGCTGAAGAGTTACAAATGAGAGATGCTCCCTCTTGGGAGCCATCCAGGTGTGCCACACCATAGGAACAACTTCCTAGCTCCTCTGGTATGATACTGTGATATGTCTAGTGCATTTACATTTCTGTAAATGCAAAGGTGGAATATATTGCAGTTCATGTTGGGTAATAAAATGGACCCTTTACCTCTTATTACAAATAACTCAGAGGCAGGCAAGATGATCAGTCAGAGCTATTGAAAAAAAATCTAAAAATCATGTCTGAAGACCTCTTAGAATCAATTTGAGATATTTAGCTCATTAAATTCTCCAAAAGTCATTAACCAGGTTGACAGTGTCCATTCATCATCTATGTGACAATTAAAGGCAAAATGGAAGAAAAAAATTTATAGGCTGTTAAAAAGATATTCTGGTCAGTATAGTTATAGGAGAAAGGTAACAGAATATATATAAAATCTAAAACACACTAGATCAATATGATTCAGTGTAGCGGAATAGTATTGATCAGATTAATATATGAACTTAAAACAACAAAATTAAACGTTAACGCAAATAATCAGTAAAATACAATAAGACACAGAGACTTTTATAAAACAATGGAGTCTGAAAAGGCTTAAAAATTTCACCTCAAGACTCTTTAAAGTTTCCTTTTATCCATTTAAATTCTTTTTGTCACACCTCTGGGATTTCCCATTGTAAGGGAGAATTTCTTGCCGAACATGGTGTGGAGGAATCCCAAATTGGATGTGTCTTAGAAAATGGGCAGACCCAAATGGAAATGGGTTGTAGGGAGATGAATTTCTCCCCTGAATCTCAGGCAAGATAATCACAAGGAGCAGTGCACCCATGAATGGTAGGAAGAAAAATCATCCTAAAACTGGGAGCTGTTTGAAATAGGCAATGTACTGCTCTTTCATAGAGTGAGCCATGCTTGCAATTTTACTTCCTGTTTGCAAGAGTAACCTTCCTTCCCCTCCCCCCTTGGTGTTAAATGCTAGGAAGCAGCTTGCTTCCCCTACCACGTAGAAAGGTAGTTAGGAGGCTAATTATTGCCTAAGGGAAACACACTCTGGCTTTTACCATGTAACTGGAGAGTGGCTCCAAGGATTCCCAACTTGTGTATTCTAAAGATGTGGCAGCAGCAGCCAGCAACAGCAGCATTAGCAGGAGCAAGAAGATCAGGAGGATCAGGAGGAGATGGCTGGGGCAACCCAAGAGGTTGGATTGGCAGCACTAACACCAGAGGCAGCATTGAGGAATGCTGGCTCAAGTAGATGAACAAGAGAAGCAGCTTATCTCTTCTCTGCCAAGAGTACTTGGCTAAGTCACTCAAACTAAAGCAGCTAGGCAAGTTGGGCAGCTGGCAAAAATGAGAAAGAAAAAAAAGAATAGGAGCAGAACAACAGGTGGAGGTCTAAAGGTGCCCTGCCAGATAAGTACCTGGTCCTCCCTGCTGGCTTTTGTTGGGACATGGTACCTCAAGAAATGTGTCTGAGGTGCTCCTCCACTGATGCAGACCCTGTCCCAGGGTCCCAGAGTCAGAGTATGCCTAATCATAGCTCCCTAACCAATAGGTGAGTGCAGGGGACTTTGACCAAAACTCCTCTGTGTGCAATTTTGTTTCTGGTCCTCTCCTTATCTTGTGAAAATCAACTTATTCTGCCTATCTTTCAAGTTGTGTTCAGTGGGAGAAGCAGGTGACTATATCTTGTTGTCGGGTTTGGGTTCCTGTCTTTGAGAAGGGCTTTATAAAGATTTTTATGGAAGGTTAGTCAAAGCAGTTTCAGCTTTTGCTGCTACCAAGCCACCATCTTGACTCTGCCCCCAAATACAATTCTTTTGAGTGAAATTATAAGAAAAATCACTGAAGTGTGAAACAAATTAACTATGTGTCAGATTTATGGATAAGGAAAGAGTCCCATGTCCAATAAAAGATAAGTTAATAGGAGATAAAATTGATGATTATGATTACATGAAATTTAGATTGTTTTTCAACAACAAAATTAATGTAGCTGAAAATAGAAGAAAAGTAGACTATTAGAAAAAAAGTCTTTAAAGCATTTTTTTCTTATAAGGTATTTTTACACATACACACACAAAGAGAGGCAGAAGCAGAGACAGAAATGGGGAGGTGTGTTAGACTAATTATAATGTTTGACTTAGGTCAACTTTACAATAACACTTGTCTTCCCCAATTGATAAGTGGTCAAGAGATAATAATTAGCAACTTTCATGGGAAGCAATCAAAACTATTTTTAAAAAATGGTATAAATGAAACATAATTTGAAAAAAACACATTAAAACATTTCTGAGGTTCCAGATCTCACCCACAAGATTATCTAAGATGGGAAAAAGGAAAATGACCAGTAATGGAGAGGCTGTAGGAATATGTGTGTGTGTGTGTGTGTGTATAGTAGTAGTCTCTCAGAAGCCGAGAATGACTATTGTCTTTGTGTATTATCAGCTATTGATGTACCCTCATGTGGCTTTGAAGTCCAAAGACTGAGGCGCAAAGTTTGTGACACATGGGGCATGGAACACCAGTTGTTACAGGAGGGGTGCAGTTGTGGCCTGGTGTTGGCGTTCACGAACAGCAGAAAGACATCGTCGTTCATCTTCAAAGGTGGCGGCTGCATGGTGAATGTGGGTACGCCAGCTACTTCTGTCAGAGACAGCAAGTTCTAGTTGCTTTGGTATAATGCCAGCCCACTTCAAGTTTGATTTTAGCTGATCCTTGTATCTTTTCTTTGGTTGGCCTTGTTTCTTGAGTCCAGCTGACAGTTCACCATAGAATACCTGTCTTGGTATTCACTGTGGGTCCATGCGGATGATGTGTCCAGACCATCGTAGCTGGGTTTTGAGGACCATGACTTCGATGCTGGTGGAGTTGGCTCTGTCGAGGCCTTCCTGATTGGTGATTCGGTCCTGCCATTGGATCTTCATGATTGACCGGAGAGAGTGTTGGTGGAATTGCTCCAGCTGCTTCATGTGCTTCCGGTAAAGTGTCCATGTCTCACAACCATACAGGAGCGAGCTGAGGACCACTGCTTTATACACTTTGAGCTTCGTTGCAGTGCTTACACCACTGTGTTGGAGGACTTTAGAGCACAGCCACCTGAGTGACTGCCTTGCCTTTTGGATCCTGGCATTGATCTCATGGTCTAGGGACCCGTCGTTGGCGATGGTGCTGCCCAGGTACTTGAAAGTGTTGATGTTAGAAAGCTGCGTGCCTTCAATAGTTATGCACGGCTTGTTAGTTGGCCTCCCTGGTGCAGGTTGAAACAGCACCTCTGTTTTGCTGAGGGTGATAGTCAGGCCAAACAGTTTTGTTGCGGTGGAGAACCTGTCCACAATGGTTTGGAGATGATTTTCTTGGTGGGCCATGAGAGCACAGTCATCTGTGAAGAGAGCTTCCAGGATGAATCTCTCTGTTGTCTTGGTTTTTGCAGTCAGGCAGCAAAGGTCAAATAGTGAGCCATCCAGTCGGTATTTGATGTAAACACCCAGGTCTAGATCCATCACAGCATGTCATAAGACTTGGGTGAAGCATAGGTTGAATAGCACTGGAGCAAGGATGCAGGCTTGTTTCATGCCATTGGAGATGTTGAAGAGGCTGGAAGTCTCTCCACCAGATAGGACTTCCCCTGTCATGTTGACATGAAAGAGCTGAATCAGTTTGATGAATTTTGCTGGGCAACGGAGCTTGCTGAGGAACACTCACAATGCTTCCCTGTTCAGTGTGTCGAATGCCTTCATCAGGTCTATGAAGACAATGTAGAGACTCATATTCTGCTCAAGGCATTTTTCCTGCATTTGGCTCACCATGAATACCATGTCGATGGTGCTGCGATCTGGTCGGAAGCCACATTGTGATTCAGGCAGGTTCTGCTCTGAAACAGATGACAAGAGTCTGTTGAGAATAACATGGGCGAGGATCTTTCCAGCAGTGGAGAGTAGTGAGATGCCTCTGTATTTGTCACAGGCTACTCGTGTGCCTTTGTTCTTATATAGGACTATGATAGAGGCATCTCTGAATTCTGAGGGCATGTCTTCCTCTTCCCATATGCTGGTCAGCATATGGAATGCCTGAAGCACCTTTCCATTTAAGACCTTGTACACCTTGGTTGGGATCCTGTCTTTACCAGGTGCCTTGCCTGCACTCATTTGTTTAATGGCTTTTTGGACTTCTAATGAAGGAGGGATGTCAAGTTGCTTGATGATGCGGTTCTGAGGGATCTGATCAAGGGCCCTTTGGTTGACTGAGGGGTGGTTGAAGAGCTGGCTGAAGTGTTCTTTCCACCTGTTGCTGATGCCTTTATTATCTTTTATGAGAGTGTCACCGTCAGAGGATAGCAAGGGGGAGGTGGTGGATTTTAATGGCCCATAGACAGTCTTGAGGGCACTGAAAAATTGTTAATAGTTTTTCATGTCAGCAAAGCACTGGATTTCTTCTGCCTTTTTTTCCCACCATCGGTCTTGCATTTTCCTGATCTCACACTGCTCTGTGGCTTGGAGAGACTTGAATCTGTCCTTTTTAGGAGCAGAGTTTGGGTTATTTTGCCACACCATAAAGGCTTTATTATTTTTGTTCAATAAGTCTTCAATAGCATTGTTGTTCTCGAACCAGTCTTGGTGGTTGCGTTGTTTGGGGCCTAGGACTGCCTTTGATGTTTCCTTCACTGCATCTCTGAACTGGTTCCATTTCTCGGTTGGGCTTCCAGGGAGTGGTCCCTTGGCAGACAGTTTGTCATCCAGACAGGACTGAAATGTTTGCAGATAAAATCGATCTCTGAGACGACTCACGTTGCAAGATGTGCGTACTGTCTGGGCTCATTTTGGATGGCGAGGCGCAATGCACATTTGAAGAGTTACTCTAACCTATTGGCGGTCTGTCCAGTATTCAGCTTCTCTCATGGCTCTGGTGATCTGTATATCCTGGATGTCTCGCCTGTGTACAATGATGTAGTCAATGAGATGCCACTGTTTTGATCGTGGATGCATCCACGTTGTTTTATATTTGTTCGCCATTCTGAACACAGTGTTCATGATGGTGAGTTCTAACTCTGAGCATTTGCTGAGTAGCAGTAGGCCATTGTTGTTTATTTTACCCATGCCCTGTTTGCCAAGCACTCCTTTCCATCTTTCATGGTCCTGGCCAACATGGGCGTTGAAGTCTCCCAGTAGTATCAGCTTGTCATTTGTGGGCAATGAGTGCAGGACGGCACTCAGGTCAGAGTAGAAATGCTTGATGATCTCCTCTGTGCTGGTCATTGTAGGGGCATATGCGCTGATGTTTGTGGCATACCGGTCTTTGCTGAGAGGTAAATGGATCTTCCTGGGCCTCTCGCTGATGCCCACAGGCAGGTCTGGCAGCTGTTTAAGCAATTTGGTCTTGATGGCCAGGCCAACACCGTGGATTCTGACTTCACGTGTGGCTCTACCTTTCCAGAAGAAGGTGTATCCAGTGGTGGGTTCACTGAGTGATCCCTCTTCTGGTAAGCGTGTCTCACTTAAGGCTGCAATGTCGATGTTATAACGCACCAGTTCTTTACCGATTAAAGCAGTTCTTCTCTCAGGTCTTGTGATATTCTCTTTGTGAAGTTATGTCCTGATGTTCCATGCTCCTAGTAGGAGTTTCTTTGTGTTTTGTTTTCTTTGGTTTCGACCTCTTAGAGGGATGACCCATCAGCTGCAGTGTGCTGACCGGGTGTTTGTAGGGCAGGCAATGTTTGCGACACCTTTTCTAGTCCCCTCCCTTGATTAGGGTGAGCAGTGCTGTCCTAAAGAGGGCTGCTCAGTCACCCAGGATGCTGCTCAACGACTCTGCTACCTGGGTACAGGGCCGAACAACCACTGGTCCGTGGGCCACCTACATGCAGGATTGTGACTACAACTGCCAGTGGTCACCTCCACCTGTTGCATTGACACTCCGCCATCGCCACAGGTCTCAAAGAGGGTAGGCAGGGTTGGAATAGATGAATGTGAAGGAGATTTAAGTGGAAAAGTAGATGCACAGAGACAGTCCCACACTCTTGGTGTTGGAAGCCTGGGTCCAGTGGCATGAAAAAGCATTATGCCTGGAGACTTCCTAAGCTTCACTGGGTGGCCATGTTGTTTTTTGTGCTCCAACGTGCCCTAAGCACTCCACAGTGCTTTGCTGCGTTGCCATCTCAGCCATTGAACCTTCTTATTGGTTTCTTCTGCCTGTTCATCCAAAGCAGTCTTCATATGCTGGGTGAGCAAAGCCCTGGTTCACCAGGGGTCTACAACCTGATAGCTACCCTCACAAGGTTTAGCCGGCCTGTCAAAGCCATTGCTTGGGGTGTGGCTGCTGCTGCATGCTAGCAGCTACTGGGAGCCACAAGTGAGAACTGGGTGTCAGGTGGGGGTCAGAGGCTGGAGAGCTGCCCTAGGAGGGCTTGTCATGCCCTCCGTACCAAGGGTGCTACCCCTCCCTGAACACCCCATATACCCTACATATATATGTGTGTGTGTGTGTATATATATATATATATATATATATATATATATATAATTCACTTTTGTTGGAGCTGTAAACTACTGGAAAACTGAACTATGATACTGTAAACTATGGGAAAAGAATTATGATCAAGCCAAATATTTACCACCGTATAGTGTGCTTATTGAAATATAGTTTCTTTTCTTTTTATTAACTCTCCATTTCTTTTCTTTTTATTCCTTCCTTTCTTTCTTTTGGATATGGCTAATGAAAGAATTTGTTTTGCGTGACTATATTTTGAATGAGTTTTGGTTTTCTTGCCTTATTAAAAAGGTGAGGGAGGGAGGAGTAAAATTCAAAATAGAAAACTAAATTAAATTAAGTTAAATTAAAACATGAATAAATAAAATAAAATTGGGGGATTAGATAGAGATAATCTCTAAGGTTCTTTCCTATTACTGATCTGACAATTCTCAGATAGTAGAGCTATTTTAAAAAATATATTTATATCTCCCAGGTTCATACTAGGTATATAGTAAAGAATGATATTCCAACTCCCCCCCCCCACACACACACACACACTCACACAGTAGGGCACCTTTGATGTTTTTGTCATCAGCAAAACGTTAAGATTTCATTTTGATGACCAACTGCTAAAACCTTTCACAATTAGGACCTTCCATCCAATTTATCTTTTGGTCCTCAGGATCCTTGGGAAATACCATATTATTTCCCAGGGAAATGTGGTATTTCTCTGATGAACCTATATATTTGGTACCACCAAGGTAAGGATTTATAGTGAGAAAGTAGCTTGCTCGCTTACTGCTTTTAATGCCACCCTGGAAAGGTTTCTCTAAACTCAAGACATTCCAAACAGAGCAGAATAATCTCATACTCTAAGATAGTAACACATACTTAGGAATTCTTCTTGTCATAACATAATGGTTAAATTAATAGTCAGCAATTATGCAGCACTTTTTAAAGTTTGCAAAGTGTTTTACATATATTACCATAAATAATGTTTACAACAAATGAAATATGGGTTAATATTATTACCATTTTTTATGAGGAAATTGATACTGAATATAGTTAAATGACATATTCAAGGTCAAATAGCCACTAAATTTCTCACATAAGATTCAAAATGAGATCTTTCTGAGTATGACATTCTATCTACTCTGCCATCTTATTCCCCAGAATCTTTTATTTCATTGATGTAGGTATAACACAGAGGCATAAGGTTGGAGGAAAGGCCTCATGGTCCTTTCCTTTAAAACATGTCTCTCAACATTAGTCAAAACTGCTGCTCATCTAGCCTTTGAATATCCTGACAAGTAAACAAATAATGTAAAAAAGACAACTTCTAAGCACTTGGTAGACCAAATAAAGTCAGTTACAGAATGTCTACAGATGTACAATCCATATAGTTCTCCTACTGGTAGCTCCCTCATATCTTACACATAGATGATACATTAGCAAACTGATAGGATCTATACCAGACCATAATTATAGAAGTATCCCCTGCAATTATGCAGACTGCAAACCATTCACACATTGTAATGCTTCATTATTTTCATCTGTATCTCACCATCATTTCAACAAATTCATATACTGTTGGTTTCTCTTAAGATCATAAGATTGTCAATGAAGATTTTGGGTTATTCATTGGTTATCTCAAATTCTAGATAGATGAACAGTCCATAATTTTTTCTTTAATTTAAAAAAATTAATACATACCTTTGATGTCAACCTATGCACTTTTTCCTTCATCATTTTTTATTTGTCATATTTTACAATCTGTTCACACCCATCATGTTCCTCTCTATTTTCCACTGGATAGTCCTTAAAATTAATTATTTAGAGACTTTAGTGTTCCATTACTCAAAGTCATACATTTTAGAATCTTATTCTAAAAGTTAAAATAAAACTCATGTATACAGACAGCATTGATTTTATACTTGCATATACTCATTATATACATCATTATATCTTATATAATCAAAATAAGCATACATGTGACATTTCAGTTGTGTTTCCTTTTCTTGGTATTATTTCATAAATACTTCTACACATTTGTATATTTTATATTTGTCTTTCTTGATCTCCATTCTTGACTCCTTCTTTATGATATTCTGTGGATAGATTTCAGCCATTCTGTGAACATGCATGAACATGCATCTTTATTTTCAATAACATCAAAATTAAATTTAGTGTTTTCTTTTATTATACTAGGTTTTTTTTAATCTTTGAAGTGTTCTATAGACCATTAAATTCTCAAAGAAGTACATGATACATAAAAATGGTTAGGATCATTATTTTAAAGGATCTTCTTCAACTGTTTATAAGTTTTCATTACCTTTTAAATGTCTATACTCTATGTACACATATCTCTATATTGTTAAATCTTTCTACTTGGGCAAAGATGAACTGTTTTCTAACTAAATTAGTTTTTAAGCTCTTAGAGCATCATTCTTTTCAACTATTGCTTTTAAATAAATGTCTCTCTTAAAAATAATCAAATGAAACAGGATGTCTTATCTTTTGTCCATTTCTCATTGGGAGTCCTCAAGAACTTATTTATATGGATCAGAATAATAACATAATAGTGGAGAGAATTTTAAAATTTAAAATAAAATAAGTTATATTTTATCCCAAAATGGTGTACAAAAAAGATATCATCAGCTATTAAACCAAACACCTGCTTCTCTATATTTAAAAAAATTATGAGAACATTTATGTGTTTTAAGTGTGAGGTTTGTGAAAAATATGATTTTAAAACAGATTTTTTTACTGATGATTTTCTATCACATTAAATTTTCAATTTTATAACTAACAAGAGATAGAAAGCATAGGAATTCTTGATTTCACAATACTATTTTTCTAAATAATACTAAATTTAGAAGTAAAATCTTTTAATGAGAAATACTTCTTCCACCTCCCATAATGCATATTTTAAATTTGTTTTGGAATTAATGACCAAAATGACCATAGATATAGCTTTGTTCACAAAAGATTAAGGCTGAAGTCAGGTCCAGAAGAGGAAGACATGAATTTTTACTCATGTCAAATATTTTTCAGTGTAAAAAATAATGTCCTGTACATTTCTTTAGTGATATCTTTTATATAAGTTTTTGCATATGGACCATGATTAGAAATGTGTTATAGCTGACTTCTGGTTATGGATGGCAGCAGATTAGACGTGGCTGCTTCCCCTCCTCAGATGCAACAATACAGACGACTTCAAAAGACCCCCAAAAAAACCATCCTCATAAGAACAGAGGGACTCTACAGTAGGGCGCAGCACTGAAGGTACGTGGGATTCAGGCATTTCCACACTATAAGGGAACAAAAAAGCTCCCCCCAAAACTTGAGCTGATCTAACCTCCCCCACCACACCTATGAAGCCAGAGTTAAAGTTGGCATGGGCCAGAACCAATGAGTGAGGGAGGAGCACACCAAGAATGAGCAAAGGGCAGCTCCAGGTTTTGGGAGATGACTAAGACCACCAAGAACTTACCCCTGAAAGCAGTAATACCTGAAATGCCATCAAGCAGAGGAGGGTAGACCTTGGGCTCCTCCTGGAAGATAGCACAGCTGTGGAGAATTGAGAGCTTGCCTGAGGCAAAAGTCTTGATGATTAGATCCATACACAGAAAGCCAGCTCTCCTCACTCAGATTTCTGACTGGAAAGGGAAGAAAAAACCATAGAAATGGCAAACAGTGCTCAGGAACAACTTCCCAATACGAAGAAAAGCAAGAAGAAGGGGTTGACTTTGGATAGATTTTACGGAGGAAAAATAGAGACAACAGAGGGAATAGCAGAAGAGGAAACCCAAATAAATGCTCCAAAACCTTCCAAAAGAAATGGAAATTGTCCACAAGCTCTTGAAGAATTTAATAGGAGGTTATCAAAAAGATGGAAGCCTTCTGGCAGGAAAAATGGGAAATAATGCAAAGAGAATACAATAATCTGAGGGACAAGAACTCCCAATTCGAGAAACAACTGGAAGCCTCAAAAAGCAGGATAGACGAAACTGAAAAGGAAAACTAGTCTTTAAAGACCAGAATTAGGCAACTGGGAGACAATGATCTTGCAGAACAGGAAGAATTAATAAAGAGAAGCCAAAAGACAAAGAAATTAGAAGAAAACATAAAATATCTCACTGACAAGGTGACAGATCAGGAAAACAGAGGAAGGAGAGACAATCTGAGAATCATTGGTCTAGCTGAAAAGCCAGAAATAAACAAAAATCTTGACATCATAATACAAGATATCATCCAAGATAACTGCCCTGAGGTTCTAGAACAAGGGTTAAGATAGGCATTGAAAGAGTTCATAGAACACCCTCTACACTAAATCCCCAAAAGACAACTCACAGGAATGTAATTGCCAAATTCCAAAGCTTTCAAGCTAAGGAAAAAATCCTACAAGAAGCCAAAAAGAGAGAATTCAGATACTAAGGAGCACCAATCAGGATTACACAAGACCTGGCAGCTTCCACACTGAATGACCGCAAGGCCTGGAACACAATATTCAGAAAGAGAAGAGAACTGGGTCTCCAACCAATAATCACCTATTCATCAAAACTGACTATATACTTGCAGGGGAAAGTATGGGCATTCAACAAAGTAGAAGATTTCCAAGTATTTGTAAAGAAAAGACCAGAAGTCAGTGGAGAGTGTGATATCCAAACACAAAGAACAAGAGAAACTTGAAAAGGTAAATATGAAAGAAAGGGAAAAGGAGAAAAATGTTTTTTTCTTTTATTCAAACTCTCTTCTATAAGGACTACATTTAGATCAAATTACATATATTAATATGTGGGGAAAATGTTATGTGTAACTCAAAATTGTATGCATTATTAGAGGAATTAGAAGAATCACTCATAGGAAAAGATTGGGGCATTAAGATGACATGGAGAAAGGGGGGTGGAAGAAAGGAAAAGGGAGGGGGGATCGATGATGGTACCAAGATAAACTTGAAGAAATAGAAATAAATTCAATAGAATAATCTTTGTCACACAAAGATACACATGGGAAGGGGAGGGGAGGAATTCTCTTATAAGAAGGAGAGGAAAAGAGTGCTAATTGGTATTACTTAAACCTTACTCTCAGTGAAATCAACTCTGAGAGCAAAGAGCATCTAGATCCATTGGGATCTTGAAATCTATCTTATCCAACAGAGTAAGGGAAAAGAGAAAATTGAAGGGGGTAGGTGGGAGGGAGTACAAAAATGGCGGGAAGGAGAGGGGGGAGAAAAATTAACAGACCCTAAAAGAAAAGAAGGGAACAAAAAGGGAGGGGCTAGAAAAGGAAGCATATCAAGGGAGGCGAATAGGGGGACTGATTTAAAGTAAACTACTGGTTTAAAAGTATATAGCAAAAGAAGAAAATCAAGAATTAGGGGAGGAGATCAAAATGCCAGGGAATTCACAAGTGACCATCATAACTTTGAACATGAATGGGATGAACTCACCCATAAAACGTAGATGAATAGCAGAGTGGATTAGAATCCAAAACCCTACCATATGTTGTCTTCAATAAACACACATGAGGCAGGTAGATACTCACAAGGTCAGAATTAAAGGTTGGAGTAAGACATATTGGGACTCAACTGATAGAAAGAAGGCAGGAGTTCCAATCATGATATCTGACAAAGCCAAAGCAAAAATGGATCTGATTAAAAGGGATAGGGAAGGTAAATACATCCTGATAAAAGGGAGTATAGGCAATGAGGAAATATCAATAATCAACGTGTATGCACAAAATGGTATAACACCCAAATTTCTAATGGAGAAACTAGGATAAATGAAGGAGGAAATAAATAGTAAAACTATATTAGTGGGAGACTTGAACCAACCACTATCAAAATTAGATAAATGAAATAAAAAATAAATAAGAAAGAGGGAAAAGATGTAAATGAAATCTTAGAAAAACCATAGTTAATAGATATATGGAGAAAAATAAATAGGGACAAAAAAGAATAAACCTTCTTTTCAGCAGCACATTGAACATTCACAAAAGATTAACCATACACTAGGTCATAAAAACATGGCATACAAATGCAGAAAAGCAGAAATAATAAATGCAACCATTTCAGATCATAAGGCAATAATAAAAATGATCAGTAAGGGTATATGGAGAGCCAAATTAAAAATCTATTGGAAATTAAATAATATGAAACTCCAAAATCAGTTAGTTAGAGAATAAGTCATAGAAACAATTAATAATTTCATTGAAGAAAATGACAATGATGAGACATCCTTTCAAACTTTATGGGATGCAGCCAAAGCAGTACTCAGAGGAAAATTCATATCTTTGAGTATATATATTAAGAAACTAGGGAGGGCAGAGATCAATAAATTAGACATGCAAATCAAAAAACTTAAAAGCAAAAAATAAAAAATAAAAAACCCCAGAAGAAAAACAAATTAGAGATGCTAAAAATTAAGGGAGAATTTAATAAAATCAAAAGTGATAGAAGTATTGAACTAATAAAAAAGACTAGAAGCTGGTACTTAGAAAAAGTAAACAAAATAGACAAAGTACTGGTCAATCTAATTAAAAAGGAAAGAAGAGAAGCAAATTAACAGTATCATAGATGAAAAGGGGGACCTCCAACTACTTTGCCCAATTATATGGCAATAAATATGCCAATCTAGGCAATATGGATGAATACTTACAAAAAAATAAACTGCCAAGACTAACAGAAGAAGAAATAGAATTCTTAAATAATCCCATATCAGAAAAAGAAATTGAACAGACCATCAAAGTACTTCCTAAGAAAAAATCCCCAGGGCCTGATGGATTCACAAGTGAATGCTATTAAACATTCAAAGAACAGTTAAACCCAATACTATACAAACAATTTGACATAATAAGCAAAGAGGGAGTTCTACCAAGTTCCTTTCATGACACAGACATGATAATGATTCCAAATACAGGCAGTTCAAAA
The DNA here is from genome assembly GCF_027887165.1 of Monodelphis domestica. NCBI lineage: Eukaryota > Metazoa > Chordata > Mammalia > Didelphimorphia > Didelphidae > Monodelphis > Monodelphis domestica. Next base: position 426,867,149 of record NC_077229.1, read on the forward strand.
ATGGAGAAAGAAAAATACAGACCAATCTCCCTATGGAACATAGATCCAAAAATCTTAAATAGGATCCTAGCAAAAAGACTCCAGCAAGTGATTAGGAGGGCCATTCATTATGATCAAGTAAGATTTATACCAGGAATACAAGGATGGTTCAATATTAGGTAAACCATCCACATAATTGACCATATCAACATGCAAACCAACAAAAATCACAATTATCTCAATAGCCTTTGATAAAATACAACACCCATTCCTATTAAAAACACTAGAAAGCATAGGAATAGAAGGGTCTTTCCTAAAAATAATAAACAGTATGTATCTAAAACCATCAGTACACATTATCTGCAATGGGGATAAATTAGATGCATCCCCAATAAGATCAGGAGTGAAACAAGGATGCCCTTTATCACCTCTGTTATTTAACATTGTACTAGAAACACTAGCAGTAGCAATTAGAGAAGAAAAAGAAATTGAAGTCATTAAAATAGGCAATGAGGAGACCAAGTTATCACTCTTTGTGGATGATATGATGGTCTACTTAAAAAATCCTAGGGAATCAACTAAAAAGCTAGTGGAAATAAACAACTTTAGCAAAGTTGCAGGATACAAAATAAACCCACATAAGTCATCAGCATTTCTATATATCTCTAACACATTGCAGCAGCAGGAATTAGAAAGAGAAATTCCATTCAAAATCACCTTAGACAATATAAAATACTTAGGAATCTATTTCCTGAGACAAACAGAGGAACTATATGAACACAACTACAAAACACTTTCCACATAACTAAAACTAGATCTGAGCAATTGGAAAAACATTTAACTGCTTATGGGTGGGACGAGCTAACATAATAAAAATGACCATTCTACCCAAACTTATCTATTTATTTAGTGCCATATCCATCGAACTTCCAAAAAGCTTTTTTATGGAATTAAAAAACCATAACAAAGTTCATTTGGAAGAACAAAATATCAAGGATATCCAGGGAAATAATGGAAAAAAATGTGAAGGAAAGCAGCCTTGCAATCCAGATCTCAAACTATACTATAAAGCAGTGGTCATCAAAACAATTTGGTACTGGATAAGAGACATAAAGGAGGTAAGGGACCTCAGCAAAACAGTCTATGACAAATATAAAAACCCTAGCTTTTGGGACACAAATTCAATATTTGACAAAAATTGCTGGGAAATTGGAAGACAGTGTGGGAGAGACTAGGCTTGGACCAACAGCTCACACCCTACACCAAGATAAACTCAGAATGGTTGAATAACCTGAACATAAAGAAGGAAACTATAAGTAAATTAGGGGAACACAAAATAGTATACATGTCTGATCTTTGGGAAGGGAAAGATTTCAAAACCAAGCAAGACTTAGAATGAGTCACAAAATGTAAAATAAAAATTTTGACTCCATCAAATTAAAAAGATTTTGTACAAACAAATATTGGAAAATGAGGGGATGCCCTTCGATTGGGGAATGGCTGAACAAATTGTAGTATATGTTGGTGATGGAATACTATTGTCCTCAAAGAAATAATAAAGTGGAGGAATTCCATGGAGACTGGAACAACCTCCAGGAAGTGACGCAGAGTGAAATTGACGAAGCAGCAAATGAATAAGATGAAATCACAATTAGACCATAAGAGTTTTTCTAAATGAAGTGGAACATTTTATATGCTAACAAAATTAAGAATATACAGGAAAAAAATAGAAGAATGCTTTCAATAATACAATATAACATAAGGCTATGTAGAAATGTTAAAGTCCAATCTCAGAAAAGGAAATATAATAGACAACTAAAGGGAAAAACCAAACACTCCTGCCTCTGATGGATTCACATGAAAATTCCATCAATCATTTAAGGAAAAAATATTTGATAATACAAAATTTGTCTCAAAAAATTTAGTAAATAAGCACCCCACCAGATTCCTTTGATGAGATAAATATAGGACCTAATTCAGGGAAGAATAAATTGAAGAAAAGGACTCTAAACCAATATTTAAACAAAAATGTTAAATAAGATACTCTCAGACCATAACAATTAATCCAAGAAATCATTTATCTTGTCCAAGTTAGAATTATATGAAGTAAAAAGGATGGTTCTACATTAGGAAAATAATCTTCATTATTAATCTTATTAAAAACAATAAAGTCCTCAATCACTTATTATCTCAATTAATGTGGGGATAACCTTTGGCAAAGCAAAACAGTGATTCATGCTAAAAACTATCCAAAGTATAGCCATAGAGGAATAGAACCTTTCCCAATGAATACAGGAGTAAAGTAAGGATGTCCACACTTCCCATTATTATTTGAGGTAGTCCTGGAAATGTTCACATTGACAATAAGACAAGAGAAATAAGTTAATGTTGATAAAGAATGAATAAAACTTCCTTTGCTAGTTATGATGGCTTACGTAGAAAATCATATGCAACCAGTAATAATTAATAGGATCAGCAGATATGTAGGCAGTGAAATAAACCCTTTGAGTAATAAGATTTCCATGTATTAATAACAACAAAATTCAGAAAGCAATAATAGAAATGGTGATTTCATTACAAATAACTACAAAATGCACAAAATATTTTGAAATGATCAATATGCCAAGGTACCAAATATTCATATGTATTAAATTACAAAGACTTCTTTATAAAATATAAGGAACAGATACCTGACACAACACTCAATGTTCCTATATTGGCTGCAGAAATATAATTGTACTCAATTACTCCATGATAGATAAGATTAAAATATGTATAAATTATTTTGGGGAAATCTTTATTTTTAAGAATAATTGCTAATAAAACTAGAAAAGAATCTGAGAAAATGGGATGTAAAATAGTAATTTAAACAAAAGACTGAAATAAATTCAAATTGGACACATGGTGTAAACAAAAAAAAAAGTCATGCCATTTCAAAGAAAAGAGCCAAAGTATCTATTTTCATTGCTAAGATTGTGGTATGAATTCTTAACCAAAAAAATATAGCCAGCAAGAAAAGATAAAATAGAAATTTTGAAACTCTGAAATTGAAAATATTTTCTCAAGAGTAAAGTTAATGCAACTAAAATAAGATGATGACTTGTTGAATGGAAAATACCTATGAAAAATATCTGATAAATCTATGTTGTCAAAGATACATAGGTCACTAAAGACAGGTGAAAAGTTATTTTTAAATTAAATGGTCAAAAGATGAGAGAATAAAATGAACAGAATAAACAAGTTGAGAAACTACATGAAATATTGTTGCAAATTTTTAATAGGGAAAAGAAAAAGAAAAAATCTTTGAATTTTTACCTCACACTAAAAAAATTGTCAAATATGACAAAAGATAGTGAATATTGGGAGATTGATGGAAACAAACATACTAATGAACATTGGATGGAGCTGAGAATCGATTCACCAATTCTGGAAATCAATTTAAAAAACCCCAACATATTCATATTACACTATGTATGTTGTTTTCAAAGAGGAAATGGATAATGTGCATATATGCATAGATATGAATGTGCAAATTTACACAAATGTATATAAATATATGCACACATTGTATATATGACATGCTATCATTGACAGAATTATCTACAAGTTCAAAGATAGCTAATATTAAGGCTTTTGCATATTGTTAGATTCAGGTGTGTACCTACACATAAATACACAGATATGTAGGATAGAGTAGTATTATGTATCACAGAATCACAGAATTTATCCAACTTTTCCCATAGCATTGATCCTTCTACTACATTCACAAGAGGTGGTCCAGATTGACCTTCTCATGAAGGTCTCAACCTTCTCATGAAGACCTCCATAAATTGGGCACTCAATGCTTCATGAATTGGCCATGGCATTTTTGGATATATCTAATTAAATTTATTTATTCATTTACTTACTCTTTTTCTTTATTAGTCAAACTTGACTCAGACACAAAATTTTCACTCAATAGTCCTAGATCTGGTTTCTAGAACCAGGAAACACATCTAATTTGTATACCTGTTTTTCTCATTTTTTGGATGAGTCCATTTCTAAATCAATCCATTCCCAATCTGGGATCCTTTTCTCTTCCTTTCTTCCCTCACTAAAGAAGTTTCTGTCCTCATTGTTCCTTGTTCCACATCTTTTCTATCCCAACTATCTAGGACATTTAAAAAATAATATTCATCGACATTAGTTATCTATTGATAATTACATTACATACATTAGTTGATCTAATGCTCAATCTACATTACATCAATCTATGTTACAACCCTTCCAGGTTATAAATCTTTTTCTTCTTAAGCCAGAATTCTCTTATTACTAAAGAAACTCTTCTTTTAAAATCACTCCATCCAGTTTTACCCCAATTTATTCAAACCCAGAATACCTGGACATGTAACAACTTCTATGTATTCCAAATAGGTTTTGTATTGTTCTCTAATCCATTGATTCATCTAGTCTTCCTTAGAAAAGAAAATGACTTCTTACCATTATTTTGTTCAGACACAACTTGGTGTATTTGTAAACAATAGTAGTCTAATAACCAAAGAGTGTCTGTTTTCAAGACTTGAGGTCCATCTTCACTGTTATCCTCTGGATGACCACCAAGAACTTTATAACTCATCTAAACTGAAAGTTGAAAATTGACATAAGGCCTGTAGGATCTCATATAAGCTAAGAGAAAAAAAGAATGCTTTTCTGGATCTGATACACATAATATTGTTTTTATATTACAGGGAAATTAGAAATGATGCTAATAATTCACTGTTGATTTGACTGCCAGGGTTCAGACATGATTCGTTATGCAAGATCAAATCTACACATAAAAAACCTTCCCAATATTACTTTAATTGTGCCACTTTCTCTAAGCAGGGCTGTCTCTACCTTATACTTGTTTCCTAACTTATTTCTCTCATACTGTAGCTTTACTTCTACTGACCTTGGTGCTGTTTATGGCAAAAAAAAAAAGGTGAATGGAATAGTTTGGGAATGCTAGGAAAAGAACTCACATTTCTCATGCTCTACCTGTTGTGTTTCTTCTCATAGGTTGAGTCATCTCTGGTCCATGAACACTTCAAGAGACTTGAACAATATGGAGACAAACAAAGAAGTGTGATTGCTTTCTAGCAATAGCCCTTCAGTGGGGCTCAGAAGATACTTGGGCAGCTACACTCTAGTGTTAGCTTCATTTTTTCAACATTTTTTAAGGAAGAAAGGAAGGAGGATTAGTTTTTCGATATTAAGGAATATGATCATTTGTTTAATGTAATCAAAATCTATAGAAAGACATAGATTGCATACAATTTTCTTCTGTTAAGCAGTATAAGAGACAGATTCAAGAAACAAGAGAGAAATATCCCATTAGAAAGACTAAGCTACTTCTTTCTCTCCCCTCCTTCCTTCCTTCCTTCCTTCCTTCCTTCCTTCCTTCCTTCCTTCCTTCCTTCCTTCCTTCCGTCCTTCCTTCCTTCCTTCCTTCCTTCCTTCCTTCCTTCCTTCCTTCCTTCCTGCTACCTTTTTTTTCCTGCCTTCTCCCCTTCCACTTTGTAAGCTACAAACATGAATTAATGTCCTTCCCTCAAATACCTTCCACATTGATAGTGGAAATTCAGCATAAACACAAAAACATTTCCTTATTCCTTAAAAAAAAAAAACATTATCTTTACTCTTCAACTTTACTAACCACTCTGTAATTACTTATATTTTTTATTCATTTCAAAGGAATTTAGTCAAAAAACATTAGCATTTCAGTTTGTGATGGTATGGGGCATGCAATAGTGCCACTGAAGAAGAAAAAAAAAACACTGCTGATTTGGACTTTGAATTTCAGCTCTTGTGTCCTTGAACTAGTCTCTTAGCCATTAGACTTTCTAGATTCTCATTGGGGTGGGGGGGGGAGAAAAAAAGAAGAAAGGAAAAGAAAAAAAAAGAACTGGATCTTAGAAGTGGTACTTTGGATATTTATATTTATTTTTCAGAGGAGGGAAGTGAGGCCTAGACAAAGCTAAGGGATTTTCCTAAGGTCACATGCATAACATGGTAGAGGTAAGATTAAAACCCAGGTTTCTTGATTATCAAGAACTTTTTCATCTTTTCCTTTTACTAGTAATTCTTTTTCTTCATGTCTAAAAATTCAATGATTCTTTGACTGCTATTAGTAAATTGTATGGCCTCAACAAATCACTTTATCTTTTCTGGGGGCTCCAATTTCCTACTCTATTAAAAAGAAGGAGGGAGAATTGGACATGCCCCAAACTTCTTTCCAGTAATGTGATACTATGAGTTGACATAATTGTAGAGCAGAGGAGCAAATAGGAAGGACATTTAAGCTTAACGTGGCAGAGGTGGTATATAGCATAATAAAAATTATTTCACTGAAGACGAATGTCAAGAGTGATAGCAGAAAAGGCAAAAACACACCGTAGATTAACCTGATCCATTGAGAAAAGTGACTTCCCACGCTTTGCCCACAGAGGGCATCCCTGCTCATTGATATGTAGACCAAGCGAATGCAGCTGCTGGAAGCCTCTTCTCCGTCCTTTTTTTTTCTCCTTTTTTCCCCACTCTCCTCTCTCTCCCTCCCTCCCTCTCTCTCTCTCGTCCCCCTCCCTCCAACCCTCCCCCCCCCCCTTCCCGTGGAATCTTTGCCTGATCCAGTTCGTTTCCCTCCGTTCTCCACATTTTCCCTTCCAGCCTTCCACTTCTCTGGATCAATGGATGGTACAGCTCCAACTCCCAGCTCACATACTGCTGGCGGACAGCTCCAGTAACAAGTGAGAGCTTGCCTTACACCCCTTTCTACCCCCGCCTCTTCTCCCCACGCCCCCCTCCCCTCATTCAAGAGAAGAAAATCATCATCACCATCCCTTTGGTAGATTTTTGTTTTTCAACTTTACATAGCCGAAGACATGGAACCAGGCTCAACCTTTTAATTCACATCTCTGCCAAAGGATTGTTGAAATTTTTTTTTGGTGTTTTTTTTTTTCCTCCCGTTTCTCTTCAGGATATGCCTGTTTATTGATGATCCGCAAGCATTGGAGAAAGCTTCCTCCTCCCTTCTTCCCCCCTCCTTCCCCTTGAGTTACTTTGTGGGGGCTGGGGGCTCCTGGACTGGATGGAACTTTTTTCTTCCCCTTTTTGCTAATCTTGTCTGTGGACGAGAAAGGGAACTCGGGCGCAAGAGGAGCAGAAGGTGGTGGTGGTGGAGGAGGAAGAGGAGGAGGAAGAGGAGGAGGAGGAGGCAGAAGGGGCTCAGTGCGTGTGTATGCATGAGTGTATGCGTGTGTGAGTGTATGTGTGTGTGTGCTGTTGGTGCCCGGGACCAAAATCTCCGTAGGTGTTGGCTGAAATATGGAGAATAGTCTTGGATGTGTTTGGGTACCAAAGCTGGCTTTTGTACTCTTCGGGGCTTCCCTGCTCAGCTTGCATCTCCAAGTCACCGGTAAGTGGCTCTTCTCTTTCTCTTTCGCCGCGCTCCATCTCCCCCCCCCACCCCCCCGAGTCCCTTCTTTTTTTAACCTTTTCACTTCATTAAAGAGAAAACTGATTGACGGGGGTGGGGTGGCGTGAGGTAGAGGGATGGGTTTGGTGGGGCAGGAGAAAAATTTGTGGAAATATTCCGAAATATTTCTCTTTGCGTCCCCGCTATATTCACCTCATCCCCCTGTGATTATAAAGGATGTACACTTTTTTCTCTTTGGGTTAGGGTGGGTGGGGTGGCATGGGACTGGGGCGCCGCTTTGTATATGCATATACGTGTATATATGTATTTTTTTTTTAAATACTTGAGTAGACCTGCGAAGCTAGCTAGCTGTTTAGGGGAGATGAGAGACTGGGGGAGGCAGGAAGGGGTATGTGTGTATATGAGTGTGTATGTTGGGTGGGTGTGTGGGAAGTGGTTAAAGGGTTGAATCTTTACGTGGCTGGAAGTGGAATGAAGGAAATTAGAACAAGGAGAGGAGAAGGAGAGCGCTAGGCACGGATTTAAGAAATATGGAAAATGTAAGGCAGAAAGAGAAACAGAGACAGAGAGACAAAGAGATAGAGATGGCGAGACAGAGAGATAGAAGCAGAGAGTTATAGAGGGACAGAGGCACAGAGAAAAAGAGCAAGATTTCTTGGCTTGTGATTATCTTCTTGGTATTTGTCACCTTGGATTTGGAGACTGAAATTTGAGTCAAGAAAGATGATCGCGCTTTTGCATTTTGAATTTGAAGGAGGAGGTCGTTTTGGGGCACGGGTACTGAGAAAGGAGAGCATCTGGGGCAGAGGCAGCGGGTAGCTCAGGAGAAGAAAAAGCAGAGGGCAGAAGCTACTTCGCGAGCCAACCACCCCTAACCCTCGAGCGTCCGTCTCTCAACTCGGATTGATTGATATTCGGCGGAGCTGGCTGACTGGCTTGCTCTCCCCTCTGCTCTTGGCAGGAAGAGTTTCTAATTAAAAATGGCAAAGCTGGTTGTGTATTGAATTGGGCCAGAGAAAGAGAAAGAGGGAATTGATACTCAGAGGCTCCCGGGCGGTAGCAGAAGGCTGAGCGGAGCTGTGGGATTCTATGGTCAAACACATCAAAAACATTGCAATGAATGATTACAATCTACTATTGGCTTCTTCAGAGCCTCCCCACAAGTGTGTGGGCGCGGGGGAGAAACTAGCCGGGGAAACCGAGGAGGTGTGGAAGGGGAGAGGGAGGAGAGAAAGGAGCGGAGAGGAAGGGAAGCAAATCCCCTTAGGAAACGACCTTTTCTTGAGTCCAAATGAAAATACACAGCCGAGCAGGAAAGAGAAGGAGGAGCGGAGAAGGGTGGCGCTAGGAAGACCCCCCCCCCTCCCGTCCCAAAAATTAATAATAAATTAAGATGAAAATTACAGCCTGGCCAGTATGCCTCCGGGTGCTGTATTTATGCTTTCTTTGCGCAGCAAAGTGCGGCATATGCCTCTAAAGGACTGGGAGTGGAGAAAGCACCTCTCGATGTGGGGAGATATTCCGATGCTCAGCCCTAGGGCGATTTTGGAGGTCCTAGAGCTGCTGGGGCTGCCGAGGCACCTGGAGTACTGTATTGCTGTTGGCTTTGGCTTCTAAGCGCGTCCACGAGAGTCAGAATGCTTCTTTTGAATGTGTGTGCGCGCGCGTCCGTCTGGGTCAGGATCTATGCCCATGTGTGCCTGTGGGTCGAGATCTATGCCTGTGTGGGTGGATGGGTGCATGCGTGTGTGTGTGTATGTGCGTGTGTGCTCGCGTGTGTATCCGGATTTGTCCGCGTTTTTGTGCCTGTGGGTATGCGTGTGTGTGTGTGTGTGTGTGTGTGTGTGTGTTTATGTGCAAGTGTTGTTCCCTTCCTAGCCCCAGGGTCCTCACCCCTTTACTTCCAGACTCTTCAGTATATAGCATTGTCCTCTGCAATTACTCTCGCAGAAGGTGGGCCAGGAGCTACCAGAGCCGGGTAATGAATTGGTGTCTCTTAAATTTCCATCATAAGTCCTACCAGACCAGGGACTTGGTCTCGATCATCTTCCAGAAAATGATTGACTTGCCACTATCTCCTGGAGGAAGAAAGAAGGGAAGTTTTTTAGGGGAGATCTGTCATTCAGTGTAAATTCTGTATGTTTTAGGGCTTACTTGAGAGCGGGGAGAGGAGGGAGAAAAAAGACTGGGGGAAATTGGGGAGAAGGCACAGATGCATTGACTAGAAGATACTGTTCTTAGAGAGGTACTGCAATGTTAACCAGACTATTATGTTTAACAAACAAACAAGAAAAGAGTGCTTTCCTTTTGAGGAGAGCAAATACTAGAAATTAGAGTTACGACTATAATGGTGCAGTTCTTTGGCGGATTTCATTCCGAGTCAGATAACCATAAAATCCACAATGTTAGAGCTGGTTCGGACATTAAAGGTCATCCGATCCATTCCCCTCCTGGTATGGAAGAGGAAATTGTGGTTCCGACAGGGAAAGTGACTTAGCGACCCTTTCCCGCCCCCAACCCCTTCAGCCTTTAAATCTATCCGAGATCTGGAGCATCCGATCTCTCTTTAATTCATACATCAAAAGACTTCTCTGAGCTTTTTTTTTTAAAAAAACCATAAATATGAAGGTATTCCAGCCTTCAAAAATGTGTAGGTTTGGGTACCTAAATAGTTAAAGTTCTAAGTATCTCTAAGCATCCTTGCTTAATTTGTAAATGTGTTGTTCTCTTCTGCTCAGGTAACAGGTAAAGAGGACCCTACTCTTAGATAAGGCTCCTCCAGGGACTCTGGCTTCTGTTCATTAATCTGAATTTCCTCTTCTCTTCTTAGTAGCTATTTTCTCCCTTCAGAAACCTAGCAGGGGACGGATAATGAAGAAAGCATAATTCACTGTATGAAAGGACCAGTAGGAGGTGCCCTTAATAAGGCCAAGGAGCTGGTTTGCTATTTGGCAAAATTCCCATTCAGCAGGGCATTTTAAAGACTTTGTTGATTGGTAACAAAGGATTATGGAGGCCAACACAATGGGGCTGTCCTTTCACTCTTGCTGACTAAAGCCCAAAGCTACTTTGGAGATGTAAGAAATTGTTTAAAAACACATACACACACACAACTTTATAACAAAGGCCATCATTGAACAGTGTCAGTGTTGGGTGAGGAATATGATACGTGGGGATGAGAATGATGAAGCTCTTTTAGTCTGTTTTAACCATTGTTTGTGAAATGCCAACTCTTTTTATAGTTGTCTTGAGCTATAAAGCAAAGGAGTGAATTCAAGCAAAGATGACCAGCATCATCTGCTAAGTGAAGAGAGAAAGGGACAGAGACAGATAAACAGGGACAGAGAGAGACAGAGAAAGATTCAATGAAACTATGGGGTTCAATATACATAAAAATCCTTATGCAAATTTGGATCATATTTTATAAGATCATATTTCTGGGACTAGATAACCTGGATATTCTTTAAATTAGTCTCTCTCTCTCTCTCTCTCTCTCTCTCTCTCTCTCTCTCTCTCTCTCTCTCTCTCTCTCTCGGGAGGGAGAGAGTCAGCCCAGACACATGTGGGTACGACATCGAGTAGACTATGTCAGAACCTCCTGGTGTCTGGGCAACTTGGCATTCAGCTTCTCTCTGAGTGGTGCAGTATAAATCACTAGTGACCTGTCACAGCATCCATTTCACACACAGCAGCAGTTGCCCTCTGAGTTATGAAGCATGTGAAACGGCCACCACATGTGTTATATGTGAATATATTAGACTTAGTGCATTTAGTTTAATGCTCTTAAAAGCAAGGTTGGACAAAGCTGCTGATAGGCATTTTTCTATGGAGAGATTTATAACTTCTCAGTATGTTCAGTCTTACATCTATTCTGTACTAAATTAACCTCTAAGCAAACTTCCTTATTGTTTTCATAGGAGGGCAAGAGCTTTAATCCTGCTTTAATTCCAAAATGAAGCCTTACTCTAAGTTCCCCAGTGAGAAACGGCATCAGCAGCCTAGAAAACTGTCCAAGTTAGTGCTAAGGCACCAGAAGTGTGTACCCAGCTGTATGATTTCTACTTGTAGTAGATTTTCAAGGGAAATCTTTTCAGACAAATTATCTTCAATACCATCTTTTTCTTTTATTTTCACCATGGAAAGGGGGTTGGGAAACAGTGCTGGAATTGCATTGCTCATCTCACTACATGAAATTCTGGAATCTAATTTCTGCTATTTAGGATCCTAGATTATAGATTTAAAGTTGGAAAGAACCTTAGAATCCATCTAATTCAAATTCTCATTTTTTTCATTTGAAGAAACTGATGTCTATGGAGCTAAAGTGACTTGTACAAGGTTACACAGATTATGTCAGAATCAAGATTTATGTGAGTGTTAAATCGTGTTCTTTCCATCATAACACATGATCTCCTTACTGATGGTGTCCTTGGGACAATTTACCTCTCTGTTGCTCTTTTTCCTTATCTGTAAAGGGGGAAGAATTTGACTAGATATTTTTTTAAGTGTTCAAGGTCTAAATTTTATGGTCCCACAATCTAAAATCTACCTAGGGATCAGTCTGGGAATTTTTCATAGCAGTGAAATAATATCACATTAGTGATATAGTATCTAGTAACTTGTGTCTTCAGAATATCAGATCATATTAAAATCCAGTCTCTCATACTGTAACTTTATTCTAAGAAGCCCCATAGATTATGTCAGTGCTTATAGTTCTGAAATCTTACTTCTCTGAGATATTATTCTCAAATATCACATGTTTGAAAGCAAATTGTTCTACAGCCTCATAGGATTTGTTGGATTGTCTTGACAATAGATTTTGTGCCTCATCTTTTTTGCAAGGGAGATCTGCTCATTAGAAGAGTTAGTCTTTTACCTTCATCAGAATATAGAAAAAAAATGTAACATAAAGGAGAGAGCTTAAGGATTGCCCCTTCTCTGCCCAAATGGGACAATAGGGACCAATCATGAGAAACTTCATCTAACAAACACCAACTCCTGGAAACAGAGTGGTGTGAGAGTAATTTTGGTATTAGTTATCCTGAAGTTTAGCAGTGATGGGCTGGGTTTGTCTTTAGGACTGTTGTAAGTTGGGAACGTAGCCCTCTATTTACCTATTTTTTTATGTTATTACTGACTCACATGATGAATTTTTAATTGATTAGTCCAACTCAGAAGATAATCTCTTAGATGAAGTATTTATGTAAATTTCTGGAAACCTTAGCTGTGCCTGAGTTAAAAGAATAATGGCATAAACCTACTGGGGATTCAGTGATTAATTAACTAAAGATAAAAAGTCACTTGCTTCTGCAAAAATACTGTAATCCCTGAAGTAGAGCGGTAAATACCATGCACATTTCCAATTCATAAAATGTAAACAGTGAGCCTCATTTTTTTCTCCACTCTTTCTCTTTGCATTGATACTCCACAGAAAGACTAAAGACTTTCCCTAGTTGTCACAACAGTTATACCTTAATGAATTGTAGCTTCAAATCTCACTTAAACCATGATTGAAAAACACTGAATTAAATATAAACATAACACTGGTTAAATGTTCTAGCCTGTTTGTTTGTATCTCACTCATCCCTTTTGAGTCACAGTTTCCTGTTTCCTAGGCATACAACTAGGCTCCTTGACTCCCTTGATATGTGGAGTACAGGTAAGACTTTCTTACTGTGAAATTAATGCTGTGTTCTACCAATACTATTTAATCTATGACGTGATACTTTGGCATAGAATATGTTTGGGGGGCTTGTCTTAAACTATTCAATTAAGGTTTATGAATGCTGTCTTTGCAAACTTGAAAACATCTCCAACAATTTTAGTGTAGAAGTTTTCTGGAAATGAATAGATCTACAAACATATGCTTGCCATTCTTTTGCTAACAATTAACACATTGCTAGAATCAATTCAAATCAGTATTATTTAGGTTCCAAAGTTTGTAAGGATTTAGGAGAGTGAAGTGATCACTAAGAGCCAAGATAGATTTACTAAAAATAGGTCACCAACTTAAATTTTTAGTTCTTGAAGAAGCAATTTATTAGGTTAATCTGTGAAAATAAAATTGCCTTTTTTAAATCTTCTGGTGTTCAAAATACTTTTGAGAATCCTTTGATGCAGATAGAATGTATTTGGTCAGAAGAATGAAACATAGATATCTCTTTTGATTCTATCTTAAGACAACCAATGGAAAGGTATATTCAGGTTGTAGATAAGAAAAAAATGAATATGTAATTTGCACTACAAGCAAAATACAAGCAAGTTGTAGAGAGACACAATGGATCCTTCATGTAAGCTGCATAATGCTGAGTCAATCTGACTCTTAACTGACATTTCTCTCCTTAGTTCACACTATTCTATTTCAAGGACTCTACGAATCAGCTATAATAGACCACTAACTGTTTCCAGACATCAGTATAGCATATCTGGATTATATTGCCTCCTTGTTTCTGCCTTTCAGAATTTCTATTTTCCTTTTATGCTTTCCTCAATTACCTTCTTTTAGGTAAACTTTCCCTGATCACCACTTTGCCCTCACCAGTTTTTAGTGTACTCTTCCTCCTTAAAATATCCCTTATTTGTTTATCTATGTAAACATATTATTAACCCCCATACCCATCAAACTGTGCGTTTCTGGAAGGGAGGCAGTGTTTCATGTTTATCTTTTTGCCCTCAGCATAAAGCACAGTTTTATTCAATATTGAATAAACACTTACAAAATTCAACTGAGCTGACATGTTAGCCTAAAAGAAAAAAAAAACACATTTTTATTCATCTGCATGAATGCAACTCTCTAGAAAAATAAATGTACATGGTTAGCAACACTATGATATCAGTACTTTTCCCTAGGTTTTGTGACTTATATCTCCAATTAAATTGTAAGATCCTTATGTGAAGTAGTGTCTCCTGAAGTGCAGCAAGGTACTAGAAGGGGAGTCCTGGTTTGGAGTCACGGAAACTGGGTTCAAGTCTGTCTTCTGTGATATATCTGTAAAATAGGGACAATAATAGTATGAGCTAGGTACTATTATTATCATCCCCATTTTATAGATAAATAAAGTGAGAGAAGTTAAGCAACTTGCTTAGGGTCACATGAGTAAATGACTGAGTCAAGATTTAACTCGGATCTTCTTAGCCTCGCTGTTAGATGGAGTAGGCGTTTTTTTTATTTTTACATTTGTATCCTCAGTACATATGAAGAAGTATTTGCTGACTGTTTGCTATTTACTTCAATATTTCAAGGAGCTGTGATTCCATGAGTTCAAGTACTCCCTCCTCTGGTCTGTATCACAATCACTCTGTGCTTTGGTAGATGATTTCTGTGAATCACTTTAAATGTATCACCTGAGCCTACTCTGTTACTGAAACTGTCATTACATATGGACCTTGGATCATACCCAAACAATCTTTCACCAGGCCTGCATTAGCCAAACAAATGGTAGCACTGGTCAAAGCTTGTAGTCCCCGTGGCATTCAAGGGACTGAAGTCACCTCTATGCCACAGTGAGACAGGCATCAGAAGATTTATAAAGGGTGTCATAGGTATCATTGGAAGCTCTCCCTTTGGAGATCCATGACCTGATGTAGAGTGAGGAAAGCAGAACCAAGAAAACACTCTTCAAGTTATTGCTAATGTCAGTAGAAGGAGCAACAATCACAAATCTCTCTAAAGTGAATATTCCAGAATTACAAAGAAGAGATCTATGAAAGCACCTTTATCTCACTCCTTTACAGAGGTGGCAAATCCAATATGGAACAATGTATACATTTATAATTTTTTTCAATGTATAAAATAGTTTTACTGCTTTTTTCCCTTTTATTCCTCTTTTTTTATTAATAATTATCTGGAATAACTCTCTGGGAAGAGGAAAGAAAAGGAGAGTGGATGTAATTCATATGATATAAAACAAAATATTAATAAAATATTTTTAAAATACAGTAGTACTCATTTTATGTGACTAATATATTCTCAGACCTTTCCCGTAGGTTGACAATCACACATAATAGCAATCCCTATTATTTAATAAGTATTTCTTATACAAACATATTTAGTAACTTTTCTTAGGCTTACCAGAGCTACCAACACCACTATTCTTGTACTTTGGGGTCATTGTTAATAACTAATAGTGTTAATCAAACAGAGAAACACTGCTCTGACATTGACATGGCTTGTTATAAGAGAGAACTCAGAAAAAGACTTATTCTGGAACTAATGTATGGAGCAAAACAATGTAATGACACACTAACGTTTCTCAGAGTAAGAATGAACAGAACTGAACAAACTGCTGAGAGACTTTATGCTGCTTGGTAAAATGGAGCATATTTATCAGTTAATTAAAATATATATTTTACCTATTTTTCTCCCTTCTTTCCTTTTGATTTCCAGTCTCTTATACCTGAATTCATTTGTGTTGAGTTCATGTAAAATGATATCCTACTGTATCCCCTTTTGGAAATTTTCTTAACTCTGATCCAAGCTACAATCTTAAGAAGATATAATGAAATGTTTGGTTAAATATCCCTTCTTTTTACTCTTGATGCCAGCCATTTGCCAGTAATTTGAATAGTATTGCATTACTAAGTTCTAGAAGTGACTATGGAGGCCATTCATTCCAATCCACATTTTCAATGGATGAGGAAACTAAGGCCATGCTAAATGACTTGACTGAAGTTAAAAGGATTTTTCCAGAAGTGGTATTTGAAGCCAGATCTTCTGACTTCTAGTTTAACCTTCTACCTTTATTTATTTTCTGCCTATATTGGTTCCAAATGCAAAAATTATTCTGGTTTTTAAATTTTTTTCTTTTTTAAATAGTAAATATATAATTTATTCTCTATTTAATCGACCATGTTTAAGAACTTAACCTTCAAGTATACCTTGAATGAAGGTCAACTTTTACCCTCTTGTATTCTGCAAGATTATTCTCTTCATTGTTTCTTTCTTTTCCCTTCCCTAACTAACACAGCTTCTGACATTTTCTATAAATAACTTTGGGGTGAATTTGATGAGCTGGATTTACCAAAACTTAATATTTTATTGAATGGCATCTGCAGCACAAAATCTTGTTTGTTCTTGCATTTGTAATAGAAGAATGTGGCCTTTGATCCATTGTCCTTCAAAGGAGAAATTATATTCTAGAATTATTCAATAACTTAATTTCCAGGACTCACCTTCTGTGATGATTTGCTTCTCAGCTCATTTCATAGGAGCCTTGCAGCTTCACAAGAAGAAGACTTTTATTATGTCTCATGTTTTTGTCCATGATGATGATAGCTAGCCTCTCCATTCCCCTAGCTCTATCTCCTTTACTTGCTTAACATTTAAACCTCTGCCCTCTTCCTTCCAGAAGAGCAGGCCATCAATGTTTTCTTGGAATTGCCAGGGAATTTCAGATGTTATGGTATTAAAATACCAAATACTTAGAGAATCCATATTTAATTAGGTGTTTTATGAAGAAAATATCACTCTGGACAAACCAAAGTGTATTTGAATCATTTTTTTAAATGACAAGAGCAAAAAGTTCATAAAACCATTACCATTAATTTCACTGACACCTCATTTATCTGGTACCAACCAAGGGGAATGAGTTCTACATGTGGAATTTTTCCAGATAACTGAAGCATAATGATATTCAAAGTAACATAATTTATAAAGTCTACTTTTATTCATTCATTTATTTGTTTGTTTGTTTGTTTGTTTGTTTGTTTGTTTCTGGTAGACAACCCTCTAAATGAATTACACACTTCCCTCCCTTCCTAAATAGAGTACAATGTTTTAGAATTAACCTTTTATTAATGACCCAGGGTCATTAAAAGGCAATCATTTTACTTGGCCATAATATTAGTATGTCCTCAGGGGAAACTGAGAAAGGGAAGGTTTATGGTAATAGTGATTACCATTGATGTATAAAATGGGCCCAGACTGTTCTTTGGGGGAATCCTTTACCAGTTTTTTTTTTTAATTTTCATTATTTTCCCTTCTCTTTAGATTTTTAGCTTTTCCTTGTTCCTACTATTATTGAATCTGGCTTTGCCATGAAATATATATATATATATATTTTTTTTTTAATTTGCTGCTTATAGGATTTCTGGGATTTCAGCTATGTCATCTTGTTAGAATTGTGCAACAAGTAAGAATAAGTAAGTTGTGAGTGAGGGTATGAATAAAGTACACAGACTTTATAACAGTTCTTTCTCTTGCTTTTTGTCTTCCCTTTCCTCTTCTGTAAAATGAGGAGGCGTGGCAAAATTATATCTAAGGCTTCTTAATCAATCTAAATATCCATGATTATCTTTAGATTGCTCAACAGTATCTCTAATTACTGGACTCTCAATTGTGTTCTAGATGGCTGATGCTAGTAACCTGATTTTCAGGGCAAGAAGAATGTTATTGTCTTGGTCTTGTCCAAAGTCTAGACTAAAGTTAGGTCATTTTCTAAAGTATTTATGATGAGCTCCTGCAAACAAGACAGAGTATGGATTTTTTATAACAGTTCTTGTACTGACATGACCAGATATGTTTGGTTTATGCTTATAATTCACTAGAAAAATGTAACCAGTTCTACCATTTCCACTAAGAAACATTAGACACTTCTGAAAAGTTCTTGAGACAATAAAGCCTGAGATTAAAATCATCAACTGGCCATTTTAACATAAGTGTTTTTTTCTTTCTTTTCTATTCTTTTCCCCCAAAACTATATATTACTTTAAATCCTGGATGCATTCTAATGTAACACTTTTGTTCTAGAGATTTGCATTGATTTTGAGCTTCTGAGACACACAATTTCCACAGATGCCTCTCATGATTTAGTTTCATAATTCTCTCGCTGCCTCTAATTGGTCATGTGAAGGAAGTGTCCTGGATAACGAAGAGATCATCTGAGGTGTGAGCCATGTGTTTTCCAGACACTTGACTTTGACTGACTAGGTAGAGATATGAGTCAAGCAAGTAAGTAAAGCAAGTAAACCCCCTGCTACTGGAGTCCTCAATCCATTCTTCCCCACTATTTTTTTCCCTCTTCTTGGTGGTATCTCAGGAGAATATAAATTAGAAAAGAAATCTTCAAAGTGTTCTCTTTTAAGTTTGATTTCTACACAGGGTTGTTCCCCACAGGATACTTTCCAGTCATTTTCTCAGTGTGGCTTTAGATGTCTCCAGGGACTGCCTGCACACGATTTCCCCCTGGAAACTTCAACACTGTATCAGTTTTCACTGTCAGGAGTTTCTTTAAAATTCATCTCAAATTGTCACTTTTTCTTAAAATTCACCCCATTTTCCCCATCTTCTAGCAGCCGGTACTGCCTTGAATGTTCAGTAAGCCTTCGCCTCCTTTGTGTTTCAGATCTTTCAATATTTCTGGCTATCAATCATCACAAACCTCCTTTAGTTTTCACTGAGAGGGCTTTATTTATTTGTATATTTATATATTTAGCCCTTTTAATCTTCCTTCATATGGTTCTTTCCCATTTCTCTTTTCAGATCTTCTTTTACTTGGTCTGTGTTTTTCTAGTAATGTGATTCCTCAAACTTAACGTTCAATTTTAAGTGAGGTCTCCCTGTTAGAGTACCATTGGATTTTCCACTAACCTGTCCTATGAAGTTGTATTAGCTTTGGATGGCAGTGTGGTATAGAGAAAAGAGGAATCTAGAGACATAGGCACTATCTATTCTTGGCTGTCTCAGTGACAAGATATAAGACCTCAGGAAACACACTTTACTTTTCTGATCCTTACTTTCCTAGCTGTCAAATGAGAATAATAGAACTGCTTTAAGACCCTCATGGGTTTGTTGTGATGATCAAAGGTTAATGGACATGAAAACACTGAAAATATAAAGTGCTATATGAATGCATCATTGTAAAAATGTTGGCCAATTGAACCAATGTATCACTCTTGCACTTCTTTTCCCCCCTCCTTGAATGATATTGATTTCTTTAGCATAGAATCAATCCATTAATTCCACCCTCTACAGGAAGACTTAACCAACTCTTCTTATTTTCAGGGTTTTCTCACTGTTATTTTCTCTTTATCCTGTACATAACTTGCTTCCTATATATTTGTCTGCATAGATTGTATATATTAGATAATAAGTACTTTGAGGGCAGGGGCTATCTTTTTGCCTTATTTGTAATCTCCAGAATTTAACCTAGGTGCATAATAAATATTGAGTAGTTTATCAATCTGCTTACAACAGCTTCCATACTTCTGAATTTTATTAAAGTTACTGACAAGAGGCACCAAGGTCAATAGGAGCATTTGCTTCTCTCCTTTGTTCAATTCTTCAGCCAGCTTCATCGTCAGCATCCCAGCCTTCATTTTTCTAGTCCTTTTCAGCTGCTCCCAGAGCTTGGGAGAAATGAAAAGTAGCTGCAGCTGACAGAAAGATCAGGCACTTAAAAGTAACCCTGAGTAAAAATTCCACTCTATAAAGGGAGTTAGGTATAGGATAAAACAGGAACGGAACCTTTGAGTTCATGATTATAAGGAATTCACAGGTGCAGAATTTCCCTCTATAGATATAGATTGGCATTGAATATTGAAAGGTGAAATGACTTTCCCTTGATTATATAGACAATATGGGTTGTAAATAGGGTTTAAAGTCAAGTCTTCCTGGCCAACTCACTATACCACATTGTCTCATATATTAAGAAAGTAACTGCAGGTCAAATGATTTTTGCCATTTGCCATTTTTATATTACTTTAATATTTTTAGGGCAACAAAAGCAAAATACTTTTCTTTTCTTTCATTCCTTTTATTCTTCCTTTCTCCCTCCTTCCTTCCCTTTCTTCCTCCCTCCCTTTCTTTCTTTCTTTCTTTCTTTCTTTCTTTCTTTCTTTCTTTCTTTCTTTCTTTCTTTCTTTCTTTCTTTCTTTCTTTCTTTCTTTCTTTCTTTCTTTCTTCAAATCAGATCCTTGGATTTGTATGCCAGCTTTGTTCCTTACTATCTGGCTGACCTTAGGGAAATCACTTTGTTTTCTGTGCCTCCACTTATATGCCTCCCTTCTCTCATCTAAAATGAAGTGGTTGAACTACATAATTTTAGAAATCACCATCAGTTCTATGATCATTATGTAACAATGGTGATTAGTCATGTGTTTTCTATAAATTTGAAGAATTTTCAGTCTCAGGGTTAAAGATAGTTGTAACTCAGTGGTTAAGAGCACTTGACTGGGAGGCAGAAAGATCTGAATTCAAATTACCTTAGAAACTTCCTAGCTATGCAACCATGGGCAAGTTATTTAACCTCTGTATATCTAGGAGGCAGTTAAGTGCCTCAGTGGGTAGAGAATTGGGCCTGGAATCAGAAAGAGTTGAGTTCAAATCCAGCCTCATACATTTCCTAGTTGTGTGATCCTGGCAAGTCATTGAATCTCTTATTTCCTGACAAAGGAATCCTCTGGATCTACTATAGATGAAAATGGCAAACCATTCCAGTATCCTTGCCCAGAAATCCTTTTAGAAAACTATGGTTGATGAGGTCATGTTGAGTCCATGATGAGTCAGACTTGAAGGAATGACCAAACAACAACAATCTTAGGTATATTGAAGTGTTGCTCATTTTTCTGATGTAATCTTCATTGTTTGGTAAGTATGGATGAAACATGCAGTTAGAAATCTAATATTCTCTTTCCTATAGAATGGTACAGGCATCTCTCTTCAACAAGCTGATGCATTTTTCTTTCCTTGTTTTTATATTTGAGTACCACATTGCAATCAATTGCCTTGGCTTATGCAAGAAATAACACCTCTGAACTCACAGCAGAAATTTGTGCTAGTGATAGAGAGATAAATATATAAGCTTGTGGTTATTCTAAAGAATAGTTAGTCCAATATACTTGCCCTCCATCTCTAAGATTTTTGCTATACTTGTACATACATACACACTCACAATAGCAAGGATATAGTAGAAGGTACAATTAGGTGGCACAGTGGATAGAGCACAGGATCTGGAGGCAGAAAGATGTGAATTTAAATTTGGTCTTACATACTTCCTGGCTGTGTCACTCTGGAAGGGTCATTTGCTCTCTTGAACTGCTTCAATAAAATGGGAAAAATGATAGTATCTACCTCCTTGAGTTATAAGAATAAGTCAATATTTTAGAAATGCTATTTAAATTCTAGATTCTACTATTACTTCTATATCTAAGGGAATAGAGAGGATTAAGACAGCAAGTATTTGGTTGTGGGAATTGAATGAACCACACTGACTCTATTTTGTGACTGAATTCTGGAACTAGTTTAGTTTGTATTCAGTTATATATCTAGTCCAACTTCTGTCATGGGGAAAAATTGTATTCAATTGTAAGAAATGGGAGAAAACCTTATTACACTGTCTGAATCTAACTCTTTGGGGCTAGGAAACTGGAGGGTGGGAGCAACCAACTTCAAAATCATAGAGAATGGAAATATATCCACAAGAATAAATGGTGAACTTCCTTTCTGGACCAAGTGGAGAGATTGCTCAATGTTGCAGCCACGGTGTAGTATATAGAGTTAAAATATTGAGCCACAAGACCATGATTCTGCAGCACTTATTTTGGGAATGTGGTAGCAATACGAAATAGTCACTACTAAATAGTTTAGTTATAATTTTGTAACCAAAGCAATGACTTTTAAAGCTGTTGAACTGATTTTCAGCTTAGAACACCCACTAAATGGCTTTTATGGAGTGTTTTAAGGTTTGTGCAAGTACATACATCATCTCACTTTGAGGCTTTCTTATGTGATAGGTGCTACAGATATTATTATTAGGATTCTATATGTAACAAAAATGAGACTCAGTGAGATGAGATGACTTTTCTGCATCAAACAACTAGTAAGAAGAGAAAATTGCCATCTAAGGCTTTCCTGACTCTGGGAAGAGCATTGTTCCCATTATATTGTGTTATCTCTCTAGAATTAACAAATTTCTTCTCAACAAACACATATTTTTGAGAACAGCTAATAGCAAAATTTGGGAAAAAAGAGGATTTGGGGGTAGCAGGATCTTAAACAAAAAGAAATCTTTGGGTATAATTAAGGCGTTCTCTTCTTATCCATGCTATTGTTGTTGCTAAGATGTTCATTTGTAACTAACTCTTTATGACCCCATAGTCATTCATGAGGTTTTCTTGGCAGAACTATTACCCCTGACTTTTCAGTGGATCCTTTCATTAGATAGTCAGTGATTAAGTAGCTTGCCCAGGGTCACACAGCCAGGAAATTACTGAGGTCAAATTTGAACTCAAATCTTCCTGACTCCCCAAGCTCAGCATTATATCCACTGAGCAACCTTTTTATCTACATACATTTCTTTAATTGCTGTTGCTCTAAAGCAAGTACTACAAAGTAAGAGTTATTCACAAAGAAGATATATTGAAACTTCTGGCCTCATCTGATTAATAGCACTGATAAAATAACATACTTTAATCTCTAAGCTTTGGCTAAAGATTTCAGGGCTCCAAGACAGATTTCAGTATGAATAAGGCCTTGGTCTTTGACTTTTAAAAACAATTTTTGACATTTCCACTACTACCTAACAAAAATATATATATATATTTTTTGTTAATAAGCTTAGTAAAGGAAAAGATAAGATTCCATATACCTTGGGGTTTGGGGAGGGAAACTGGGTTGCTCAGTGGATTGAGAGCCAGACAGGAGGTCCTGGGTTCAAATCTGTCCTCAAATAGTTCCTAACAGTATAACCCAGAGCAAGTCACTTGACCCCCATTGCCTAGCTCTTACCACTCTTCTGCCTTGGAACCAATATGCATTATTGATTCTAAGACAGAAGATAAGAGTTCAGAAAAAAAAAGATCTTATATACCTTGGCAGTTAGTTCACACTATTATACGTAAATATCATTTGCTTAATGAATGTTTGTTGAATGCATGAAAAACTGAGATATTAAAACCTAACAATAATCCAGCTTCCTGGACTACATTTTTTCTCCTTCATAGAGAACTGGACAAATGAAAATAGAATTAGGTAACTTCAAGTTTTAGGATTCTTCACTTTCCTTCTAATCTTGGAAATGAATATATATTTTTATGAAACTGGAGTTCTAAAAATTAATTTCCTACACAGGGAAATGAAGAGGTTCATCTTGGGTGTGAAGAGCATAAACTATATAACCAAAGAAGACTTTGAAAAGGAATAGGAGTAAAAACCATCATCAGGGTAATATTTGATAGGGAGAAAAGATATGGGCTAGTCACATGGTAAGCTCATGTGATGATAGCTAAAAAAAAGACAAGTATTTCAATAGTAACCTCATAAAGTCAGGAGGAAGTGAGGAAATGCCTGCAACATGCTGGGAGAAATTCCCATGTTTATATTTCTGGAAAGATAGAATGAGAGGCCAAAAATGAGTCACCACCTACAGTATTGGAGTGAACATCTAAATCAACAACATATTCTAGTCATCTTAAGGATGAGTTCTTGGGATTCATTTTTTTCTTTTAAACACCAAAGAATATTTAAAATACATAGACTATATCATGGAGCAACAGAATGGTAATGTATATAGTCTTGGAGTTAGCAGGAATTTGACCTTGAATTTTACATCCAATACTTGTTAGCTGAATGATCACAGGCAAGTAACATCTCTTGAGTTTCAGTTTTCTCATCTGTAAAATGGAGAGAATAACCCTCAAGTGCCTTGCTGGCAAGAATCAAATGAGATCATGAATAAAAGGCACTTAGCTCACCTTAAACTACTATATATATATATATATATATATATATATATATATATATATGTATATATATGTATGTATGTATGTATATATATGTATATACATATATATCACTTATTATTTGATCAATATTAAAAAAAGAGTAAACTACTTTCATTTATGCATAAGAGCAAGCCTACAGGGATAGCAGTGTCAGAATTGAAACTTAACCACAATTATGATCACACATCACACCAGAAAATATACTTTTATGTTTGCAAACTCCATGATTTTATTCCTCCAGGAAGCTTTCCCTGATTAACTCCTCACAATTTCAATTTTTCCATTCATTGCTATGCCACATCAATACTATATTGCTTGCAAATCACAAACATTGTATTAATTTAC
Organism: Monodelphis domestica; assembly: GCF_027887165.1. Lineage (NCBI taxonomy): Eukaryota > Metazoa > Chordata > Mammalia > Didelphimorphia > Didelphidae > Monodelphis > Monodelphis domestica. The sequence continues at coordinate 426,891,642 of NC_077229.1, forward strand.
ATATGTTTATACATCTATTTTAGACTACTATTTAGCATTTTCAAATTATTGTCTATCCTCTCTCCATTTTGGATACTCTTCTCTTTCAGTCAGTTAACTAACAAAAATAAAACTGTCCCTGTCCTCTAGGAGCTCTCAATGTAGCAAGGAGAACTGCCACCCACATATATAAGGTATAGATAATACCCAAAAAAGGAACATTATAACCTGGTAGAAGGCTTGAGAGGGCACTAGCAGGTTTTGGGTGAGGGGAACAGAAAAGGCTTCATGGAGAAAATGACATTTGAGTTGATCCTTGAAGGATGCTAAGGATTCTAAGATGCTGAGAAGAGGAGGGCATAGATTCCAAGCACTCAGGCTAGCTAATATAGTGGCTCAGAGACAGGAGATGTGCCTTCTGTGGAACAGTAAGAAGGCTGTTCTCACTAGATCACAGAGTGGGTGAAGGACACAGTAACACACTATGGCTAAAAAGTAGTTTTGAGACTGCTTCAGGAAGGGTTTTACCTACCAAAGAGGGGAGTTTATATTTGATCCTACAGTTAAAAGGGTATCATCATTTGGAGTTTGTGACACGACCAGACTTGCATTTTGAGAAAATAATTTTGCTGGCTGTTTGGGGTATGAATTGGAATGGTGAGAGACTGAGTCAGAGAGATCAATAGATGGCATTGCACCAGTACAGGGAAAAATCAATGAGAGTTGGAACTAAGGCAGTGGCAGTATGTGTGGAGAGGAAGTAGAAATGGTAAGATCTGTCATATAATTAAATATGTGGGTTAAATACTACAGAAGAATGAAGTATGATACCAAGGTGCCAAACTGGGTGACTAGAAGGATGGAGATGTCCTTGACACAAATAGGAAAGATGAGAGGAAGGGTAGGTTTTAGAGAAAAGATAGTGAGTTCAGTTTTAGATAAACTGAGATTGAATTAACTCTAGGACATCCATTTAGAAAAATCTGATAAGGAGGTGATAATATTAGACTAAAGCTTAGGGAAGAGACTAAGGCTAGATATATCAATTTGAAAATCATCTCTATGGAGATGAAAATTAACTTCATAGGAAGTGGTGAGGCAATGAAGAATGAACATAGAGAGTCGAAGAAAGAGCCTTGAAGTACACCCACAAGTACAGGGAAGGATATGGAGAGTGAACATTCTAATAACAGTTTATTTACAAAATGGTGTATGGGAATTATTTCATTTGTGTCACATAATAGGAGACAGGTATATGATTTGGGTAGACATATGTTATTATTATCCCCACTCAAGTGATAATGAAACCGAGGCTAAAAAACGATTAACTACTAACACTGGAGTCTAGAACTCATATATTATGAGGAAAAATGAAAGTTGAATTAAAGAAACTTTTATTAAAAATGTAGATTTAATTGTATTTATTTTGCTTCTGTTTGGGATTGAATTTCCCCATTTTTCTGCTCACTGAGGCTTACTGGCCTAGTCCCCCTCTAATCAACATGGGGTATGTTTTGTTTTTGGCCTGGACCCTTCTGCACCTTTTTTTGGTATCATGGTCCCCACTGCTGCCACCAATACCACACATGCACAAATACCACCACCAAGGCCAAATAATGTAGATCCCCAACTGCACTAGCTTAATACAGCTCAGAACTCCTGGACTCTGCCAGCTCCAGCCTATCCAGTAGCAGCACTTCAAGGATGTGTACCATATGCATGACACTTATTTATATTTTTAAAAATAGTCCACAAGTCTAATTTTATCACTGAGGGAGTCCAAGTAAGGAAACTCCCTCTGCCAATGCACATTAGGAACTCATCTGTAACTTAGAGTCTTAGAGAACTATTTGGGAACACTAAGAATTTACAACTTTCCTATCATCCCATAGCTTGTGTCAGAGACAAGAACTGAAATCAAATCTTTCTAGGGCCTAGGCTGTCTTATCTACCATCATCACATTGGTTTTCACTCTTGTCATTCTTACTCCTGATATCATAATCAATCTGATCAACTCAATCTCATTCCTCATTTTGAGGAAGTTCAGATAGAAATGGTCCTAGGACAGGCTTCTTTTCTTCTTTCATTTATATTTGACTTGGTTGTTATTTTGCTGTGGTGCCTAATATAGTGTTTCACATGTCGTAAAACAAGGAACTGAACAAATTGCTATAATCATTCGTTTTTTGACCTGCTTTGGGAAAGAAAGATAGAGACAGAGAGAGGGAGGAAGGGAGAGACAGAGACAGACAGAGATAGACACAGAGACAGAGACACAGATGGAGATACATAAATAGAGAGAGAGAGAGAGAGAGAGAGAGAGAGAGAGAGAGAGAGAGAGAGAGAGAGCACTCAGTGCTCTAACCTCCATACTGAACTGCTTTGTTGCAGTAGGTTAGTGACATACTGAGTTGATAGTTCAGTCTGGGGCGATGCTCAGACTTAAAATTAGTCTTTGAATTCCCAGCTCCTTGGATACTCTCTTCTCAGAGGCTATGACATACCCCATTTTGCTCAGGAATGAACACACTTGAAAGCACTCATTTGCTGTTCCATTTACTTTTCCCCTTCTTTTTTCCCCTCTCACTAATATAAGACAAGAAAAGGCATTTTAAAAGGGTCTGCTGGGTCTCACTCCATATTCTTTCACTTTTCCCACTTCCCTCCTCTCACACTCTCTGATGCTAGGAAAAAGGAAATCACTTGAAAGAGGCCCTGGGGTGATAAATCCTCCTCCCTTTTCCCCCTTTCTCTCTTTTCTCTCTTTTTTTTTCTTCTTTCTCTGTCTCTCAAGCTCTAACACCAAAGCCACACATACACTCCCCTGTTAGAAATGAAGCCCCATTGCAGTGACCTCCGGCTAACCCATACCTTGTGATGATGGCAGGTCATTGGGTCTCAGACAGGCTGAGTCCTTGTTTATCTGTACTTCTGTGTCAAACCAGGGTAGGAGAGGGTAAACTGGGCTAGGATGGGTAGGGCAAAGCAATTCAGGGGAGACCTGAGTGTCTTTGGAAGGTTTCTCTTTGAACAACTAGTTATAGTGGGGAGCAAGAAGCTTTACATCTCTGTGCCTTAAATCTGCCTGCAGGATTGAACCAGGGGCTTGGCTGCAGGAACTGGGTCATCCTGAATGAAAATAGCCAGCGGTTCTCCGATCCTCCTGGTGGGGGGAGTTTAAGCCACTCCATGAACTGCCTGCTCTGCCTTCCAATATCCTTAAAGAAACTAAGCACGGTTGTGTAATGCTGCTTTTTTTTTTTTAAGCAAAACTATTTTTAGAACATTGAAACTGCCTTTCAGAGACCACAAGTATTTTATAAGCAATATGTTTGAAAAGGCCATTTTTTTCTTGGTCAAGGTAAAAATTAAAGTCCATATCTAAGCCCAGATCCATTGTCATGAGCTGTCTGCTAGGTATTAGGTGGATGTCCTGATGGCATCTCACAGGATCAAAAGCGAAAAGATTTAGAGGCTGAAAGGCATCTTAGAGGTCATTAAATCTAACTGTTCCACTTTAATGATGAAGAAACTAAGTCACAGAGAGACTAAGTGACTGGGTAAGGATCACACAGCTAGTACATGTTTGAAAACTGAACTCATTATTTTCTCTATAATTTTTTCTTTCCTCCTGAATTTCTTCTTTCTCTTAATGGGACCTGCAAACTTTGGAGTTGTCATTGAATTTCTCTTCTCCCTAATTGTCCATCTTTAATGGAAGCCCTGATGATTCTGTATTCACAACCAAAGACCTCAGAACCATCGATTTCCAGCTTTCAGAGATCTTAGAGGTCAGGTTCTTCCCTATAACCCCCTTTAGTGTCCGTTGCACCCAGCTGGTCAGTTTTGACATCACACTCTCATTCTGCAGCACTGTGGTCTTCGAGCTAGACAAAGACAAATGGAGTCATTTCTCTGTGCAATGTAGCTTTTGCCAACAATTTCGGGTTTAGGTGGGAGGCTCAAAAGTTATAACTATCCCTATAGTACTCTGGTGGCATAGTCCAAAATAGATTGTTAGGAAAGCTATTCTGTTGAGCCACTATTCCCATTAGTCACTAACCATTAGAATCCCCCACAGAAGGCAGTTTCAGGTGCAGTGACCCCAAACCTCTGATGTTCTTTTGTACTTCAAAACAAGGGATGGATGTTCTCCACTCAAGGGAATGTTGTCCCACTTGTTCAGGAGTCTGGAAAGCATCCTAATCGATCTCTAGCTATCAAAGCTCAAAAAAAATTAAGTAGAATTATTGACATCACAATGCACTAGCAGCCTCTGCTAGTTCCTAACTCTAAATAAAATATAATAATAAATAGCAATAATAATAATAATATTTATGTAGCAATTACTTTGTGCCAAGAGCTATGCTAAGTATAACTTTTCTCCTTAGTTCTTCATAGCAAACCAGGGAGATAAATTCTATTATCTCTCCATTTTACAGATGAGCAAACTAAGGCAAATGGACTTTCACAAGGTTACATAGCTAGTAGCTAGTAAGTATATAACATCAGATTTTAACTCAGGTCTTGCTGGATCAAGGATTAGCACTTTATCCACTGTGCCACCAGCTGTCCAGGAAGCAGTTTTATTTTTAAGCTGTTCTTTTGGCACACAAGACGTCAGGATGATGATATGCTCCTGGCTTAGCTTAATTCAATTCAGTTCAACAATAAATTTATTAAAATCTGATTGTGTCTAGCCTGTGATATATGGATGGATAAACTATAGAACTTCCATAGCACTGTACATGTATGTGTGTGTAAAATATACAGGCACATATATATATATTAGGATATACATACACAGTGTATGTATACTAGTACATACATATTTATGTATGTCAGTCAGACAATAAACATTTACTTAGTCCTTACTTTGTGCTAGGTACTCTAAGAACTTTTTAATTCCACTGCAATTATTTTAAATATTTTTGATGTTACAACATACATTTACAAAGCAATTGGTTTTACTTGGGAAACTTATTTGGACAGCATTAAAAACTTTTTTTAGTTTTGGAAAAAGTTTTTTAAAAAGAATCTAAAGTCCCTTTTATCTGGTAAACAAGTTATAGCAAGCATTACTGCCTTTGATCGAAAAAGAGATACAACTATAAGGTCAAAAATGTTTTAGTATGGCTTTCCTAAAATCAGTTTCTTCCTTTGCTTTTTTTCTTCCCTAAACCCTTGCTTTCTATCTTTGTAACAATCCTAAGACTGAAGGGCAAGGGCTAGGCAATCGAGTTTAAGTGACTTGCCCAGAGTTACAGAGCTAGGAAGTACCTGAAGCTAGATTTGAACCTAAGGTCTTCTGACTCTAGGCCTGGTGCTTTATCCACCTTACCACCTAGCTGCTCCTAAAAGCAATTTCTATGAGCATTTCCAGACATCGTTTGAGCAGTGGTTAAGTAGCATGTGTTTAGTTCTTTTCCTCTTTCCCTGATATTTCCCATCTCCTGAGCATAGGTGAGAAAATCTTTTCCAGTTAAGAATGGGACTGTTAACTTATGTGGGCTCTATAGGGGTATAAAGAAAGACAAAAGAGCCAGGGAGTGGTAGCATTCAAGGAGAGGAGAAGAGAGCAACTGTATAGGTGCTGCATTCATTTTAAATGGAGACATATTATTGAAATATTGGAGAACCATTGCAATTTATTGTCAGCTTGTGAAACTGCTGGGGAGATGTAGGGGTAATGGCAGGAAGCTATAAAAAGAGATCTGATTAAAATGGCTGCTCTGTATGACATGTTGCATCCAGAGTGTGCTTTGATTGACTTTTTTTTAATGTGAAGTGTTTCCACTGCATTAATGCATCAGCTATACTTTGAAAGCCATAGAGGGAATGGTTTCAATTGATAGAGTGAGATGTTTAAAACGTGTACAAAATTTAGGGAAGAAAGGCAGAGTCTAAATTATGGTGGGGGGAAAGGAGACCATTGTGTGTGAATTAAAGGGTTTACCTTTTAATTCACTGGTATGAGTTTTATTAAATTGCTTGTACTAACTATTTGCATAGCAATAAAATTAACTTTTAATAAATTGCATTGTGAACTCTCCAGCTCAACCCTTTACCTATCTTCATTATGATATACATTTAAAGGAAGACATCTAAATGATCCCTGATGCCCTACTAGAGTCACATGGAGATGATAAGGAGACAACATAAAGGCCTTGACATATTTCCTGTTGTAGAGGGAAAACATTAGAACTCTTGAGTTGTCCATTTTCAAGGAGTAGCTATGGTCTACATTGTAATTAGATTTTTATGTGTTCCTAAACACTAAGGACTAGGGTAACCTACTCCTTCAAGATACATTTAGCACACCAAATTAATATTATATAAAAACTTTAGCTTCTGTAAGATACAAAAACCAATCCTGAAATCTTGACAAATGCCAAGATGTCTTTTTCCATGGAAAATTGACATTTCTACAATTATAAATATAGTTGAAGTTGAATGTGCCCACATTCCACATTTATTGCTGATAGTAGTCATTGGATACTAGAAATGGGCAAGGGAGAGATCTCACAGTTCATAGTCATGAGAAATGAACCTAATTTTGCTATACTTGCTTCAATATGTGTGTTGGCATTGGGCCATTCAGATGCCTTGGCAACACTCATTTTATTTTGAATTGTCTTTGGGAATGTGATAAAATGTTTTTCACCTCTCTTATGAGGGACAAGAATACTCCTACCCACTCTCCCCCATCCCAAACTTCACTAAGCTTTTACTTCATCTTCAGAAATATTAGAAGATAACATTCTTGAATTGCTATAGGACAAGGTCACAGATTAAAGGGGTAGAGAAGAAATGAGTTCTTCCTGTAACTATCAAGATTACTTTATTTTTCCTCATTTTCCAGCTTTGTTATGAATGAGATCCACTGTGATTTCTCCCAATGGGACATGTAGCAAATTCAAGTAGACTTAAAATGACTTGCATTTGGATGGCCACCGTACCCATCAAAGTAAACTTCCCATATAAGCTTGTATAGGACAAGAAGGGTATCATCCAATTTCCAGACCTGTAGACTGTAAATTCCTTGAAAGTAGGACATATAAAAAAATTAAAGTTATTAATTTATAAATTTTAACATTATTTCTCTCCCTGGCACTTAGCACAGTGGCTGACACACAATAGGTACTTAGTAAACTATTGTTGACTTAGCTTCCTGACTTCAGTGACAATCACAAGTAGGTAACTGATCAGGCTAATTGTTGGGGCAGTTAGAGAAGATATTCATAACAGTTAAGAGTTGTAGTAGATGATCAACTACTCATGATAGGTTACAGTGTCAGGAAAATAATTCTAGATTGAATGAAATGACGGAGGTTCTAGTCTTGGTTTTATTGCTCACTGATCATTTGAACTAAGGCAAGCCTTTTAATCTGTTTGTCACTCATTTTTCTCATGTGTAATGATGGCCTAGGACTAGCTGACCTCTAAGGTACCTTCCAGCTATAAAAAATTCTATGCATCCATGATCAACCTTTTATTGATGGAATCAAAGATTTCCCTGGAGAGAAAGGACAGATAGCTTTGAATTCTTACCTGCTTAATTCATTCACTATTCACTAGAAACTGGCTCCTTCTGAGATATCCAGGTTTAGGTTTGGTTCAAAGAAATAATAACAGAAAAGCATGGATAGAATATGAATCACATCATTTAGAAATTTTATCCACATTTTTAGTGTGATTTTGATGAGAATTTCTAGGCAGAATTTCCACAACTTTTTTGGTATAATGGTCACCTTCAATAGTCCAAAAAATTCAGTGGGAGAAAAGAAAAAAATTATACTGAAATGTTGTTTTCATAATATTTATAAAAGTTAATAGTTCTTAAACTCATATTTAGGTACATAAAAATGTTCTGAATCACTTCTGTTTAGAAAAATGCCATCCAAAAACAATTCTGAGGTATCTCACACCCACCATATTGGCTAAAAGGACAGAAAGAAAACATGATGAGTGTTGGAAGGGATGTGAAAAAGTGGGGACATCCAATATGCAGTTAGTGAAACTGTGAAGTGATCCAACTGTTTTGGAGAACAATTTGGAATTGTGTCCAGAGAGCTATGAAACTTTGTTTCATAGACCTAATAATCCAATTGCTGAGGCTATTTCCCAAAGAGATGGAGGGAAAGGAAAAGAACATATGTGCTCCAAAATACTTATAGCAGCTCTCTTTTTGAAGGCTAAGGACTGGAAATTGACAGGATCTCCATTAATTGGGGAATGGCTATATAAATTATGGTGTATACTTTGGATAGAATGCTACTTTGCCATAAAAAAAAAAAAACAATTATCAGATTAACTAAAAAGTATCTTGGAATGAATGACATGAGATAATGAAGAGTGAAATGAGTAGAATCAAGGGAGCATTATATACTTACAGATTTAATATTTAGAGAATTACTTGTGAATGTTTATCTTCAGAGAACGAACTTAGAAATGGAAAGACGAAAGATGTAACCTATATATTTTTCTGAATGATATCTTCTATGGTGGGTGTGTAAATGGAAGGGGATGAGTAAAAAATAAATAAAAAAGTACAATGACTGTGCCCCCCAAAATAGCACAAATATCTCAGATTGAGAAACCCTATTTTAGGAGTATAACTATAAATTGATATGTTGATTAAAGGTAGAATACCTGCCCAATTGTGGTAGTTGTTGAGAAGCTTTAACTCATTTCAAATTAAATTTTCCTCAATGCCTCATGTAGATACATCACACATCCTCCTATTGGACAACTATTGCCTAATTTGCTCATGTACACACACACACACACACACACACACACACACACACACACACACACACACACACAAACTGTTATAGTTCTTTTTGAAGGTTCTAGTCTCAGATACAATATACAGTACTATGAAACAGATATAATATACAGTTCTAGAACTTTAAAGATTCTAGTTTCAGTTATGATATGTAGTACTAAATATGGTAGTGATAATATCAGAAATGAAAATAGTAACTAATGTAGTTCAGGGATGAAGAGCTGGACCTGAGTCAAGGACATTTGAGTTCAAATCCCATCTCAAAAACTCATTAGTCATGTAAACCTGGGCGAGACACTTCACTTCCATCTGCCTTAGTTCCCTCATTTATAAAATGGGGATAACAGTAGTACCTACTTACCAAGGTTATTGTAAGGATCAAATGAGACAAATATATTGTGCTTTACAAATCTCGAAGTACTATCTAAATGCTAACTATTATGAAAACTAAGGACTTGTATTTTGTCAAATCCATCTTTATAGCACTGCCTAAACTTTTACTTTTTTGAAGACTGAAAGCAGAGCCCTAAAATATGGAGTCTCATCACAGATTCACTAGCCAGAAAGCAGAAAGAAGTAAGATATTTTCGAAATCATTAGGTTTTAGGGAGTGATGGGTTGATTTATTTTTGGAGGGAGAGCACCAACCTTACCTTACACTTTTGTTGTTGTTACTCCATGGTGTAGAACAAGCATGATATTAGGAAACGCTGTGTGTGGAAAAAGTATTTGTTCAACATTTCTTTCAATATGATGCTTAATCATGTAGCATAGAAACTGCAACCACTATGGTAGAATAATATTACTCAAATAATCTGGTTCACAGAATAATTGGATCTCCGAGCTATCTATCTTTTTCTTCTAATTTTTCTCCCCCTCTTTCTTCTTTTCCTCTTGCATTTATTTCTTGCTATACCACCATAATAAATAATTGCAAGAACCTAATTCTAAGGTATTTGATTATAATTCAAAATCATGCCTAAATGTATTCTTCAAACACTGACAAGAGAACTTGTGATGCCAATAGAATTCACAGCCTCTTAGAGCTTTATGTGTATCTAAGGCATTTGTTGACTTACATATGTGAATATGAAATAAGATATAATAATGGATAGTTATTGTTTAAATAATAGTCCCAGAAGTAGTATTTGTAATTTCCTTTAAAGTGCCAGAGGGTCACTGAAAGTCAAATAAAAATCATAAATTTCCAGAAGTTGAGACATGAATGTCTTACAAGACAATTTTAAGATAAGTAACAACCAGAATGAGGGAAAAAAAAAAACAGAGTCTTCCATCTTTGGGCTTCTTCTCATCTAATAATTTGTTAAGCACTGTTAATTCTATCTTCATAACATCCTTTGTAGCTATACTAAGGTCAGCTACATGAGGTAGAGTGCTATTTAAATGGAAAAACAAGAAAAGTTATTTGTCTGGACCACAGAGGGCAAGGGGTGCAAGAGGGAGGGAGGCGTCACATAAAAAGGCTAGAAAGGTTTTTACTTTGTTTACCTTTTAATTCTTATCACTAAATATAACATAATTGTTCAATAAATATCAAATGATCATGGAGAAATAACTGCAAAAGAAGATTATAATATTTTGACTAGTGATTGATCATACAAATATGTGCTTGTGTTTTTGTAAATACTTGAGGTCAGGGATAGTTTTACTTTTCATCTTTGTATATCAATTGCCTCTCCCACTTCACACATAGTGGTGCTTCATGACTCATAGGAAGTACTTAAATGGCACATAGTAGGAACTTTTGACTTGTTAATAAAGTATGGGCCCTGCTCTGAAGGCATCCATAATCTGGCTATTGGGGTGAATATTTTCAGCCAATCTGAAAGAAAACAAAAAGGCAAAGTTCCTTATACCTTATGAACTCACTTCCAATGTCACTCTGATGTTCATTAATAAATATTTATCCTTAATAACTTTAGTGATAAGACCCAATAGAAAATAGAAACAGAAATTCAAATGTAATGTAAAAAATAACACTGTATAAATAATTACTCTTTGTTCTTCAGAACATAGAAGCTTTGCCTATGACTTTAAAAAAATACTTTTAGGAAGATCCAAGAAAGACAAATTGCCCTGGAAGAGACACACAGTATTGTGAAGAATATCGCCATGAAACCAATATGTAAAGATGAGAAAGCAGAGGGTAGTCCTCTGAATTATTAGAATGAAGACAGCACAGGCCAGAAAGGAATACAGCTATCTTTGTCTTCTTAGGTCATGTGCCAAATTGGCAAAACAACAATAAATGTGGTTGAGGAGCAGATTTTCTACCTTATTATGATGGGTTTTGTTTATGACTACTCCTGTGTAGTTTAGATCTAAGAAAGAAATATCCTAATCTGATTTTTGTTGTAGTTTTTCTTTAGTAGGATAATTATATACACAATTATAAAAAAATTAGCTTGCATCTTTAAAATTCAGGAATATCCCACTATCCAAACTTCTGGACAAAGAGAATGAATATTACTATAAGAACTATGATACATGGCAAAATAAACACTTTTTTGATAGTGGCCCACCTAACACAAAATACAATATTGAGAAAAATCTAGAGTACCATTAAGCCATTTAACAGACTGAGAACATGAGCAAATTCTAGGGACATGTAGTCATGACATGAAAGGCATGAAAAGGAAGTTGTTTCAGTAAAATTTCAAGGCAACCTGGAAAAGATGATACTGTAAATATGAAGAAAAGTATATTCACTTTGGTGTTAGAGGACCCAACTCTAATTCCTTCCTCTGTCACTTATTACTTATATGATCTTGGACAATTTATTTAACTTCTCTTGATCTTAATCTCATCATCTCTAAAATGATAAGTTTGCACTAGTCAGCCTCTGAAGTTCTTCCTAGTTTTAAATTTACGATCTGGAGAAATGTCAGAGAGGACCACCACATAGCTTTCCCTTTAGAGAAGAAGATAAAAAAAGGAAGGATTGTCTACTTAGTAGAGTTGTTGTTCTGTCCTACCTGATTCTTTGTGACCCAGGATAGCATTTTCTTGGCAAGTTACTGGAATGGTTTTCCATTTCCTTCTCCAATGGATTAAGGCAAACAGAGATGAAGTGACTTGCCCAGGCACACATCTAGTAAGTGTCAGAGGTCAGATTTGAAATCATGTCTTCCTGACTCTGAATCCAAGACTCCATATATTGAGCCACCTAAGGAGGGTGCCTTCAAAACTCTAAAGGAGAGATAAGGTTTTCTTTCTTAATCTTGAATGACTCTCAACTCAATCCTATCAATTCTTTGTTCCATCTTTAAAAGGAGGTACAAGAATTTGTAATATCCAAGCTTTGTTCAAATCAAAACAAAACAAAAATAAACAATATACTTAGATCTCCTCCTTGTAATTCACACACTATCATGTAGCTCCCAGCAGCTCAGAATACTGAAGAAAAGCTCCAAATTATTCAGCAAAGCTTTTAGACAAGCAATTTTTGCTAACAAAGGGATAAAGTGACTTAATGCTCTTCAGGTTCCTCTGAACCAGAAATCTGCTAAAGTTGTAAATGCGGACTAGCAAACTTTTGTCATAGGATAGGAACACTAATTTCATAGTTTTAGAATAAGGCCATGTTCTGTAATTCATATATATGTTGCAATTTATTTCATAGTAGTATTAGAGAGTTTAATATAGTTTTGATATATGATATAAATTAGTCCAACAAAGTAGTATGCTATGTTTTCATTAAAATGGGAGATGCTAATAATGAAACTATATAGTGTGGTGTTGCAGTTTTTGAATTATGAACATTCAAAACAGTTTCCTTAATCATGCTTAAGTTGGCATTTGTGTGCAGGATGTAATCAATTAATCAATAACTCCATTTTCTCTTAAAGAGATAGTACTTCATTTGATGTATATGTGTTTATATATAATATATATTTATATATGTATATATATATATATGCTTTATATTACAAGTGTGTTTGTATATTTCAGGAACTATTACATACACTTAAGAAATAATTAAATTTGGAAAGCTTGTTCTGAAAGCATTGAAAATGTTTTTGGTGAGATGATTTCACTTAATTTAGAAAAAAGTGGAATTGGATAGGTGTTAGATTCTCAACCCTTTTGATAACTTTTGAACTACTAGAAGAAAAGAACCACTTTTAGATTCTTGACAATAATGGCTTGATGCTAGGTGAAACTATTCAGTTATCAGCATTGTAAATATGCAATTGGTATCATCTATGCTATGCCATGTGGTTAGGCCACTCAAAGTGTAAAAATGTTCAGATGATGATGAGTTTTCCATCAGGTTTCTAGGGTGATCAATTTTATGCAACTTTCCCCTTTTCAGAGTACACAAATACTTTAAATTGAGAGTTTAAGTCAACAGTTCTTTTGCTTTGTAGGTCTAGTTAATTGACCCTATTTTTTCATCCCACCATTGTGCTTCTCTAAAATTTGAAAATGGTAATGTTTGCTTTCTGACCAAACAAAAAATAAGACAGAGTCTTGAGTTTCATTTATTAATGGTGAAAAATCAGGAGACAAACTCAAAAATTTAATTTCTGGTTAAAAGAAATGTTTAAACAAGACCTAAGTCTTGTTCATTTATGACTCAGAGATTAGAGACCAAGGCCAAGGGCAAATTTCTTCCACAAAACAAATGATTTAGACTACTTTTGGAAGGCTGGTGAAGGCAGGTAGCCATCTCTCTGTGCATAGAGATGAAATCTGCTTGTTACTATATAGCTTCAGAATACTACATAGCTGGAGAAAAAATCCTCCCTCAAGTGATCCCCATCTTGAATCATTACCAAATCCCTGGAATAGAGGAGTGCCCAATAAATGACTACACACACTTAAATGAGTATCAATAATGCCAAATCTATATTGCTCATATGAAAAAGAAACTGTCAGTTTTGGATCACAAGCTGTTTCCATGAAACAAAAAGGTGATGATATTATCCATCATTTAGGACCTGGCTCAGAATTCCTTTAAAACCTTTTTGATGCCCTGCTGTCCCTGTGACACTCCTTCCTATGCAGCTATTATCATTTCCACTTATTTGGTACTTATCTGATCCCGCCATTAGTTTTATATATATATATATATATATATATATATATATATATCCGTTGTCTCTACACCAAGACTCTAAAGTTGCTTAGTTGCAATCACTGTATCATCCTCCTTTGCATTTTCATAACCTAGTTCAATGTCTCCAATGATGTAAGCACTCAATAAATGTTTGATGATGATGATGATAAATATGGGATGAACATCAAAGAAATTCTGGATTCACTTATCCCTGAAATGGGACTGGAACTGAGGACACAGCAATTTGGCAAATGAGTTTGAAGTTTAAAATTTGACTGAGTTTGTGAAATCTGAAGTACCTGAGAATGTACTGTAGAATTTTTAACTGAATCCTAATGCCAAGTTCAAAGATATTTTCAATTTAGACAAGTATCAGAACTTTGGGTGAAGTCAAACAGTAGCCAGGAATGAGGGCTTACTGGTTTCCCTATTTCTGAATGTCTCTTCCAATTGTGGTGGATCACAATGAACTTGAGAACATTTGCAACTAGATGACCCAGTAGATAGAGCACTGGATGGAGTCAGGAGGAGATTAAGTCAAATATATCCTCCTACACTCAAAAGTTGTATAAGCCAGAGCAAGTCACTTAACCTTGGAGATAAAAATAACACTTACTAGTCAGGGATGTTGTGAGAACCAGTTTAAATCAATTTTGTAAAATGCTTAGCACCGGGTCCTGGTATATAATAGACTGGATATTATCGCCCTGTATGTGGGGCATGGAGTAGGGAGGGGACCTGTTTTGGTTTGCTCAAGGTATTTTCTTGTTCTAAAAATTGAGAGAAAGGCACACATTATTGTAGTGGTACAACTTTCTAGAGAAAAATTCCTTGACCAGTTCCCCAAATGTTTTGATAATTAGGGTTGTTTTCTATTCCCAATACTAAGTACTTATATTCTTTCCTCTTTCTAAAAAAAAAAAACTTTGAGTTTCTCCAATTTATTTCAATTGCCCTGTACTTCAATCTGAACCCTTTCCCCCTGCTAACTAAATAAGAGGAAATATCTAGAAATTAAGAAAAAGAAATATAGATCTATCATCTATCTATCCAACTAGTTATCCATCCATCCATCTATCTATCTGTCTATCTGTCTATCTATCTATCTATCTATCTATCTATCTATCTATCTATCTATCTATCTATCTATCTATCTA
Source organism: Monodelphis domestica (assembly GCF_027887165.1). Classification (NCBI taxonomy): domain Eukaryota; kingdom Metazoa; phylum Chordata; class Mammalia; order Didelphimorphia; family Didelphidae; genus Monodelphis; species Monodelphis domestica. Next base: position 426,906,653 of record NC_077229.1, read on the forward strand.
GGTTGAAACCAGAACTAAGAACCTAGAGGTCCTATTATCTAAAGGCAGTTAGAACCATTTGGTTTGGTGCTGGCAGAGTTGTAGTTTACTGTTCAGATGTTTCTTTTAAAGAACTATAAGAGGGATGTACCATACTTTTGGTTTCATGTTTTATTTCTTAACTAATGTTATTCCAATAAATTGGCATGCTGGAAGCAGGGATCTAATAATAAGCACACTGATGCTAAAGTCAGGAGGTATCAGTTTGTATTCTAGTTTTCTATGTATTAGCAATTTGACTGTATATAAGTCACTTCACCTTTCATTCTCTATTCCCTAAATTATTATGTGAAGATAATGGCACTTTCACTACCTATGCCCAATGTTTGTTGGGAGACAATCGCTTTGCAAATATTAATATCCTATAGAAATGTGTACCATTATTATTATGCATATCTGAGGTCCTCAATTACACCATGTCACCAAGAGTTTAGATGAGATTATTATGCATTTCATTTTCCCCTTTCTTCTTCTAATGGAAATATTATCTTTTAATTTCTCCACACATTGTCACCAAATGGCAGCCTGCACCATCTATGAAGATTCCTTCCACTGATACCAGAGAGCTCATTAGCCCCCTTGACCTTTCAGCTGCCAATAAGGCCACCTTACCCCCGTCTCCTTGGAGATAGAGATATATGCTTGGCTTGAGTTGTAAACAAGAATCCTAAATATTATTTCTAGGGAAAAATGAACATTAAGAAGTCTTAACTCACTGTAATCAGAATTTAGTTTCCTTTTTCCTTACCAAATCTCTAATACTTTTTATGTTCACTAAACAACTACCACTATTGCTGAAACTGAATTATTTGTTTGGTTGTTTATTTGTTGTCAAGATATGGGATTTCACTGGGAACTACTCAGTGGTGGAGGTAGAAAAGTCCTTTGTAACTTATCATCTTGGAGAAGTTACTCAGTGAACCAAAAGGTTATGGGACTTGCCTATTGTCATATATCTCAGAAGATCTAAACTCAGGTCTTCTTGACTCTAAGGTTAGTCCTTTATTCAATCTGCCAGATTTCCTTCCTTCTCAAATTTGATTAGAAGAGAAAGACTTTATACCAATACTATATCTCTCTATTTAGATATAGATATCAAATACTTATTTAAAACACATCTATAAACACACAGAGAAGTCTGCACATATATGTGTGAGTATGTATATGAATGGGTATACCTCTAAGTTCTACAATAGGTAGAGGGCCATGACTAGAATCAGGAAGATTTATCTTCATGGGTTCAAATCTGGCCTGAGATACTAACCAGCTGTGTGACTGGTCAAGTCACTTAACACTGTTTGCCTCAGTTTCCTCATCTAAAAAATGAATTGGAGAAAAAAAAAACGGCAAACCCCTCTAGGATCTTTTCCAAGAAAATCCCAAATGCAATCACAAATAGTTGGACATGAATGAACACACATACATTTACTAATATATATATACATTTATATACATGTGTATTCACATGTTTTATACATATATATCCATATATGCACACATATATGATGGGGAGCCATTAGAGATTGTGGAATAAGGGAATGACATGGTCAAGCAATTTTATTTAGGAAGATCATTTTGGTAACTAATTGGAGTATGGACAATAATGGGGAGATACTTGTATCATGAAGACTCACCAGTTCTCTTTCTTTCTTCTTTTTTTCTTCTTGTATCTCTTGTCTGAGAAGTTTTGCATTGTCTACTATGGAGAAAACAGAATGTGGTTGGTCGTAATTACTGAAACTAAAAGCCTTTAAGTTTTTAGTGGAATTTAACCATGTTATCTCATATGTCTCTTATGGAAATACTGTATCATTATCCCCATTTATAGATGAGGAACCAGGGCAGCTTCAGGGAGATTAAATGATTTCCTTTTGGCCTCACAGATAATATGAATGAGGGGAAGGATTTGGACCCTTATGTTCCAGAGGTCAAGTTCATTACTCTCTTTACTATTCCATGTTGCCATTGGCTTTAGAACATTTCCCCCCTAATTTGTCTTATATTCATGGGGGTATGGGTAGGGGTAAAGATAAAGGAGTTGGAGATTACAAGGCTAAATTTTACAATATCAATATAATGACATACAAAAATGACAAATCAAGAAAAGTAGAGAGAAAAGATTGCTGTTCCTTTTTATGATAATCAAAGCAGTTTGCTATAAATAATGCATTATGGGGTATTTCTTTTGGAAGTGTCTACTATCTACGAATTTTGAGCTTTGAACTACTACAAGTTTGAAATGTGTGATGTATTCAAGTGGCACAATTCCATTTTCCTTAGAGAACCAATATAATTTGTCTCAATTATATTAGGTAACTGTCATTTCCTGAATATAGCATTTTTTGTGTTGAAAGTTTTTTCATTATGAAATTGATCTTTCTATGCATAGGCTTGATGCATGGAAGTAATCCAAATACAGCACTTTAAACATTTGGAAAGAGAATTCAGTTGATATCACAACTGTGGGGGATCCATTAGATTTGACTTTAGAAGGCATTCCCTATAGAATGTATTCCTATTTAGAAGTATATAGGTAGCCTGCCTCTTTAAATAATGTTAGAGCAAATGAGGAATGTCTCTAGGACTCCCTGCATTCCCTCAGTTATTTCTGCTCTTAAACCCATTTGAACCTATATAAGGACAGATGAAAACTGAAGATAAAGAATGAAGTGGTCCATCAGCCTACAAAGGGAATTAGCTTCTTGCTTTTTTCTAATACTAAGTCCTCACAACATTCTAATAGAAAGAGTTGATGGAGTCATAATCATAGTAGTCATAAAATTCATAATAAACAACCATAATTTTTTCTTTAGTGTTTTAAGATTTTTAATGTTTCTTTTTCTCACAAAATATTCTCTTTTGAGGTACATAATGTATTTAAAATGTGTGTATAGAGAAAGTTCGTGTGGGCTAGTACTTCCAATGGTGAGCTTTACCATTGAACTTTTCTTTGTTGGTCAAGTACTATTTACCAAGTAATGTCCATTCGCTTCTCCACAATCAACATTCTATGCATATCTTCCAGAAGCAAGGACTTTAGCATGCATGAAATGAAACTAAGGCCTTTGACATCCCTCAGTCTCCTGTAACGATTAAAATTATGAGGTTGGTAGCAGCTTAATAACTTTATTAAATCAAAGAAGTAATAGTAGTAAAGAGAGGGAAAGGTTGGAAAGAGGTAGAAAGATACTTAGCTTTCTAATCTATTGACTGTCATGATGGACCTTTAGCTAAAACTCTGAGAAGGGTTCATCCTGCTCTCCATGCTTCTGCTAGAAGACCAAGACTGGCTCCTGGTCTTACTTTATAAACTATTTCCCCACACACACACACACACTTACTCTTACATGTCACATCTCAGGAACCAATCATAGTTTCTTAATTTGCCTGGGCCACCCATGGGAGGTGCCTGTGGAATCAGTTTCCTATGTCTTTGGTTCCTTGGTTCTTTAACTTCCTTTTTCTGAAGGCTTATATATACCTGAATTTACTCAGTGGTGTTTGACCTCCAGGTCACTGAGAGATGATGTTAAAAAGGCAACACAATGGAGTGAGAATTTTGCTTCTGATGCTCCCAACCCCTAGGAGAAGGGGAAGGTCCAGGAGTAATGTTGTCTACTTAAGCACACTAGGGAATATTTTGGCCATACTTTATGCACCGATGGCAACTAGAATTATTTCTATATTATACTTGAAGGATTTGTGGCTCTATATTATACTTGAAGGATTGGGGTGGACACCTTCAGAAACAAGTCCAGTATTCCTTCTATATAACATATATAATACATGTCTGTCCTTCTGTTTGTATTTATATGCTCAATGATTCCCAGTGCCTGGTATTGTGCTTAATAAATGCTGCTTGACTTAACTGGATTTGACTTGACTTGTTGATATGACTGCCTATTCTAGAACTAAAGAAACAAACAAAACGGATAATTAATAGCTATGCAATTAAAGTGGTTCTTTATAAATTAAGAGTCAAGGACACAAAATAATCCAACGTTGTGCAGTGAGAAGAGTGTTAGGCAAGGCAAGGACTTAGGGAACCCTGGTTTAAATCACCCATGAGCTATCTTACCTAAGTCAAACCTCTGAACCTCAATATTCTTATTTGTAAAATGGGAATAAAACTACTAGTAGCACCAATATCTGAAAACCTGAAGGCACCCACCAATGAATTATTATTATGATGGGGGGGTCAGGTAATATGAGTTTGTTCAATGATTATTGTTTGAGGACCTTTGTATCTGGGAAAAGGAAAATGAGTAAGGTTTGGGAAAGGACAATTGAGTATTGTAGGTACTCAATTTATTTTAGGCTTTTGTTGCGTCCACTTTTTATTTTAACTGTCTAAAGCCTAAGGTCATCCTTCTGTTTTTTTTTCCTGTCAACATGGTTAAACATCTAAGATTCCTAAAGTGGAGATGAAAAGTATATAATAGCATCAGTTTTTGAGGGAGGAAAGGAGAATTCTGGAGCCTCCTCTTTGACTATAGACAAAAACCCATGCTAAATGCTCAACACTCACTATTTGTTCTCTTTATGTAAATGTGACAGTGGCCTAACTTGGGCTATCTTAAATGCCCTTTTTTTTCCCCTCCCAGCAATTTATTTTGCTGTTAAAGGCCTAGTGAAAGATCCAAAAGCTCATTGAGAAGTCTGCATTCAAACCAGGTTCAGCTCAGACTAATTAATGGAACATATAATTGATTGGTTCTGTTTCTATTTCTAGGTCCCTCATTATTTTGGAGTGAGAACATGGAAGTAGCAATCAGGGACACGAGGTCACCCTTCAGAGTTGCTTATTTACCTTTTTTGCATCCTGCACTGCCTCTGGGGAATGCTCTATATTTCTCTCCCTTAAAAGTAAAGCCTCAGATAGTTCCAATATCTCCCATCAGGCTTCAGAAATCAATCTTCTTAGTTAAGATGATCAGAGGTGTTGTCAAGGGCAGATGGAATTGCTAAGAAATCTTGGGAATAAGTGAACATGGCCCAGGAAAGAGTTGAGAGATGGGATTCCTGGGTTCCATTTTAGGATCTATTATATACTAACTAATTAAATAAATTTCTTAACCACAGCTCAGTTTCTTCATCTTTCAGATGGAGATTAAAATGTACTAGTCATAAGTATTATATAATTTTATTATTATAAGATTGAATGAGATAATACAGGTAAAAATACTATAGAAATCATAATCCTAGGGTTAGAAGAGTCATAAGTCAGCTGTGACAATCAGACCTTTGTCCCAGGACAATGAAATGTAGAAGATTATAATAGTTTTCAATCATTTAGCTTCATAGAAGCATAGAAGCAACTGATCATTGAGTCAGCAAAAATAATTAATCAAACTTGAAAGCCCAGGGTCACATAGCTAGGAAGTGTATAAAGACAGATTTGAACCCAGGTCCTCTTGACTCCAGGCCTGGTGTTCTATCCATTATACTCCCTAGATGTCCCTAGTATGGTTTACTAATTTAGTTGTCAGGGATATTTTGAGGTCCATATTTTTGGAAAAGGAGTTGTTATCTATTAGGCTATTGAAGGTAATGAGGTTCTGCTGTATGATTTTCAACAGTATTTCATATTTTGGTAAATAATTGGGAGGTGCTAACTTTTGAAGCCAGCAATGAAAGGACAGTTTCTATTATCTTGCATAATCTGCATTGATCATTGAATTTTGGCTCCTTAAGGATAAGAGCTTTTTGTATAATTTGTGATCCTGAATTTTAAGGATTTGGCTCTGAATTGCCACAATAAAACACTAATATCCAAGACGTATTCATATAACTCAAGAATTTGTTTCATAATACTTTGTTTTCATATATATTGACTGTGTTCATTTGGATATCTTAAAAATCCCTCTTGGATTTTATCCTATTAATAGGCTCTGATCAGAGGTAAATCACTCTGGGTTTTATTCAACAAAAAAATGACATGTACTCATTGTCAGCCTTGACATAATAACTGCTCTTTCCTAAAAGATTTTTGTGAATTGTTGGTCTGTTTTTATTACATGTTCTGAGCAAGTCTATCAGTACTCTTCCTTATTTTATATTAGGAAATGTTAGTCTTGTGTGGCTTCATTTAGTACCTGTCCTTTATCAACATTGATTCAGTTTTTATTAGAATATTTCCTAAATATGTTATACCTACTACCATTCTGAAATTTTGCATTAAGATGAGTATTATTGGGTCAGCTAGATAGCTCAGTGGATGGAGCATCAATCCTGGAGTTGGGAGAACCTCAGTTGAAATCTGGCCTTAGACATTTCTTAGCTGTGTGACCTTAGGCAAGTCACTTAACCCTGATTGCTTAGTCTTTGCCACTCTTCTTAGAATTGATACAAAGACAGAAGGTAAGGATTTTTTTTAAATGGACAGATATTAAGTATTAATTACTTTAAATGTGTTCTTCTATTTTAGGATACCAGCTTGTTTCTTAATATATTCACCCAAAACCTTCTCCTTGATAGTTTTGCATTCTATATGTCTTTTCTGGATTTTTTAAATTTATCATTAAGTGGCACATTAGATGGGGAAAAATAATGAAGTATAAGTGGCAGCATCAATGTGTCTTTTTGTAAAATTTCTTGGAGGTGGTAATTTGTGGTATGTCATGAAGTATAAAGAAGGAAGTTTAAGAGAGGGAACAACAAATATGAAAGGGTAGAATTTGGATAACCACAGCAAAATATGGAAGTCAATGAGGAGAACCCTGATTCTTACAAGGGATAATTGTCCCTGATATTTCTACGTAATGAAAGATAAAGTTGGGCAGATAAAATATGATAATATGCTGCTGTATTTTACTAATAAAGTAAGGTAGTATTTATAATTTCTTTATTTTTCCCATTTGAATTAATTTATTTAGTCAATTTAGAACATTATTTCTTGGTTGCAAGAATCACATTGTTTCCCTCCCTCACCTCCACCCACTCTTCCTGCAGCCAATCCACACTTTCATTGGGTTTTACTTGTGTCCTTGATCAGAACCTATTTCCATGTTGTTGTTTGCAATAGGATATTGATTTAGATTCTACATCCCCAACCATATCCCTTCAACCCATGTATTCAAGCAGTTGTTTTTCTTCTGTGTTTCTACTCCCACAGTTTTTCCTCTGGATGTGTATAGTTTTCTTTCTCGTAGATCTCTCCAGGTTATTCAGGAACACTGCATTACCAGTAATGGAGAAGTCCATTACAATTGATTGTACCACAGTGTATCAGTCTCTGTGTACAGTGTTCTTCTCCTGGTTCTGCTTCTTTTGCTCTGCATCAATTCCTGAAGGTTGTTCCAGGCTGCATGAAATTCCATTATAATTTTTTTTAAATCATCCCAGTTTAATTTTTCCAAGCTTATTAAGTAATCAACTCTAAGGGACTTGCGGGAGAAGAAAGGGGGCCATCTCAGGAAAGGTATGTCTATCAACAAGGTTGATGACTATAAAACCAAAGTGAAAGCAAAGGAATTTATTGGTATGCTAAGGAAGGAAGGAAACAATGTCAATCAGTATTACATACCTACTATGTGCTAGGTAATGGACTAAGTACTTTACAGATATTATTTCATTAATCCAATCACTCCGCTCATAATGCTTTAGTATCCTTATTTTGCAGGAGAGAAAATTGAGAAAGAGAAGTTAAGTGACTTACCAAAGGTTTCATGAATAATAAATGTCTTACGCTAGCTTGAAACTCAAATCTTTATGATTTCAAGTCTAGCACTCTAATCACTCCACCATCTGGTCAATGTTATCAGTGATAGCAACTCTGGCTTCATAGGATACAAGTTTTATTTTGATAATGTTTCAGGCTTTTTTAGACTACACAGCTATTCAGTAATATTCTATGGCAACTCGGAATAGATAAATAAAACATTTTTCAGGAGGAAGAGATATTAAAAAAGGGGATCTGTCAAGGAATTGAGAAAAGGGGAATATTTGTAATACAGGCAGAAAAAATTATTACCAGAATTTTAAAAAATATTTTCTGTTCAAGGACAAGAGATAAGGGGCAATTAGCAAAGAAATCCTTTTAGAAAAAACTGAAGATCTCTTTTTCAAGGATAAGTGGTTATTAAAACAGTAAATGGGTTTGTCCATTTTATCATGTCCTCACATAGTTTGTTATATTTTATTTCTCCTTCAGCAGTGGCTGGGAATTTCTACTATTAGACCAGAAAGTGATTGGGAGATTAGCTGGGAGAAAGACAAACACAAAAAGTCTTAGGACAAGGAAGGAACATAGGCTCCTGATAAGTCTACCATCACTACTCTGCCTTCTGGTCAGACATTTCCCAGTTCAGAGAGAAGGACAAATTTTACATTTTCTTATGGTGCTTATCTATGTATTTGGTCACATGCCATTTCACTGAAGCAGTTCTAGAACTAAGAATGGGACTCAAAGTTTTAGAAAACTTAGGATCTTCTCCACCTAAGACTTAAATTTAAGTATGGTATTGTCTATAGGCAAGTAGATTGCCTCAGTGACTTCTCCTGATTCTTTTAAGATGTGTAGATTTTTAGTAAACATGAGAAATGAGAAATCACCTTGAAAATTGTCATTGAAATTCAATTAAAAGAAAAATAACATTTATTTTTGGCAATTATATTTTCTAAAAAAATGATGCTCAAAAGAAAAAGCAGTCAATATCAAATACTAATATTTGTCTACAGTTGTAAGGAAAGTTTTAGAAAATTCAAAGAGATGTAAATATTTTAATGTAGTTGTATATTTTTATGTAGACCTTTATTCATCACTTCTTATTTCACCTCTTTTTTTCTCTCCTAGGCTTTAAAAATATTAGAATTTGGTAGGGACCTCTCTCATCATTTAAAAACTTACTTTCAATTGGCTCTCACTAAACTATTTTGATTCTGTGTTTCATAGATCTCACCAGGATCAATAGGAAGCTTCATATAAAGGACTGAAAGAATAAGATTCTCCAGGTCCCCCCACCCCTCCATACATACCCAGTTGAAAATGCCTACATTGACTTGGCTACTTTTGAAGAAACCCATTTCCTTTCTCCTCAACCCAGATTGCCCTACGATCTCTAGTGTTCTGTGTCAGGTTGGGTTAACAAACCCAGCCCAGCTCTGAGAGTTTCTCTCAATTACCAAAAGCCTTCTATAATGAGCATTGATTGGGTACAGCTTGGCTAACTTGAGAAGTTGAAGAGATCTTTTTAATCCAAAGCAGCGGGAAGTTTGCACTGATGTGGGATCGTTGAAATTGACTGTATCTAGAGAGACCTGTGCCTGATAGGGGATTTCTGTGAGGATTACTCATGACTCCTCTAGTAAGTAAGGCCCTTTGGGGGCTGCTGAGGGCCACATAGGTATTGATTGGAGCATTGTGGCTCCTCTTTCCCCTCTCCTCTTTTCTTTTAAAGGTTTGCTCTAGTCTAGTTGTTAGATATTTGAGGAAACACCAAGTGAGGCAGGTAGTGGTGCTTATGTGCACTTTACACTTTTGTTGATTTTTTTCCCTCTTAGGGAGGTCATTTTCTGTCTGAGGTTTGTTTAAATATGGTACTTGCTGGAGGCAGTGGGATTGGCTCAGTGACCTCTTGTGATTCTTTCCAGCCTAATAGGTCTAAAAAATAAACAATTTGAGGTGAGCTTGAAGGAACCATCATTGGAATTCAATCTGATTTTGTTCCAGACAGTGCTTGTCTTTTGTTTGTTTTCAGTGGCTGAGATGAAAATCCATGAAATGTTGTTTTGTGCAGAAGTGACCTTAACATCTCTAGATTTTAGGACTCTGTATTTGCTTTGAAACTAAGTGATTACTATGGCATAGCATGTTGGAATTAAATGAATTCATATGCATAGTCTGGTAATAAAAATGTGAATTATAAATATAATCTATTTATTAATATTGTTATCATTTTTTAAAAGAGCATTTGATTAGGAGATAGACATTAGCTACATTGGGGGCAAGTAATTTTTCATTTTGAATCTTAGTTGCCTCAACTGCAGATTGAGTTGGGCAGTGATGGTGAACTTTTTAGAGTCAGAGTGCTACCCCCCCCCAGATAGAGTGCCATGCATGCCCCTCAGCCCCAGAGACCAAGTGCTGGGGTTTGTCTTGCCCTCCTCCCTTAGGGGAGGGAGGAAGATCTCCAATTGCGTTGCTGGGAAGAGGGGTGGGTGAAGTAAAAAAAAAAGTTGTCAGCCATGGTAGAGAGGTGGAAGGGAGCAGCTTGGCCTGAGTCCCTCTGCCTTTCTAGTAACAAACTGGGGCAGGGAGGGAGGTCATGTGCCCACAGAGAGTGCTCTGCATGCCATCTTTGGCACCTGTGCCATGGGTCTGCCATCACTGAACTAGATCTTTATCAGTATGAATATTGTGAATAATCTGTCTTTGCTCAGATCTCTCATAACACTTGGTTTGTGCCTCCCTGTGGATATAAAGTCTGTTTTGTATTATAGAAACTTAAGCATATATTTATAGAGAAAGACTGCGGTGTTGGATAGTATAAAGAGTGCTGACCTCTGGAGTCAGGGGTTAGAATCTTGGCTCTGTCAATTCTTGTTATTACAATTAATTTCCTCTGCCCCTCTGTTTCCTAACCTATAAAAGGAGAGAGGTTGATTAGATGATCTCTCAGCAATTCTCCTAGATTATAAGGAACTAGAATCTCTTTCCCATCCCTAGACTAGCTCTTTGGATATGGAAGTGCTTAAGAAAAGTGTGATGGGTGAACATAATGTATAAGTTGCCCTCCCTGGTGGTGGTACAAGGAATTATTTCTTAGATCTCTTCCTCTCCATTATTATGACTTCCCTACTATGAGAAAATTATCCACTCTCAGCTATCATTCATACTAATTCTAGGAAAATACTGTCAGTACCCTTATGTATTAGGAATGCCCATTGCTTGGTAGTGATAAGTGTGCACTGATGTATGTTTGATGCCCTGGTATAGTACACCTTGTGCTTTTGTATTGGACCAATGAATCATTGTATGATATCTCTGCTTAGAAAATTAGGGAGACAAGATAATCTACTATCCCTTTTAAAAAGTTGAGGTTCTCTTTCCACTGTCCTATAAGATAAAACTTATCTCTTTCAAAAGAAATAAGACTCACCTACCTGCCCATGGAGCCCTAATTTCTAAACATGGTTCTGCCACTTATTTGCTATGTATTAATTGAAAAAAATATTTTTCAGTATCCTCACATCTAAAAGGATGATAATAATGTTTACCTTGAGGAGCGGTCTGGTAAATTGGATAGAAGGTCAAGCTTAATGTCAGGAAACTTTTCAAATCCTTTCTTGGACACAGTGGTTATGTTGTGTGAATACAGATGAATCACAACTTCTTTATGACCCATTGAACTCTTAAGTTGCAGAATAGTTGTCAATCTGTATTAATTGAACAAATTACCATACTTAGCATTTCCTAGATCATCTGAAATCACAGAACTGAGCAAAACACACCCACACATATATACAACTGTTCCCTAGCTGCCTCACAAAGTTGTTGATTCAAATGAGACAATGAGACATTTGGTATACTACAATTGTGAATCTTTTTCATAATCATTCCCAGCAGCTGTTGTTAGAATTATACTCAAGGCCTGTCATCTCTAAGCATTTTTGTAGCAATGACTCCATCATTTCAGTTTAGGCTGAAAACACCTGTAGCTTTGCTTTAAAGACTTTAATTAATCTAAATTTCCATACCTCAATTTCTCCATCTGAAAAATGGGAATAACACCTCCTCCTTCTATGATTTAGTAAGCCATTCCAAGAATGGATGTTATAACACTGGAAGAAAACCCCATCTCCTCCAAAAGGAAGCCAAAACTTGAAAGGAACTGCCACTTGTAAACCCAATCTGTTTGGATTCTGTTTGTTTTTTGCTGGATTCTTTTGCTTGGATTCTTTTCACCTGATTGCCATTCTTCCTGCTGTTTTCACTATTATTCTAAATTTGATATTGTCTTTCAGAGTCCTTTCATAAATGTTCCTGAAATGGATGAATGAATTTATATCTTAATCAGCAATTGTATGTCTCTTAGAAACCAAACTCATCAGAGAAAAATTAACATGTGTAGCTAAAGCATCATACACTCCACACTGGGCACAGAATTGGGTAGTCCACAGTAAAATGCTAGGTGCTATCTAATTCTGATAGAATAACCACAGAGTAACAGTTCCCATACTTCAAATACTAAAACTTCAAGCCCAAGACCCTTCTCTTTCTGTCTGTAATACTCAATTCTCCTTAACCAGCACTGACAATGGCTTCAGTCCTGGAAAACAATCAGAAAAATATATATTATCCTTTAGAGAATACTATAGTGCAAAAAAAAATGTCATTCATCTTCACTCATGAAGCAATACAGTATTAGTCATTCAGGACTCCACCAGTCCCTTGCAGGCACAATTGTCAGAATAGACATAGGGCACCCCAGAGCTGCGAATGTTCAGGCATAGAGAAATCCACTAAGGTTAAACTGCAAATATTTAGCATAAGAATATTAGGTCTGGAAGGGACTTTAGAGATCAAAGCCCAATCCTCTTCTTTTGCAGCTAAGGAAACTGGCCCAGAGAAGTTAACAGACCTCCCCCTGACCAATATCATGGCTAGATGTAAAGAAAAGATGTCTAGAGAAGCTGGAGGCTCAAGAGTTGTGGCAGATCAGGGGCAAACTAGAAATGATTTTGTACTAGCAAGTTGAAGAGACCGAATGTATTCTTCAGGCTTCTAACTCTGAGAGTTCATGTTTTTTCCTCTGATTCCTGGTCTGGTATTAAGTGGAATAATGATCAAAGACTGAAAAAGCATCAGCTGCTTGCCTATTTTAAGGTTTACCAGGAGAGGGGGGATGACAAGGAAGCTGCAGCAATCCTTTGATCTTTGCTTGGGAATAGCCCCATTCCTAAATCATCTTTTGAAACAGACAGTTCAGACAGCAGTATTAGAACAAACCATCGTAAGTACACAGGTTATTCTAAACAATCTAGGTAAATGTACAGCAAACTAGTTACAAGTGATTCTCTGAGACTAGATGGCATCCACCCAAGAATACTGAAGGGACTTTGTGGTCATAATTTATCAATAAAAATATTTATTAAGTACCTTCTTTGGGGCAAGGACCATGTTAAGCCATAGGGACACAAATAGAGGCAAAAGACAATCCCCGTCCTCAAGAGGCTCACAGTGTAATGGAGGAGACAACAAGCAAACAAATACTTACAAACTCCATATAGGATAAATAGAAATAATCAACAGAGGAAAGGCACTAGAATTAAAAGGGCTTGGAAATGAATTTCCTTGGAAGACAAGATTCTACTTGGGACTTAAAAGAAGCCAGGGATGCCAGTGGGTACAAATGAAAATGTATGACTACTTATTGAAAATGGACATTGTGGCATAAGGCTGGCAGACAGGTTGTCCAAGTGACTCTCATTCAGAGGAGGGCACTCAAGGGGATGCTAGGGAGTCTTATTTGCATATCTAAACATCCAATGAGATACTCTAATAGAGATTAGGATCACCAGATGCAGGCATCAGCTATTTTGAGAAAGGCATTGTATTATGAGAGCTGATAATGAATTATATCTAATGAGTTTTCTGAGGGTAAGACAAGGGGAAGCCAGTAATAAAATTTATTTCAATTAAAAAAAAAGATCTTTGTAAAAGCACATCCCATAGGCTGTTAAAAATAAATTACTGCAGAATCTCATAGGGATATTATTTTGCCATGGTCAGGGAACTGTCTTAGTATCAGAAAAAATAAAGGCTTTATATAGATCTCTGAATAGAGAAACATTGACAATATAAACCCAAAGGACCCATCAAAGGGATTGCTCCTATGTAATGTCCTAGAAGACAGTGTGCAAAGTCAATTTATTATTATTCAGATTTTATATGATTGTGGTGATAGTGGAAGTAGTAGTAATAACTTACTTTGACATAATACTTTAAGCTTTGTAAAGCATTTTACTTGTATGTCCTCAGCTGATACTCAAAACAATTCTATGAGAAAGATACAAAAGGAGGATATTATGCATTTTCTTACAGATGAGGAAACTAAAGTCCAGGGGAGTAAAAAGACATTTTCAGCATCACACAACCATTAAATGTCTGAAGTGGGTGGGATTGGAATCTCAATCTTTGTTAATTCTTAGTTCAAGCTAGAGAAATGACAGGGAAGTATTTAATGAAGATGAAATTATGGATATCTGAAACAAACAATTTCTGTCCTAAACTTTGACAAGATAATATTTAATCCTGGAAGACAATATTGAATTCAGTTATTAGGATTATCATATCTTATTAAAATACAACAGAGCTGAGAAACTCTAGAATACAACTAAATTGTTAAGGGCTGGACAATAGTTTCTTCATCTCTGAAATGAGGTTTAGGTAGTCACTTATGTCCCTTTAAGCTCTGAATCTGATGATACAAATTTCTCTGAGAAAAAGCACTTAGATAGTGAAAACATTTACCTCCTACAAGTCTGGGAAGGGTTAATAAATTAATATCTGAAAAGAGCTTTAAAGAGGTAAAGTGCTACATATTTTCCAGATATTCTGGTTCTGTTTTATTCCATTTAACCTACTTAAAATAAATTCATTTTAAAAATGCTTAGCAGCACTCAAGGATGACAGAAAAATAGACTCATCTTTCCATGTTACGTTTAGGGGAGTTGGAGTGAGGGCAGTATACAAAGAAATGACTCAGGGCTGATAGGACTCGTCTTTTTTTGCTTATAGAGTTTAGTTCTGGATTTGCACTGCAATGGTTGTTTATAGATCTGATAAGCTGCTTTCCAAGTGATCGCTATTGCTCATGGAGAGTTGGGACGATAAAATGAGCTTGTATTATTTTTTTTTATGTTCTTCATATTCTTGTACATACACATATCTCTTCAGAATGGAAGCTCCTGAATGCCAAAAATTGTTTCACTTTTGTTTCTGTATCTTCAGTGCCTGGCACGTATTAGACATAATAAAGGGTTTTTTTTTCCTTTGTTTTTTTCTAAATTGACTTGTTTAAATTTTTTTTTTCAAGTGTGTCAGGGTATGTGGTTCAAAATAAAAAGAAAGCAGCCTCTCCTATTCTCCCCCCTCCCCAACTTCCAGGATTTTGTGGTTGTTCCTTTATGTTTGAACAAGTTCCAGATTGGCTGTTAATTGGATTAGAAGAGACTAGTGGGTGAAGAGCTCACATTGGGGTCTTAGCTACCTTTGAGAAATGTCTTCTAACCGAGTAATGTTACAGGATAGTTTTTACTGGGATTTGTAAAACTTTTATGAAACAGCCTGGGAATATTCTCTGGATGCTGAAATAGAAGGCAGAGTTTTAAATGGTGACTGATTGGTGCTACTCCCTCTCTACACTTTTTCAAGAACTTAAATTTTATTTAGGTTTCTTCATATTTTGCTGGGTTTGTGCTCCTCATTGCTCTGTGACTGCCTTTATTTGAGTCCTCAGAATTCTGGCTCCAAATTCCCTGGGGCCAAAGGGCCTCCCTGATAGTAGAATAGATACTTCTTTTTTCTTGCCGACAGATGCACCACACCAAGCCTGGATGGGTATTTGATATTTGTGGTATCGCTTCAAGGCACTGGAAGGTCATTTATTTCCCTGATAGATGTTGTTGTGTATTCCAGTCATGATTTAGACTCTAGAGAAGAACTTAGCTCATTCTGACTTTTGGATTGACAAGTAAAAGTCATTTTTAAAGAGCTGTCGCTATCCATTGCACTGCCTTTGAGTGGTTGTAAAATATGCATGTAATTATATGTGTTTTATTTGTTGTTATGAATACATATCAAAGATATTTGAGAAGCATGCCGCTTGTATATGAATTTTTGTTATAAAAGTTCTTCTGGCTATGCACATGCAATTGTGTATATATATATATATATATATATATATATACATTGGTATATATGTTTATATAGATTTTCCCATACATGCATTTCTATAATATATATTCAAATCCTACCTCTGACACAAATGTATATGTACCCTGACTCCTGCATACATACATATATACATATATGTATATATCTACAATCCATTCATCTATCCATCCATCCAGCTGTCTATCCATCTATCTATTTGTCTGTCTGCTTAAAACCACTGTATCTGTGTTTACCTAGCATTTATTAAATAACATACTATATATAAACAATCAGTAATATAATGGATCAAGAGTTGGACTTGAAATCAGGAAGACCTGGGTTCAAATAGCACCCTTAACACTATGACCTTGGGCAAGTCATTTAACCTCAAGAACTCTAGGAAATTCTTTTAAGTAAATTACTGAGACCAGCTTGGACCCAGTGGCTTGAGAACTAGGCCTGGATACAGGAGATCCTGGGTTCAAACCTAACTTTATACATTTCCTAGCTATGTGACCCTGAGCAAGTCACAAACCACATTGCCTAGCCCTTATAATCTTCTGCCTTGGAACAGATACACAGTATTGCTTCTAAGAAGGAAGTTAAGGTTTTTTTTTTTTTTTAAGAGTGTAAGTTATAGAGAAACTGTTGACATATGTTGCTAGGAATTTCTGCACCTGGGAATACCCTATAACAATGAAATCAGAATTAATATAGGTCTCAGTTCTATCAAATATAATCAAAATGTAGAAGAAAAAACATTTGGATCCAAAGACTTGGATTGAATTCCTGGTGCTGTCATTTATCACTCATGTAACATACTATTTGAACCTTGAATTCCTCATCTTAAAATGGGGATTTTAATAATCACACTTCCACAATGCCCACTCCTATTTGTTAGGAGGAGCATGTGAGACAGTAGCTGCCAACTACGATGGAAATATACATCCCTACAGGAATCTAAACTCTCTTTTTCTTGCTCCCATGCCATTTTATCATTAAAGGACTTTCTGAAAATGTGGTGAGCCAGAGAAAGGGTCAAATATGTGAAATACTGTATGCTGTAAGTTTAAACAGCACGCCTAACAGTAGGCTCCCTTTAATTGTTGTAACTCAAGACAGCTTCAGAATCACTGAGAGAAGAAATGAATGACATAAAACTGAGGAAAAGAAGAACTATCCAAGTTCATTTGTTGATTGTATGAAAAATAAACTATATTTTACTAAGGTTCTCAGCCTTATACCATTAGTCTTGTTAAAAATATAGTAGGCTATTATTCCTAAGCTAAGATTTGACTTTATTATAGATAAGGATCTTGAGATTTACAATCAATGAACTGGATGCTTAAATACTATACAGATCCAGAATTTTCAAAATATAATTTCAAACAGAGGAAGAGTTGAATGGAAGCAAAAAAAAAAAAAGACTAGAAATAGATAGAAGAAGAAAAGCAACAGAAAATCATATTCTGAAGGACTCCTGGATTATTTCCAAAAGGGTGATCTAAGAGCAGAGCCTAGCTATTAGGAATT
This sequence comes from Monodelphis domestica, assembly GCF_027887165.1. NCBI lineage: Eukaryota > Metazoa > Chordata > Mammalia > Didelphimorphia > Didelphidae > Monodelphis > Monodelphis domestica. The sequence goes on from NC_077229.1 coordinate 426,924,102, forward strand.
CCTATTATCAGCTATACACCAAAAGGATAAATGAATAATAATAGCTGACATTTATAGCTTGTTTTAGAGATTATATGAGATTTCCCTCTGTAGAAATAATCCAATTCATTTTAAAATGTTTAAATTTGTTTTATTTTTCATTATAAAATTACAAACCAAAAAAGAGCACTCCTACATATACAAGTAGAACAAAAAGAGCATATAAAACCACAGGTCTCCATTTCATACTTCTTATTAGAAAACGAATACATTATCTTTCCAATTTAAAATGGTGCTGTGCATGTGTATTTTCTTCAGAATTCCACTTTGTTCTCATTTGTGCATTTTAACATGTTTTGAAGACCTCTTTTATATCACTGTTGCTATCCTTCCTCTTCCTTTACCTTTTCCCCAATTAAAAAAGAGAAGTGAAAAGTATACATAAGAAATAAGTATAGTCAAGCAAGCAAGACAAATACAACAAGGTGTCTCTTTCTTCATTTTGAAGCCATTACCTCTCTTGGCAGGAAATGGGCAATGTATGTCATCAGAGATCCTCTAGAAAGATGGTTGGTCATTGCTTTGATTAGAATACCTTTTTTAACTTACTGATACTGATACTGATCTACTTATTCCCAGGTTGGGGATTTATGCCAGGGCCAGGTTCTACCTCACTGCAATTTTGGGTTAGAGGGTCATCCTACTAGGTCTTCTTGATTACCTTTATTCTTCTGTTAACCTCCATGGTTTAGTCTTTGAGTTTAAAGAATTGAATCTTCAGTGCCCTTTATAACATCTTAGCAAAGTGTATTTGAACCTCAGAGCTCTGGGGTGTTTTGGCCAAAGCATTACCACTCTTGCAAAGGTCACTGTCGTTCTTAGTGGTTTCTTAGGTTGCCACTTCAGATTTCTAAGGACACATTTATATAGACCATATATTTTTCCTATCAAACTTTAGTCATTTTGGGAGGCTACTAGATCCTTTGCTTTTACTGGTGCTGGCTTGATATTAGCATCCTATTTATTGCTTGTGGTCTATTGGGTGAATGTGAAATTCTGGGGTGGTAGGAGTTGCTTATTATAGTTTATCATTTTCTGATGTGAATTTGAGGTTAATGCTAGAGTGAGGGGGGTCAGGTGGGGGATAAGAATTGCCTACCTCAGTTCAGACAGTTATCTTGGTCAGAAGTGAGAAATGACCTTAATTCAGCATATCATTTATTAAACACTTGCTATGCAATTGGCTTTGTGTTAGGCAAGGATAAAAAGACCCAAACATCCACAATAACAACACAGAATACAATGACATGTCACTGCCCCCAAGGAGTTTACACTCAGAAATAGTGCCCATGGCACAATAGTTCTATGTTTTACATTCAATAAAAAGTTTTTGAATAAAATTGAAGTCCTAGACAAACAGCTTTACATGGTAGGCATTATAGAAAGTCCCTGAGGAGGAACCAGCAGGTGGGGAATCTAGATGACCCTGGCTCCCAGTTTGGAGATTTCTGTTCCAAAAAAAAAAGTCATTTACTAAAATTGGTATCCCTGACAGATGAAGGTGTCATTAAAAATGAGAATATTATGTGGGACTCAGTCATTAAAGACTATGGTTGCAAAGGACTTCAATGATCATCTTACCTATGATATGAGTTATGGATATGAAAAGCACTGGATTATCTGTTTTTACTTCCAGACATTTTGTTCTGCCTGATATGAACTCAAATTCAGAAATATCAATAATGGGGACAACAAACTAGGACATTTATTCATTTTACAAACACAAGTAAATCCCTATTCCAGGCAAAACATAATGGTGGGAGAAGAATGAAAGGTAATCCTGGAGAGTATAGATGAAGAGTAGAATCTTGGCTTTGAAATGAAGGAGAGACAGTTCCAGCCATGTTTACTCTGAAATAACAAGATAATTTTTAAAGAGTTTGAAAAAAAGTAGAAAAAGACTATGGAGAAAGCCCAAATCATCTCTGGAGTGTTTTCTCTCTAACTCTAATGAAGTGTTTCAATCAACAACTCCTGGCTTCCTTGGACCCAAGAGAGTTCAAAATTAGATCCAATTCTTTAATATTATTTTGAAGGATTGATAAAAAATTAAGGCTTGTTATTTTAAATATTTTTATAGCATGATACAGAGAGGGGATATGAAGATTGAAGGACAGTGGAAAAGAAGATAATTTTCTCCAGTTGTTTTCTTTCCACCAGGAAAAATTCTAACTGATTTACCAGGGTACCATCAGAGGCTGAGAATGTCGATTCTTTGAAACTCCAATCAGATATTTGGCTAAAAGTTGCTAAAGGGATTTTCTTGGGCATTTGTGTGCTTTTTTATTATAATATAAGTAATCAGTCTTGCCATACAGTAGAGTGCTTGAGACACATAAGTATCTTGATAGATAGTATATATACATGCATGAATAAATAAACTCATCACACATATACTTACATGTGTGTATATTTACATGTATGCATATTATGGATGCATATGCTTAAATATATTCTGATGGCCAACTCTAATTATTATTGTTCAAAATATGACATACTGATATTTGGGAGGGGTATGCATGTTTTATATCAAACAAACTTAGCTACAGCTAATGATATTTAATATTTATATGATGCCTTAAGGTTTGTAAGGCTAATTTTATATATATCATCTCATTTGAGCCTCACAATAACCCAGTGAAGCAGGTATTATTATTATTATTATTATCCCCATTTTACAGAAAAGAAAACTGAGACTATGAGAGGTTAAGTAAGTCATCACAAGTCACTCAGTAAGCATTTGAAGCTGAAAATGAGCACAGATCTTGCCAAGTCCAGGACTCTGTTCTGCTTTGTTTCATCTTATGAAAATCAATCTAAAAGTTGAAAGTTTGAGTAGTCACAAAATTTACTCAGAAAAAGGAGGCTATAAAATACAAATTAGAGATTTGTCCAAGGTTAAATGAATTAGCAAACCAAAACTACTCTATAATTTTTATTATTATTAATATAAGGCAATAATTAAATGCTAGTCCTGATTTGGCTCTTTTGAGACACATTAATCATATCATATAATTAATCTTTATCATTCATTATGAAATCTCAAATAACTCTTTAGAACAGTACATGCTAAATAGGCTGTAAGTACAATTCTGAGCATGGTGCTAAGTATTTAGTACAAAGCTATCATCTCTCTGTGGACCTAACCTAGGAGCTGAGAGCTTGAATTCTGCTTTTCTCCCAAGAAAATCTATGTGACTTGGAGAAATTTGAGTGTAGATGTATCTCTATTTAAAATGAACTGCCAAGTATTTCAGGTATACCCTTGATAAATCTAGGCCTTCTATATAACTCCATATTTAGCTCTCAGAGAACATCACTCTCTAAATCCCAGCTTTGTTCAGAGATGATGGTGAAAACTTTCTGGGATTATGTGTCTAAACTGGAAGGAACTCACAGGATGTTCCATCTGCCCTGGAGTATCCCCAAAGTAGTTAAATGGGATCTGGTGTCTACTTTGCTCTATCCTCCCATACAAATTAATTAAATCTATCAGGACTGCCATTGACAGGAGAGTTCTCCCTGAGCATGATAGATATTTTTTTTTTATTATTTGGATATTTTGGCCTAATGGTTAAAATTTCAAACTTGAATTCAGGAAGAAATGTGTTTAAATGTTTTTCTGAGACACATAAAATCTGGTCAAATCACTTACTTCACTGGTCCTTGGTTATTTATCTATGAAATAAGGAAAGTAGCTTAGATGAATCCTAAGACCACTCCAAGCCATCAATCTATGATTCCATTGTTGAAGAGAGACCATGATATAGCAGTGAGCTGGTCTAAAAGTCAGGAAGAATTAAATTCAAGTCCTTCTTTTGCCTTGTGGGATATCTAATTTTGTGTCTCTGGATAGTTTCCATGGTGTCTGGGCACTTGGATGGTTGTTGTCCTTCGGTCATTCATTTGTGTAGGATTGTTTGCGATCCCAAGGACCATACAGTATCCTTGACAAGGATACTGGAGAAGGATTTCCTTCTCCATTGATTAAAACAAAAAGATTAAGTGACTTGGTGACAAACATCACACAATTACTGGTTGAGGTTGGCTTTGAATTCAGTCCTTCTTGACTCCAGATTAAGTGCTCTATCCAATAAGCCATTTAGCAGTTGACTTGGATGCTAAAAAAAAAAAAAAAGCTGGCAAAGGGACCTAAGGGGGAAAAAGTTAAGAATACCAGTAATTATCAAAGAAAAATACTGAATCCTTATTAGAAGGACATTTCTACCCTCTTTTATTGAAGAACTTTCAGTCAGAGCTTGTAAAGGACTTTCTATTCATCTGAATATGGGCATCCTTCTCCCCACCCCCTTCATTTCTTTTTTGAGTGACAATGGAGTTGTCTGTTTCTATAGTATATTCTTCTTCTGGCAAATGGTCATTTTCTTTGTTGCCTTTTGAACATTTTTTTAATTCAACTAAGTTCAAAGTTATAAAACCAAGTGTCCTTGGCAACTATGTAAGACTTAGTTTCAGATATGACAGATGAGTTCTCTACACTGAAGAAACTATACATTGGGACCAAATCAAACAAATAAAAATGATAAAAGAAAGTTGAATCAACAGAGCCAATCCTGTAAAAAGACCAAATCTATTTCAATTAATATTCTCAGAAATGGATTCATAGAATTGGAGATAGAAGTGATCTTTGAGATGATCTATGACTCTCCCCAAATTCCAACAGTGAGGAAACTGTCCAAGTATCAAAGGCTCCACAGGTAGTAAGTGGTAAGGACAGGATTTTAACCTAGGTCCTCTGACTGAATCTAAAACTCATCTCATTTTGTCATCCTGTTTTAATTTAGGAGAAAGGTATTTCCAGTAGCTTATTGTATTGATGGAGTAAGAAACCCAAAGGCTGTGACTGGACTCATGTTTATTATAGAAACAATGGCTCTAGTCCCCTGAAGGAGGGTCTCTCTAGTAATAGAAATTATAGAGAGAGTCAAGTTTATAAAATAAGTTTCTCTAGACCTACATGAAAAGGAAGCTAGATTAGAGACTGTGAGTGATATTGATGTTCAGTCTTCTTTACTGAGGCAATCCTGATATGTTAACATGGTTAGAATTGAGATGCCATGAGTCAAGTTCCTTAATAAAACAATATAAGAAGGGCGACTATTTTCTTATACAAGGCATAGAGCTACCATTACAGAAAATGCCTATTTTTCCCAAGACTATATAGAAAATAATTTTCCTTTTGAGAATATACCTGCCTTATATAATCTCCCCATTTTAGGCCAGGTAGACAACTTCCCATATCCATCCAATTATTGTGGAGGCTAGACTTCCATCATTTCTTAAACTCCAACATCCAGTCAAAAATGAACATTCCTTCCCCTGAAACCTAACCTCCTTCCTTAACCCATTGCTCACAACACTTTAATATCCTTCTTATATGCATACTCAAGGGATCTGACAATTCATCATCCTCAAAGGATTCTGCTTTCTCTACCACAGTGTCTCTGCCATTGTTATAAATGACCCGTGCCACTAAGGAGAATTGGTTTGGAGGAATCTCTTCTTTGTTCTCACATATTTAAATGAACTGCTCTGAAGATCTTAACCTGTCATTAGGCAGCAAACTAAGATCAATTTAAAAGTTAAAAAAACCATGCAGACCAAATTGGAATTGGAATTTCTAGAAATTATAGATCATTGTCTGTTGTGTATAGGTAGGTATATAAGAGAAGATCTGTGTATATGAACATTTGTATAAGAATTCCTGTTGTGGGAACTCCTACCACTGTAGATTGAAATCCACTTTTATCTTCACAGGCTAATCTTTGCAAGTTGCTTGAGGTTAAGTAACTTGCCCAACTAATAAATAAATGTCTGAGGCAGGATTAGAATAAGCCAAGTCTTGGATAGCACAATGCCACTTATACATTTATATACTGACTTCTATTAGAGCTATTTGTGTATACATCTGGTCTCTCCAATTAGAGAGTGAACACCTTGAGAAAAAAATAATACACCTTTATCATCTTTGTATGCCTCTCAGTATCTGACCTTATGCCTTGAATGTAATAACTGATATATATATTTGTGGGATGGATACATAAATCAGAACTGGTTTGAAGACATCTGAAGGTCAGTGGATTAGGAGATAGAATACTCAAAATTAATCCAACCTAGCTATAAATCAACAAACCAATTGGTAGGGGATGTAATGGAAGATCATCTATTCAGAAATTGTTGCAGACCAACTAGACCCCAACTGTGATACATCAGAATGTAAGATGTTCTTTATCCCCAGACATCTACCCCTTTTGAGGACAGAGCCGAATGTTCTTATTGCAATGCTATTTGAGTGAGCAATCTCACTTAGGGAAATTTTATAAACAAGCACTTAACTTCAGCTTCATTTTTTCTCCTGCTCTAATTGGGCTAAATGTGAAATTAAATTAGCTGCTGATGAACAGTTCCTGTGCAGTTAAGATTATGATTGTTCCAGAAGAGAAGAACCCACACATATTAGCCCATACCAAACATTTCCCATTGAAGACTTTAATGCATCACATTGAAAGAGACCCCATGTTTCTTTTCATTTTAGATATGAGGCAAAATGCAAACTGGCTTCTGAGGAGAGGGGGTTGGTTATTCATGGGAGTGCTCCAGTCTCATATGCCTTTGAGTCATTTTCTCTTTAGTTTCTGGAAATGACCAAGAATTGCCTTGCTACTATTTATGAGTGAGGGCTCTATTTTTCTCTGTTGAAGAGAGCCAGAGAAGAGATGGTAGATTTAACCATTATTGTCCAAGATAGTTGCATGTTAAACACTCTTGGGATTACAATTGTAAGCCTTGGGAAACTGACGTGAGCATTCACTTTCCATTAAACATTATTGGGAATAAAGACTGTCCCTTCCCCAGTAGTATTCATGTATTTCTTTTTTGAACTAGGAATGAAAATGTCAGTTATAGTAATATCCCACAAAGGCCAATTGTCTGGAATCCAAGCGGGGTCTCCTGGTGGCTAAGTCCAAGGAAGAAAACCTAGTCATCTTCACTTATGGCATTCATGCCCAGCTTTTAATTATGGATAGAATTATAGACTTAGACTCAATGATAGATTTCAGGGTTGAAGATAGTAGTTCTGAATTTAAGTGGGGCAAGAAACTACATTTTCATTTCATTGTAATTGGTTTCTTTTTAATCCTATATACTTCATTTTATGAGTTTAAAAATATTACTCTAACAAGGAGTCACAGTCTTCACCAGATTTCCAAAGGGGTCCATGACACAAAAAGGTTAAGAAACCCTGATCTAATCCAACCCTTTCTTTTTGTAGGTTAAGAAACTGAAGTCCAAAGATATTAAGTGACTTTCCCAAGTTCACAAAGATAATATACTGCAGAGTTGGAATTGGAATGCATGCTTTCTGACTTTGAATTTAGAATATTTGACTTCATCAGGAAGAATCTTGAGTAACTACTCAAGTCCTATTTTGAGAACAAGAGCTAAGCTATTCAAAGTCATTTAAACAAATGATTCCCTTCCTGCCCCCCAGTCTAGTTCTCCCTTATTTCCCCAAGTAAATGCTCATATTAATCTGTAGCATATAGCACCATAGACCAATTAGACTAAATCATGGGTGACTTTTCTGGAAATAATGCAAATAAGGTTCTGAGCAGCTTCAAGGAAGATATTACAACCCCTCATTTTTCTGTCTTTTCCATTCAATTCCTTGAGATTGGTAAAGAACTGCAGTGGGATATGAATAAGGGTGACATATATAGATGGAATTACTACCTAGTGATATTTTGCAGAGCAATAGGACAATAAGGAAGGTGTGAATATAGAAATGGCAGAAAGAAAGCTTTGATGGGGAGACACTCAAAAAGAATAAGTGTACCCAAACCACATTTATTAAGAGTTTACTATGTTCCAAGAATTTTACTGAACCACTGGGAATTAAAACTCAAATAGAAAGAAAAGGAAGATTTTGACTTGAAGAAAAATGTACTCTAATGGGTGAAGGCCAAAAGTTAGAGAAGGGAAGGAGTGAAGAGGAATTCATATCATGATGTAGTAGAGAAAGTTCAGAGTCAAGAGTGTGTCTGGAGAAGAATTAAAATGTGACTGTACTTGGAACTTTTCTTAAAGTGGAGATTCTGGAATGAACCAGAGGAGCCAATCTGAGAAAGAGACCCCACAGATAGAGTATAGTTACATTTTAAGAAATTTGGGAGGTAGATTGAACTTCCAGGGTGATAAAACTTTCCTGACCTGGTAGGTACAGTCCAGAGAGTGAGAAGTGGAACATGAAAAAGAATGTATGTATAGCAAAGTGCCAACCTGTATGATAAAGATGATAAGTATAAGTGTAAGGATTACTTATTTACCTAGAATATACTTTTTGGCATTGATCCAGAGCAACACCATTCTTATTATTAACTTCCTGTTGCTGTTGCTGCTGCTGTTGTTGTTCATTTAAATTACAACACACAGAAAGAGGTAGATTCTTATGTCTAAATAACAGTGAAAAAGTTCAACCCTCACTGTCATGAAGCAATCAGGTTTGGATTGGAGAAGCTGGTCAGTATTCTCAGTATCTTCTAGAGAGGTCTAGCTTTCCTTGAATAGCAGAACATGGAAAGAAGATAAAATAAAACAGTTGAGGGGGACAAAAGGGCCTGTTAATAAGACTTTTTGGGGGGAGGGGTTCCAGAGGAATTCTGATGGAATGAGAAGATAAAAGAAGAAATAGTCTGTGGAGAGGTGATATTGAGTTGGATGCAGATGAAAGTTGGGAAGAAATATCTAATGGGACAACAACTCTAAATCATTTAGATTGGAGCTTGCTGTTTGGACTTTCCAGGAGGGTGATGGAGCCAGCTCTAACCAGCTTGTAAGAGTCCATTGATAAATTTTCAGAGTGAACATTTACAACTCAGAAATTACCAACCTACAAGTCAGATCTTGATTTATTGTTCTGTTAATTCCTGAATTTAGGAAAGTGTTAATAATGCAGAATAGGGGACAGCCTCTCCATCCATGCTGTCCCCATGGAGGAACAGCCTTTCCTTTCATGCTGTTCTCCCAAGGAACTGCCCCCGATCTTGCTGTTCTACCTTGCTATCCTCCTGGCCACTCTCAACATTACTTTCTAAATTAATAAATCTCTTTTTGTTTTTAAAAAAAATAATGCAGAATAAACTTTATCTACATGCCATTTACTAATACACCTTTGTATTTCTCTAGAAACATAGAGCTTAGCAGGAGTACAGTGGAAGGCTTAGCGAATTAAATTGTCAAAAACTGGAGGAGTGGTCATTTCAGAATGATGAGGATGACAAAGATGTATATTTGAATATGATTTTAAGATTTGGAAAGTACTTCATATCCATTATCTCATTTGAACCTCAGGAAACCCCTGGCTTTGTTAGGCATAAGAAGTACTTAGCTTAAGATAAGGCATAAGAATTTGTTTGAACAAGAGTGATGTTTGATCATGGCATGTGTATTGGGAGGGGGTATGGATAGGTGAATTCTATAGGTAATGTGTTTTGTCATTCCAAACATTGGGCATTAGCCATATACTCCAAGCATATTATGTAAGATGGAGCTCTTACTACTTTCCAAGTATGTCAATAAATATATGGCAATAACAAGAAGCCTTTCCTACTTTACCTTCATACTAGTGCCTTTCCTTTGTTGGTTATCTTCAATTGACTTTGTAAATATTTTATTTGTACATAGTTGTTTTCATGTTTTCTTCTTCATTAGCCTTGAAAGCAGGAACTTTTTGTCTTTTGGACTTTTTTGTGTACTTCCTGAACTTATCAAAATACCTGCTGCCCAGTAGAGTCTAGAACCAAGAGGTAATTCAGGAGGATCTAAGACAAGTAATTCAGAAAGTTAGTACCTTGGTTCCAGGCTTATAGGTTCTTCCAGGATAGAGTATGTATGTGTGTGATGTGTGTGAAGGAGTAAGTAAAGCACAATTAGAAGGAATCCTACAAATGTAAGGATAAATAATTAATTTAACATATTATTTCTTGGGCTGCTATTAACCAATTCAAATTTTCCCATTACTTTGGGTTTGGTTGTCTTTTTTTTTAATTATAATAACTAGTAACAGGTGGATTCTTGTGTTTTTATATTGGATTCTACCAATGGAAAAAGGCATAAGAACCATTATTGAATTCTGTGTGCTATTCAACACCTAGGGCACAGCTGCCATGCTTGTTATTGTTATTCTCCATAGTTATTATGGATAATAATGATCATTTAATCTATTTCCCCAATGACAGAGGTTCATTTAGCATTTGCTTCTCATTTAGTGGTCAAAGGGCTCTTATTCATGCAGAGGGCCCTGGACTAGGAGCTTAGAGAACTAGACATTAACTCCACAAATGCTAACTAACTTTGTCACCTTGGGTAAATCACTTAGCCTCTCTAAACTCAGTTCCCTCAACTATAAAATTATTTGGTTTGGTTGGATAAGGAGTTCCCATGTTCTGAAGGTATTCTATATGGGTGGAGTGGAGGAGTAGAATGGTGGGGTAGATATTTTATATTTTCACAGAGCCTGGTATCACATGGAGTGAGGATGGGGATTGTTGATACTGAAAATCTGTGTGTGTGTGTGTGTGTGTGTGTGTGTGTAAGACAGAGACAGTCAGACAGAGAAAGAAAGAAAAGAGAGAGAGAGACTGTGTACACAGAAGCTCATGTTTAAAGGATAAGAGTCAGGGGAAGAAAAGTATAGCTGACATTAAAGTTACTGAATAGAGCAGTTGGGAATCCCAGCAAGTACAAAGAAAAGCTTGAAATGTGGGAGCTTGGAGATCTACCAGCTAAGGCTCTGAAATCTCTCCTCCATATGCCCTTTCTAACTCGATAAAGATGTCCCATGAATTCAGTTTCTTCTTCCTTTGAGATAAGTGAAGTGTGCTATCCAGTGTCTTCCAGCAAGTTAGTAGTAGAATCTGCAGTGTGCTGTTCCACAGTTTTAGACATAAAATAATGTACCCTATAGAAAAGTGGTCTCATAACACTGATGGAATTTAGAGAGAGAAAGCAAGTTAAAACATGCAATGCACAATTAGCAAAATCAAAGGATTAAATAACTATAACATTAGAAAGAAGATATTGCTCTCCTATCCCCATGACAGATGGACAATTTCTACATTTGTAAGATCTTTATGGAAAGACAGCATCATAAATGAAAGTTGACCCATTCTTATGATTAGGAGACTCAGAACAAGCTCCAGCTTTGTCACTATTCAGTAAGAAAACTTCAGCAAATCACTTCAACTCTCTGGTCAACAACTTCCCTTTTTGTAAAATAAGATTGTTGGGTTCAACTACTTCTGAGATCACTTCCAACTCTAAGCTTTCATGATTTTATGATCTAGCACCAATTAGGTGAAACCATCCTGCATTCAGAAAAAGGCATCTTAGAAAGAATCCTTTTCATGCAGAGGAAAAACATAAGATTTTATCACGTGGTCCAGTAGGCATATGATTGAGGTTTGGGTTTTAAAAGATTATTCTATTATACTTATGAATAATATGGAAATAGGTTCTGAGCAATAATACATGTGTAACCCGGTGGAATTGCTTGTCAGCTCTGGGAGGGGAAAGAGATGAGGGGAAGGAGAGAACATGAATCATGTAACCATGTCAAAATATTCTAAACTTACTAATTAAAAATAAATTAAATAAAAACAACTTGCAAAAAAAAGAAAGAATCCTTATTCTATAGCAATGTGAATCAAATTTGTAACATGGAATCTGTATAATAGAGGAAAAATTAAAGATTTTCCCTGGGCCTTTTATGGCTTGGAGGAGACATCTCAGTTTTCACAAATTGAAATAAGATGTTCTGAAGATCTCAACCTGCCATTAGGTAACATATTGAGATCAGTAAAATATATAAAATAAAATAAAATAAATCACCAAGACCAACTTGGTGTCATAATCTTTGGAAACTAGGTATTAATGAGAAATGGGAGAAGGGGGCCCCTAATTATTTTTAAATGTCATATTAGCATTGCCGAATTAATAAGTTAAGGAGCTTCATTAAAGGGGAAAAAAGAAAAGAAAATCACTTTCCAACTCCACTGACAGGAGAAATTGCTGGCAAGTATTAGTTTCTTAGAAACTGAACTTTGATGTTTCAGTAAGTAAGAAATTTCAATTGTGGACAGTTTGGATTTTTTCCAGGGATATGTGATATTTGAAAAAGGCATGAAATTGACTAGATAGGTGATAGTTTGGCAGGGTGCAAGGAAGCAGCCTGTAAGCAGGATATGGGAAAACAGATGAAGCATGAGTCCCACATTGTTCCCAATTGTTTAGTTTATTAGGCCAAGGAGATACCTTCTCCTGAGTACGTGGTAGAACTGGGAATGTTAATCATCTTAAAGTGAGTGGCTTAAAGCAAGCATGGGCATCACTGAAGAAGCTTAATTGCTTTCAAAGTTGTACCTCTTACTTGTGTCAAGTGTTTCAAGAGTCCCCTAAATGATTCCCCTCTTTTTCAACTCTTGAAATCAAAATTCTAGAAAGCAAGTCGAATGCCCAGGGCAATTACCACAAAATCAACCTGAGGCAAACAGCATGAAAAATGCTCTCTAGGCAGTTTTTTAGGACAAAGTCAGTTAGTCTGCACAGTGGAAAGACACCTGGGTCCCAAATCAAATTTGGACTCAAACACTTACTAGCTATGTGTCCCTGGGCAAATCACAACCTCCCTTTGCCTCAGCTTCCTTATCTGCAAAAATGGGAATATTAATAGTACCTATCTCCTAGAGTTGTTGTAAGGATCAAATAAGATAATAATTTGAAAATGCTTAGCACAGTGTCTGGCATATGTAAGCTTTATATAAATGTTATCCATTATTATTAATGTTGTTGGTATTCAATTATTTTATCCAGTGAGAAGAGAAATAAGGGAAAGAACCTTTTAACCTAAGGATTATTGAGAAAGAGCTCTCATGTTAACTCCCAATAGGTCAAGACCCCAGAGTACCAAACTTGCCACTGATTGAAGAGGGAAAAGGACTAGGGAGGAATTCATCTAATATATGGACACCATTGGAAGAAGCAATACATATTAAAATTTTCTACTTTAAATAATTATTTCTATTATTTTTTAAACCTTTACTTTACATTTTAGAACCAATACTACATATTGATTCTAAGACAGAAGAGCCATAAGGACTAGGCAGTGGGGATTAAGTGACTTGTCCAAGGTCACACAGTTAGGAAGTATCTAAGGCCATAGTTGAGCCTAGGACCATCCCACTCCCATCTCCAGCACTAACTCTTTATCCACTGAGCCACCTAGCTGCCCTCTTAACTAATTATTCTTACTAACTAGATGCCAAACTCAGTTCTATTCCTCTAAGGAGTGAGCAGTGTTTTCCCTGCCCTCTGAATTATACTGTGCACTGAGACAAAGTCCCAGTCACTTTGTCCTAATTACAATTCTGTTTGTCCTGAAGTTTTGCCACATCTTGCCTTCCCATCCCTAGTCCTAGACACTGAAGCAAATAAAGACCTGGATCTGTGGTACAGCTTACAAGCATATCCTATACTCATTGGGGTCATTGTTATCAATATATACTTCATGTACCCAATAGCAGTCCATGCACTACTCTACTTGTGGGAATGCAGGCTAGGAAGAAGTGAGAGCAGACTTTGATATCCTCATTTCCCTCCTCTCAAACCACAGGTAGCACCACAGTGGTGCTGACATTCTCTATCCTTATATTAATTCTTCTGTCCTGCATTTCAGATTATTCTCTTCTGTCTTGGAAAAAAAAAAAGTTTTCATCCCCTTAATAACTCAACATTTTTACAATGGGGAAATGCCACCTCCAAGACACGTTCCCTGACCCCTTTGCCCTTAATGAACTTTTTCTTCTCTAATTCTGAACTTCATCACACATTTTTGTTTACTGTATTTTGTTTGATTCTCTTCTTTTAGTTTTATCTTCTCAATAACATTTATCTTCCTTTGTCACACTCTGTACTGCACCCTTTATGGTAAAGTACCTCACAGAAATGTAATTATTTATTAATTGATATTGTATCAATACCACTATTAAAACATAGCTTTCAAGCCTTTACCATGAGGATAGAACTGTTCTCCCAAAATATGTTAAGATCATATTATTTCCCCATTAAATTATATGTAAAAATTCTCTTTTTGTACTGTCCAAAGAAGGATGGCAGGATTATTTGTGTATTTTTTTTGTTTTGTTTGTTTGTTTGGTAGTAGTATTTTCTTGGGAATTGGATGAAATTTAGAAGGACTTTTATAAGTTAGGTAATGCTGCCTGTTTTGCTTAAGATGCCAGATCCTTATGGAGGTCATCATTAGCAGTACTGAAGAATAGTCCAGAGGTTAAGTCCCATTGCAATTAAAAAAAAATCTATAGCACTAATGAAGGTCAGTAAGGCATTTTCTGCTCTGATTTGGGAGTTGAATGTTCCAGAAGCCTTTTATGGATGGGTTTAAAGGTTATATGAGGAAGTATTTTTTCTCCCTCTGGCTTTTTTTATAGTTTTAATGGAGAATACACATTTCCTTAAGGTAGTTTGGAAAATTAGTTGAAATTTAACTAAGTGTAAAACATAGTTACCTATTTTTTGTTCCTATTTCTATCTCTTTATTGAAGAAAGAAAATGCATTTTCCTTTTCAGTATAAGGAAGTGACAGTATTTCTGTATATAGCCACTTAGCAGCAGTGTTTATGATGGCATAAAGAAGTACATTTAACTAACAGATGTCTCAAATAATGACAAGTTTGTCAGTGTGCGCTCTACACAGCAATCAAGCATGCAGCTCATCAAGAAAGAAATGTTGGGATGGAAGAGAACTTATCCGGGAAGCTAGTAGCATACTTGAATATTGCAGTGCCTGAGATCCTAACAAGAGTTCCTGGAAGCTCAAGAAGTTTCTGCAATGATAAATAGTATTTGCTGCATGGGAAAGTTAAATGTAAATGATTCAGAACCACTGCTTGAATTACCTGGAAAAGAAAGCAAATTTAAAATCTAAAGAAGCATCTAAAATGTTTATTTTGTCGTATCCCAAGAAAAATATGTACAAAATGATAATAATTAACTTTTATATAGAACCTCAACATCTGCAAAGCACTATATATATATTCTTATTTTTTCTTCACAACCCTAGGAGATAGGTATGATTATCATTCCTATTTAAAAAAAAAGAAAAACAGAGTTAGAGGTTAAGAGATTTGTCCAGGGTCACATAACTAGTAATCATCTGAGGAAGAATTTAAAGTTTTTCCTGTGTCCAGGTCCAGTACTCTATCCATTGGTACCATTTAGCTGTTTACATTTGCCTCCTTTTAGAATTAGTTGATTTTTGTCCCAGACGGAATCTTTAGAACTCAACTAGTCTATGCTTTTGCTTATAATAATGAGAGAATGCCAAGAAAATAGTCTTCTAATCTTGTATTAAGAGTGTACAGAGGTGGAAAAAAGATTCTCCAGCTTCCTTTGCTACCATGCTTCGGTAAATTAAAACTAATCCCTTCAAATAACCACCTTACCACCCCCTAGAAACAAGGCAAATCCATTTCCTTTTCATTGATGGGAATAATGGCCATTAACAGTAAAATCTGATTTCATAGGAATATATAGAATTTAGAGGTAAAAGGGATGCTAGAGTTCAAGAAGCCCTACCTGTTCCTTTTAAATATGAGGAAATGAGGGCCTCAGAAGGTAAAATGCCTTGTCAAAAACATAGATAAGCATTAGCACTGAAATTTGATTCAACTTCCTCTTATTCAAAACCCAGTCATCATTTTTTCCTTTGAATTGAAATTTTTTTGAGGAATTTATTTAAGTTTCTGATTCTTTCCCATATACAAACTGTTGTTGGATAAAACTAAAATAAAGGCTTAGACTATTTCTTGTACTCAAGTTCTGTCCAGAGTTTTGGCTGGCTTCAGTACCTTAATAGTGTAGCTATTATTAATTAACTAGCCTCAAAAAAAAAAAAGAATCAGGAATTTAGAGATGTTTTGCCAAGACACAGTACAGTATGTGTGAAGTGAGGCCTCAGGTGATGGAAAAGCCACTGGGGGTTTGGGTAATCCTTGTATTAGTTTTTCAATCAGTAAATGATGTTTTTATGAGTGATATTTCCCTAGTCATTTATTTTCATTCTTCCTCTGTTGGGCCAACAGGCCTTTTGTGAGCATAATGAGTTTTGAAATAAATGGAGTGATATATTAATTAACCAAGCTAATTAGCTTGAAGAGTCTTGATTTCCAAACCTCAACGTGTACACATCCTTGCTGGATGTGTCCTGCAATTTTTCATTATTTTTTCATAATGTTCCATAGTTTGCATGTTTTAGTCATAAGGAAAGGAGAGCCAAGCAATACTCAAGAGGAGAGGTGACTTTCCCTTGACAAGGTAGAGAGCAGAATGAAACCATCACTTCTCTATTCCCGCCTGTACAAATTTATAGATATAGATATAATGAATGAGAAGCAATGGAGCATTGTTGATAGAGAATTATACTTAAAGCCAGGTTATCTTGAATGCTTGTCCTGCCTCTGTGTAACCTTGGTCAAATGACTTAACCTCTCAATTCTCTAAGCATCTTTCTATAAGTTATAGAGAAGACCTGGTTTGAGAGAGGAAATTTTCCAAGTAGGCAGTTTTCTATTCCCTTTAAAGAATGAAATTAACATAAAAAGGACAAATGGCCTACTCTGAGTCCTTCACCAAGGTGTCAATATCTTTATTAAAGAAATATTCTAATTTTCTTGCTGCTCTCTTTTCAGAAGGGAGAGGGAAAGTATTACTGTAAATATGAGATTTAGGTTTGTTAAATGTGGATATTTTAGTTCCTTGCAATTAGAAGAAAAGGCTGAAGTGAACAGTAACCATTAATTAAGGCTAGACATATGTAATTTTAGTGTCATCAGTTTCAAATTACATCAAGTTCAACTGGAAATGTCTTTCCCAAATCTATCTAATGATAATTTTCACTATTGTGTAACTCTTGAAATATCTATAAATGCCACATTTATATATTATCTTTAGAAGCTACTCAAGTGCTTGGACATAAGCTTAAAAAGACAACCACTTCCCTCCAGGAATTTGATTTCCAAGACAAAAAACACTGAGGCAGATTGATATAATTGGATTGTATAGAGAAGACTGAACAAATAATTGAGGAGAAATTAAATAAGGAGTGTAAAACACTATACACAAGCTAAGGACTTAATAATATAATCAGTTAACTAGTGAATCAGGGAAAGCTAAGGTCTTCGATATTTGCTAGAGTAGAGCTAAGAGACTTCCATTATCTGGAGATTTTATCTTCCTTATTTGTTTCCTTCCTTTCTTTTCCTTTCTTTCTTTTTAATTTTGTTTTCTTTCTATCTTCTATCTTTCTTTCCATCTTTCTCCCTCCATTTTCCCTCCCACCCTCCCTTCTTCTTTCTTCTTTTTCCTTCCTTCCTTCCTTCCTTCCTTCCTTCCTTCCTTCCTTCCTTCCTTCCTTCCTTCCTTCCTTCCTTTCTTTGTTTCTTTGTTTCTTTCTTTTTCTGTCTGCCTGTCAGTCTGTCTGTCTTTCTTGCTTTCTTGTTTTCTTTCTTCCTTTCTTCTTTCCTTCCTTCTTTCCTTCCTTCCTTCCTTCCTTCCTTCCTTCCTTCCTTCCTTCCTTCCTTCCTTCCTTCCTTCCTTCCTTCCTTCCTTCCTTTCTTTCTTTCTCTGTCTGTCTGTCGGTCTGTCTGTCGGTCTTTCTTCCTTCCTTCCTTCCTTCCTTCCTTCCTTCCTTCCTTCCTTCCTTCCTTCCTTCCTTCCTTCCTTCCTTCCTTCCTTCCTTCCTTCCTTCCTTCCTTCCTTTCCTCTGTTTCCTTCCTTGCTCTCTTTCTTTCTCCTTCCATTGATCCCATCAACAAGGTATATAATAGGTCAAATTGTGGATGAGCAGAATATAAGGAAAATCACTAGGATTCCCCCCCCCCATGATTTTTCTAGTCAGCCAGAACTTCCCTCATCTAATATACATGGAAAATTATGTAAAATAAAAACTCCTTGAGGGGAGGCACTGTTTCCTCTTTATCTTTAAGTCTCTAATACCTAGCACAGTACTAGGAGTATAGTAGGCACTTAATACATTTTACTGTTTTTACTGTTTGGTTAGTTGATATCTCGGACACCCCATTCTTCTAATCACCTAGCCACACAATTTAGGTGTAATCTTCTACTCTTCATTCTTTCTCCCCTTCCTTCCTCAAGACCCATCTGAATTCAGTGCTAAGATTATTGAATGGAAAGTCAGAGAACCTCAACTCTAGTTCTCATTTAAGTAATACTGAACTGTGTGACTTCGAGCATAGTTACTTCACCTAAGTAGGAAGCAATTTTACCAACTATAAAATGAAAGAGTTAGACTAGATGATATGTGACAGCTAGGGATATGCTGGTAAATATTTAACAACAAGCTTTCTGAAGAAGAAAATGTTGGGGCAACATTTTTTATTAAGTACATTATTAAATTTTCTCCATCCTTTTCTTAAATGTAATCAATAAAAAATAATTCAAGTCTAATTTTATAGCATTTTTACATTTTTGAGATATAAATGCTCAAAGTGAAAATTTAATGAATTACTCTCATAAACCTATATGAGCCAAAGCTTTTGGAAAGATGAAGTTTTTGCTTTTAAGTATAAAAAAATGAAAAAAAAGCACTGGGTTTGAAGAGAGGAGACTGAAGCTCCAATGCTTGCTGACTATGTGATCATGGATATTCTAAGCCTCAGTGACCTCATCTAAAAAATGGGGACAATAATACTACCTACTTCAAAGAACTGTAAAAAAGACACTTGGGAGCACTTATTATTATTATTATTATTATTATTATTTCAAGATTTGCCAGCTACTTGCAAAATAAGAAGGTGATTTTTATTTTTTTTTATTTTTAGTAACTCCACAGGGATTTTCTCCACATCCCTGCAAACCAGGAATATTCTAAAATACTTTACTTGAAACCTTTCCAGTTCCAGAATGAGTCATCTTCAAATGGCTTAATCTTCTACTTTTCATCTTTGACCAGTAGTCCTTAGTCCTTTTACCTGGCTTCGAAATGAAACTCAAAGATTTGGAAAGGACACACACACACACACACACACACACACACACACACACACACACATGCCTGCCAAAGGCTCCCCATTTCCCCCCTAAAAATTTACATTGCTTCTCTTCGAAGATGTCCTGAACACTTTTCAAAATGTATGAAACTGCCCCTTTTGGGAAAGTGTGACAAAGCTCAGCTTTGATCTGGGCTGTCAAGAGGCTGTTTCATCCTCCTACTGCATGTATATCAGTGAGGGAGGGGAGCTGTATCCTCAGGCACTTCTCAGAATCTCATGTTGTATGCTCCCAAACTTTTCCTAGGTTCATTTAAACCTGAGCAGGAAATTAGCCCTTTTGGGAAATGAGTTTTCCAGACATTTTCTGTTAGCACAACATTTCCCACCCTGGGCTGATTGTTCTTTGTAGCCTATAGGAAAGTAAAAGTGACAGTTTGGAACCTGATATGAGTGTGCATTTGCCATCAGATGACTGAAAATTTTTCTCTTCATTTGAAACTTTTAACTTCACCTACATTCTGCGGTTGATAGATTTTTAGTAGTTATAGAATCTTACTGGAATGAGAAAAAAAAATCAAGAATAAATCAAGCACACGTTTCATTGTATACTGAGAGACTCCTAGCTATGTACTATACCAGAACTGAAGGAGGAAAAGAGATTTATATACCTAATTTCTATTCTTGGGGTTAGCTCACTGTCTCTGCTTGCAAACATTTTCCAGTTAAGCAGACTTGCTAGTTGTTTCCATGCCTTTGCATGGAGAACAAATATTCTCCCTATCTGGAATGTACTCTTTCTTTATTTCTAGATCCCTCAAAGCACACCTCAGTTGCAACTTCCTAAAAGATTCCTTACTACTCTCTCAGTCTTGAAATAGCTTTGCACCATACTCTGTACATACTGTGTGCTATCTGAATAGTCTCTTTTATTCCCTCAGTAGAATGCAAGCCCATCAAGGGCAAGGACAGCTTTATGTTTTGTACTAATATTCCCAGTACCTACTGCAATGTTTTGCATAGAGTAGGAACTTAATAAACATATGTGGAATTGAGTTGAATGTCAAATCACACGCCTAATAGAAAGGGCCCAGTTATGGCCATTTTAAGTAGCCATAGCTGATAGGCCCCAGAGGAAAAGGGATAAGAAAATAGATCATTTCTCATCCTTATTTTCATTTTCTCCTCTGTCCAACCTCTTAACCATCATATAAACCCTCAAGCTGACATGCTTAACTAAAATAAAAAAGAAAGAAAAAGATATACAGGTGGAGAGGAGAGAGGGTCATGAGGAGAGGGAGAGAGACAGAGACAGAGAGAAAGAGAGGGAGAGGAAAGAAGCAAGGGGAGAGAAAGAAGGGATGAGGGAGAAGGAAAGAAGAGAGAGATTAGATGGAGAAGAAGAGAGGGAAGAAAGATAGAAGGAGGCAGAAGGAAGAGGAAGAAAATGAGACAAGACACAAAGATGGATAGGAAAAAATGCCAAAGGCTAGGTTAAAATTAAATCCCCCTGGGGGGTTGGGAAGAATCATAATGGTGCTTCTAGCTCAAGACCTCAAGTCAAGGGCTAAGAGGAACTAGTCAATGAAATCTAAATAATCATTATATGTATACAGTCCTTGGTTTTGCCTTGCTCCCTCCCCTTCTACCTTATTTCTAATCTGTTCCATCTTGAACTATTTCTCTTAACCTGCTGGGCTCTAGGGATTGTGCCCCAACATTGCTGAGCCTTTCTCAGCTGCTGGCAATGCCAATGTTTTGTAATAAAAGCCTTCAGCTTACTCCCCAGAGAGAATGGTTAGGCTCTTTATCAAGCCAACATTCATTTCCAACTGTCTATGGATTTGTGGCCTATTGATTGGATAATATTTAACTTATTTCTCCAAATAAGGAAAACACAGGGGAGAAAAGAAATAACAACTAGGCATCAAATTCTGTCACCAATAAATCATTTATAAAGGAACTTCTTACTTAGGATTCAATGCCAAGGTCTAGGTAGAATAATTAATCTCTGTTCTGATGACACTGAGAAAATATGCACCAATGACTGGAGATCATAATATCTGCCAATTCAATTAATTAGCCAACAAGCAACAAACACCTATGAAGCACCTCATCTGTGCCATGCATTATCCTAGGATGTGGGATTACAAAGACAAAAAATAAAGTCTTTTCCCTAAACAGGTTTGACTTCCAATGGGGTGGGGGTGACCTCAAACTTATGTGAAGTACATTGGGAATATAGAGGTAAAGATCAGGATTTTGATTTAGTTGCATAGGCAGTTCTCAAATGATGACACTTCCTTTGCCATTGTAGATCAGTAAAATGTCTCTTCAGCTTAGAATCTTAGAGAATTGCCTGGAACACTGAAACACCAGGGATTTGTAGAGTCACACAGATAATTTTTGTCTAATGAGACTTGGAGCCAAGTCTTTTCTGACTCTAGGGCTAGCTCACTTCCTTTGGAACAATCTGATTTTTGTGTGTTGTCCCACCAGGAGCTGGAAGTATCAGAAAAGACTTGCTTTAGAATTTGGTGCTTGCAATGAGTTTTGAAAGAAAAGAGGTAGCATGTGTTCCAGGAAATGGGCAAGAGAGTGCAAATCAATCAAATAGCAGAGCTTTCTTAGAGAGTAGGTGGTGCAGTAGATAAGGAGCTGGGCTTAGAGCTAGTTCAAATCTAGCCTTAGATACTAACTGTGAGACCTTGGACAAGTCACTTAACCCTGTATGCCTCTGTTTCCTCAATCTATAAAATAAAATCTACAAAATGGCAAACCATTCTAGGATCTTTATCAAAAAAAGTCCAAATTGGGTCATGAATAGTCAGACATGACTGAAAAATGGCTTATGATAAAAAAAATAAGTGCCTGCCATGTGTCAGGCATTGTTTTAGGCACTGGATATACAAAGATAAAAATTAAACAGTCTCTGTCCTCCAAAAAGAGATATAGAGACTGGAGATTCTAGTTTAAGAACAGTAAAAAGGTTCAATTTATTGTCTGGGTAAAGTATGGGAGAGGGAGTGATAAATATGTAGATATTTGTATTGATCAGGCACTGTGTACCCAGTATTATGCTATGGATATAGGAGACAAAAAATGTATTATCTAAAGCTTTTCAATATCTGATCTCTTCCTTTATTTTATAATTTCCTCAGATTTTTCTCCTGGCACTCAATAACATGGTAGAAAGAATAATAAATCCTGTGTCAGCAGATTTTGGATTAAATATTATGTGATTGTATGACTGTAAGAAAGTCATACAACAACTTGGCACTTATGAGGGTTCTCATTAAAAATATAGGCATAGCTTTAATTCATTTAGTCAACTCTCCCCTGCCCTACTTTTTTTTTTTCAGACAGGCCTTGGTTTTTCTACCCTCTTTGTGACTTTGCTTATGGAATATCTTTGACCTTGTATTATAGCTATTTGGGCACATGTCTCATTTTTTCCAATCAGTTGTAATCTCTGAAAGGTCCAGAGTTATTGTCATCTTTGTATCCCTCCATCATACCTTTTATAATATCATGTAAGTGACATATACACAAGTCAATCAAACAGTAAGCATGTATTAAGTACCTTCTATATAGTCCAGACACTGTGCTGAGTTCTTGGCCAATATTATCTCATTTGATTTTCTTAAGAGCCTTGGAAGGTAGGTGCTATTATTATCCCCATTTTACAGTTGAGATATTTGAGGCAGACAGAGGTTAAATGATTTGCTTAACTTTCTGGGGTTAGATTTGAACTCAGGCCTTCCTGGTTCCATGTCCAGGGTTCTGTCCACTGAACCACATAGATAAAGAAAATTCTTTCTTGTCAAAGAACTCACAGTCGAATTAGGGATAAGACATGGGAATAACTAGGAGCAAACAAGATCAATGCAAAGTAAATAGGAGATAATCAGCAGAGGGAAGGCATTAGCATTAAGAGGAATCAGGAAAATTTTCTTATAGAAGGGACTTGTAGGAATCCAGGGAAGCAAAGAGATAGAGATGATGACAAAGGAGAGTGTTCGTGCATTGGTTATAGCCAGCAAAAATGCCCAGAATCTAGACAAGGAGTGTCTTGTGTGAAGAATAAATACTGACAGTGTCATCGAATCAGAGTACTTAGTTAGGAGTAAGGCATAAAAAATACCTGGACAATTGATTAGGAGGCAGGTTGTAAAAGATTGAATGTCAAAGAGGGAATTTTATATTAGACCATGGAAGTGATAGAGAACCACTGAAGTTTATTGAATAAAGGACAGTATGATCAGATCTGTAAGATTAATTTGACAGCTGACTGGCCTGGAGTGAGCAGAGACTTGGGTCATCATGATCAACCATCTCTTTTGATAGTTCAGGTGTGACTCAATCAGGTGTGGCACCAAGATAGTGGTAGTATTAGAGGATAGAAAGGGCTGTGTATGAGAAGTGCTATGAAGGCAAAATCAATTGGTATGGCTAACAGATTAGATATGAGATGGAAAGAAGAGTGGGTAGTCAAGGAAGACATCTAGATTTTGAGCCCAAAAGACTAGACAGTAATAGAGAGATTAAAAAGAGAGGAGTGTTTGAAGGGGGGGGGTGATGATGAATTCACTTTTGAGCATGTTGATTTCAAGATGTCTATAGAACATCTACTTTGAGTTTTCTAGCAGTCAGTTAGAGACGTTAGACTGGAAGTTAAGGAAAAAAAAATGACTAGAGATGACAACTGAATCCATGGGAGCTGGCAAGATTACCAAGTGAAATAGTATGGAGGGAGAAAAGAGGGCACAGAAAAAAGACTTAGGGAATGTGGGCAGGACTTGAATGAAGTCAGCAAAGGAGACTGAGAAAGGAGATAGGTTGTAGGAGAAACAAGACAGAATAGTATTATGGAAACCTAGAGAGAAAGGGGGTGATCACCAATGATAAAGTCTGCAGAGATCAAAAATGATGGTTTGATAAAAGCTCAATATCAAAAGCAATTAAGTGATTGTTGGTAACTTTAAAGAGAGTAGTTTTTGAATCATGAGATAAGAAGGCAGATGACAGAAAATTAAAAAGATAATGAAAGGAAAGGTAGGCAAAGAGAGGCCTTCTAAAGGAGTTAAGCCACAAAAGGGAGAAGAGATATGAAAAGATAATTGATGAGAGCTAGCAACTAGATGTGGTAGTGTAAGAGGAGAGAAGGGGCTACGTATGAGCAATCTTACAAAGGTAAAAGGGCTTGGTATAACATAGTCTATGGAGTCACAAAGAGATAAACATGATTGAATGAATGAACAACAACATGAAGGTAAAATCAATAAACCTTGGTAACCAATTGGATATAGAGGGGGTCAAAAGATATATTGGTTATGAACAGAACAAGGGAGGGTTTTTTGAGAATGAAGGACATGAACATATCTCTAGGAAGGAAGATAGTGGCCACTAGACAAGGGGATATTAAAGGTGAGTGACAAAATGGGAATGAAAAGCTGAAAAAGGTTATCAAAGGAGATGGAATCCAATAGAATCATTCAATTTTTAAAGAAATTAATAAGTTGCCCAAGCAACATGGTAAACCTGGCAGATGGAATATAGAATTCCATTAAAGCAATGGAATATGACTCTTTTTGGGTCAGTTTGGTGGTGTACAATTGTAATCCTGGAAAGCTGAGGCTGGTATATTGCTTGAGCCTGGGAATTCTGAATGACAGTGAGCTAAGGTAATCAGTTATACACACTAAGTCAGGCAACAGTATAACCATCCTTAGGAGTAGGGAGCGATCAGGCTGCCCAAGTAGGGGTAGGAAATGGATCAGGTCAAAGATCCCTTACCAATCAATAGTGCAATTGGGACTGTGAGTGGCTACCCAGGCAGAGACGAAGGAAGGAAGGAAGGAAGGAAGGAAGGAAGGAAGGAAGGAAGGAAGGAAGGAAGGAAGGAAAGAAGGAAGATAAAATTCTTTCCTTAAAGCTTTTCTATTAGACTTCCAGCAGATTGGTATCTAGAGTTCTTCTATGAATGTTTCTCTCCATGCTCTGTTTTTCATTACTTGGAAGCAGACATAAGCATTTATTGTATGTCACTCTAGAGGTAGGTGGATCTATTTGCAGTCTGTTCTACCTGCTGGGAAATATTCCCTACCCTGTCCCTACTGCTGCTTTCCCTCCTACAATTAAGCCCCTGGGGTGAATTCTGAGAGATGTAGCATTAGCTGCAACAATGGTGGTAGTTTCCAACAGAGTGAACAGATGCTACCCCTGTTCACTGGGCTATAAGTTCTGGGATTAGGGGACAAGAAGCCTGGCCAAGGAGACCCTTTTTTCTTTCATATTTTCCATTTAGTTGGCATATTAAATATGTTATCAATTACCTAGATATTTATTAAATTCTTTGTAAAAGCTTTGTATTAATTTTAATTTAAATTAAGCAGTACTTCCAAGTCTTACGACTTAATGCTTAGAAGATAAATAGATGACACAGTGGATAGAGTGCTGAGCCTAGAGTCTGGAAGACTCATCTTCCTGAGTTCAAATCTGGCCTTAGACACATACTAGCTCTGTGACTCTAGGCAAATCACTTTAGCCCTGTTTGCCTCAACTTCCTCATCTGTAAAATGAGCATGAGAAGGAAATGACAAACCATTCCAGTATTTTCCAAGACAACCTCAAAAGGTTTTTAAAAGAGTTGGAAGTGACTGAAAAAAAAATATGTGACCAAAGGTTTGATTCTTACCTCTAAAACTTAGGTGTCACCATGGACTTATCACTTAAGGTCTCTGAGACTGAGAATAGAGGGGCACAGCAGGCCCAAAGGGACATAGTGGATATATTGCTTGATGTGGAGTCAGGGAGATTTGAACTCAGATCCTGCCTCTATCACTTGCTAGTTGTGTGATCCTGAGAAAATCACTGGACCTTTCTTAACTTCCGTTTCTTCAGCTTTTAAAATGAATAGGATGGCTAGACAGACATCTGGCCCTTTCCAGCTCTCAATCTATTATCCTATCATCTTTTGGCTATGAAGCAGAGATATCATTGAGACCTACCTCCAGGTTTATTTTGGCAACAAATGAGATAATGGAAGTTGCTTTTTCAAACTGTGTCTATGTCAGGATTATTACACAAGTGGTTTTTTAGAAATGGTTTCTAACCATTGTCCTCCATTTCTGACTGATTTCCTCTTTTCTGTGCTCTGCAGGCCAGCAGGCAGAGTCTCAGAGCCCAGAATGATGAGTTATGGGCTCTCTTCTGGCAGGACAACATACTTCTTTACTTTTGTGGGTTGAGATAACTAGGAAATTTGCTTAAAAAGACTATTTTTGTTTTATTTTATTACTGTTTTTAGGCTGGATATGTATTCTTACAGTGTGATGAGAACTCACAGTGAGGAGCTCTGCCTTATGCATCTAAACCCACACTTTCTCTGCAACTTATCATCTTAGGGAGGAGCCCTGGGAACTAAGAACTCAGCTAGGGTTGAACAGCTAGTATTTCTGAAAGGCAGCACTTGAACTCAGTCAGGTTCAAGTCTTTCAGGATGGCTAACTCCCACATTATAACAATCTCTACTTCCTTCCAAAACCACACAGTATTTCTCTTCATTGAAGGAATATGGAGTGAACCCTAACGAGGGAGGCTTCATGTTTGGTAAAGACACTCTTATTGGTGGCTCAAAGAGAGGCAAAGGAGTTATCTCCAGCCTTTTATGCCTTCACCTTCCTCCAAAGAATTTTTTCACTCCTGCCTGGAGAGGAAAGGAGATTAGGGTTGGAGACTGCCATCCTGCTCTCCTCCGAGGGGTACATACCAAGATAGAAATATTTCTTTCTGCTCTCTTAAATAGTGTTAGTTTAGGGGATATGATCATGTTCCATATAATATTTGATCACTTTATAATTTGGGGATGGGAGACCCCTATATCCAAAACATAACCACTTTCCTACCACATACTAGTTCCACAATGAATACACCTAGCAAACAGCAAAGAAATTCATCTATCCAAGTCATAACACAACAGAAACCAGAGAAGAGATACATAAGACAATGCACACTAAACAATACAGAATGAAGGAGCTGAGATAACTCAACCCAACCAAGAGAAAAGGGGGTAGATAAGGGGAAACTCCCTGAAGTCTCTGAATATCAAGCTGGGGACAGGGACACAATGGAGACAGTCCACTTCTGTCATGCTTGTTCTTCCCAGAGTCTTTTCTTTTAGAGCCAGTGTTGACTTCCTCCATCTTCTCTCTTGAAGATGGATGCCAACTCTAAGCTACATTCTCACTTGGAAAGTTCTGAAAGGGATCTCTGCTTAAAGAACTGAAGCTTCCCATTCTTGAAAGCTGGGCCTGTCTTTCCACCAATAAAGAGACAGTTCCTTACAGTGGGGCATGTGACAGAGACAAAAACAACACACCAACATCACGAATAAACACTAAATGTCTACTATATGACAAACATTGTGCTAAAAACTGGAATAGAGATAAACCTAAACAGAATACAGGGATTTAAAAAATTAAGGATGTTTTTCCTACAGGGAACGTTTTCTAGCAAAACAAAACCCAATTTCTTCACATTTCATAAGATAGTATTGGTGATTTGTTGTGATGAGGATCATTTGGTTTCCAAGCTTTTAGTGACGAGTCCTTGGAATAGTCAGTCAACAAGTATTTATTATTTTCTTACTATGTGTTAAACACTGAATAAGGGATTCTCAGGCAATGGATAGATTGGCAAATAGCCTTGCCCTGTGCCCAAATTGCACAATTTTCTATTTGGTGGAATTTTACAAAGATTTGACTCAATTAGCATAACTGCCAGTAATCCAGAAAAACTCCTGAGAGCAGGACTTTGCTAAGGTAAAGGGAATAGAGCAGGTGTTTTATTCTCTGACATTGAAGAAAGCCTAACAGAAAGTGTAATCACTTTCCCTTGGGCTATTGTTTTGACTAACTGGCTGTCAGATCATTTTTATCACCTTGGCTTTATTCACAAAGGTAACACATATATTCATATTCTCCCTCAACTTAGAGTGGAATGAATTATGTAGGTTATTTGGGGAGGGAAGATGCTACTGGAAGGACAGTGGGTGTTATACCATGATTGAGCATCTCTGGTCTTTGGAGACCACTGTCTGAAATAGGTTAAATGCTGCTCTGAGGTCACCCCGTCATCCTTCACCAAATCTCCTGAAAGCAACTTACAGCTGCTCATTTGGGGAAAGTGCTGGGGACTGTCCCCTAGAGACAGCTAATGCTGGACACAAATCTGGGTATCTGCTTTAAAACTGCCAAATCTCTGGTATGTGGTAACCATTTCACTCCCCAGAATTCTAGCTGCAAACAACCATAAGTCAAGATCAAACCTGCTTTATGAAGCATTCAGATTGCAGGCCTGATAAACCACACGTGCTCACCCAGTTACAATGAATAAGGGCCCTCTTTCTCTCTATTAATTATGCTTCCAAAGTGGAGTGAGGCTTTAGGTAAGTGGATACTGCAAGATGGATGGAGGGATGAGAGCAGAAGGAAGATGTTAGTGGATTTCTTAGAGCTTCTGATGTATAATTTTGAAAACTGAGCTATGATTCTCTTTAGCCTGATGATGATGGAAACTCCTACAATTTCTGAGTCTTAAAGGCTGTCATTGAATGCAAAGTCACTATCAGGTTGCCCTAAGGCAGGTCCAGCCATTAGGAAACCTTTATGCCACATCTCCATGTGCTGATGCCATTAAAGTGTCAATTATATCCGGGCACTGGTTGAAGTAATGCAATCTACCAGGCTACTGATTTCTAGCAATCAGTAATAAGAGGACGGTTAGAATGCCAAATGCATAGAATAGTGAAAAAGACACTGACTTTCACATCTAAAACCTAGCTTTATAGCTTATATTTGCTACTTTCTACCTGTGTGATCTTGGGGAAAATCACCTGATATCTAATGGTCTTAAATTTCTTTATAAAACCAGATAGTTGGGTGAGGTGTCCTGCAAGATTCCTTATAGCTCTGCATCCTATGATTGATTATATGAAGGAGGAAAAGGATAGTGTTCTGATTCTTGTGGATAAAGATTCCTTCTTTCATTCCATCATTCTTCATGAATTGAAGGATTTGGGCATTTCCTGTTTAGCTCCAGTTATGTTATAATACATTCAACCAGTACAGCTCATTGGTGCCCAGTTACATTATTTACAAAGCAATTTTCAGTGTTCTCAATTTCCTCTAATCAAATTAAAGCAACTCGATGGTGTTCTTTTCCCCCATGTAAGTGAAGAAGAAAGGATCAAAATGACAAAATCACAGGATAGGAAGGGACTTTGGTTCACTTTGGGTTTATTTCTCTGCCTCTGGGCAGCATTAAGTTTAAGTTATGTCAGAATGATAGCCTGCTATCCTCACCTTTGAGTTCTATAGGGAGTAACTTGGCACCATCTGCCTCAGGATCTACTTCCTGATTCTTAGGATTTCTTCAGTCAGGTCTTTGATTTGAATCTATATCTTTCCTGAGGAAGCAAAATTGTTTTGTTTTGTTTTCTTTTTTTTCCTTGCATTTGATCCTTAAGGGATAGCTTTAAGAATATATTGAGGTTTGTGGTGCTTGAGTTCTATATTCCTGGGCTCCCACTTCTTTTGTTCTTATCCTCCCTTTCAGGGTCTCTCAAACAACTCCAGGCAATCAATGATTTTGTGCTTTTCTTTCTGTTTTTGAAGAAAACATCTGACAAACCAATTCAGATATTAGTGACAATGTGTTAGCAGCATAATTGTGAAAAGAAGCATTGTCACTGTGAAAAATGGCAAGATGGCTGGAATTCTAGGCAGGAAGGATTTAGCATTAGATACTATCCCTTGAATTATCCTAGTGGTATGGCAATGAGTAAGCTTCTTTAACTCTCAGTTTATGCTTTGATAAAATTCAGGTAATAATATTAACCTGAGGATTAAATGAGATAAAGTATGTAAAGCACATTTTAATACTTAACAATGCAAGTTTCAATAATGGATCTCTGAATCTTTGATCTTTTGGTTGGGGGGGGGGTTGGTAGCAAGGTGACAGACCTGATTTTTTTTTTATTGTTCCTTGTTGGAGAGAGTTCCTGATACGGATTGACAATAATTCTTAATTTTGAGGACATTGAGAAATAAAGAAACATCCCTGGGGTCACAAAGTTAGCAAGCGTCTTAAGTTGGGACTTGAGATTTCAGTTTCAGAGATCAATTCTTTGTCTTCCACCATAGTCATGCTGGCTATCAGATATTTGCATCTTATATATTTTAAAGCATCTTGGCAAGAAGAGGTCAATGCTGAACCCTAAGCAATAAATCTTTCAAATGGATGAGTTTCAGACACTGCTGGAGGAAGAGATGAGTCTGTTCTCCACTAATATGCTCCCCCAAATTCCTCATGCTGTAGCAGTTTCTTATACTCTAACAGCTGGCTGGGTTTGATATTGCTGATGCCTGGAGATTAAAAAAAAAAAAAGACTAAGACTGCAATCACAAGGGAATTACCTGGGAGGCAGATTTCCCTCCTCAACTGGAATGGAAATGACTGTTGGGGAATGCAGGAGGCTTTTCTTGCCTTCTCTTTCCTTACTGCTCCTGAGTCTCTGGACTTGTCAACCTTTGCTCCCTCCTGTCATGGATTCCTTCCTCAGGGCCTCCCTTGCCTAACCACCTTCCCCTTTTTAAGCTTCTCTTTCTGTACATCTTTTCTATTAGAATGTAAACTCCTTGAGGGCATAGATTTTTTTTCTTTTCCTTATACTTATATTTTAGGTACTTAGTAAAGTGCCTGGAACATTAAGTACTTAATATACTCTCCCTGTCTCTGTTTCTCTCTATAGGTTTGGCTCTTTCTGTGTTCCTCTCTGTCTCTCTCATTTCTCTCCTGTCTCTCCCTCTCTCTTCTTCTCCCCCCCCTCCCTATTTCTCTCCTTCTTCCTACCCCTGTACCTCTCCTTCCCTGACTTTCAGTTACAAAATGGGGGGAATGATGTTGTCAGTTCCTGCAAGATAGAGAGAGTAGTGGTATAGCTGACAGGAAATAGCAAAAAAAAAAAATTAGTGTTGTAACTCCTCAAAGTGTACGAATACGTGCCAGTCTTTGTGATTTTTCACCTTGACACTAAATTTACAAAGAGCATAAGGTAATGGCAATGGTACTAGGAACTAGAAGACATTTGGTTCTAGTTCTGTGACCTTGGCAAAGTAATTTCTTTTCTTTGGACCTCAGCTTCCTCATTGATATATTGGAGAGATTAGATAGGTGAACTTCCTCAGAACTCTAAAATTCCATATATGGGTAATTATCATCACTAGAATGTATTTTATCCTCTCCATTACTTAATAGAATTCCTCAATTCCTTCAAAATTCAGCTCAAGCTCCATCTTCTTGAAGAAGCCTTTTAATGTATGTCTGTCTCTGTCTCTCTGACTCTGTGTGTGTGTGTGCGCGCACGTGCGCACATCCTCTCTATCTTTCTGTGTGTGTCTGCCTCTCTATCTTTCTTTTTCTTTATCTTCTTTTTCTATACAATTATCAGTTTTCCTAATTCCAACCACTAAGGGAAAGACTATCCTAACAAGTTAAAAATTGAGTTATGTTGTATTTCTTTCATATATATTAACTGTTTAAAAAAAATCCTTATAGACTATGGATTGGTTCTAAGACAGGAGAGGGTAAGCACTAGGGATATGGGGGATGAGTGACTTCCCCAGAGTCATAGCTAGGAAGTATCTGGGGTAAAATTTGAACCTAGGTCCTTCCAACTCCAAGGCTGGCTCTTTATCCATGGAACCACCTAATATATACCTGGTGAATTTTAATTCTGCAAATGCTTTCTGGTTAATCTGTTATCTCCTCCATTGGACTAGAAATTCTTCAGAGCAGGAATGACTTCATTTCTTTGTATCCCATGGATCTTGCAGAGTGGCTAGCACCTAGTAGGAGATTAATAAACATATATAAATTGATTACCATACTTTGTTTAATGTATTCATTTTGTCTCCTCCACAAGTTATAAATTTGTCAAGGGCAGGAACCCTGTCATATCTTGCCCTCCACCCCACCTGAGCACCTACCACCTTGTGACAGGCACTGGTAACATGCTGATTGAATGGGCCTGGCCCCTTCATAAAAGATCACATATCCAGCAATCTCCATAACCTAATGAGAATGGCATTATAATGCCTCACCCTTGTGAGCATTAGAGTTCCGTCCAAATGCCTAATCTCCCCTTCTCCTTCCTGTACGCTGCTCTTCTCTCCCTGATGCAAAAGTCCCTTCCTGGGGAATTGGCATTCAGGTGGCAGTGATGTTATACTGTCCTGGTGGCATTTTTTAGGTCCACAAGGCCCATATTTGCTCTCAGTTCTCTCTCAGTACAGCTTCCTAATGACTGGAATGCACATAGCCATGTTCCATGGGCTTTAGTGACTCCTTGCCTAGAAGGTTTTTCCCCATGGTTTTCCTTACCTGCTGATTTTAATGAGTAGCATCTGTCCTGGGCTCTACTACAGTTTTTTTAATAGATATTCTGTCCTTAGGGGAAGTCTGTGGTAACCTTTTTTCATAGATTTCATCTGGACTGGGGCTAGAGCCCACAAGATGAAATGGAGGGCAGAAGAAACAAGGGAGTGCAGTCTTTGTCTGACAAACAGCTAACAGAAAACTCTGAGACACACAGCCTATTATAGCTAAGTCATCAGAAATAAGATAAACAGGGAAACTGGGGTGGGGGGGATAATATCACCCAACTACATTTATCATTAGAATGATGTAAAAGGCAAACAGTTAAATAGAGAATGGCACCTTAACTCCATGCTTGTCTTCTTCTATCAATTACTTTGCTGAATTTAATGAGACCAAATACACCAATGAAAGGCTAGAATACTCTCGGAAATTCTGTAGAGTTCATAGAATCACAAAGTATATCTTAGTAGAAAGGAATGCCCAACTTATCCAGCTCCTCACTAGGGATCAAAGCTTGCAAAGGAGTATTCCACTTTGCTTGAAGGTCTCATACAAATGCTGAACAGAGTGATGCCCAGGCTAAAGCCCCTGCAAAAATTGGTGTATCAGGTTTTGAAGTCAACCACCTTAATTTGTAGCCTTTATGAGGTGATCAGTTCTATCTGTTCCTGGTACTAACTTGTTTTCCTTAAGAGTTCTCTTCCTGTTTTCCAATGCAATCAAGATGTGTTTTCAAGTCAAGCCAAATCAGGAAGCATTTATTAAGTAACTAGCATGTGCCAGATACTATTTTAAGCACTGGAGATACCAAGAAATGTTTAAAAAAAACCAAATAGACAAACAGCAATAACAAAACCACAGTCTGTACCCTCAAGAGTTCCTGATCTACTTGGGAGAGACAATATTCAAAACAATTAGGCATAAACAAGCTACAAACTCTCTCTTAATCCATTATGTGTGGCTGTTTCTGACTCATACTGACTACCTTGACCCTGGACAAGTTACTTAATCTGTCAGTGGGCCCAGGGAATTCTCCAAGATGAGGGCTCTTAACCTATGGTCCATGGACCCCAAGTGTCCTATAGATAGATTTCAGGATTTGTGACTTAAGATGGTAAAAGAGACATTTTAACTGAAATTTAGCATTTCCTTCAATTATTTAAAATATTATTCTGAGAAGGGGTTCATACTCCCCTTTAAAAAAAAAGATAAAACTGCTTGTAATAAGATAATAAAACTTTGTTGAGCAGATACTGATATTTATTGGAAGAGGGAGCTTCTTCATTGGGACTTCCTAACACTGATGAGTCTAGTAAAAAGCAACAATCCAAAATAAGCTAGCATAGTACATATGGGATTTAGCCAGGCGTAAAGGTCAATATCAATCCTGATTTTTTAGAGCCAAAAGACAAAGCCAAAACATTTATAAGTGGATGATTCAAGAA
The DNA here is from genome assembly GCF_027887165.1 of Monodelphis domestica. Classification (NCBI taxonomy): domain Eukaryota; kingdom Metazoa; phylum Chordata; class Mammalia; order Didelphimorphia; family Didelphidae; genus Monodelphis; species Monodelphis domestica. The sequence goes on from NC_077229.1 coordinate 426,958,129, forward strand.
TGCAATCTAAACCAGAAACCCACAAAGGTACACATACGCACACAGAAAAAACATAAATTCATACACAATCACATCCATGCATACACACATACACATATACACATGCATTGTTTTCCTTTCAAAAAAGATCCACTTTTATCTACATAAATGAGGTCACAAATCCATTCAAGTATCCATGTGTAAAATTCCACAAACCAGAGAAGTAGCAGAGGCTTGTAGTTACTTGAGTGTGCTGACTTTAGAATTGATCAAATCCCACATAGCTTATGAAACCGTCTCCAGATTCTTCCAATGGTGGTAAATGCCCCATCTAAGGCATTTTCAGTTTACTCAGGTTTGCTGATTTTCACTGACAGGCTCATGTATTGGCAGCTATAAGGGTTCTTAGAGGTAATCTATTAGGACTCCCTTATTTCATGTATGCAAAACCTGAGGCCCAGAGATGAAAAGAGGCTTCCCCACAACTTCTGTTCCTAAATTCAGCTTTATACCATAGTTATCATCTTCTTCTTCTTCTTTTTTTTTTTGGATTATAGTTGTTTGAGTAACATGTCTTATCTCTCCTACTGTTGCTAATCCCTTGAAGCTAGGAACCATCTCTTTCCTAGTATCTAAAAAAAAATGCCTTGCATGGACTAAGTATTTAATACATGTTTTACAAGTAAATTGAATTCTAGCACTGGTGAAACTTTTATATTAGATTTAGAGTCTACCAAATAGGCATAAAACATATATTAAGCTCCATTAAATCATGAGCTTCTGGAGAGCAAGAAGAGTCTCACTTTTCTATTTACTTCCCCAACATTAAGCACAATGTTTTGTACAAAATAAGTGATTATTAAATGCTCTATCAATCCGTCCATCCTTTCATTCATCAAGTATTCATTCATCATTCATTCATTCATTCGTTTATAGTATCCCTGTTATAGGTGTGACTAAGAGATAGTAGAATGGAGTTAAATTGAATTCTCTTTAGTTAGTTCTGTTGGTAGCCAGCCCTTCCTTAGAATGTTTCATCTCTTTCTTCCATAAAGAAAAAGACTAATGGCTGATCACTAATCACTAGCTCTAATGCATCTCTTTTGGGATTAATATTTCATCAACATAGCTGTTTCATTTTCCATTTCACAACAGAAAAAAATGATTAAAAACATTTTCTCACATTATGTTTGAATTTTTAAATGAACATAGCAGATAGAGACTGATGAATATTGGTGATCTTTTTAATCAATAAGATGTACCAAATAGTTATATTGTGACTGTTGGGACTTCACCATTTAATATAGTAATTAGACATACATTGAATTAGAACCTGGGGTATGATAGAAAAAATAGATTACTCTAAATACCATTGTCCAATGTTGGGTGTATGTGTATATGTGTGTGTAAAGAATTTTTATCTTGAAGATTAGTTAGGTTTTACTCCTCTAAACCTGATCATTTAGGAGGCAGTAGCAGCATAGTCAATGGAGGGCTTACTTCAGAGTCAGTGAAGACCTAAGACCAAGTAAGTTTTTGTGACCCTTGGCAAATCATTAAACTTTTCTGTGTCCCAGGCAATTTTGTTGGATAAATACCAACTGACTTATTAGAGAGAATTTCCCCAGTGGGGCTTCCCTACATCAGTGATATCATATTCAAGTAATACTGGGTCCTTGGGGATGATGTATATTGATTTAGAGCACCACAGATTAACATTATCTATCTTGCATTATATTTCATTTTTTAAACATTTCCCAATTACATTTTAATCTGGTTCCTCTGCATTCAGAAAGCTGGCTCAGACTGTACCTATATGTGTGAAATTGCAGGTCATGTGGATATATCATGGTCAATTTCAACATAGTATTAATCACAAGGGGAACTTGAGTAGAGAGTACAAACTGACTCAGTATAAATTTGTCCTCACTACTGAATGAACAGTTAAAAAACTAAAGTAGGAAATGCCAGTTGTCTTTGGATAGTTGAGGGGCTCTCATGTGGAATACAGATAAAACTTATTTGGTGTGACTCTAGAAAGCAAAACTAGGCAGAGTGTGGGCAGAAAGCTTGAGGGAAGCAGATTTCAGTTTAATTAAAAAAAAAACTTCTTAATAATTTGGATCAACAAAAAATGACATGGGATTCATTAGTGCTTAATAAATGATTCATTTGTTCATATGATATCTCTCTGCAATTGATAGTATAGAGATTAAATAATACCTTTTGTAGTATACCTATTTTATAATACCTGTTGTAAAGAAGGCATTTCTTTCATTAGGTTTGATCTGGATAAGTTGGCCTCAATTCTATTACAACTCTGATTCTGGGATCCACTGATGGCATGTAGGTAGGGACTCACTAGAGGTAAAAGTATCTTTGCCTATGAGGGAAGTTATACCAATTTTGCTTTTATTTGCTATTTAACTATTTTCCTAGGACAGAAGGTATACATCTGTAGACATACATATAAAGATATTCATTAATGATTATGACTATATGACTTGTTTATTAGTCTTTCCACATTATATAGTCAACGTTTTTATAATAGTTTCTGTGTCTGAAACCTGACAGTGACCATGACTCTGGATCTCAACTTTCTCATTATCATAATATTTTCACACAGAATAGCTTCACCTATAATTCCTGCAGGCTAACTAAATTACTGTGATTTCATTAATTTTTTAACTGATCTGGTTAAATTATACTACCACTATATGGATCTACTGGTGGGCTCCTATAAAAATTAAAAGGATTCTTACTTTCATGTATGTAGATGCTGCTTCTATAAGGAATACTATGGCCTACCTAGATTTTGTCCCAGTAGCAATGAATGAAAAAACATTGAATTGACCATGTTCTATTTTCTGATGTCCTTTGGAGACTCAATATGAATTTTAAAGTTATTTGTCTCTTTGAGGTATGCTGAATCTAGTTCTAAAGAAGGAAGTTAGCTAGCTTACCTACCTATTGAACTCACAATCTTGGCTTTGATAAAAGAATCAAGGAAAAGAATAACCAATTGTCCACTTTTGTTTTAAAAATCCATATAATTTACATTACATTACATCATTATCAGAGTTCTGATCTAATTGGCCTTATATCTGTCTTTTAAACTCATCCTTTAAGGCCATGTTTAATATCCAGCTCCTTCAGGGAACCACTCCCATAGATAATGTTTTGTTTTCTTTTATTTCCCCCATTAACTTTCTGCCTTTATCTTTTACTTGACACCTGGGATCATGAAAGGTTAAAATTGAAAGGGGAGTTAGCAGTCATCTTATCCAATTCCTTCACTTTAGACAGGAAAGTTCTGAGTTTTAGAGAGATTAAATGATTTACTCAAAATATCACCGGTAAATGGTAGAATTGAAGTTTGAACCCAGGTTTTGATTCTGTAGCACTTTCAGACATCTCTGGTACAATTTAATTCTTTTCTAATGTGTATTTTGTCTCTCCATTGTTTCTATCTTTATATTTCTGTTTCCAGTGGCCACCTTTGTTCCTGTCACATTATAAATATAGTAAAAACTTGCTGATTGATTGATTTGGTAGAGATTATATACATGACCTTGGTACCATGAATGGGACTCAATTTTTGTCTTTCAAGTAACTTGAAATCTAATATATGACATTTACGCAAATAAGCAAAAACAACAAACAACAGCAAAGGCAGCTTGTGATATCTTAGAGCAGCAACATAGGCTGAGACTCACATTTCTTTCCATTATGTTGTCTATTATAATGTTATGCTTATTGTAGATTATATGTGCATATATATACTCACACATATGCATATAAATATAAAGAAATACATATACATATATTTAAATACATGAATGCCATGTGCATCATTTTCTCATTAGCAAATGGGATGTTTGGATGTTTGTTTGGATGTCATATAAGGGCTGTGAGGAATGGTTGTCCACAAGGGAGATGCAGCCTCAGTTGCTGGGTTAGAGCTCATTGGGAGTTGACTTCTAAGCTGATAGTGTCTGCTTTTATAATGGAGCTTCTGAATATGAGAATTGAAAAATCACCCTCCTTCATAGCTCTTCTCCATGATAGAAACATATGAGACTGCATAGTAGTGAAAATGGTTGCAGTAGCTTCAGAGGTGTTAGCAGGAATGAATGAAAAGAGTATGACCTTTTGCAAGGCACTCTGCCTCCCTAAATAAAAACTGTAATAAATCAAGTTGTGCTTTAGGAAAACCATGATGATAAGCCAACCTATCCAGAAAACATCACGTACTGCAAACTCACAGGTTAAACCTCATATTGTGGGTCACAAAAGGGTGTGATATCTGATGGCTCTTGGAATTTTAATCAGAAAAGTTTGTGTGTCTAAGAGAGCAAAGTTGTTTGTGATTCAGCATGACTCTTTGGACTAAGTCAACTCACTTATATCTCTTTCTGATCTAGATGGGATACAACCAGGTTTGACCACAGATTCCTTCTTTTATTACCTGATTTTATATGATATAAAGAGTAGTAATAGAAAGCTTTACAAACTAGACCTTTGGAGGCTATAGCATAAGATAAATTAATAACAAAAATATTTCTTCATCATGGACCAGCCTAATCTGAATAACGATAAGTTTGCTCTCATGATTTCAGATAATTTCCATATTTTTTCCACAAAGGGATGACAAATGATTTTTCTGATATTAAAAGCAGGAGTGAATATCATAGCTTAAAGACACTTGAGGAAAACTAAGACCTGTATTTTGAAAGCTTTAGAAACATTAAAGGGCAACATAGGCCTTTTAGCCCCTGAAATCTGATCTATTGGCTATTTATTATGCTAGTCTGCCCAACTTGTTTGGTAGAGATCCACCCACCCTTTGGGAAAGTCTGGGTTTAAATTAGTGACCTGTAAAGAAAAGAAAAAAAAAAAACCTTGAAGTCCATTTCTCTGAGGTTAATGGCCAATCCATTCTTTTCATTGTCTTCTCTGTCTCTTTGCCTTTTTTTTTATTTTTTCCCCCTCTCCCTCTTTTTTTCAATGCCCTAGAGGAGTACACATCAAGCTGTGACTTCAAAATTTCAAGGAATTATTCCACCTCCTCTTTTGAGAGTTGGCTCCAGTCCCTAATTTAACTGCTAAAAGGCTTTTTATTTTTGTGTCTATTTAAGCAAACTGATTTTTTGGTTGCATTTTAAATTTTGAAATGCGTAACTAATGAGACCAATTTCCCCTCTCTTTTCTCTAGCACCCCTTTATGCACTGTACTTATATACTAGAATCATCATTAATTAGTTAATGTTTATAAAGAGTTTTCAGGAAAGAATTTAGTAATAGGGAGAGCCAGGAAAAAAAAAACAAACAAACTAAGACTGGGGATGGGAGGAGGAATACTAATGAGCAATAATTCAGAATGCTCACATGGTGCCTTTTGTCTTCAAAGTAGTTTAAAGAAATGCTAATTAATTATGATTCTATAGGAGCATTATTAAAACAGGATGGTTGACTTACTTGTGGCTATGAAGTTGTTACAATGGAAAGGCTATATCTCAGTTTTGAAAGCCTTAAAGGTCCCTGGGAGATCATATGTAAATGCAATTAATGCACTTTAAGTCAGATAGCATCATTTCATTGAATGGAAGAGTTTGGGTAAGACATAAGGCAGTCTGTGTTATGCTTCCTTGACCATCATTCAAAGCATTTGGTAACACAGGTCAGAAAGAAAGGAGGAAATTCTGGGACCACTGAAAGGAAAGAAGACAAATATTCCAATAAGACTTTACTAAACAGGTGAGCAAGGACACTGATCTTTGTAGAAAAACCAAAGGTATGCAAAGATGAGAAGAGGAGGGTAGCTAAGGGTAGAAATGAGATCTAAATGTTATTGTTCTTCAATCATTACAGGTTGAGTCCAATGCTTTGTGATCCCATTTGGAGTTTTCTTGTCAAAGATTCTCTAATGATTTGTCATTTCCTTCTCCAACTCATTTTATAGATAAGGAAACTGAGAAAACCAAGACTAAATGATTTCCCCAGATTTGAATTCAGGTCATCCATACTCTAGGACCAGCATTCAAGCTATTGTGCTACAAGATTTGGGTGTGCATACTAATAATTTGTCATTTCTGTTCCATTTCAAATTGTTAGGCTAAAAAATGTGTAGGTCCTATTCTACCAACTAAATTGTAAATGATTTATTCCAGGTTTGGAATGCTTCTGATACCTTAATTAACTTTTAGTGGGACCCTCTTGTCATTTCTCATTCTCTGCTTCATCTCCCAAAGAAAAAATTAAAATATGTTTTTAGACTGAGTGATAAGATGCAATGGAAAGGAATTAGAGATAATGAGTTTAAATAGCATCTATTTCACTCTCTCAGTTTTACAGATAAGGCAACAGAGATCTGGAGAAGACAAATGTTTTGCCCAACATCACAAAGCCAGAATTCAAATCCAGATCCTCTGACTCAAAATCTAGGGAGTTAGACTGACTGTCAAATTAAATAATATGATGTCTGTAAAAGAGCCAAGCACTGGGCCTGGAACAACTTAATAAATATTTGTTATATTGCCTTCCCCAGTGTATTTCCCATTATACCATACTTTCTCTTCTCTATGACATTACAGCAAGACAAGAGGCACCATTAAGAAGAAATGATACAACCACAGGAATAAAAATTATTTAGTTTGTGTTTGTGTGTATATGTGTGTGTGTGTGTGTGTGTGTGTGTGTGTGTGTTTGAGTGTGTTTCTCCATACATCAGGAAACCATCATCAAGGCTTCTTTGGTTTAGATGGGCTTGAGATGATGTTATTGCTTGGTGCCTCTTGGTGGTCCTAAATCTCAATTATATTGATTCTGAATCTGGTTCTAGGTCATGGGATTAATCATTTCTTCATATGGTTTAGCTCTTTTAATCTGGATTAAGAAGCTTAATGTTATTAAGCATAGTAATTGGGAAATATTCTGAAAAAGTAAAAGCATTAAATAGTAATTGCTAATTATTTTCCTAGATCATCCTTCATTTCTTACTTGCATTGCATTAGCATGTAAGCTCATTGAGGACAGTCTCTTTTGCTTCTATGACTCTAGTACTTAACACAGTGCCTAGTGTATAAGAGGTAGTTAATGCTATTTAGATGAGAGTTTGATTTCTATTCCTTAGCTTCTAGGCTCCAGAGAACTAGTACAAAATTTAAGCAAAAGGGGGTTTACATGAAAAGGTCATTTTAGAAGGAGAAAGGAGGCAATGGCTTTGTCTTTAAGTGTTCAAAGCCATAAGTTCTATCTAAATAATGTATTTTCTCTTAATTCAATAACATATCTCACACTTGAGAGGAGCCTATTTGTTTCCTACCCTGTTGTTCCTAAAAGAGGTTCTTCTTTAATATTTCATGACTATGTTGTGCATGAAGAAAGAAACAATTATTTGTAATTCTCTGTTACTTGATATTAACTGGAGCTTTAGTCATGGACAATTAGTAGATATTGACCCAGACTGATTTATACCATATTTCACGGACTCCAAAAAGTAACTTTTTTTCCTAGAGCTGGTCTCTTTCAAGAGGGCAAAAAGTGGAAGTTGAGTACAAGAGACAAACTTAAGAAGGAGGTTTTTCTCCTGTCTGATAGAATTAGCAGAGGCATGTGGACAAAGGTGAGGTGATACATGGGATCATTAGGAAAAAAAGAAAAAGGGAAGAAAATGTTTAAAAAATCTTGGTTTCATTAATTCCCTGAAATCAAAAGGCAATTCATTTCACTCATCAGATTTTAAGCATAAAAATCATGAGGTTCATAAGGCTGGAATTTAATGAACTGAAAGCACATAGATATTGTTTAAGTAATCATTCCTTTCCATAGGTCAGGAGAGGACTGATTCTAAAGAGGGAATTGAAGGGTAAAGGTGGAAATTACTCATCAAGCTGTGTCAGTGAAGATCTAGTACTTAGCAATCTAAAAGAGGACATAACAACACAAATAATTCACCACGATTATGTCCCTCCTGCTAGTAAGCTAACAGCTTTATTTAACTGGAAAATGTTAAGGTCAGATTTGCATAATTGTGAGGCTGGTGAGAAGAGGGACCTTTCCAAGAGCTTATGCATGTAGTAATTCATGTTGCCTTCTGACTTCCTTGACTGGTAATTCAAAGGTAAGAGGAATGTGTCATAATGGATACTCTATAGACCATAAGAATTTATTAATTTCATCTTCACAAACTCAGGTCAAAATGTTATCAGATAGGGTGGTTGAAGTGTTATGTTAAGTTTAAGATATGCCATACTAGTCTGAATATATATATGTGTATATATATATATGTGTGTGTATATATATATATAATATTTGTTTGAATACTATTTTGAACCTTCGTCCCCCAAACTTGACCTTAATAAAAATGAATTTGAGCCATGATCATGATTTTAGGACCAGAGACAGCTCCACCCTCTCTCTACCTCCATGCAAAAAATTCCTCAGACCAGCAGAATGACTGGTAACAATGTTCCCAAAGGAGGAAGGCTAAGTTATTCTTCTCACAGTCTCTCAAGTTATGGCATATGTCCTTTATAGAAAAAAATGGGTATGTCATTGAAATGTTTATTATCTTTCATTTAATCCTAGGAAAACTTGATATTGGAGATGACTTCTAGAGCAGGGTAATGGCAAGAGACTGATAGAAATTTCCTTGGACTCTACCCCACATCTACAGATAAAATGTCTTAGAGGCTAAGATGATGTACTAGAACTCCAATCGCTGGATATTCTAAAACAAATCATATGTTCATTTAAACATCACATTTTCCCTTGATTCTCTACATTCTACTATCATTTTGATTTAACTGATTTAATTCCTTAAAGAATAACCATGTCTCTTGATTTCTATACTTCTTCTCTATCATCAAGTTTAAAGTACAGCCTGATAGCTCTGATCTTTCCTGGCTATCACTCTTTCCAGCCTTTGACTTGGAGACTTTGACTTTTAGTGGCTTATTTATTAAAGAGGATAGCATGTTGCAGGTGGGGGGGGGGGGTGTTGATCATAAGCAGCTAATTACTTGTGCTCCCATCATTATTTCAGTTTAACTTAACTAGCCTTGGTGCTGGCCAATTCTATCTCCCTAGTAGTAAATAGCCCTTTATGGCTAGTTTTAAAAAGATGCTTTATTTTTTGGAGTTCTCTGGATGTAAAGGGCTTTTGTGAAGAGGATAGGGGAGGATTTCATTAGCAACCTTGGAAATTGAAGAATGAAAGAGAGTGACATAGAGGAGTGTGATTTTGATATAAATCAAACATGTATTGGTTTTAATCAATAGAGATCTCAAAGACTTATGAAACCCTCTAGAAGTGATGTTGGCATTTATGCTTTTTAATAATAGCTTAATAATACTAGCTGTATATATTTAAATAGCACATAATGCTTCAGGTGTATTGTCTCATTTGCTAGTTTTACTTCAGATTTTCCTATAGTACAATGTAGATCAATGGCTGTTGAGGACTCATCAATATCTAGGTAATTTAAATGAAAAAAAATCATTTTCCTTTAAATAGTATCTGATATTCATTCTCCTGGCGAGAATTATGATGATGGAATTGTTGGTTTATGCCAAAGAAAAGCAGGCCCAAATATCCCCATAAAATCTGATTAACCAAAAAAATAAAAACTATTATCTTATTTTATCCAGTTAACTTTTCTTTTTTGTAAAAGGTTATGACAATGGTTCCTATGAGAGGTAACAGACCTAAAGTAATATGATCATAGTGGAGGGAAAGAGACAGAGGCAGGAAAAAATTGATAAAGCAAGAGAAATATTTGATGTCTTTTGAATAGATATGAGAGAAAAGAGTCAAAGTTTGAGTATGAAGTTCTAGGGCTAGAAGAATAGGGAAATATAGCAACATATAAGTTTTGTAGAAGTGTTCCAGAGACCATAGGAAGAAGGGCACCTAGAAAAGGAAGTTCCAAGGAAATAGAAAATAAGGTCTCTGGAATGAAAATAGAGAATTTGAGAAAACATTGGCTTTTGACACAAACATAAGAAGTTGAAACATCAAAAGGGATACTCGGATGGAGATTTCCAGGAAGTATTTGGTGATTCAAGTTTAGTGCTAAGGAAAGAGTATGTGGCTAGAAACTTATATTTGGATGTCATATATATATAAAGTGGACCAGATCACAGAAGAAAAAAAATCTAGATGCAAAAATGGGCTAAGGACAAAGCCTTCCAGGATAACCACATATGACGATAGAAGAACTAAGGTGAGTTAGCAGAGAGAGAACCAAAATAGAGTAATTTCATAAAAGTCAAGAGCATGGAATACTGTGAAGAATAGAATGGTTGAGTGTCAAACAGTGAAGAAAGAGCAACCATACAGATGAAAGAGAATTAGATTTGTTAATTAAAAAGCTGTGGGTGACGTCTGTAAAATCCGATATGGGAGAGTGATGACACTGAGGTAAAAAGGCAGGATAGAAGTGATCTGATAGTGAAATAGTGGGGAAAGAGAGCAATCTATTCTTTTTAGTACTTTGGAAGTTAAAGATATAAAGTGGGCACTTATCATTTGAGAGGGTAGTAGAGGCAAGGGAAGATATTAAAGAGAAATTATGAATCTGAGTATCCTTATTGGTAGAGAGGGAACAGAATGATTAAAGAGTAAAGGTTGAAGATTAGTGAGACAAGATGTCAAAGAAAATGAAAGGGAATGGGATCAAGTTGTGTGTGTGTGTGTGTGTGTGTGTGTGTGTGTGTGTGTGTGTTTCTGTGTTTCTGTGTGTTTGTATGAATGATGGTTTCTTTAGGTAAAGAGAATGGTCTTTATGATTTGAACTATTGGACTTAAAATTCCTTGGGTTGAAATTTTGCCTCCCAAATAGAAATAATGTGACCATAGGCAAGTCATTCAATATCTATGAGTCTATTAAATTCCTTTAATAATTGATCAGTACCATTAGTATGTGTCTGATGGTTTGCCCTGGGATCAAATAATTGATATGTATTTGTGTATATTTGGTTTTTTTTATTTAACATGCTGTGTCCATATAATTATTATAGCTCTATATTATGATTGAAGTAGGAGATGAGGTTACCTGAATTCTGGGGAAGTAAAATTGAGGACTTGAGGACACAGTAGATAAAGTATATACATCTACATACCTACAATTTTAATGTTTGGGAAGGGGAAAGAGGGAAATGTGACCCTGTGATTTCATCACTTTAGGAAATTCTCAATAAAGAAATTCCTTCTACCAAGGCAACTCTTCCACAATTTATTATTTTTTGGCAGTTAGCTGGAGCCAACTCAATATTAAGTGATAGATTCATACTCTCATAGTTAATATGGACCTAGGTAGGACTTGAACTCAAATCTTTCTTACCAATAGGGTGATATTTTACCTATTACTCAAAGTTATCTCCTTGGCATGCAATAATGTAATTAAAATTGCTTTATAATGATTTTCTAAATGTTTTGTCCAAGGCTAAAAATAGATTCTAGGCTTCCCCAGTGTAGAAATATACCTTTTATTTTGGGTGCATGTTCTACTACAATCCCTATGATCTGTGACTAGAAACTATATTTCTTTACTCTAAGCCATGTGATCTGTCCATCACACCATATTGCCAATCAATGGATGAATTTTTACCTGGGTTGAAAAAAAGAAGTGTCAGTTCTTTCTGAAAGTCCCTCCATAATGAATTTCTAGAAAGCGGAAGGGGGAATAAGCATCCAGAGTCTTCAAAAATTTAGTCTGAAGCAGTGCTTAAATTTAAACTAAAATTATTCATATTCAAAGCTTTTGGGGGAAGGGTATGCTTCATTCCTGGGCTATGTCTGGAAAGCATAACAGTATATTTATTTTCATTTCTATTTTTTCCATTGACTGTCTTGTTCTGTCCACACACTAGCCTAATGTTTTTTTTTTCTTGCTTCATAACTTGACATAGATAAGAATTTAAATTTGAATTGATTTATTTAGTCAAATTTTATATTTTCCTTATGAATCATTAATTTTTATAAACTTTGGCCTAAAAATTAATGTTAAGTCTTATGTCTTTAAAAAATCACATATCCAATAATCTTCTGAAGGATACACAAACATCTTGTATTTGATTATAAGTCACTGCCATACATGTTGTACAAAGCATTCTAAATAGTCAACACAATTCATGACAAATACCATAGATAGGTCTTCTCTCTGACAGTAATCTAAAGGTATTTCACATCTGAAATGTGGCTGATCTACCTATAGTTATGTGTGTATTAAAGGTATTTGAACAGAATTTATGATGTTTCCTTTCTATTCTCAAGAAGACTTTCAAGAAAAATAGATCATCAGACACTCCAAAAATTCAGTTCCAACAACAGAGAACAAAAACTCTGTTAAGAGTCACAGAAAATTAGAAAGTAACATGAATTTGGGCCCAGAAAATATACTGTTTTACTCATATGTATAATTGATTCAGGAAATAAAATGCTCATAGAATAATTAGTCAGTAAGCATTCATGAAATACATATAATCTGTAAGGAAAACTTCTAGTTATGAGAAAGAAAAATTCAAAAATGAAATATTCCCTATTTTCATTGATCTTATACCTTAACAGGGAAGATGACAAGTAAAATTAGAAGTATATAGAAACTAATTATAAAGAAAATAAAACACTAATTAAAACAAGACGATTACAACAAGGTAATTTGGGGAAAGGGGCACTAATTGTTGGGGGGAATGAGAAAAAGCCTCATATAGAAAGTGGTGATTGAATTTCACTGCCTTTATACCTTACCATTCTGAAAAATGTAGAATACCATATTCTAAACGTTAGTCAGCAAAGTCATTAGCTATGTTATATGTTAGCTTGCCACTAATCCCCATATGTAACTGTCTTTTATAACAGACTGATAAAGATTTTCAGTGGGAATCTTTTCATTTGAAACTCTCCACTTTCTTTCCAATAGTCAAGAGAGTAGACAAAAGACTATGACAAATAAATATTGGAGAAGATGTGAGTATTTTTCTTCCTATGACTTGCTTATGTCTCAAAATGCCTTTTGGGGTTGATCCTGAAAATAACTGAATAAATGAAAATAAAATGAAAATTCCTTCTTAATTATGTTTAGCAAACATTGTTGGAAAATGTCAGTCTATCTCTAACTCCCTCCCTTCTCTCTGCCCTCCAAAAAGTCCTAAGCATGTAATATAACTCTCAATACAAAACAAAATGCTTTTGTTCATCAGTACTGAAAAGCATTTCAAAAATCCAAGAGGAAAGGTCTTCACATTCAACAGTATTTCACAGATCTATGTCATCCAGTTTGGATTACATCTCCCTCCCTCTTATGTTCTCTCCTAAGGCAATGGATGACGAAATCTCTTTATATCATTGTAAAATCTGAAGATCATGCATACTTATTCCCCCCAAATTAAAGTATATCTTACAAATTAAAAGCCAATAATACTTTTTCATGGTGTGCTCATAGGCAGTATTTATCTGATCTTCACATTAATGTCATGAATTATTATTAGTTCCATTTTAAAGATGTAGATATTGAAAAACAGTGAAATTACTTACCCCCTGGGAACCATGATTAGAGTGCAAGTTGACTAATATATACCACCAAGTGACCCTACAAATGGTTAGGAACAATGGGTATGACCAGTCATTCCCAGTCATACCTGAATAGAAAGAGCCAGAGGGACACATATTTTAGTTAATATGAAATTCATGTTTGCACCTAGAGACACAGTATGCCTCCACCTTCTAAAATTTTTCTTCTTAATAATATTGCCTTCATATTGCATATTATTTCCAATTTATCTCAAATATAGCTTGTTTCTATATAGTCAGTGACCTTCCAGTTTCTTTAAGGGCAGGTCCTGTCTTTCACTTTTGTTTGTAGCCCCAGGGTCTATAACAGTGATGGGCAACCTTTTGAGCTTGGTGTGTCAAAATTCACCAAAAATCTTAGCATAACTCGAGTGGTGTGTCACTTTGAGAAAAAAAAAAACCCTATAATTTCTTGATATTTATAGTTTAAATAACAACAGTGTATAATTGTAACATATAACTATTTAATAAACCAAAAACTAATTATTTAACTTACCTGCTTAGTGACTTCTTTGTTCATCTGTCAGTCAGTTTCTTTTTTTGGTCTTGATATTATTTAACTTGTGAGGGGTGCCATGAACTACTAACCTGCCTATTAATGACTTTTTTGTTGCTGAATTTCAATGGCTAAATCTTCAATTGAAGGTTGGTATTTTGTATACTTCAAGCCCAAGCCAGTGCTACTAACTTCATCTGTCAATCTGTTTCTTTTGTTGGTTTTGATATTCTTTAATGATGAGAATAAGGTCTCACAAAAGTACTTAGAGAGAAAAATTGTGAGTAAAGTCATTGCTATATTTTTCATGGTGCTAAAAGTGTCTGGTAATTGGTTCCAGGGGCCCCTGCCCCACCCCAGCCAGCTAGCCTGGGGGCAGGGGTGCTGTGAGAGCAGTGGCTGCCTCCCACCAGCCTACCTGCCCACACATGCTCCCTCTGCTGGCATGCTCCTCCTCCCCATCCCCAAGGGAGCCACATGTGCCTCAGCCACCTGACCTGCTGCACCCATACCCCTAAGGCCAGCATGTGGAGCAGTCCTCCTCCCCCACCCCCAGCTGGGCCAAGGCATAGCCAAAGCCATTGCTGTTGGCCATGGCTCCCCTGGCAGCTCCTGGGCCTGAGGCACATTGAGTTCATATGTGCCCAATGTCCTTGAAAATAGCTATACGTATCAGTGCTGACACATATGTCATAGGTTCTCAATCACAGGTCTAGGACATAGTGTCTGGCATAGAATAGGTCCTTAATAAATGTTTATTGATTGACTTATAGAGGGGGACATCTTCATCTTAGGAAAATCATTTTCCCATTTGTTTTCCAATACCTCCTCAGGAAAAAAAAAAAAAACAGAAACACCTACATTGGAAAGAATTTTCCAGAGAAAATATCTAAACTGTCTTTGGGTAACCTCTTCAACCCTCTCAGTATTAATTTCATTTACTTATTTTTGTCCTTTTTTTTTTTTTACCAATTACTTGTAACAACAAATCTCCACATCTGTTTCGAAGTTTTATAATCCAAATTGTCTCCCTCCCTCCTTCCCTATCCTTTCCTGGAGCTGACAAGCAATTCAATTTGGGTTATACATTTATTATCACGCAAAACATATTTTCATATTGTTCATTTTTAAGTGAATAATCTCTTAAAAACAAAATCCGAAAACATAAACCCAAATAAACAAGTGGAAACATTTTATGCTTCCATCTACATTCCAACTCCAAAAGTTCTTTTTCTGGAGGTGATAAGAATTCTTTGTCCTAAGTGACTCAGAATTGTCCTAGATCATTGCATTTCTGAAAGTAGCCAAGTCTCTCACATTTGATCATTCCACAATATTGTTGTTACTGTGTACATTGTTCTCCTGGTTCTATTTATTTTACACAATTTTATTTATTCAAATACTTTCCAAGTACCCACTCTGACCTAAACTTTATATAATAAGCACTCTAGAGGTTAAAGCACAAAGGAATAGAAAGGAAGAAAGTACAAAGGAAGTAAAAGATAGTATCCTGGACCTGGAAACATGCAGTGTGGTTGGGAAGCCAGAACAGGTATACATGCGAAACAAAAAGAAATCCCTTTCAAGGCCTTAGAATCATAGTGTGATAAAAAGAATTTGGAATAGAAGCTCAAAGATCAGGATTCGGGTCTTAATTTTAACACTAACTGTATTTATAACCTTAGGTGTCACTTTATCCTCAGTTTCTTTATCTGTAAAATGTTTGGGTTGAGACTTCTTAAAAATATATGCATTTATAAAATTCTTTATTTAAAATGCATATGTGTCTACACATACATACATTTATGTATATATATATATATATATATATACACATACATATACAGAGAGAGTAAAGTGCTCAATTTTATAGGCAATGAAGAAGGTGGTATTAATCCGTATGAACTATGGAGAATAATGTTGAAACATGAATTGTGGACCAATAATCTAATTTAGTGCCAAAAGATATTTTAATTCTATAATTATACGTTGAAGTAACAGAATAGCACAAGAGGCATTTTACACATAGATGAACTAAGGCTAACTGATTTGTCAGATTTGCAAGTCTTCCTTTTCCCTCTCCTCCTGCCTGTATTCATTACCTTTCTTTACTCTGAATGTTATATTTCCTTCCTGAGCCACTGGAGGTCTTAAAATTATTATAATTTGAATGCAACCTGATTCAAAGATTTGAGTGATCAAGGTTTTCCAAAAGAATTGCTGAAAGAGAAATTCTTTTGAATCTCTTCAGAATGAATTCTCAGTTTACATCAACATATCATTTTCATCATTGCCCTAGGATAATAACAAGAGAGCTGTGTTTTTCACTTTGTACATCTTTAGTGCTTTGGTAGCTACGATAGGAGCTCTTCGCCTTGTCTTAGACCATGATTTCAGGTGTATACTATAGGGAAGGCTTTATGTTGACTGATAAAAAACAAGACTGGCTAGGAATTTTCTCTTAGCACAATCTGCCTTCATCTGTATGGAACTTGCCTAACTATTTTCCCTGTATTGCCTGTATTAAGTGATCCTGACTAGGTTCATTGACCACATCTCTGATTGGTCCTTTTTGTCACCTGCTTGACTACCACCGTCCAATAGGGCACTTGTCCTACTTTACTGACTATCCTTTTGGGTTTTCTTGGCAAAGATACTGGAGTGGTTTGCTATCAAGACCTGCCCAGGGTGATATAACCAACCAATGGGTGTCTGAGGGCAAATTTGAACTCTCATCTTTCTGCCTCCAGTCTCTCTGCTCTATCCACTGTAGTTTTTAGCTACTCCTGACTTTAATTTAACATGTAATTATGTCCTCTTGAGAGTAAATGTTGTTTCATTCTTTATATTTATGTCTCTGAGTACATACCTTAATGTCTGACCCATAGTACGTGCTTAATAAGTATGGAATGAATGAGCCAGGTTTTTCCTTTCCTCTTTGTCATTTCTTTCACTGAGTGATGCCAATCAATGGTCTGCCTCATCATAGCAGTCAGTTTGTATTTTTTGAAATATTGCATCCCACGTGTTAGTTATGCTGACCACTAAAATTGTGTGACTTTCTCTATAACCTTTGGAGTTTTGTCAGTGCATTTCTGGGGCAGGAACATTTGTCATGTTTAAAAATTGAATTAGAGCAAGTGCTTTGTCTGGGCATGGGGGTAAGGGGGAGGCACTGAGTATTCTACTGGAGTACCAAGAGGAATGTTTGGATTTGGGCTTCTGTTCTTATCACCAGCTGTTTGACCCTGGGCAAGTCACTTAGACTCTCTTGGTCTTGTCTGTGAAATGAGAACAATGATACATGCATTTCCTACTTCACATGGTTGTGTGGAAAGTGTTATAGGAATCTTAGATCACTGATATTATTAGAAATTGTCCTTCCAGTTAAAAGCAGGTTTTGGGGTCCCAGAATTATTTCTAGGGCCGTGTTAACATAACATTCATGCAAATGGCCTCCGCTGCAGGAGAGAAATCATTGGACATCAGTTCAGAAGAGGTTCTAGGTCATTGGCTTGAGAGAACCAGTACTATATGCCTCACTCCATTTACCTCAACAGTTTAGATCTGTGATTTTGTTGGGACAGCCAATTCCTGCACAAAGCCACATGAAGGCTTCTCTCAGAATCAGACTTCCAGATGTTCTTCTAGAGTTGCTATGGCCAAAAGCAATGGTCATGAGGATGAACTTGGAAATGAGTTTTGTTCCAAGCTAGAAGTCCTGTATAAATTCCACAATGAAGGCCTTTTCACCTTCCTAGAAATATTCTAGTTTCTCGTTGCTGTCATAGACTATGAGAATACAGTCGCCTCTATACCCCGATGAGGCATCAAAGCAGAACTTAAGTTGAAGTCATCATGTTCCACTATTCCCCAAATAAATTTTCAACCTATGACTTAATGCATATTGTTTGCTTATAGCTACTAGAAGATGTCCTTCCATTATATGTGTTTAGCTCTGTGTATATGTGCTTATATTAATATGCAAGTTCTTTCTCTCCTCCTTCCTTATCCCTTTTCCCATATACTATGCTAAGCCTCCACATTCCTCTGAAATAATTTCTTTGAACCTCCAGTTTCTCTTCTGTAAGATGAGGGTGATAATTGCATTATCAATCTCATGCAGTTTCTGTGAGGAAAATGATTTGTAAACCTTTATCACACTTTTCTGATTTTAGCCACTTAGGAAGCCTGGCCTTTTCTGAAGGAGCAGCTAGATGATACAGTGGATAGAGTGCCAAGACATAGAGTCAAGAAAATTCCTTTTCCTGAGTTCAAATCTGGCCTCAAATATTTACTAGCTGTGTGACCCTGTATAAGTCACTTAACCTTGTTTGTCTCAGTTTTCTCATGTGTAAAATGAGCTGGAAAAGGAAATGGCACACCGTACAGTATCTTTGCCAGGAAAACCCCAAATGGGGTCACAAAGAGTCAGACATGACTGAAGAAATTCTAAAGGGAGAAATAAACATGAACATGTGAGATTTGGGATGCCTTTCCTCTCAACATGTCACTCTCCAAAATTAATGCTATTATTTTCATGCTTCCCTGACACTTCTTTAAATGTTTAAAATATTTCAGAGGAATTTTTTTTACCTTATCATCATTTCTCCCAGTACTCCTCTCATTTTCCCACCTAGAAAATAACTCTTAAAACAGAAAATATTTTAAGAAGT
The DNA here is from genome assembly GCF_027887165.1 of Monodelphis domestica. Lineage (NCBI taxonomy): Eukaryota > Metazoa > Chordata > Mammalia > Didelphimorphia > Didelphidae > Monodelphis > Monodelphis domestica. Next base: position 426,976,853 of record NC_077229.1, read on the forward strand.
AAGAGGAAAAAAGATGACAGAAATGATCAATAAATTTTTTAAAATCTGGGAAATATATGTAATATCCCACAGTTGTGGACCTCTCACTGCTACAAAGAGGTGATACAATGGTGTCTTCTCATATCTCTTCTTTGAAAATATACTTTAATTTTGTAATATTTACTTTTGATTTTGTCATGTGTGGTTGTTCTTTTCATTTTCATTGCTATAACCTTTCTATACATCATTTTCTTGGTAGTAAGTATTTATATTCATGTCCATCTTTCCATGCTTCTCTTCACTGATCACATTTCCCTTTTAATAAAGTCCAGTGTGTGAGGAAAAATAGCTCCATCCCACCATGGGCCCAATGGTAGATGTAACCTACCATCATACATAAGGGCCTGAAGTCTCTTGCCATCCCCTATTATTAGCCTGAGTATTGATGTACAACACCACTATGGAGGGAGGAGCCAGGGGGCTATGTAAGTTCAGAGAGGAAGCACAAGGATGCTCTCTTTACTTCCTCCTCTTGAACTGACTGAAAGCCCCCATTGTTTCAGAAGGAGATGCTATAATCAGGCTCATCTTTCCTTAAGAGAAATATGCCTCTATCCCCTATCTCTCTCATCTCTCACCTTCTCAATTTTATTAATAAACCATTAAACCTCTGACCAGGTCCCCCATTTTCAATGTTAACACCAGTAATATTCTATCACATTTATGTAACATAATTTGTTCAGCCATTCCACAATCAATGAGGAGAAACTTTGTTTTAATTCCTTTTTATCATAATAGGTGCTGGCATACTTTTTTTGGTCTATAGCAGTACATATAGAGAATTTTTCTTGGAAAAGAGAATTCCTTAAGTGGAGAGCATTGTCATTCTATGAATATAGTTAAAGATATTTAAAGGTTGTATTTTGTTTTGTATCTTTTCCTTCCCTTGGGTTTCATGAGACCTCCCAATACATTACTTTTGACTTCCTAATATGCCACACTACTTTCTCCAAGACACTAGACCTGATGTAATGAATAATAGCTGAGATTTCATTCCACTTCAAGATTTACAAGACAGTTTATATACTTTATCTTGTTTAAGCTTCCCAAAAGCCCTGAGAAATAAATAATAACAGGCATTTTTATCTCAAATTTACAAATGAAGAAACTGTGGCTCAGAAAGATTTTGATTTGCTGTGGTCACATAGCTAGTAATCATCAGATGTGAAACTTGAATCCAGTCCCCTCTCAAGTTTAAGATTGGCATTTTTAAAAACTATTCCATAAGGCCTATGACCTCAGAATTAATGATTCAAAATTTTGACCTAACCCATTTTCCTTTCTTCACCCAAAGATGGAGCTTGTCATTTCCCCTTACTTTCTACTACTAACTCTTTATTTTTGGTTTGTGGATGGGGATGAGGACATCCTTTATTTTTTATTTCTTTTGAGAGAATCACTATCAAGGGGGAAGCCAATACCTAAACATCCCTTTTGAGAAGGAAGGATTTTTTCTTGGTCTTCTATGAGAAGAACAAGATGGTTGAGAAGATGGCATAGAATGCCCAGCCACAGGACAATTGTGGACAGAGAAAATATATTACATGTGATATTTCTGTTGAAGCTACAAGAATCAAGCATATTAGGTGGAAAACATTTGTATGTGGTGGTCACAAGAACCTGTATGACTTATGGGCCTTTGGGGGACTGTGTATTCATTTTTATTAACTTTAATTATAGGAGCACTATAAAATTTTCTCATTCTGTGTTGCGTGAAAAATGCAGAAGTTAATTGCTCCTGACATTTAATTGGTTTATGCTCCTCTCTAACATAATCTTGTACTGCAAGAGACAGGGAAAACCAGTTGACTTGTTTCTGAGATTGTAGGGGATTATACACCAAGAAATTAGTCTTTTTGTTAGTTCTAGCAGAGAATTACAAATGCAATTTTAGAACCATGGGGGGGGGGGGAACCTGCAAGTCTGCATCCAGCATATGCTAAATGAAGGCTTGACAGGGGTTTTCCTGACTGTTTTATATTATTCATACTCTGGCAGAGTTGCCAGAGCTTTTACTTTATTACCGTAGGTTTTTAAAATTATATCTTTTTCACACTATTGTATATATCGTCTTCCCATTCTTGTTCTAAGTTGTAAGCCATCCGAACCAATCTATTGCAGTCACTTTTATTAAATCTCCCTCATCCTCACAGCAACATCATCTCATCTGGCATAAAAAGGCATAAGGTAGCTGGATATTAGCAGTTATAATTTATGATAGCTTGAGATGCTGGGAGTTCAGTGTTGCAGTCACCAGTCCTCTGATTGCAGTGATGGTGAGACACCCTGGATAGCTTCCATCTCCTGTGAAGAGGTCTTTGGAACTCAACGGGAGGAAATGATATGCAGAGTGCACCCCCCCCCCCAGTGGTGATTTGGACTGGCTGTTCTGACCTGCCTCCATCATAAGAGTCAGGGAAACCAACAATGCGGAATCGTCTCTTTTGAAATGTCAAGTTCATTTTGGCACAAAGCAGCAGGACTTCAAAGCAGCCCTGCCAGGCTCTCCTTGCCTTTAAGCCTTGCCTTCCAGCCTGTGCATTGCACTGGCTCTGTAGGGCTTGGTCATGGGAGCTGGAGAAGAGCTAAACAAAACGAGCCCTGAACTGAGAGCATTTCTTGCTACATTTTACAGTATAATATCCCAGAACCTGACAACCATTTAAAAATAATTTATTCAGATAATGAGGACTGTTTTATGCATGCATATTTCCTTGGGTATTTTTTTCATTTTGAAATTCAAGGATTAAAACAGCTGACTTTGCTAGTGCAAAGAAATGAACAATAGGAAAACACTGAATTCAGCTGTATTTCCTACATGAATGATTAAAAAAAAATCACAACACAATACTGACTTCATCTCTGTCTTGTGCCATCTGAAATTATTGCTTTTCTGCAAATGCCTTATGTTAAGCAAGCTGAGCAAGAATGAAATCTAGATATTATCTGATCTGAGCTGATCCCCTCATCTTAGGGACAAGGACATTTTGGGGCCCAAAGATCCTAAATGACTTGTTGAAGAGCACTTAAGTATCAGCACCTGGATCAGAATCAAAGTCTTCTGAATCCAAATCCATTGTTTTTCCCACTAAATTCTGCTGTTTATCCATCCTTGAGCTGCTCACACTCTAAATGAGGGGGGAAGACACGTATACTTGGAAACACTAACTAGTCATATAAGATAATACATGCCAGTACTCACAACAGATGCTATAGATTTTCAGAAAGAATGAAAGATCCCTGAGGGATGGATGATCATCTCAGGTATGGAGAAAATGAAATTTAAGGAGGCCCTTAAAAGATATAGTTTAATTGAATAAAGATGAGGAAGATCTTTTCATAGGGTAGAATCAATTAAATTAAGGCATCGAGGCAAAAATAATGTGTAATTCATTCTAAACATTAGGTTATTATAATTTTCTATATCTAAGGTCATAAACCAGAGACACAGAGGGGTGTAGTAAAAATTAACCCCAATGCTGGGGACTTGGATGATACTTTCCATCCTGGCACCAACTAGTTTTGTCTTTAAAAAGGCAGGATGCTTAACCTTCTCTGTGATCCAGTGACAATTGTAATTTTTCTCACATGGCACACTATCTCTCAACTCTGAGCATATTCCCTGTCCCCAACATCTGGATTTCCTTTCCTTCTCATTTCAATGCTCTGGATTCCTTCAAATCTCATCTAAAATCTAACACTCTTTAAAAAGACTTTTGTAGTCCTCCTTAGTTAGATCTAAGTTTGATGTGAAGAAATATTTAATAACAATTAGATCTAGGCCAAAGTGAAATTGGCTGTGTAAGGTGTGAAGGGACTTTCCTTACTACAAGTCTCTTTAAAATTATCTTTATTTAATTTGCTAAATATTTTCAAATTACACATACAAAGGTTTTTGCCAATCATTTAAAAAAAAATTGAGTTCCAGAATCTGCCTCTACCTATTATCATGCTTCCTTCACTGAGAAGGCAAGCAAGTTAAATTTGATTATTTATGTAAGGTCATAAGAACATATTTCCATATCAGCCATATTGTAAAAGAAAACTTAAAAGAAAAAACAGTGAAGATAAAAGATTTTTTAAGGCATGATTTAATTTGCATTCAAAGTTCATCGAATTTATCTCTATGGAGGTAGACAGCATTTTTATTTATGAGTCCTTTGCACCTGCCTTGAACTATTGCCTTGATGAGATTAGTGAAGCTTTTCATAGTTGAACATCCTTATACTATTGCTGTTATTATGTACAATGTTCTGGTTCTGTTCATTTCACCTTGTGTCAGTTCACATAAGTCTACCCAGGTTTTTTCTGGCACCATCCTACTTATAGAACAATAACATTCCATAACAATCATATAGCATAACCTGTTCAAACATTCTCTAATTGATGGACACCTTTCAATTACCAATTATTTATCAACACAAAATAAGAGCCTTTAAATATTTTTAGAGTAGCTACGTGGTACAATTAATAGATTGCAAGCCTGGAACCAGGAAGACTCATTTTCATGAGTTCAAATCTATCTTTGAGTCCTTGGACAAATCATTTAAACTTGTTTGTCTCTGTTTCCTCATCTGCCAAATGAGCTAGAGAAGAAAATGGCAAACCATTTCAATATCTTTGCCAAGAAAACCCTAAATAGGTTCAGGAAAACTCAAACATAAATATAAAATGACCAAACAACAACAAAAGTAAATATTTTTCTACAAATAGTTCATTTTATTTATCTCTCTAGGATACAGAATTAATTGTGGCATTTTGGGACAACAAGGTGTGCATATAACCCTCTAGAATTATTTCCAAACTGTTCTCCAGAATAACTGTTTCAGAATTTCACCAACAATTCATTAGCGATACTTTTTTTTCACATCCCTTTAAACATTTGTCATTTTCCTTTTCTATCATAACTAATCTGACAGATATGAGGGGTGATTCCAGAGTTATTTTAATTTTCATTCCTCTAATCAATAGTGAGCTGGAGTATTTTTCATGTGACTATTAATAGCTTTGATTTCTTCTCCTGAAAACTGTGTGTGTATTTTAACCACTTAACTGAGCAATGGTTCTTTTTTTTTTAAATAAATTTGACTCAGTTTTCTATATATTTGAAAATTGGATTTTTATCAGAGAATCTTGCTTCAAAATTCCTCCCCTCCTCAAATTCCTATTTTCCTTTCAAGTTGACTGCATTAGATTTGTTTGTGCAAAATCCTTTTAATTTCATGTAATCAAAATTATTTATTTTACTGTCCACAATCCTTCTATCTTTTGTTTGGTCATAAAGTCTTCCCTTACCCAAAGACCTCACAATATAAATATAAATTGGCTTTATTTTATTCATGCTACTCTTATTTACTTATGATGTCCCCTTTTATGTTTCCATCATTTTGGCCTTATCTTTGCATACGGTATGAGTTGTTAGTCTATGCCTAGTTTCTGCCAAGCTAATTTTTAGCTTTCCCACTAATTTTTGTCAAGCAGTGAGTTTTTATCATCAAAGATTGGATCTTTGGCTATATCAAACATTATATTAGTATGGTCATTTATTTATTGTGTGTTGTGTATGTAATCAATGCCACTCATCCACCACTATTTCTTAGCTAGTACCAGATTTTTTATAATCACCATTTTGTAGTCAAATTTGAAATCTGAAACTGCTAATCTATGTATTCCTCAGAGTCCCTGGTTCCTTGGGACTTGGAATCATAGTGCCACTCAGGGTCTTTGACTTAACGTGCTCTGATCTGGTCTTGAAGTATGACCCAAGAGTGAGTATAGGCAATGGTGTTGCCAGTAGTGTCTGGGCCTATATCTAGTACTAGCAAAGGATACACTAATCATTTTCTGACCAGTCACCAGGTCCCCTTACTGTCTCTGGCTTGAGAACTCCCAAGGCTGCTGCTGTTTCACTCCCACCTGTTTCCCCACTGGTGGGTGGGTGCCTTTGCTACCCCAGAGTTCAATTTGATGTGTTATTTTAAAGATGTCTGGAGGTGAATGTGGAGAGAACTCATATTCCTCTGCTTTGCCATCTTAGCTCTGCCAGAAGTTTCAAATGAAGTTTGGATGACTATTTGTCATTTTACACAATTGACTCTTATTCTGGCTGGACTAGAGGGCCTGTGGAGTCCTTTCCAACTCAGAGATTCTATGATTCTTCTGTGTTTTTCCATGTTCTAGCTGGCTACAGCTTTTCATGAAGTGACTTTTGAAAAGCAAATATTAAGATCTCTAAAATTAGCACAGGGAGCTAGGGCATTGTAGGCAATATCAATAGATTAGAAAAGCATTTTGATGTTAAGAGAAAGGGGATTCTAGAACTTAGAGTTGGCCAGATCCTTGGAGGAAATCTGACCAAACTCTTATTTTACATTGGGAGAAACTGAGGCCTATAAAGGTTAAGCAACAGCTGACTTTGGAAACTTTTGGATATTGATATGGCCAAGATCATAAGGTTGTATTTTTATATCAGAAAAACATTGTTTTCTATGGTGGAGAAAGCTATACCCCTGACATTAGTACTATGATGTGAAATGAGGGAAAAATACAATAGTTACTGAAACAGCACTGTTTTCTGTGTCGTAAATTTCATATCCATATAAGTTACCTTAGCTTTTCAATTTAAATCATCGAAGCAGTGAGCTGGGAAAAGAAAAAAGGGAGGAGGATTGGGAAATGGACAGAGAGAAAAAGAGAAGAAGAAAAAGCTGATGCCTATCTATGAAACTCCTCTTACCTGAGCTTCACCCAGGCCTGGAGTTGCTAAGGAACCCTGAGAACTTTGTCCACCACATTTGGTTCTGATTAGGAATGACTCCCCTCTTATATCTGGCATTGATTATCTACCATCAACCAAGTCCATTTGGGGTAGATAATCTTGCCACCTAAAATCCAACTGTAAGCATGTCTCCATGACATGTCTCCCTCATGCTTCAGGGAGTAGATAATCTTATATGTAGGAATAAACCTCTGTCTATATGGCATCCTGTATAAATATACTCTGCCTGCTTTCTATACCATAAAGCAATAAAATTCATGGCAATATCATTTTCTGAGTACTAATGTTGAAATCTTGAACTCATAGGTTTGCTTTAACCAAAGCCATGAGGCCAACTAAAGCATCCTCTCATGAATGATGTGTCTAGAATATCAAATGCTGACCACCACCATACTGATGATCAAGACGGGTCCAAGAGCTAGATGGAAGAACCCATGAGTATGAGCTTTCAAAGCTCATACTATTATAGGTGTGATTCCCATCATCATACTGACCCTTCTGCTCTGTTGTTGCTGCTGCTGCCTCATTGTCCTTTCCAAATGTTTAGAAGCTCATTAGTAATATATGGAGACATAACAAAGGTTTGCAGGGTACAGAAGGCAAATGCACCCGATTTCACTGTGGTTTGTTTCTTTTCTCCAAAGAAGATACCATGTCCTCTGAGGTCTGATAGGCTCAGAGTTTTCTCAGGTATGGAAGGCCCCTAGTGCACCCCCTTAGTAGAAGAAGGAAAAAGAATCAGCTGATTTCCACAAATGGCTATTAAATCTATTTGAAGCTGTCCTGACACAGGGAAGGAACATAGCATTTTCCTTTCATTCACTATTTCTAGGAGGCCAGAGAACACAGCTGTATAGCATCCTAAAGGAGAGGGGGGCCAATAGAATTAAGGGAGTTGGAAAATATTTCTAAATGTATTGTTGTTCAGTTGTCTTTCAGTGATTCCATGAACCCATTTGGGATTATCTTGGCAAAGATACTAGAATCATTTGCTATTTCCTTCTCTAGCTCATTTTACAAATGAGGAAACTGAGAGAAACATTTGGAAAGGACAATGAGGCAGCAGCAGCAACAACGGAACAGAAGGGTCAGTATGATGATGGGAATCACACCTATAATATTATGAGCTTTGAGGAAACTGAGAGAAACTTGCCCAAGGTCACGTAGCTAGTAAGTGTCAGAGTAGATAAGTTTTCTTGACTTTAGGTCCAAGACTCTTTCCACTATGATATCTAGCTGCCCTAATGCCATGGTACACTGCTTTAAAGCCTATAAAACACACTAAAACTCTAAGAGGAATGTAAGAAAGAGGAGAAGAGCAAAGAAAGATGAATATAGTGCTTAAAATGTGTAAGGTACCATGCTAAGCACTTTACAAATAGTGTCTCGCTTGATTCTCACAATAACCCTGGAACGTTAAATGTTGATATCATCCCCATTTTATAGTTAAGGAAATTGTGGCAAAAAGAAGATTAGTGGCTTGCCCAATATCATAAACCTAGCAAATGCCCAATGCTAAAGTTGAACTCATATTTTCTTAACTCTGGGCTCAGAGCTTTTTTCTCTGGCTATCTAGCTGCCTGTAGATAAAACAAAATAGCATTATTGTCCTTATTTTCACAACAACCCTGTGAGCTAAGGAGTTAAATTATTATCATTTCCATTTTATAGACAGGAAAATTGAGACTTTGAAAGGTTAATTGCCTAGGGTCACATAGCTCATAAGAGACTTATCCAGAAGTGTTACCATAAAAAATTCTGAGAAACTAACTTCTGGGTAAGAAAATCAATGTATTGATTAGTCTAGCATTAACTAATAAATTAATTGCTTAGTGATTTCTCCTGGTGATCAAAGACCCCAAAGCCCCCTTGCACAGATTGATTAGTAGACAATTTGCAGAAGATGTGAAAGTTGTGGTAATAGTTAAATATGTCAAGGCAAGTGTCACAACAAAAACTTTCAATCTTAAGTTGTGCAGTGGAATTTAAATAAACTTGTCAGGTTTCAGACCATCACTGGAAAGGAAGAATGAACATACCAAGGATGACTTACATCTGACACTAATGCAAAAGGTCTGTTTTTCCAAAGACTCATATTTTATCTCATTCATCACCTTAATTTTTACAGATGAGGAAACTGAGTCCTAGAGAAAAATAGAATAGAGTCATTAAGGGAAAGGACTAGTAGAATCATAATTCCTGTATTACAAAATAGTACTCCTAGTTGAACTCAGTGAAATCATATTTTAGTCAATGAACATTTATTTTTTAAATATTTATATACCACATATGGTCCTGAACTTTTTCCATTATGTATTTCTTTTTTCCAGAAAGAACTGAAATCTATCAAGTGATTTGCTATTTCTTAATTGTCCATTAGGTGATATTTTTTAAATAGTAAAAACCTGATAAAGGAAGTAGCCAGTGAACTGGAACAAGTTGTCTAGTTAATATTAGCCTAGGATTCGACCTTAACACCTACATCACTGTCACATGGTTTGGCATAGAATGAAATGAGTGCAAGAGAAACACACCATATTTAATAAAACTTCATCTGGAGAGGAACAATATTTCCACTTGTCAGTTATACTGATAGGTCACTTGGAAGGGTCATTTCCTTTTTCTCCATCGGAATATATTCATTCTATTTTCATCAATGAAATCCAGAATCCAAAACCTTAGTTCTCTTTATCCTTTCTCTATGCAAACTCTTTCTTCCTCCTACCCCAGAATCCAGATGAAGAAAAAAGAATATAAATATATACATACACACATATGTATACTGTTTCATGCTGTGAGACAAATATTGTAATCTTCCACACTGATGATCTGGAACTGAGAGGGCAGCCCTCTACCAATTTAGGGGTTGTGCATTCCAGTCACGTCTCTCTGAGACTCAATTGTCTTTCTTGGTTTCTTCCCTCACATCTCTACTTCAGCATCACATTTTGAATGCTCCCTTCCTTATCTCTCTTTTAAAAAAAATCCACTTGCATTTATCTTTTGTCCTCTATCCCTAGTATCCCCTCCCCCAACCTAGCCTGCCTGACCAAAAAAATTGCCTTCTAGCATATTTATTAACTCTTGGATATACTGAAGAATATCTATTGCCATATTGGCTGATGACATGGAACATTTTTTGTGAGAAGAATTTTATAAAAATTTAAACCAATTCTCAAAATGTATTTTTTTAAGCTATTATAGAAAGAAAAGTCTACTGGACTAGAAGTTAGAAGTGAATTTTGATTCTTGGGTCAGTAAATTTCTATGTAATCTTTGTCAAGGTTTAAAGACATTTCCATATCAAACATTCTATGGTTTTAGTATATCAAAGAAACATCTGTACTTTCAAGGTAGGATGCTACTATAGGTAACTGCTGCAATGCCTTTCATTTTTATTTCATCTAATTTAATTCTCAATAGTCATATGAGGAAAATAGCATCTATATTATAAATCTTATTTTATAGATGAGGAAAGATGCTCAGAGACTCTTTTGGTACTTTGCTCAGGGTGATATGGTTAATATTATATGGAGCTAGAATTCTAGCTATGCCTCTAGCCCAAAGTCCATCACATTTTTCATAGCACAAGAAATATATGCATATATTATATAATGAATTTCATTATAGAATTTGTTATTATTCGGTCGTTTAAATAATGTCTGATTCTTTGAAACCCTAATTGGTGGGTTGTTGTTTTTTGAGTTTTTTTTTGACAAAAATATGAGGGTGGCTTTCCATCTCCTTCTCTAGATCATTTGACAGAAGAGGAAGCTGAGGCAAACAGAGTTAAGTGACTCAGCAAGGGGCATATAGCTAGTAAGTGTCTGAGATGAGATTTGAAGTCAGGAACATGAGTCTTCTTGATTCCTAGTCCAGCATTCTGGGACATAAGGTTACAAGTTTATCCACTAAACCATATATCTGACCCATGTTATAGTACAGTGATGGCAAATCTTTTGGAGATCTTAGGAACTGAGTGCCCAAACTGCAGCCCTCAGGCTATATGTGAGTTCCCCACTTTACCTCAGATAGGGGAGGGAGGAAGCACTTCCATTGGGCTGCTGGGCAGAGGGGTAGGTGATGAGAGAAATGTACTCAGGTGTGGGGAGAGGGGGAAGAGAACAGCCCCCTCTGGTATGCTCCAGGACACATGCCATAGTTTCACCAATACCTATATAGTACATATAGTTATATAATTCCTATATAATATATATATAATTATATAAAATCAAACAAGTAACATCTAATAAGGCTTTGAGTTTTGAAAATCATTGTATCTGCATGCCCTCATTTTTATCTCATTACATGTTACTACCATGACACTGTGAAATAACTATTGCATTACAATAAAATTAAATTGAAATATATATCACAGAAAATAGAAAAAAAAACTCCTTTGAAGCAAGAGAGATCTGTGTTCAAATATCCCTCCTGATACATACAGGTCTTGTGATTTTAGACAAGTCAATTTTCCTCTTCTAGTGCTCCAAGACTATAAACTATAGTGACTACAATCTGGGTACCATCTGGCATTGGCTGTCAGAGTTTCCTTAGAACCAGTCTCTATCAATGGTTATTGGGGAAAATATAAAATGATTGTGTTTAAATGATTCATAATTTAAATAATTAAAATAATGTAAAAAGTGAAAAATAATTTAAGTAAATACATTGTTTAAATACTATGAAATAAATAAAATTATTTAAATAATATGAAAAATGCAATCATAAATAGTAATAAATCAACACAAGATCTGGGGTCATAGGACAAGGGCTCAAATCCTGGTTCTGAAGCTTGCTGATTATAGGACTTTGTATACATGGTTCTTCCTACTTTAGTTTTCTTATCAAATAAAATGAGATGTTGGACTAGCAGTGACAGTGAACCTTTTAGAGACCACATGCCATGCTTTCCCCCTTCCCCCGACTGTGTGCAGTGCTTCACCATTCGCAAAGACCAGATGCCCCTTCAGTCTTCCCCCCTTTCCCATGTCAGGAGAGGGAGAAATAAAGGGGAATGTCCTGAGTGCTCCACTCAGAAGAGGAAATAAGCCTGGAGATGCAGGGAGGTACAGTGGAGAGGGGGAAAGGAGCAGATCTGGTGGAGTCCTTTTGCCTTTCTAGTAACTAACTCTGCCAGAGATGGCACATGTGCCCACAGAGAGGTCTCTGCATACCATCTTGGCAAATGTGCCATGGATTCACAATCACTAGATTAGAGGGTTTCTGAAGTACCTTTAGGATACAGATCTATCATCAGAAGCTACTTAATAGTACTTAATAGCACCTGTTATATTTGAGCTACTATACTAGGTGCTGAGGATTCAAATTCAATGAATACAATTATCCCAACTCAGAAGAAACTTATGATAAGCAAATATAATTCCTTATTAGAGAATGTAGTTTTAAAAAATCTAACAACCATGAATTTCACATTTGCTTTTAAATTTTGAACAACTTAATCAGATCTGTATCTAACTGATCACTTCATTTATGAAAATTATTGTTGTCATTATTAGATTATTCTTGTTTATTTTTTCTTAGTACAAACGTTATACTAGTCATTTTATGTGGACCAGAGGCTGTGATGGCAATTAAGGATTACTAGCTTGCCAGAAGCAAGAACCAGAGAAACAAAATATTTGTACAAATTAGTTCTCAAATGGACAGGTATGCCATTAATTCATTTATATATTTGTTAACCCTAGGAAATTCCCATATGGTTTAATGCATGTAATTTGATGATGAGAAAAACCAACACTGTGGTTATTAAAAGCACACATATGCATGTCCAGATACATAAGAAACCTTTTGATTCTCTTGCAAAAAGGAGAAGTAAATAGGAAGGCTTTGACCATTTTCTTTCCATCTTCTCTGACCTTTTCACCTTTCCTTTCCTACCTGACTTCACATTTTCCAATTCAATTTAGTTGAACTCAACAAATATTAATTATGTGCCAGAAATTGTGCTAGGGTCAAGGGATACACAGAAAGAACAAAATCAGCCTTGCCCTCACAGAGCATATATAACAATTGAGGCAAAAAACACTCTTGTGGAAGTTTTAAATCCAATAAGACATGTTTCTCCTACATTATTTGAAATATTTGCTTCCTTTATATGTTTAATTTTAACACATGAATGAATTATAATTTTATGTTATGCTAACATCATCATCATCATCCTAGTTACTGCTTATATATCACCTACTATGTGCCAGGCGTTGTGTTTAGAGCTTTACAAATATTATCTCAGTTGATCCTCACAATAACCCTGGGATGTAGGCATTATATTCACCTCCATTTTACAGATGAGGAAACATGCTCCATACAATCAACTAGATTTGTCTGTGAAGCTTTCAACTGACGACTATGTCCCAAAATGCATGACCGATTGTACAATGCCCTGCTGTTTGGCTCACCTACATATTGTTGCTGCCCTTGTTTGCTTGTGATCTGACTCCTGAAATACCCTGTAGCTGCCTGTCCCCTGCCAATCCATGAAGATGACATCAAGTGGGGTTGGGGGAGGATTCAGCATCATTGTAGTTTTCATTCTTACAAGGAAAGTCTTCTTGTGACAAGTCTGAATGGTAATCATAATATTTCTGATGGCAGTAACAATCACCATGATTCTCAGCTCCGATGGATAATGACAAATGACAGGGCTGCCCTATGATTAGATCTAAGTGAAGTAAGCCCACCTATGTTTGTAGTTTAGCAGTTATTTGCATCCCAATAGAAATTCTAAATAGAACTGAAATTCAATCTTTCTTTTGAATCAACATCAATCTATCTTCAAGAAGGCATTTTTTAATGCATTACTGGTAAATATACCCAGTGATTACAATCAATTTAGGGGATCATTAGAATATAAGCTTATAGGAAGTAGGGATTATTTCATTCTTTATGTTTATATTCCCATTGCTTATCATAGTGCCTGGCATGTCTAGGTGCTTAATAAATTGTTGTTGATTATTTTATCAAAGTATTTAGAACAGGAAGAGATTATAGAAATCATCTAGTCCAATCCATTTACATTAGAAATAAAGCTACCAAAAGGCAGAATATTTAGATAACTTCTCTGAGTTTACAGGGATAGAAAGGAGCCCTGAAGCATTTGAACCCAGGCCCTCTGACACTCTGTACTATATTATTTTTACTATCCTACGCTGCTACCTAATACTATAACACAAAGCCAGGTGTTCTGATGATAAATTCAGGTCCCTTTTGACAATACTACAACTTATCTTTTTCTCTAAAGATAGTAAAATGTGTTGGCTATAACTTTCCAAAGTAAAATCCCATGTGAATCTAATGAAACTTCACAGGTTTTGCTATGAAAATCTACTGGGTCATCAATAGAACATCGATACATTTTTCCCCTGATAAAATTCTTAGCTATTATTTCAGCTTGGATTGATTAGAACAAATTGTTTGGGTTCATTGGAAGATAGAAAAGTGAGCTTTTGAGACGTATCTTGAGAAAGATTATGAGTTAGAGTTATATCTACTTATTTTTTACACCCTTGTCCATCCATTCACTCTTCTGATAAATATCGAGTGTCCTGTCTTAAAAAAGATTATGAAATAGAGTTCTTTATACTTACTTTTTACTACCTTGACCATCCTTTGGCTCCTTTGATAGATGTTTGATACTTTTGCACTAGCTACTAACTGCATAATCAAAGAGAAAACTAAACACAGGTTGTGTCCCTCAAGGAGTTTACAATTTGCCATGAAGATTTGACACATACACACACACAGAGGCATTTGGTGATGCAGTGGGTCAAGCACTGGGTATAGAGCTAGGAAAACCTGGCTATAATTTTGACTTCAGACACTTAACTACTTGTGTGAACCTGGGCAAGTCATTTAATATCTCTTTGCCTCAGTTTCCTTAACTATAAAGTGGACATAAGAATACCTACCTCCCAAGATTTTTTTGTGAGAATCAAATAAATCCATAGATAAACATATATTAAATATCTACTTTGTACCCAGTTTGGTAGATCACATGACACATAGTAGACACTATATAAATACTTATTCTCTTTCTCTTTCCTACCAATTAAAATCAGATAAATGTATGGGAGAGCTTAAACACAGAAGAATGAGAGATTCAAAGAGGAAGAGATTTTTAATAAAGTTTCATGGCATAGATAAGACCAGGGGATGTTCATGAAGGAAAGAAGAGACATTAACATCAATGCTATAAAGATGAACAATCTTGATGACTTTTGTAAACTGATGAACGAAATGGTGAGAGTAAGGAGAATAATTTATACCATCAAAACAACTTTGAAAGCTATGCAACTATAATCAATAAAATTACAATTTGTGATTCTAGAGGACAAATGATAAAACGTACTATCAATTATAGAAAGTTAACAGACTTAGTGTATACAATGAGACATTTTCCACACCCACATATAGATATGTATGTATGTGTATATTTATTAAGTGAATTTGTTTTATATAACTATGTATATTTGTCAAGAAATTGGTTTTTCTTTTTTTCCTAATGGAATGAGAGGATTAGAAAAGATTTCCATAATTATTATTTGTTAAATAGAGAGCTAGAGGTGGTATTACAGATGTGAAATACTGCATGTTCTTTCATATGAGGTGGCTATATTATTGGTTTTAATGATTTGTTTTGCTTTGTGATAAGAGATTTCTCATGAAGTAGAATTACTCTGTAAATGCAACATAAAAAGAAAATACATTCATTAAAAAACAACAACAGCAACAAAAAAGATACCAGGGAATCTGTTCTTATGTGGAGAATGACATCAGTCTTTATAAGATCTAATAAACATGGTTTTGCAATTTCTCCTGAAAGTGCTCAGGAGTTCAGGAAATAGGAGACAAGCAAGTAATTCTAAAGGATTAGGAAGGAATAACTATGGGGAGTTGATGGAAATAAGCAATGAAAAAAGAAAGTATATTTTTGAAATGATTAATTATATCATTCAGCCCAGGAAGGGAGTAACTAAAGCCTGAACTGAGTTAGAGGATAGGAAAGAAGGAAGGAGGAATTCACTCAGAGGATGGAAACATGCACCAGAATCAAAGCTATAGAAGGTATGGGAATGAGGAAAATATGACCAGAGAAAAAAAATTTAGGTTTCACAAACTTATATAATCATAGTTTTATAGATGGAAGGGTTCTCAGGGAACATCTGGTCCATATGAAGATTAATTTTACACTAGAGGGAATTGAACCCCAAGGAGGAAAAGTAACTCTATTAAAGCCTTTAAAGGATACATTGGAAGTTAAGGAATGAAGACCAATATCATCAATGAGAAAGACCATTTCCATCAGCAGTAAAGATAGTCAAGAAGAAGGGAGAGAATGTACAGAGGGAAGAACACTTAGGAAATTATTATTATCTCCAGTAGAGGTAGTAAAGATTTATATTAGAGCAATCACAAGAAGAATTAAGGGTAAATGTAAGAAATGGCAAACAGGGAGTAATTTTCAAGACTTGATAAAGGATTGATATGAAAGAAGCAGAATCATAAAGTGGGGGAAACCTTAATATTCTGAACCTCATATGTAGACCAATATTGACATAAATCACAATGGTCAAACTAGAAGAGACAAATTTAGGAAGAAATACCTCTCCATTTTGGATAGCCCTACTTACTAGACACTTTTCTCCCTCTTCCAGTTCTGCTATTAGTTGCAACATCAAATAATTAATTTCATTTAGATTAGCAGTTTTAAAAACCACAGTACTGGTAGGTGGATGAGAAGAATAGAGAAGATGGTCATAGGAGCTGAGGAAGTCCCAGAATGATATGTGCAAGTTGATAAACTGAGCCTGCTGGTGAAGTTTCTTGGAAACTGCTTTAGTGAAAGAAACAGAAAAGGAGGAATATGAAGTGGTAAGGAAAAAAGCGACCACAAATGTTATTCCTCTAACTCAAGAGCTGGAAATTCTTGGGGAGAAACCAATTCCTCTTATCCTAATGTTAGGATCAAATGTTATTTATCTTTCTTCGACAGATAAATATGTTTCTTTAGCATTTATTGTTTTCATTAACAAAAATAAGAAATAATATTTTCATTAAAAAAAGATTAGAAATGGACATTGCTAGTCAAAAAAGGTAAAGCAATGCCTCTATCTTAATAATAGACTGGTGCTGCTTGATGTGATCTATTGTCTCCCAGCCTTCTTTCACTGAGTGGAACTTTCTTTTTTTTGGGGGGGGCATCTGATGAGTTATATCACTGGAAATTATGGAGCCAATTCAATTCAAGTTGTATTCCCTGTTCCACTTGATTGGGAGATAATGTTCTCTGTCTCCATCCATTCCTTCTCTCCATCTGGTCTGAAGCTCCCTCAAATCTATTCTATAGAAATCAACATGCAGTCTTTGACATTCCACAAACCCAAATGCATTTCAACAAAGATCTGAAATGTCAGAATTGCCCTTGTCAATTCCTCTTTTCCCTATTTTATCTGTAGTGTGCCCTTTGCTGCACCATTTACCACTTTTATCTTCCTTTCCCTGACAGGCAGTTGTTTTTTCTTCCTTTACTCCTGTCCGAGCTTTGAAAACATTGCCTCTCTTTTTTGTTGATCCTTGCTTGCTGCTCCCTGGGTTTCATTGACCATCGCTTATCTCCAACATGTTGCTTGCCTGTTGTTGTTGTTTCTTTAATAATGCATTTGCTTCCATGATCCAGCACAGGCAGGTCCTCGTGTAGCCGTGGTGATATGGTAGTTTACCCTACTGACTGATCTTTTGATGTATTAGAACACTGACTGATCAGAGCTAATTTGATATACCCTCTTTTTTTTTAACCCTTCCCTTCCCTCTTAGAATCAATACTGTGTATTGATTCCAAGGGAGAAGAGTGATAACATCTAGAAAATAGAGGTTAAGTGACTTGTCTGGGGTGGAATAGCTTGGAAGTGTCTGAGGCCACATTTGAACCCAGGTCCTCTTGACTCTAGACTTGCAGCTCTATCCACTGTTACACTTATCTATTCCTTTCCCCTGTAATTTTGATGTATTATTTTCTGTGTTTTGTTTTCCAAGGTTCTATAGAAGCTAAAATACTTTTTCCTCTCTAATTTTTTTCAAGTGCCCATTGAAGCCATTGGTAAAACTAATTCTTTCATTTTACAGTACATAATATAATTTTATTAAAGGAAAGCAAATGATATTGGACAGACAGGCTATTGTCGTCCATAGAATCTTGGGAAGCTCTTTATCTCACCCTCTTGCCTTTTGAGATATTGGCACAGATGATTCCTTACTGAAAAAAAAGTAAGTATGCTGAGAATGATAACAAGTGAAGCTCTGAGATGGATAGGTACACTTCCTGAAAAATCTCATGACCTTTCTGTTCAAATCTATTTTTAAAAACAATAATAGCTGACATTTATATAGCGCTTTAAAGTCTGCAATTTAATCTTTTGCTCCAAACAAAAATGTTTTATCTGTTTTAGTTTCAAGACATGATAGGCTGGCTTCAGATCCCACAGCAGGGACATGATCAGTGTGACTCAAGAGAAGTAAGATGCTAAATTATTCTCAGGAGAGCCAAAATAAGCCATTGAGGACCAAAGTACATGGGAAAACAAGGACCTGAGCAAGGCTCCAGGCAAGAGAGGGTGAAGAAAGGGAAGATTCACAAGAGACTTCTAAGACTATGGAGTAGAAGTCTGGACCAATAGTGGAGAGGTAGATTCTTATCTTTTCCTCTTATAGTAGAAGTCAATGACTGACCCTCTAGGGCAGGGATGGCAGCATCTCAATGCAACCCTTCTCTACCAACCCTATTGACACTGGGGGGAAGCACTTGCCCACACCCTAGTTTGCTTTCATCCTTTGGAGATCTGAAAATCCCTTCAATTTTGCCATACTCCCCAGTACATTTGATTCCTTCAGATAAGGAGCAATCAATGACTACTTCATTGAGGTCAAGAGGCTCTTGTCCATACTTTAAGTATCTGTCATTGACTGTTCTGTATGTACTTACTGGCCTTTGTGAACCTCTCCTTGATTTAATGGGAAGTTTGATATAATAGATCAGAGCAAGATATATAACAAATGGATCAGAGAAGAAAAATGTTTCCACCTCCTTCATATATTTCTCCTTACCTTATCCCAACCCCCTTCACAAATCACTGTTCTTTAAACATAGACATTTCAGGCAATAGCCAACCAAGTAGCTTATACATAGAAATAGTGTTTTCTACTCCTGTTCGTCAAATCTACTTAAAAGTCCTTGCATCATGGAAATATCGTTGGCCCCTTTTCCACCAAGAAGCCCAACCATTCCCAGGATGGACCTATTTTTCCATATACCACCTGATGACAGGTTCTAGAACTGAAGCCTCAGGGACAGGACATCTCTACCTTTGGCTGTCTTTGCATAGGTGGCATACACCTGAGTACATGAGTACTCTACATCTTGGAACAGATCTCCACGGAGAACAGCAATACCAAGATCCCCAGAGTATCCCCACTACTCTTGTAGTACCAGAATGACAAGACCAGAGAATTCCCTTACTGTGTTTGAGCCTAAGGTATAAGATAAGCACAAGGCGGAGACAGAGAAGACAGACACACATACAGAGAGGAGAAACAAATAAAAAGACATAGAGACAGAGAGAATACTGACCTGACATCCGAGTCAATTCAAGATAAGATGATCAGCCATTCATTTTGCCTATTGTATTGTGGACCTCTCAAATCATGCTAAATTCTTATAGAAATAAGGTAGTCCATTCAATTAGTAGTAAACATATTGCCAAGATCGCAGTTATGTATTCTTCCTGATGCATTGCCCTGTCTAGTATTATCATCCAAGCTTTTTTGTGCTATGAAGTCCTATGAATGTCAGACATTTTCTACTGAGCCACATCAATTCACTTTAAGTTTACCTCCCCATAGGCAATCCTTTCCTTATTTTCACTAACCCTGTATTTATCGAAATCTGTTAGCATTCCATAAGTATGTTTGAACACTTTGACCACCCAGCCCCCTAATGCTACCATTAGGTGATGGGCAAAATGAGATAACATTTTGACTAATATTGTTTGGGGATTAGAAGAGAGATCTTAGAAAAACTGTATTTCAACTCTCTTACTTTATATATGGGGGAAATAAAGCCCAGAGAAGTGAAAGGATTTGCCCAATGTTATGTAGCCAGATGAATTCATCATAACTTCATTATTGTTAAACTTTAGAGAAACTTAGTGGAAAGGTAGATTCCAATCAATTCATGCATCTTATCTGTCTTGCCCTATATCTCATTATGTTATGTATTTTAGAGTAGAATTATGGGATGCTGACTAGGTCAAAATCATTAGCCAATTATTATATTGTGATTCCATTAGAATTGTTGGTAGAGAGGCAGGATGATTGTTTATGTTTTCATGAATATGCCCTGTCTTCATTGAAGCCATTAGCATTTGTAAATATGCCCAGGTTTAATAGTATATTACCTTTATAGAATTCCAACTTTTTATTTAACCCAAACACTTTTGAGCCTTATAATGGCCGTGGGCATGGATCAAGCAGATATTATCATTCTTGTTTTGAGGTGAGACATTTAAGCTCATAAGGTAAAGTGAGGAAATTGGTATAATGGAATTTTCTTGGAGGAATTTAGATCACCAAATATATGATTTCAGGTTAATTTGATTTCAATATCAAGTTCCTCCACACTCAGGAATCCATAAATTAAAAGATTTTAAAGTTTAGTGACCATTGCATTCAAGGCCAGCTCTACAGATTATATTATGCCAACTAATACAATAAAGATTTGAACCCATGTACCTTGATTCCAAATCTCCTTTGCATTCCACTATATTATGTTGTTGTTTATACATTTTTAGGCTTAGATACAAATACAATTTTAAAGTTGGGAGGGATTTGTAGGTCATCTAAGTTCATTTATTTATGCAATGCAAAAATCTCTTATTTGAGCACAGGACCTCCTATCTCTGGGATTGACTCTCAAACCACTTCCTAGATGCCTCCTATCTCCTGGAAGCTGTTAACCTTGCTGCCTGGCTAACCATTCTGGTTTTGTCCATTTATAATCTTTTCTCTGCAACATTTTTTATTCACCTTCTGGTTTCTGGGCACTAAAGAAGTACCCCCTTCCCCACACAGACCCCAAATCAAGCCCAGAGATCCCAGGTATGAGAGAATTAAAGAATTCTATTTCTTTTCCCATCTCTCCTCAAGAATATATTATGAACTCCCTCATCATATAATCATAGACTCATTTTTTCCTGACCTTTGTTTTTTACAGAATCTATAGGCAGCCTGAAGGTAGATGGTAGCAGCCCGTCCACTACTTCTTTCCCTCTGTCCCTCTTCTTATTATGGCTTGTCAGCCCACTAGGTAGACAGGACCACACACCGACCTGATACCTGCTAAGCTCTGAAGCTTTGTCCGTGCTTACACCTCTGCAGACCCTCTCCAGGGACCAGATGCTTTCCCATCAACCTCTCAGAGCAGCATTGGCTTTCCCATTTATCAAAATTGCGATAGGCATCTGCCTTCCCTGCTCCTCTGCCACAGGCAAGGTGGTGGTAGATTTGGGGATGGTTGCTCACTATTTCTTTTGACCTCCATTTTTCTGGCCTCTGTAGGCATGGGAGCTAAAATGAGCCTTATTCTTCCAGGACAGTATTAGTCAAATCAAGTCATTGAAGCAAGCTTCATTATAGACAGACCAGACAGTCCAAACCAAATGCTGGAACACAGGTTCTAATAAAGTGGATCCCTTTCGTCAAGCACAGACTAAAGCAGGATCAAAGATTAGGGCCAGAAAGGACTTTAGAGATCAACTAGGCCAGTCCCTTCATTTTCCCCTAAGGCTTCTGAGGCTCAGAATGGTGATGTGACTTCCCTCAGATTGCACAGGTAGAAGGGGGAAGAGGCATGATTTGAACCAGCTCCTCTGAGACCAAATTTAGAGCTTTTCTTGAAATGGAGACAAGTTTGTGGAAGGGGCCCCATACTGATGAAGTTCGGGGCAGATAGTAGCACAGTGATAGGTTAGAAACAGGAGTGAGGAAGATCTGAATTCAAATCCTACTGCCTGATTAATTGAAGGAACTTTGTAGGTCACATTATTCTTTCTATTTCAATTTCCTTGCATGTAAAATGGAGATAATAGCTCATATCATTTCTCATAGAGTTGTCATAATAATCAACCTAATATATATATATATGTAAAGACCTTTGCAAATCTTAATGCTTGCTGCTGCTACTACTACTACTACACTACTACTACTACTACTACTACTACTACTACTACTACTACTACTACTACTACTACTACTACTACACTACTACTACTACTACTACTACACTACTACTACTACTACTACACTACTACTACTACTACTACTACACTACTACTACTACTACTACTACACTACTACTACTACTACTACTACTACTACTACTACTACTACTACTACTACTATTACTACCACCACCACCACCATCATCACTACTACCACTATTCCCACCACCATCACCACTACTATCACTACTATGATACTACTACTACTATTACCACTACTACACTACTACTACTACTACTACTACTACTACTAGCACTACTACTACTACTACTACTACTACACTACTACTAGTACTACTAGTACTACTATTACTACTACTACTATTACTACTACTATTAATTACCACTACTATCAGCATCACCACCTACTACTACTACTACTACTACTATTACCACTACTATCAATCAGCATCACCACCTACTACTACTACTACTACTACTACTACTACTACACTACTAGTACTACTATTATTACTGCTATTACTACTACTATTACCACTACTACCACTACCACCACTACCACTACCACCACCACCACCACCACCACCACTACTATTACAACTACATTATTTCCTCCTTATGAACAAGTAAAATGGGAAGGTTGGGCTATATTGGAGCTATCAAACACAGAGTCTTTGTGTCAGATGGGATCTATAACACTCTAGATTACAACCAATCAAATTAAAATAAAAACTTTGCAAAGTAATATATATATATATATATACATATATCATAGAATCAGGAAATGTTTCATATAATAAAAATACAATAAAATGAAGATGAACATATTTAAAAACTAAGTGAACACAGGTCATCATTTATGATTCATGTCCCCCATTTCTCTATGAGTTTGCCACCACTGCTCTTAGGGGACATCTCAGATCCTTTCCAGCTCTCAGTATAACACAAGTATTAGTATTTAAGGCTAATGAAAGTAGGAAGTCTCTCACATGCATGGTATATCTTAGGCAGAGCTACTGATTCAAACTTACTACTCTGTCAGGAATTCCCAGTTTAACTATTTTTTTCAAACAAATCCTGGGTACATGAGCCCCTCATTAAATTAGCTGCTTGTTCTCTTCTCTGTGGCTGCACCAGGTTCTTGACACTTGCTAAGCTGGTGAATGGCAACTTTACCCAATACAAAATGAGTCATAGGATCAGTCCTAAATTCTGTCTCTGAGGTTGGTCTCTTGGCTTTTCCCAAAAGAATCTTAAAGGACAGATCTGTATGCAGTTTTGACAGATGTTATTTTGAGCTACTGAGTGTGTTATATAAAAAGTACTTTAAATACTAACTGGAATCATGATATATTTGGACTGATGAAGGAGAATTTTATTAATTTTTTGCATTAGTATTATCTACTTCCTCACAGACTATCTTCCCTTTGGGGAAATTTGCAAGATTTTGTCATATAGCTCAGTGTGCTATAAATCTTTTGGTCCAAAATGAAGTCTTAAAATCTCATGGGATTGACCTTTTAAAGTTATACTTTGGTACTGCTAGAGCCAAAGAATTCTTTAAAAACTAATCACAGACAGACTATTATGCCAGTCAATAATAACCTGTCTATTAAATACACATTGGCCCCATTGCCATGGGCAATGAGTATATAGTAACAAAGTATTATTATTTATTTTCTTAGCACTTCAGGTTTCCAAATAGCATCAGTGTTTGATTATCATATCCAACTAGAAATTTTCAAGAAATTTTATTTTGAGGTATAAATTGAGTGGATATATTTTGGGTGTATTGCTTCTTAATGTTTGGTGAGAACACCATGATTAAGCTTGCTTTCTTAGACCTTTCTTCTGTTCCCTTTAAAGTCAACCTATGCCCCTCAATCTGTTATAATCAAATCTTCTAATGCTTGATTTGCTTGCCACAGGGGTGAATAAATAGATATTTATTTATAATTTTTCTTCTTGAGATTTAAGGAGTTGCAAAGAGAAAAGAGGTGTGATAATATAATATTATTAACATATTAAAAGAACATCTTAAATCTCCAAGAAATGATACGGCACAGAAAAAGGGCACACTTTAGTGACTTCATTTAACCATTAAGATAACTGAACTCTAGGGTAGGAAGCACTTTATTTGGTGATGTAAACAGGATAAAAAATTAACCCCACACTATATTCACCTATGATGACTTTTCAAGATGACAAAATTTATCACTTTTATAATGGAAGGTAACCTTTTTTACTTTTGACAACCTAAAATTGAGAGTTCCAAATGTGGAAGAACAATGTGAATTTTGAGATATCAAGCATGTAACCTTTTCCAGGCTAAAAATTAGTGTCATGAGTGACCTTAGAAATATTGACATTTTTTCATATGGGGAAATTAAGGACCAGAGGAGGGAAATAACTATGCCAAAAGTCACACAGACTTAGAACTTTTCCATTTATGAGCTATGACCTTCAAAACTTGTACATTTTCCTACCTGGGTAAGCTTCCTTGGGCCCCAGAATCAAAGAATAACAGGGTTATAAGAGACCACAAATGTCTGTATCTGGTTTGGAATCTATTTTTCCATTCAAATGGCAATCAAGTCCCTGCTTTAAACTCCTAGGGAAAGGTAACATCATTTTTTAAAGGTAATCGACCCTACTTTTATATAGCTCTAGTTATCTTTCCATCAAAATCTTCTTCTCTGCTATTTTTACCTCAGTTCTCCACATGGCCCAGAGAAATGAGAATAATTTCTCTTTTACGTGACAGTTCCCCATTTATTCAGTTGGTTACCCTGGTCTTCCCATTTGGAGACCATACGACCTACTAGACACCTACGTATTCAAGACCCTATGACCAATAATTCATCAAAGACCCTATACATAGATTTTTCCTCCCTTCTCTTCTTGGTGTATCTAGATAGTTAGGATTTTATAAAATAGTTAAATTAGTGCAAAGATTTTTTTCTTTGATCCATCAGTATGTTTTCTTCCTAGAACTCCCCCAATTTAATAAGTGTGTATTATAGTCCAGTATGTTTAATGTATACACAATTCTATTTTTAAGAACAAAATGTGTATTATGTGATAGATTGATTTTTAAAAGCAGTCATGTTTTAGCCAATTCTCCAAAGATTCCAGGATTTGTAGAAGAAGAATATAAAGGATGGTCCTGGCAATAGTTTTGGTAGATGACTCGGGCATTTTACTATTAGGCTAAAGACTGGGTAGCCTCAGTAGTACCTTTTCCATTTTTTGTTGTTCATCACAGTCATTTTCAGAGATTTTTTTTAAAAAGAATTCCTCATATAACAAGACCAAGTTAATAGTAGAGTTTTATAGTTAGACAACCTTTTCATGTTTCATTAGATCCTCATATAAAACCCTGTGAGGTAGGTAGGGCATGTACTACTATCATCCCTATTGAATGACAGATGAGGAATGTAGGTTCAGAGGTCAGCACATAACCAAGGAAACACAGGATCTTACTCAGGTTGCTGCTTGTCTGAATCTAGTTACAGCACTTTTCTCCTATCTACCCTCCACCTCCATTCACAGAACTCCATGCTATCTTTCCTATTGGAAGTTTCTCTGAATATCACACTTGTGAATTAGCCCTACAACAGATGATTTATTCATACTGTTAGTTCTTATAAGCTTAGGGGGAGTGCACTGGATTTTTTTTTTACTTTTCCTAATGAGTGAGTTCCATACTCCTAATACTTCTCTAGACATGCATGATAGGTTTATGTGTGGTGACGTTTGCTTGCGCTTGGAGTTTGAATTATAGGTTTGACATTTAATACTGCAGCTTATCTGTTAGCTTCTTTTACTCAATGTACTCTACAATTGAGAGATGAGTTAGAAGAAAGTGATATCACATAGAACATATTTTGCATTGTGGGAACTCACCACTTTGATTTGATTTGAGTTTTTAAATGTAGGCTTTGGAAAAAATAGCTGGAGGTATATTGACATTATTCTAAATTACACTGTTACGAGAACATCAAGTTTTTCATTTCACACTTTCTGAGTCTTAAGCACTATTGCTGGATAGGGAAATCAGTCATTTTTCTGATGATTCATGTTCAGATTTGTGTCAATCAGAATTGGTATAATTATCCTCGGTCTCTCCAGTGGAGAAATTTCAACGGATGCATAGAAAACAGAAATCTCAAGGAGAAACACCCACTCCAAGTGGCCTGAATCATTCACAAGCCATAAAGGGGGATGTGATTTCATAGCACAGTGGGAAAAAGCTCTTAAATACTCTGTTGTTGTTATAAACTACAGACACAACTGTCATGGGGATCTGGGTAGTGACTTAATAGCAAATCTGTTGGTGCATTTATCTCTCCCAACTTTGCCTTAGGGCTTTCGACATAAGAAAAACAGTCAATAATGTCTTTCTATGATTCATTTCTTACAAATATCACTGAAAATTTGGAATCACTGATTTTTATCAGTCTTCTCAAATGGATGGACCTTCACTTGAGATGTTCATTTGTCTGAGGACATTTATTTCAAGGATCACTAAATACTTACAGCATGATACAGAATCAGAAATGAAAATAACTTGGCAGGATCTCTGTGAAAAGAGAAGAGTTGAAGCATTAGGGGTCAAAAGTGTTTGTATTGATCCAATTGTTCAACAAAAAGATTATTATACTACTCCTTCACCCCAATATATACACTCACCACTCTATAATGGATTGTCTCTTCCCACGAGGTAAATAAAATATTGCTTTGAAAAAGAAAGAAAGGAGAAAAAAAAGCCTTCTATCTTTAGTCTACAAAATAATACTGCTGGTTTTAATCTCACAACTAACCTAAGAAAGAAAAACCACACAGGATACAACTCTTCCCAACCAAACATTCATTTGGTTTTGCTCTCCTATGGAGAGAATTTGCTATTGATACCTTTTTTTTTAGCAGGGTAGTTTTCTACTGCTTCTCACAATTCTCACAACAGAATCAAATCAGAGAAGATGGTTTCCAAAGCAGAGATTTCTCACACCAAATTGACTTGGAAATGTCCTTCTTTAACCTTAAAAGTATTTTAAAAGGAAGAGCCCCATGCACCCAGTTTTATTTTCAACCTCTGAGTAAATATGGTGGGAATAGTAAACCAAAGTTCAGGGTGGGTTAGATCCCACAAAGGAAAATTTAATTTATTTTTCTGACACAATGATATTAGCAGAGCCTCTGTAAGCCTCAGCCACCCCATTCCTTCCTTTAACTTTAATGAGTTTAGTATGAGATAATGATGCCATGGACTTCATCAGAATTCTGCCAGGGAAGGAGAATTTTCCAACTCAGCTTGCAAATGAGATCTGCACCATAAACTATAGTCATCCATCATAAAGAAGGAGTTTGTGCCTGATAAAAGACTGTTTGGGTAGAGTCAATCAAATGAGCATTATTAGAGCTGGGTATTAACCTGTCCTTTAGGTGTTAGAAAGGAAATAGAGTATGATTTAAAAATATATATATTTTCATGATACTGTCCCTTTTGGATGAGTTCACTTGAATGCAAAAATGGACACATCAGCCGTGATACTCATGATCTTTGTTATAAAAAGAGACCTCTCCTATTTCGAGCCTGTCAAGAGCAGTTAGAAATGTGCATAGTGTTCTAGAAATAGCTAACCCTGCCACAAAAGATGTTGTAGTTAAAATCTTGGTTCATGGTTGGTTGACTGTAGCTGGTTGACTTTTCTTTTAAAGGAAAAGAGAAAAGGTAATGGATGTTTCTCTATATGCTGAGGACAAAGAAGTAGATTTTAGATTTAAAACTAATATTTATAGAATGTTTGCAGTTCAAGGGATTTTTATAATAATTTTGTGCAATTCTCTCATTTTACAAATGAAAAAAAGGAATCCTAGTGATGTGAAATGAAAAATGGACTTGCTTAAGACCACATAGTTAACAGAACCAGAAACAGCTCTCCTGGGTATACAGCTAGTGATTTTTTAAATTCATTAAATCATATTATATCACGTTATGTAATAGTGGAACCACACTATTTATTTCCACTATGAGCAGAGTCAGCATTGTGATGGATTATGGGAAAGATATTAAGATATGCCTCCTCTGTCCCATTCACCTCTCTCCTCAACCTTAATCCAGTTTATAATCTGCTAAGTGTTTGAGTATATATGTGTGTATATGTGTACATATATGTATGTGTGTATGTGTGTGTGAGAGAGAGTTAGAGAGACATATGAAAAAGAGACAGAGAGTTTATAACATCAGAAAAGGAAGAACTATCAAATAAATTTAGATAGATAAATTGCAACTAGTTTGTAGCAAGCTTCAGGTTCCATGTTGAGAAGTTTGTAGAAGGAACAGGATCAGAGATTAGAAATTACAGAGATCATTTACTCTAATTCCTTCCATTTTACAGATGTGGTTATTGAGTTCCCAAAATTTAATTGGCTTTGTCAAGTAACATACAGATATAGAGGGGCAAGAAAGAGAATGATGGAACTATGGAAAAAGTATAAATGAGTAGTGATGAATACCTAAACTAAGACAGTAGTTTTATGAGTCTTGAGAAGGGAATATATTTTCCTTGGAGTCTGGAAAATGAAACAATTTAATTCATTAATTTTATTTTTTCTATACTTACTCTATTTTCTGACTCTATTATTTCTGTTTATGGTAACATCATTCACTCAGTCTCCCATATTTATAACCTTGGGATTTTTTTAAATGACTATTTTCTCTTTCTGGTCTTTCATATGCAATCAACAGTCTCTCAAAACTATCCCTTCTTTTTTAAAATTTTATTTAATTGATTAATTAAGATAATTTTCCATGATTACCTGATTCATGTTCTTTCTTTCCCTTCCTCTCACTCCCCTCCAATAGCCAATGCTCAATTCTGCTGGGTTTTATATGTGACATTGATCATGACCTTTTTCCATATTATTGATATTTGCACTAGGGTGATCGTTTAGTGTACATCCCCAATCATATCCCCATTTACCCCTGTGATCAAGCAGTTGTTTTTCTTCTCTGTTTCTACTCCCACAGTTTTTTTTTCTCTGGATGTGGATAGCATTCTTTCTCATAAGTCCCCCAGAAATGTTGCATTGATCATTGCATTGCTGCTAAAAACTATCTTCTTCCCTATTCCTACTATCAATGTTCTATCACAGATCCTAGTTATCATGTACCAAGGATATTATATTAAATTTTAATTTAGAAATTATCTCTACTTTTTACTTCTCTAATCTGTTCTCTAAGTGACTGGTGGAAAAATCTTTCTTTTTTCTATCTGGCAACATCATTCAGGGGTTTCTTCCTTTTTTTTTTCTTTCTTCCCTTTTTCCTGCTTTAAAGGAGTTTATATTCTAACAGAGGGGTACAACACATAAGGGAAGGGCAGGTTAAAACGTAGGGGCAGGGAAAAAAGTATTCAAGATAAGACATAATTGCTAGGTCTAGAGAAGGAGGAATGACTGCTCTGAGACTCTTCCCTAAAATGGAGACTTGGGGTAGAGTTCACTAATGGGAAGAAGAACACACAGGCAAGGAAGGAAGGAGTTAGCTGAGGCACTTAAGTATAGTCCAGAGAATCAAGGATGACTGGTTTTTACAGTGTTGATGTTTTGGTTTTTGTCATGAATTAATTATTTACTCATGACTTCCCTCTTCCTTTCTTCAGAAACAACATAAACCTTTCTAGTTGGCATTTTTTCTTTCTTTAGTTGGAGCTGGTAGGTACTCTGTTTTTCTAGTGTAGTCTAGTGACTAGAAAAGTGTGAAAAGACAGAAACTTGAGAGATGGATTCACTTGCATGAATGGATACTAAACAGGGTTCTGGCTGTATTTTGTGAGGTCCTTCCTGCTGAAATTTTTCTTCCTAAATTTTCAGAGTGTAAGTGCTGCCACTTGAGGACAGCCAAAGACTCTGCCATGACAGCCTCTAATTGGGGTATCAAGTTTGAGAAGAGCAGTATTTAGTTAATGATGGAA
The DNA here is from genome assembly GCF_027887165.1 of Monodelphis domestica. Classification (NCBI taxonomy): domain Eukaryota; kingdom Metazoa; phylum Chordata; class Mammalia; order Didelphimorphia; family Didelphidae; genus Monodelphis; species Monodelphis domestica. Next base: position 427,006,960 of record NC_077229.1, read on the forward strand.
GATTTCAAAGGATTAACCTTAAAGAATCTGGCATCTGCTTTTATGTGCCTCTTTCCTCTTGACATTATTATGCAGAAATAGATAACAGAGAACACTCACAAAATGGAAGAGACTGCAGTTCCTCCTAAGTGCAACCACATTATCAGCACATACACCAGACTCTTGAAATATAAAACAGAAGTGTTCAGCTGTTGCTTGGTCTTCGGCTTGTTAGTGAGTCTTTACTGCTTGAAATATCAATAGATCCGAGTTTTGAATAAGACTACAATACTTTGTGAATGAGAGTGAGTTGAAGTTTGAGGTCCTCTGAAGAACTGAGAATAAGTTTCTGGTCACTCTACTGTGTTTGTCTGAGTGATGGTGGAAATAGTCCAAATAGATGGAAAATGGGTTGATTGCTTTAGGCTGAATAGTTGTGGCTGCATTGGTTGGTTAGGACTGAAAGAGAGGAGGAAGAGGGAAAGGAAGGGGCTTTTATCTTCTTACTAAAAGAAGCAAAGAGAACACACAAAATTGTTCCCATCATCATCATCCATTATTATTTTATTTATATGAATGTTGCCCTTGGTGAAATAGAAGCCTGAAAACAAAGGACATCTTGTCCCCTTAGTAAATACTGAATAAGCAAATGTTTTTGAAAGGGAAACATTAGGCAATAATATAATGATACATAAGGGCAAAGTGCTGTCTGAAGTGTTTATACTCATAAGAGAAGGCACAATATATTTCTAAGCCAGAAAAAAATTCAAAAAGCACTTGGTATCAGAGTCTGGAATTGTCGAAAGGTTCCACATCAGAAAATAATATGATTTTATCAGGAGAAATACCATTACACGCCATTTGCCACCATGCCCTATGGGAACTGGAACCTTTCCATCTGACCTGTAGCTGAACCCTTTCACATATATTGTGTCCCCCATTATATAGTAAGTTCATTGATAAAAGGGTCTATCTCAATTTTTTCATTAAATCCCTCACATTTACTATGTTGTTTTGTATCTAACAAACATTTAATAAATGTCTTTTTTTCATTCTCTCAATTATTTGTTCATCTACTATATTTGTAAATTCTTTCTTCTCTTACACACACCTATACCCCTTACACACAGACTTCAGACTAAATGTTTATGATGTTTGTCTGTAATCTGGATATGTCTAAATATACTTTATTTCTAAATATGACTCTTTCCCTTAAACATGCCCACACATACACACACATTTATGATATATACACTATTGATAATATAGATCTAGTCCTTATTCATCTATATATGAAATTTAATAGTAATAATAATAAGATATGTATAGGTATATATCTATATAGTGATTAAAATATACCTGCATTTGCTATATATCTAGTCACATCCTATGTGAATTTACATACATAATATACATAAATGTTCTATAATTTTCATTGGTTTATAATATTTCTCTTGTATTGGGTGATGAAATAGAATAGTAAACTGAGGGAAACTATTTCTTATTGAAATAGAAAAGGTAAACTGAGGAAAATTATTTCTTGTGCAATGACTGCTGTCCTCTGGCTTTGACTATACAGAGCTGCTAAGGGAATCTAAAACTGCTTATTTGTAATGGAGGTAGGAATGAGAAATGCTGAGGGATGCCACACAGGGATGCTGCCACACAGAGATGCTGGTACACAGGGGACAGCTCTGGGGAATGCTCTGAGGTCTGCCTACTGATCCCTATTGATGGCTGATGGATCAGTACATCTTTCTAATATCCTTCTCCCTTTCACTCTCTCCCTTCTCCAACCTTCTTCCTCCTGGCACCCTCTCCTCCCAATTCTTACCTCCCCCTTGAGTGAACTATAAAGATTCCCTTTTCTTTTCCTTTTTCAAGTCAGGGAATTTATTGGAATAACAGGATGGAAAACTGAGGTGAGAGGATGAGGATTTCCCTAAACTATAAGGATAATTTTAAAAGCGTTTGAGGAAGTAGTCCAGTCACAAACTGTGAGTCTAAGACAGTTAGAGAGATGGAGGAACATTGCTTGAATCTTCTTTCTTTTTCACCAAGAAAAGCCTCTTCTTTAGCCTGGCTTTCCTCCAACTCTTAGTCAGTAAAATCTCAAAGAGAGCAAAGCCCCAAAAGCCAAGCAAAGCCCCCCCAAAGGTTCTTCAGCCAGCTTCCACTTTTAGAGAGAAAATCAGATCCTCCTCCTAGTCATCTCAACTCTCAAAGAGAAACCAAAGTCCCAAAGTTTCTCCCTTGATCAGCTTCAACTACCCAGAGCCAAAGACAAAATCCAAAGCCTTTTAGATTCTGCTTCTTCTCCTCCCTGTGTCCAGAAACCCCCAACCGCCACTCCTGGGATCATTATGTTTGAACCTTCTCTTGATTGACAGCTAGGTCTCCAGCCTTGGTCCTTGCATCCTCTTTCTGCCTCTACCACAGTGAGAGTTACCATGAAATTTATTCTAGGTCTTTTCACCACACCAAAGATGACCCCAGAATCCAGTAACAGTAGCCTATGGTGATAATAGCTTTGTGCTTTTGGGAAAGTTACATTGTCCATTGAGTTTCACTTTCCTCATATATAAAATTAGTTTGATATAGATGATCCCTTTTTGCCATAAATTCCTTCCTGTGGATTTTGCTTATTCCATAAGCACCATAATACAACTAGGTCTCTAATAATGTAAATAATGAATCCTATGAAGTGGTTCCATTTTTCAAGTTCAAACTACATAATTCCAGTGATCTGGAACTAATTATTGAATTTTGTAAAAATGTGGTTTCAAATAGTGCATATTCAAATATTCACAACCATTTTAAGGCATTCCTTATTCCCATTAATCTAGCCTAGTTGTACAGGAGTTGCTCCAGTGCCCATAGGCAGAACTATTTTAGATTCAATATCTAAATGCTTTCATTTCTCCGCATCTTTGAAATACTCAAATCTCTCCTTCTGCTTAACTCTATTTTTTAATTGATGCTTTGGAGAAATTTGCCTTCTGTTTCAAAATGGACATGAATATGTCTTCTTCTTTTTAAAGATTGCTATCATTAAGATGGAAAGTGGTGTTTGAGTCAACTCACCTGATCCTCTAAGATTCATTTTCTCCTTAGCAGTTCATTTTGAGGTGAGTTTAATAGAACCTGGTCTCCAATTTTAAATCTCAGGGTTATATTAGATTCGGCATAATGCCCAGAGAGACATTTGAATTCATTTGATTGATTCTCATTTTATACTCTTAGGAGTGATGTTGCCAGTTTCTATCCTCAGTTCTGTCTCAAGAGCTTTTATACAATGACACTGTTCCATGGTGGGTACCTCTGATAGTTTTATGAAGTGGCTCTCTGCTCATATACTTTAAAGGCCCTGAAAACTTTAGCTTCTAGTAAGTCTGTAATTTCCATTTTTCTTCATGAACAAGGAAATATATAGAGATTTCTTTATGATTCTTTGCTATATAAATAGGTAGGAATTCTGGCTCTTGGTTCAAAATCACTTGGGGGTGGATAGAAAATGCAAAGGATAGCCTGACCTGTTTAGTGACAGTCACACTGGGGAAGCCACAGAGGCAATATCAATTTGATACTTAAGATGAACGAGGTGTGGTACCTTCATGGCAGAAGATGGGTCCAGAAAAGGAACAAAACTCCCACTGTACTGTGACCTGAAAAATGGAGGAAGCATACTAGCCCTCTGGCAAATCCCCAGTGACCCAACCTGCCCTATAACTATGTATGGGTCCACTCTTGGCAATCATTTTCAAGTCCATTCAATTTACCAAGTGTTATATAAATGTTATTTATGTGCCAAGAACTTTGCTGGATGGAGAGATAAATAACAAAATGAGGCAGTCTATTTTCAGAGTTTACTTTCTACTAGTCTATTTCTCTGCTAGCTTTGGAACTTCATTGTCATCAACATGAACACACTTATTGAGCATCTCCTGTGTAGAAGAAACCCTGTAGATAATATAGCAAAGTACAGGATGTCTGAGTCAGCTAGGGTGGAGCAGTAGATTGAGGTCTGCAGTCAGGAAGAACTGAATTCACATTCAACCCAAGATATTTGTTAACTATGTGATTCTAGGCACTTTTAACCACTTCTTGCCTCAGTTTCCTCATTTATAAAATGAGATAGTAATAACACCTAATCTCCCAAGATTTTTGCAAGGATCAAATAAGATACTATTTGTAAAGCACCTTTCAAACTTAAAGTGCTATGTAAATGCTACTTATCATCATCATCAATGTAAGTTGTAAAGAAAAAAAAACACATAGATATCATAATGAGACACAATGGCATCTGTTAAGTGGCAAATGAATGGAATGACTGACTGGGTGAATAAGGCATTTCTGTGCTAATCATGTATGGATCACTAGAGATACTTGTGGAAAACCAGGACAGTCCCTGCTCTCAAGGACCTTATACTAGAAGGAGAGAAGTTTTTGTGGTAAGTCAGATGAAACAGTCCTGTGGTTTTTTCAAGGTGCAGCATTTGATGTTTTAAGAGTAAAGGGGATTTGAATCAAACAAAGGTAAAGATATTATCCCTGTAAACTTCGTTCTCTTCTAAGCCATTAATTTGGAAGGTCAAAATCATATAATCTTATAGCTAGAAGCTCTTTTTTTCCAGAAGTTTTTGTCCTGGTTTCCATGTTCTCCTGTTTCAGGGGATCCTTGATCTTGGATGAAAAAAAATGGTAGCAACAATAAAAATGCATTTTTATTTCATTATATTTTTCTTTATGATCATGTGTATTTTATATTCTAAGAATGAAACCCATAGATTTTATCCATCTGCCAAAGGAGTCCATAAGAAAAAAAAATCGAGGACTCAAGATACAATACAATCACCAAATGCAGGAATGCCTTCTATATCATCCTTGCCAGACATTAGGCAAGTCTCTGGGTATACTATCAGGGAGGCAGAATTCATGAGTTTTGATAGTTTCTCTTTACTTGTGAATAATAGTAAAATCTCACATGTCCACTTTTGTGGTAGATGATATAAGTATAATTATTCTTATTAATCCAATGAGGAAAAAAATGAAGATTTAATAATTTAACTGATTTGATAATTTTCTTATTTCTTATAAGCTTCTGAGATGGTATTTGAACCTAGATTCCTTGCCTGCATATCAAGTACTCAATTTATTACAACATGCTGCCTAATTTTTGTTGTTTCTTTTTAATATCTGATTATTTGAAAGATATTTTAAAAAATACATAAACAAACAAATCCAAATTTGCTTCCTTGAAATTTCCATTCACTAATATTAACTCTACTCATTCTCTTCTATATTGCCTCCTTAGGTGATTTCAAAATATAATGAAAGGCTTTTCTCCAGGAGAGAGAGAAGGGGCTTATTCTGTGATACTGGAGAGGGTAGAATTAATATAATACTACTAAATGGAAGTTTCTAAAAGGAAGATTTTGAATTTTATTTAAGAAATATTTTTCAAAGAATATGGCGGCATTGTATAATGGATAGAATAATCAATATGGAGTCAAAGGATCTGAGTTCAACTTATGCTTTTACTACCTATGAGACTTTAGGCAAATCACTCAATCCTCAGTTTTCTCTCCAACAAAGCGAAGGAAAAGAATAAGATGACCATTACAATTCCTTCTGGCTTGTGATATATGATTTCATGAATCATGCATGCTGTTACTGTTTAATCTTCTCCTAGCCAGGATAAACCATTTCAATTTCCATATCACTTTGGTTCCATTTTTCCTAGCTGCTCTTTAGTTTGTCAAGGACTCATAAAATGAACAAATAAATCTCTAACTTGTATTCAGTATGATTAATAACTCAATTTCAAACAATACATACATTATTTCCATTAATAAAGCTTATTTAGAGATGGTTGTTGGTGTTAGCAGTTTTCTAAGTTGATGTGTGTCAATTCATTTTAACAAAAATCTTAAAGCTCCTACCAAGTATGGATCCATGTTGTGCCCAATAGATGCAAAGATAAAAATAAAAACAATTCCTACCTTCATGCATGTTTCATTCTAATGAAGAAATAAAGATGATAAAAGGGTAAATAAATAGAAAAAACCTTGGTATTTTTGTTCAGGTTTTTTTTTCCTTATTGACAGCATACTTGAATCATTCAAAGGCAACATTATTTTTATTTGCATGGCTACTCTTTTCACTGATGCAAAATTTGATCTCCCCATGCTTTAATAGACAGTTCATCCTGATTTGCTATGGTAATGATGACTTTGATGGTGGATGATGATGATATCACTCATTACCTCCTTTTAGGCAATAATCTTACATTTTGATGACTGAGATATGGAGGAGGACATCAGTTCTTTAAGAACTTAGTATAACCAAGCTAATTCTACTAAGCAAGAATGACTTTGAAGATGAGTCTCGTGATGACCACCCTGATTAATTTTAGAGAAGCTCATTTCCAGGTTGGACAAGCATTTAAATGATTAACAAAGTCAGACAGTTAATAGTGAACAGAAAAAGAACCAGCAAATCATATGAAGCACAGTTTTAAGCCTGCAGTAATACAAAGTGAATCACTTAAATAGTTTGACATTATTTTTAGTCTACATAGTATTCTCATGCTTAGTTCTCTGAATAATACCATCTACTCTTTCATTATTCAGTGGATGAAGACAACAAAATAGTGGAATGCTGCCTTGCTTCATGTATATTTAAATGATTGTTGTGTTTCCTTGTTAGGGTTCTTTAAAAAGTTATTATAGGTGAAATTAAAATTTAATCATTAATTTTAAACACTGGTTAATATTTCCATTGAGAGAAATTCATAGGAATCAATCCCACACTTGTAAATGGTCAGTTAACACAAAGAATTATAAGTAAAAGGATTACAAATAAAATTATTTCACTTAAGAGTTATGTTTAATAGCCAAGTTAATATGATAATATGAACTATTATATACAAACTACAACTAACCAAATTGGAATTCACTGAACTACATATTTCTCTATTTCCCTTCATACTTAAATGGAACCATTGAGTATCTCAGCAATGTAGAAGTTCTTCGCTTACTGGGTTCAGATAAGTAGAGGTTTAAGAATATAGATCAGCTTCTTAATTATACAAATGAAGAACCTGGAACTTGGAACAGTTTGGTGGCCTCCCCAATATTACAAAGTTTATACTTATTATATTACATTTATTAGTGATAGAGCAAATTGTCAATCCAAGATCTCTATTCAAAATCCATTGTTCTATTGATATTCTCTCAGTGTAGATCACCACCCATCCATTCTATGCAACTCTCATCTATGACCTGCCATAAATTCTCCTTTTAACATTTTGAGATGCTTCCTCATCTTTTCTTGACATTACAAAGATACCGATGAAACAGGCAAACCATCCATTAATTAACCCTTGCTCTCAGTATGTGATCAGGCTATCTTCTTTTGTGTTAATAGTTTTGGTTTTTTTAGATGACACATATCATGATCTCAGAAAATAAAATAAACTCTATGTGGGAAGTAAGTCTGTTTTATTCCAAGTTCTATCCACTGCACAGAAAGTCCTAGACCAAGCATATAGGTTCATTGATTTAGATGTATTATATCTACCCATATCCTTTTACAGATGAGAAAATCCAGTCCCTGAGAGGTTAAACAGCTTTCCTAGGAACACATAGCTTTTAAGTGTCTGTAATGAAATCCAAACCCCAGCTTTCATGCCCCCTAAATATAAAATTCTTAACATTCTGCACACAAGTATAGAAACCAAATCTTTCTTATAAAAATGATACAATTAACTTGACAAATTTCATAGAGAAGTTTTTAACATTCCAAATTTAAAAAAAAAATCATTTTTCTCAGGGCCTAGTGAATCTTGACTTTTGCTGTCATGAATCCCAAACCATCAGTTCATTCATTTACATGTTCTAGCTACAGTGTTGATTGGGAGATTTCATGCAGATCCTTCTATATACCTTCTTGAGAGTTGTTTTGGAGCCTGTTTACTTGGAGACAATTGTGCTTGTGAAGGCCGAAGATGGGACAAAAATCTCAATCATATTCTGAAAATCACCAGGAATTTGTTTCTTCTTGTGGGATTTCTGAAAGCTTTGAATCTGAGCCCCCAAATGCTTCAATTCTTTCACTAGAACAGTCAATGTGAGCTAGAGAGGAAATTGCTACATAGGCATCTTGTTCCAAAATCCCCTTCCTGACCCCAGAGCCAAGAAGGACGTGAAAGTTGCTAGCTTGGATGATTATCTCATTTTCCAGGAGTGATTCAGTGAGAAGAGAAAAAAGTGATTTCTGTTAAGCTATGTTCTAGACAACACTTCTGTATGAAGATACTAATCTTCACATATCTATTAGGACCAAGGATTTCACAGTCCACCTGCTCATATTGTGAGATTGCCTTATTTAATTCATTCACATCTCATTCCTTGTCCACCAGAAGCAAAAGCCTTAAGATTTGAGTGACCAGGAAAAGAGATAGAGAGACAATTTATTGTGATTGCTACAATGCTCTATAGGGCAGAGAGATGGTTGATGTAAAGTTCACACAAAATCAGTAATTAACTAGACATAAAATTCAATGGCTAAAAAAAATCTCAAAATAAAAGAGACTAGATAAAGGCACAGGTGGATTCTGTTCTTTAAGCATTAAGGCATGGTAGAGTTAAAAGCAACTGGCCTTTTTATTCAATTATTCTGGGCTGCAAAAATGCATGCCTAATTAATAAAGCAAGGCCATAATCATCTATCTTGTAATGAAAACCTTTTACACATAACCATTAATGAAGATAAAACTTTGCCTTTCCAATTGAGCCCATCACCCTGAGCAGGAGCAACCTGCCTTATGATGGAAGGATGGAGAGATGCTGTGTGCTACATCACTTGGAATTGTCATTAAACATCCACATATCAATTATGTCTCACTGAGGTTTATTAATGATGCAGTTACCGAATATTCATTTTGTGGCACTAACATTTAAGGAATGTGTTCCACTGAGCATAATGGAGCTCTGCTTTGACTGCATGGGTTATTTGTTGGATTGATTCTGGAAACAATTTAAAATGTTGAAGCTGTGACTGATACAATATGTCATGTCCTACATGGGTCTGGCTGCTTTTTGTTTTAGAGCTGGCAATTGTGATTTGTTGATTCAGGGATATGTGTGTGTGGGGGGGGGCATGCATAAGAAGAGTCCTAAAACTTTGTTATTTGTCAGTTACTATAGAAGTATCAATATAATGCTACTTTATTCTCTCTCTCTTTTCAAAATGCATAAAGTGACTCCATTGTATTAATAGCCCAATAAGATATTCATTCAGTTTTGGTACAGATGTTTTACAACTTTGCTCTGCTGGATCATCACTGCCCAGATGATCAAGCAATTGTCATTCCATTTTTGGTGTTGACTTGAGAAGGGTCTTCTTATTTGTGTTTATTTAAAGGTACACTAACTACTAATCTATTGAGATACTTTTGTTGTTGAAGAAGCCTTTATCATTGGGACTCAAATTCCAAATTCTAAAGTGAGAAATGTTTTGTTTTGTTTTGTTTTTCTACCAAAGCAATGTTATCTTACATATTTATTCTCAAACTAGCTTAGTCTTTTGATTTTTATTAAGATAATAAATCAGTGTTATGTTTTAATTTCCATAGGAAGCCTATTGTATATTAGAAATTTTATGTGGCTTTGGAGTGAAATGGACCAGTTAATGTTATTATCTAAGATAATGATGATGTGACAGATTTGGGTACTTACTACTAGTATAGCTATCCTTCTCTGAACACACATTGGTTGAGTGGTATCAGGTGGTCATGAATACCATATAGCTTTCAGGATAATCTCCCAAATTTGGCAGCCCCTTCCTGTCATGTGCAGTATGCATACAATATGTCCTTTCATTTATCTTTTTTTCTTAGACTTTTCTTTTTAATCAAAATTATGCTCTTCAATTTTCTATAACATTTAGAAACACAGGTATTTCCAGTTTTATCATTCCATTTCCCCCTCAGATCCATATGAAGCAAGTTTTCAATTACCATATAGGAAAATATTAAAAGTATAATTTATTGGTGATTGGATGATGATGTTGTGAAACACTTGAGAGGTCACTGTCTTCTTCCTTGGCTCTGGATGTTCTGAGAATAGAGACATGGGAGTTTTAGCATCATACTTCGGACTAGTCAAGATTTGTTAGCCTCATTTAGAACCTGTTCTTATTAGTAATATTTGCCTAAATCAAAATCTCAGAGTTTAAAGGGAACTCAGATCACTTAATCTAAACTGTATATAGAATCAATGAGCGATCATTCAGGCTCAGCATGAAGCCTTTTAGTGATGAGGAGCTCATTCTGAAGGCAGACTATTCTACTGTTGGAACACATTTCCATTTGTCATAATTCCTGCCATTTATTCCCTGAGTTTTATGGGTAACCATTATTCACAATTTCATCAAAAGTTCTTCCTTTTTCTAACCTTCCAGGTTTCTTCTTTACTTACAAGTTCCTCTGAGAGGAATTTCATATGCTCCTAAAGTGGTTCATATCAAAAGGAAAACTTCCTGAGTAGGAAAATAATTTGAACCCAGTGCTATTTAGTGGCAGTACCAGGACTGGGACCTAGGACCTTCTATTATATAATTCTGTTTTCCCAGGATCTTTTTTCCCTCAAAGCAAATTTTATCTGCCATTTAATTATTCACACTTTAATGTTTGGGTGTTTCCTTCCTCAGATTAGTGTTTAAGTTAAACCAACAATAGTATTCTAGACTTTCTGGAAAGCAGAGTTGCTTACACTTGCTTTTCCACTCCTAATTCTCTGACCCCAAAAACTCTTCTCCTTGGCAAATTGAATCACTTATAATTATGATTGTGATTTTAAATTTGTGAATGGAGTCTTTGATTTAAAAATAAAGTGTTAGACCAAAGAAACAGAGAAAGACTGAAATCTGAGTGGTTTACTCTTGTAATGGGAAATCACTACAGAAATACACACTCATAATATAAACACACACTCACATTTCTATACGTGGCCTTCTCTACCTATTGATTAATGAAGATATGTACTGCTAGTTTAAGACTTAGCACTATGTGCTGCTATTTGACTCAGATGTACAACTTTGTGCCATTTAACAAACCTAGCCACAGTAACCCATTTAGGGGTGAGGGCATGAGAGTTAATCAGCAGATAAAGAAGAGATAAGGAATTAACTATTGGAATTCTATCTTCCTTATCATTATTAGGTTTAATTCTAGTCCATTAAACACAAATTTTAAGAGTATTAGAATTTCAGGGATTTCTATAAGTAATATTTTGGGAGTATATTCCCTAAAACAGTCTAAGAAGGAAACATAAAGACCAAATGTCTTTGAGAGAAACTTCAGTGTACAATATTTGTGACTTTAATGCTTCTGGCTTGTTGGATAGATGCTACAGCATTGCTATCACTGCCTTAACCATCTACCATCTGTGTGATAAAAGTGACTGCCTCCCTCTACCCTTATGAAGGACACTGCTAATTTGTTCTTTGATATTTTTTCTTGAGGCTGCAAAATGATACTTAAAATAAATATCATCAGGTTACCCTACCTGATAAGAGAGCAGTCTTGAAAAAGAAGAACTTATCAATGACCATGTATTCCTATAGGAGATCAAAAGAATGCAAAATAGTTTTGATTCAATTGTTTACTGGCCAACATTTTTGCTTTAAGCCAATAAAATGAGTGAAGCATTCTAGGTACTTATATAGGTACCCAAGATCAAAAGATCCCTGGCACTGGAAACAGATGACATGGAATCAAGTTCCATTGTTGTCTAATTGTTTAAGTTGTGTCTTACTTTTTTGTGGCCCCATTTAAGGTTTTTGTGTTCAAAGATACTGGAATTGTTTGCCATTTCCTTCTCTAGCTAATTTTCTAGATGAGAAAACTGAGGTAAACAGGGTTAGATTACTTAGTGCCCAAGGTCACACAGCTAGTTAAGTGTCTGAGGCTGGATTTGGACTCAGAATTATGAGTCTTCCTGATTCCAGGCCCAGAACTGTACAACCTAGCTTATTGGAATCGAATTCTACCTCTTTACATTTCTACCTGATCAACTTTTGACAAGCCATTTAACTTCCCTGTCCCTTGGCTTCCTCTTATGTAAAATGAGGGAGTCTAAATGAGCACATCTCTAAAGACCCATAGCTCAAATATTCAAGGACTTAATTTTCTAAAGATTTATTTTTATTCTAACATCATAGGATCATAATTTTGGACTGGAAGGAAACATGGATATCATTCTGTCCAACATCTTCAATTTTCAAGTAAGAAAGTTGAGGCTTAGAAAAGCCAAGTATTTGATTCAGGATCACACAAATGACATGTTACAGCTAAAATTTGAATCTAAGTGCTTTAACTCCAAGACCAGCTTTCTTTTCATTACTCCATATAACTATTTTTTGTTATTGATTTTTCTTTTTTTTTGTAATTGCCTATTTTTTTTGAGTCATTAAAATGGATAATTTTAAGTATCTGGAGGAGTAAGAATTGGAAATTACTACCTGATCTTCTAATCTTTAGAGTTTCTAAGAGGGCTTTAACTAAAGTCCTTTAAGTTCTCAACTAGTTATCCTGAAATCCATTGGATTTACTGTGCAGAACATATTAGTCACTGGATATTTTTATGGTTCAGACCATGTAACTTTTATCCTTAAACATGTCTTCCAATTCAAGGGCATCAAGGCTCTAACTCCAAGGATTTCCTATGTGGCAGGCAGATTTTCAAGGAAGCTAAGTGAGCTCCAATCAGGTTGGTCTCTGGAGATCCAGATTATTCAAGGTTCACAAAGAGGTGGTCTGTGATGCTGGTAGGTTTATAAAGAGATAGCTCTCATCTATACTGTTTTCACAATGCAGCTGTTTTGATTTTTTTTGAGAACTCCATCTAAAATCACTCTTCTGATAGTCAAAAAGAAGAGTTATAGTGATTAAACAATCTTCCCTTACTATCTCGAAATCTGTTTTTATTTTGAAATAAAAGAGATGATTGTTTTAAAATATACATGCAACCAAAAAAACATGAAAATCTCAATTCACTTTAGACTGCCCAAAAATGGAGTTGTTTTCTTTAAATTTAATAACCTAAAGTTAACTACAAAACCTTTGGGGCATCAACCCTTGTTCTTGAAAATCTTTCTAAAGTGTGTTAGTTTACTTTTCTGCATTGGGAACTACAGTATATGGAGCATAATCGAATCTTTCTTTGATGACTGAAGGTTTTTCAGACCCTCCAGGGCCTCAGTTTTCATTGTCGGACATTGTAGATGTAAATTGATAAGGATTATGAGATGGAGCTTTCTGCAGGCTGATCCCAGAACAACTCCTCTGGAAAGACAGTGCTTTTTGTTTGTTTTTTACATAAATCTCTATTATGAGCTTTTCGTTCCTTTTTTTCCCTTTCTCTCCCTCCTTTCCTCCTTTCTTCTCTCTTCTCCTTCCATTCAGTAATGGAACTCAATGTGGCTGACTCCACTACTAATGGGCACAGGGTCTTTGTCTTGCTCTGTTTCTAAAGTCAACTTTTTCTTCCTTCCTTAGGCAACTTCTTGAAGCTCCCCAACTCCCAGGGTCTCACCATAACATAGTGAATTTAGTGCAGATGTCTGATGACTTTAGTCCACTGCAGCTCAGAATTCATGAGCTCAAGGGATGTTCACCCTCAACTTCCCTTTTAACTAGGAATATAGTTCAAAGCCACCAGTCCTGAAAGTGTGAGCTTGTTTTCTTGTGATCTACTTGTTGCTCTTAAAAGTGAAATAGAGTAGAAGGAAACCTGATGATCAGTTAAGGAATTCTGGTTAATGGGATAACCTCTGGTTAGTTGAGGTTTTAATATATCATATGTGACAAGGAATAGTCTAGTGCCATGATTTGTTTTTCAAAGTTCAGAAATTAAATTCATTGAGACATGGGTACTATTCAAAATTAGTTAAAAGATATAATATTGAAGTTTCAGCCAAACCAGGAGTCTCAGGAATAGAGAGAAAAAAACATCAAGTGATTCCATAGTCCTTCCTGAGGAAAACCTCACCATAAATAATACCCTTGCTTAAGGTCTAGTGTTAACTTTATGGTTAATCCCCACTAGCCCAAGAGACAAAGAGTAAGTAACCTGAAAGCTTTATGATATCAACATTCAATGAAACTTTATTTGATAGTCTATGGCCCAAGAGGGAGTAGTCTAGGTTGTGCTCTGAAGCAGTCTTTAAGTCATTTACATTAAATAAATATTTATTAAGGTTCTTCTATGTAAAAGGCACTGTGAAAGACTCTGGGGATATGAAGAGAAAAACAAAATGGTACTCAATCTGCAGGAACTTAACATTCTACTGGAGGCATTCAACAAACATTTAAAATAATGATAACAATGGCCTACATTTATATAGTGCTCTATTATTTGCAAATTGCTTTAAATATATTATTTGGTCTTTACAACAACACTGTGGGGGTGTTACTATTATTATCTTCCTTTTATAGATGACACCTGAGTTTGGGAGAAGGTAAGTGATTTGTCCATAGTCACAAAGGTAGTATCTGGGGCAGAATTTGAATTTGTTTCCCCAATTCAAAGCCTAAAATTCTATCTGATATACTACAATCTCCTATAAGAAAGCAAAAAAGAAATTAAAAACCAAGCATAGGTAGTGCTCCCGTGGATAGAGTGCCAGCCTTTGAGTTAGGAAGACCCAAGTTGAAATCTGTCCTCAGACATTAGCTATGTAACCCTGTGCAAGTTACTTAACTCGTTTACCTCAGTTTCTCTATCTGTAATATGAGCTGGGCAAGGAAATAGCAAACTGTGCCAGTATCTTTGCCAAGAAAACTTCAAATGGCATCTAGAAGAGTCAGACATGACTGAAATGCAACTAACTAAACCAAACAACAACAAAACAAGCTTATATAAAATAATTTCAATAGAGATGTAATTTAAGGATATGTTCCAAACAAGGAAAACTACAATTATCAAAGCCTAGAGATGGGGATAGATATTGTTCAGAGGGAATGGCTATTAGTCAATGGCTATTAGACTGCAGCAAAGAGAGTAAAAGAGGAAATGGGATAAAATTTTGCTGGAAAGCTATATAAGAACCAGGCTGTAGAAATTTTTCACTGCTAGCCAGAGGTGAGGTTACTTACCAATGGTCCCACAGCAAGTCAATCCTCAATTGATATCCAGGTCTTCTGATTCCAAATGAACTTTTCTTCGAAAAAAAGACGAGATCTGAAAGGAATTGAGAAGTTCTCTAGTGCAGCTCCCTTGCCTCATGTAGGTTTCTGATTTTGAAACACTGAACAATTCTTAAGTCATATCATTTGGGTCTTTGGCTCATTTTTACTATTTTGTTGTTCAGTCATGCGTGCCTCTTGGCAAAGCTACTGGTGTGATTTGCTATTTCTTTCTCCATCTCATTTCCCAGATTAGGAACTGAGGCAAATGAGATTAGGTGCCTGACCCAGAGCACACAGTTAGTTAATTGCCTTAGGTCAGATTTGAATTTAGGAAGATTCCAAGCTCGGTGTTCTTTTCAGTGCACCAACTAGCTACCTAGCTACGCTTTAGTAACCCGTTCTTTTGTCTCTCTCTTGAAGTATTTAGGTCAGTGCTTTGTCACATGCGGTGTCAGTGCTCAATAGTTCCATACCTGTGCCCTGTGACTAACACTACTTAAGTACAGAGACGTTAAGTACAGTAACAGAGGTTACCCAGCAAGAGACTGGATTAGAGTTCACAACGCCAGTTTCCACTACATCATTTAGCCCCAAGTGCCCTAAAACATTTTCCGTTATGAGTACATAAATCGCCAGAAAGGTAACTCTGAGGTCTCTTGGTGAAGATTGAGGTTTTATAGAATCCAAACCCGCACATTCATTGTGCTCTACTGAGCTGTGAATTGCTCATCTGATCCACAGTGAAAATGGGAAATGACATTCACCAAGCAGTGATTTTTAATTTGCAATTATCTGCTTTACACATTCAACAGGTGAAAATGTAGATTTCACAGACTCAGCAGGTGCTCAGATCTGAGAAAGCAGCTGGAAACTTTGAATACAAAACATGCTTTCAACTTGATTTTGAAAGAATTGGTGGGTGTGAAAGAAGAGGAAAGCTTTCAGTAGACAGTTTACACTGGCTGGGCATTTTCTCCTCTTGAAAAAAAAAATCCCATTTGTTATCTAGCTTAGATTTACTCTGAAAAAAAAAATCTCTTTACTAAGGTATCAAGAGAAACCATTTTTGCCGCAGCTGGATTTTCAACAGTTATGGTTAAAGGACCATGTATACCAGAAGCAATCTTTCTTTTTCGATTTCATTTTTTATACATAGACAGTAACATCCTTAATAATAAGAGCTAACTTTTATATAGTGTTCAGGCATTGTGCTAAAAACTTTAGGAAGATTATATCATTTAATCCTCACAATAAGCCTTGGAGGCAAATGTTATGATTTTCCTTATTTTACAGTTAAGGAAATTGATGCAAATAGAGGTTAAATAATTTGCTCGAGGCCACACAGCTTGTTGGTGTCTGAGACCAGATTGGAACTCATGTCTTTCTGATAGTTCTCTATCCATTACCTGGTATAAAGATTTATAGTTCTTGAACTAGAAGGGAATTTAGGCTATCTAAACCAAACCATTCCACTTCCCTATTAAGAAGCTGAAATCCAGAGAGATTGTGTCCTGGGTCACACAGTTTGTCCGTACCAGCCAATGACTCTCCATCGAATACTTATTTCTATTGAATCACACATTTGGATTCTGAGGCTTCTTTGATAACTGCAGAGCTTTAGTTTAATCCCATGGCACATAGACACTAAATAGATGTTTAATGACTGAATTTCAGCTCTTTATATTCAAATCACTTTGTGATCTCCTCAATTTCAGAGGCACTTCTAACAATGCAGTTTACAACTTTCCATGCCTTCCCTCCTTGGGCAGCTATAGCCCATGTCTTCCCATAGGTTTAATCGCAGGATGTCCATCCAACACATAGGAGGATTTCCTCAATTTCTCCTGATATCACTACAGCATTGCTAGAACATCCTCACTGTGAACTTCTTCAGTCTCACCACTTAGCCAACTCTCTTCCTACTGTGTATCGTTATGATGAAGGGAGACCCTGTAATGATGGTAGAAATGGGTAACCAGGATTTTTCTGTATCCTGGTATGACACTTCAAGGGTAAGAGAGCAAAGATGGTGACTCTCTCTGCCCTAGGCCAGTATAAATCCTATCTGACTGTGTCTTTAAACTAATGAGATTTATTAAGAATACAATTAGGAAAGGAAATTAGGAATGTGGGTCATAGGTGATTCCCTATCACTAAAGTCTCTCTTATGGCCCTCCCAAAAGACTCTGGGTTAAAGTCTCTGATCTCCAGTCAGATTAGAGCTGCCCTAACTCCACTCTCTGCCCCAAAATTCCCCTTCTATCACCTAGAAACCCAAATAGGTATTGAATCTTTAGAATATAGATTGATAGTATTGAAATCGGGAGTCAAGAGTACTGGGGGTCCACCTCAGAAGCAAAGTCTCTCTGAGGCAACCTTTAGCAGTTCATTCAGCTCTCTTTCTCAGTTTAAGTCTTCTTAGTGTGTCAGCAGAGTTGAAAGCTTTAGCAGTTTCCAGATCTAGTTGAAATGGCTCATAGGAATAAGTCAGAGATCTCCAAGAGTCAGAGCTGGACCTCAGAGCAGCTTTTCCACTGGAGACCGAACCCAACCTCCTCTTGCTGGCTGTTAGATCTCCCCATCCCATCCTTGAAGATTCCAATCAGGTTACCCCCAGTCTCTATAGTTCCACAATATTCCATGTCCTTCTTGTCTCTCTTTCTGAAATCTTCCTTCACAATATTCACTTGCTGAAGTCTCTAATTCTTGTTCT
The DNA here is from genome assembly GCF_027887165.1 of Monodelphis domestica. NCBI lineage: Eukaryota > Metazoa > Chordata > Mammalia > Didelphimorphia > Didelphidae > Monodelphis > Monodelphis domestica. Next base: position 427,024,845 of record NC_077229.1, read on the forward strand.
TCTCTGAAGTTCCTCATTGGTAATGGTGCTGTATATGGTATTCATTTTTAATTCTTCAGAAACTGGTGTTTGTTCCATCCCACACTGCTGTACAACAGCAATAGTACACTGTCAGTATTAAAAAGATGAGCTTTTGTCTCCATAGACAACTTGAGGTCATTAAATGAGTTTTACACTTTCCTCAAGGCATCTGAGCTCATCTTTTTCTTCTGTCCAATTCTGGGCTCAACCCATCACCCAACTGGATTCTTTGCCCCATATATACAAAGTGATTTAATTCTAAATCAAATTGAACTTCATTTATTTGGTATTAGGATGACCCTCTTTGGTAGTGTGGTGGAGATTCTGGGCCCTTTCTCTTAATAAGTCTTTTGAATTCATAAAATAAGAAACCTTGAGTTACAAAGAAAATCAATTCTATTGGAAGAGGTAACTATTCTTTTGGAGGCTTCTCAGATTCCAATTTTAGAACTCTTTCTCAAATCCTAGGTAGTAGACATTCTTTACTTTCTTGTTTTTTTCTCTTGTCAGTCTGAGACTCTTCTCAGTGGTTATAGATCACTTCCAAATGGCTTTTATCAATATTCAATTTCTTAATATTATCTGAAAACAATAATATCTGGATGAACAATGTCATCAAACCCAGTCATGTTTCGAGAGCATCTTTCTTTTTTTTCTTTCATTGTCTTTGTCTAGACCAGTGGTTCTCAACCTTTTTAATGCTATGACCCCGCAATACAGTTCCTCATGTTGCAGTGACCCCAAACCAAAAAAATTATTTTGGTGACTACTTCAAAACTGTAATTTTGCTACAGTTATGATTCAGAATGTAAATACCTGATATGCATTATGTATTCTCATTGCTACAAATTGAGAGGTTGAGAACCGCTGGTCTAGACCACGATGTCATCAGTGTAGTAACCCCCTCTACCCACATGAAAATAGCTGGGAAACTGGACTTAAAAAGTTGCATGAAGAAGTGAATAGTGAAAGACTTTGCCTAGAGACACACGGTTCTGTGTAACAGTTAGGACCTAAATCAATGTCAATCAGACTTTTTGGTCAGCTTTTTTTTTTCTCTTTTGCCACACTATAGATCCATAGTGAAAAAGTTAAATATTACCTCTGATGTTTACTATCTTTATGACCATGTATTAGTCACTACTTCCATAGGCTTCAGTTTCCTTTTTTGTAAAAAGAATGCCTTTTCCTGCATAATCTCTGAGGTGCCCTCCAACCCTAGATGGATTATTTTATGATGCTATGATCCTCTATAGCTGTTAGACTTTAGTTGAAAATGTTATTAATTTTTTAAATGACAAAGGATTTTCCTTCCAATTCTTACAGATACTCCAGGTCCTTTTCATAATCCATGCCCTAAAGGCAAGAGCAACCCAGATATGAGCAGTGAGTGCAATAAATTGCTAAGGATTTTGTCTGCCTATGAAAGCTAAAGTATTTTCTAATAAAGACTCTTTCATAAACTCTGGGCGTAATACGAAGCCACTCCCAGCTTGGGAAAAGGCATCTGTTATTGACTTTTTTTTTTCCTGTCCCTAGATCATGGTCACTACATTTCTCCTCCCACAATTCCTTGCTGAAAGGAAGGCTTTCCTCCAGGTGCACATCTTTCCCCACCCACTCAGTCTAAAGCCCCTTATGTCAACATTGAGGCCTGTGTTGCACAGTTGTTAGAGATACAATAGCCACCTCATGTCACTGGGAAGCCTCTGCACAATTTTTAAAAAGATCTCCCCAGGGAATTTGGCACTGCAATTGTCACCTAAAGAAGCCTCAGGCCCTTTTATCCAAACAAAGGAAGCATCTGTTTAAGGCAGATATAGCCTGAAGTGGTTCTATTCAGCCCAAGGCCACTAGTCTTGGCCTTTTTAATTGGAGATCCAATTGTTTGTCTCACTTTTTGAAATAAGGAATGAATGTAGCTACAGTATTTCCTTTGGTTCTATTTGTTTGGTGAATTGTGAAAAAGAAAATTTCCTTCATATATTATGTTTCTTTAAGTCTGGTTCCTATTTGAGAAATGACTTTAGGTTTTTAAAATGTTTTCTTTATGATAATCCTCTAAGGCAAATGACTAATGCAAATATTAGTTTGAATTTTGCATGGAGAGAGAAGGATCTTGGAGAGGGTGAACCTGATATTTTATTACTTGATAGGGAACCATAGATTAACCCCTGCTCTCTAATTTTAGCTTTAGTAAGCTGCCTAGGAGAACTGAAAGGAAACCATTTTAGACATGAGAAAATTCAGCCTTAGAAAATGTAATTGATTTGCCAGTGGTTACTGAATGTCAGTCAGGAACAGAACATAGATTTTCTTATCCTAATTCCATTGCTCTTCCAATTATACCATCCTTTTCTCCTGATAAATATCAAGATCTTTCAATCTTTATTGAAACCCTTTTAAAGAAGGTTGGGTGGGTGTTGTTATCCTTGTTTATTTTTGTTGTGTTTTTTTTTTTTTTGGTTTCAGATGAGAAACTGAGGCTGAGAAAGGTTAAATAATATGCCCAGGGTGAGAGAGATTTTTATCCATAGGACTTGTGCCTAAAATTCAGGTTGTCTCTCTGTCTTATCATCCTGTCTCTATTCTTTTTTGTCATGTGACTTCATGCCATCTTGTTTTCTGTGCTTATTGATTCATGCTAGAGTTGATTTAAAGTTTGGGATTAACTAGTTGTTCAGTATTGACCTAGGACATAATACAGGGTGCAGTACAAATAACACTAGTCTTGGAGTTGGCCTCAGAATTATCCTCTGTATCTATTATATGTTCTTATGAGCCTGTGAAGACTTGAATTGGACTCCAATGCTGACATCAGCTAGGTTACTTTGGACCCTTTGTGGGTTGGTTTTCTAACCTATAAACTAGGAATACAAACACTTGCTCTAATTACAAGATCCCTTCACTCTCAAAATCTATGCTCCTATGATCCTATCTCACAGGATATTTTGAGGAAAGCAATAAAGTATCATAGAATTGTAGAATCATGAAATTTAAAAATTATTGTTATTACTATTATCAACACAAATTAACAGATTTAGATTTAATGAAGGAAATGCAAAATTAAGAAATCTTTGAACAAAAGTTTCCTTTATAAATTAATAATTTGTCATCAGGTCAGTTCCTGGAATTACATTAAAGCACCCTTATGAGTATTTTTTTTTAATTGAGTTCACAGTACTAAAGAAGGTATGGCATAGCTATAGGATACTGAAAATATTCTTTTTCAAAATTTCCATCAAGAGATGGAACTTAAGAGCTAAAAGCATGAACATGGGTAGTAATCATTAACCCACTGATGATTCTGTCCTCTCAGTTTCAATCAGTGAGAAGAGAACTAAGAAGAAAGCTAAAGGCTGTAGTGGTTTAGGATTAGTGAAGATCATCACAATATGCTGAGAGCAACGTGAGGGGAAGAAAGGTTCTTTAAAGGAAGCATTATAATAATGATATCTAGCATTTATCTATAGCCTACTTTCTCCAGGTCTGTGTTTACTAGACAAATATCTTATTTGATTCTCACAACAACTATGGGAGGCAGATTCTTTTAGTATTCCCATTTTATTGGTGAGGAAACTTAAGGAAACAGATTAATTTTCCCAGGACCACAAGGCTAGTAAATGTCTGAGGTGGTATTTTAAGTAGGTCTTCCTGACTCCAATCCCATGGTCTATTTCCTGTACTATGGATCCTTAGCCACATTGTCCCCACGAGTTCAAGTGCCAGCTTCTATATGACTTTCTTCCACCATCCCTTTAGCTTTTAGCTTCTGTCTCCATCCCACTTCCATTTTCTAGCATTTACTTTGCCCAAATCTTGCATCTACTTGTATATTTCTTGTTTCTTCTAATAAAATATGTATATTACCTAATGCCTGTGACTTTTTTGTTTGTTTTCTGAGGGAGTGAAGTGGATATCTGAGCTTAGAATCAGAAAGATCTGATTACAAATCTGATCTCAGGCACTTACTAGCTATGTAACTTGGGCAAGTTACTTAACTACTCTGCCTCAGTTTCCTCAATTATAAAATGGAGAAAACAATAGCACTTTCTTCCCAGAGTTATTGTGAGACTCAAAGGAGATAGTAATTGTAAAATGTTTAGCACATTACCTAGCACCTAATAGACACTTAAACACTTGTTCTCTTCCTCTGCCCTTTCTTATCCCCAGTCATATACTAGGTAGTTAATGAATTCTGACTGATTGATCAATTTGTCCTATGGCTATGGGAACCAGAACCTCATGAAAACAGTGACCAGCTCCAGAGAGACAACTACAAAGAAGAAAAAGACCTGCAAAAATGTTGCTTAGATAATGACACTAATAATAACAATACCGTAACAGTTTTCTCAGTGAAAAGATGATATAATAGGTTATATTTACATAGCAATTTAAAGTTTTACAAAATGATTTATATGCAATGTATTCATTTCACCTCACAATCACCTCATGAGGTAAGTAGTTTAGGTATTATTATGATTATGTCCATTTATAGAGAGAGAATGAGACAGAAAGAGACCTTGGGAAATGAAATATCACATAGGGAACATTGATCTTTCTTGTCTAGAAGGCAACAGGTAAAAAGTAAGGACAACCAAAGATAATAAAAAACTGAGTCCATATCAAGGACAAATAGAAGGTAAGATGAGTTATGCCAGTTGTTGGGAATTTGTGTGTTGGATCAACATTCACACAAATTCATTCTGTGTGCAAATTTACCCTTTGTTTAGTTTTTTAACCCACTGTTTTACCAAAATAAAAACTAAAATTAAAAAAAAAACAGTTTTAAAATAGTACCTCAGTAATAGCCTGTTTGAGTGATTTGGGGGATAAAATACTCCTTAGGTAACAATTCAAATCTCTTAATCCTCACTTTATCCTATTCAATAAATATAGAATTTAGCCTCTAAGAAGAAGAGGAGGAGGAGGAGGAGGAGGAAGAGGAAGGGAAGAAGGAGGAAAAATAACCAAGCAAACAAAGAAGAGTTATGTAAATGTATTATTTTCAGGGACCAGTAAAAAAAAAAAAAGATGGAAACATGGCTTTATCCTTTCCTATGGCCTGTTGGGTGATACCAAGAGCAAGAATGATAGAGAAGGTGTTAGCAAAAAAACAACAACAACAACAACAACAACAACTCTTTTTAGTTGCTAGGTGATAAAGAAAGAAAAAAATAAAATCATTCTCAAATTGGATAACATTCATCTTTGATCAATTCTTTATCCTCTGAAAGGAAAAAAAATCAGATATGGATGGAGAGGGGACCCTCCACAAGCAGTGTCCAATTATGTTTAATATAGATTTAAATATATATAGATTTAAAAAGCCATTATGTTTTTCAAGGAATCATCATTGTTCTTTATCCTCATCAAGAATAAACACAGACAGAATACTTGCTAGTTATAGGACTCTGCCTTATCCTGGGGAAAAGTAGAACACATGACCCCTAACTCAAGCGACTTAACATTTTATTAGGGAGATATGAACGGGACTATGTGTATATATTTCTGCACAGAAACATATATACAAATGTGTGTGTGTGTGTGTGTGTGTGTGTGTGTGTGTGTACACACATATTATTAGAAAGAAAAATAGTCTAGAGACTTCTAGGTGATATAGTGGATAGAGTGCTAAGCCTTGAGGTAGGAGGACCTAATTTCACATCTCAGACACAGAGACCCTAGGCAAGTCACTTAACCCTGTTTGCCTCAGTTTTTCATCTGTTAAATGAGCTGGACAAGGAAATAGAAAAGTACTCTAGTATCTTTGTCAAGAAAACCCCAAATAGGGTCTTGAAGAGTTGGGTGTGTTCCTGGAGTTCAGATAAAGAATCATTTCATTAAAGACTGTGGTTAGAAGAATTTCGTGGAGGAGTAGAGATTATTTGAGCCGATATTTAGAGGACTTTGACTAGGGGAGAGGATCAGGAAAGCACATCAGGAAAGGAGACTATTATGAGCAAAGTTTTAGATCCAGAAACTTGTGTCAGAATTCACAATTGTGTGTTAGACACAATTGTGTCTAACAGAGAGAAGAAATGTCAGAGAAATTTGGAAATTAAAAGTCAGATTATAAAAACATATTGAATGCAGACTAAGGATTCTGAACTTGTTTTGTTGTAGACTATGCTGATCCACTGAAATTCTCTGACCAGGCAAAATACATAATAAAAGTACTATTGAAGGGATCCTTTAAGAGTATAAGGCTAAGATCAAGGAGACAAGAAAGGGGGAAGAACTGGAATAGCTAGATTAGGGTCTATTGCAAAACAATGGTTTCTACTGTGACTTTTCTTGAAATTTGTGAGAATTGGAGTATTAAAAAGAATATAAACTCCTTGAAGGCAGAGACTATTTACTACTTTTTTGTCTTTGTTTTTCTAGTGCCCCAAACTGTGCCTTGAAAATTGTAGGTCCATAATAAATACTGATTGATTGACTAAGCTTGTGACATTCTACAGCATCACTAGTTTAAAATTATATCAGATAGACTCAGAAGCTATTTCAAGTCCTTGGAAATGCTTCATTTTACTCTTTCTGGAGTGTCAGACCCTAATTCTTTACTAAGGTAATCAATAATACTCTGATATTTTTAGAGATCATTATTATTGGAATGTGCTTTATATACTCTCTCAGGTTTTATCCTCAGCCTAGTTGAAAATATTATTTTCTAATTTTAGGCAGGAAGAAATCTAGGCCTAGGTCAGATAAATGACTTTGTTAAAGCTTGCCCAGCTGGTAGGTGACGTATCTGAGGCTTCTGACTACAGATTCCAGGTTCTTTCCACTACACTGCATTACATTCATTTGTAAAGATAGTTTGGATGAGATATCTCCTCATGTAATTTTTCCCAGTACTGCTTTATGTTGCACTAGACCCAGAATTCACCTTGCATAGGGATTGTGGTAGAGAAGGAGGAGAGAGGAGTTTTTGAACCACAGTTCCTCAAAAACTATTAGGAAAAAGGAAGAGATAAGTTGTGACCAGGAAGAAAGTAGAAATGACTCTCAAGTGAGTGTTTCAGAAACCCTGAATAATTCTAAATAATTTGCTCAGTCCTTCAAAAACTTGTAATGGCTGATTCTTATTAGCTTTTGAAATCAATTCCATTGGCGGACCTTGCCTGATGCCTTAGAGCAAAAACTTCAAGTTAATGTTAGGCATTTGCTTCTCATTAATTTCTCTGACTTTCTTAATGGCCAATTTGCGTTCTTATTAATAGTTAATATGTTTACCATTCTAAACGTTTGCATCAGTGAGACAAATGTGAAGCTGCTGCCTGGTACTAGACCTTGCAGTGGAAAGGAGCTATCAGTGAGTGGGAGAGCAATGCCAGTGAAGATCACACTTAGTAACTGAACTGTCTAGTAGAAGAATAGAGAACTTTGTCTAGAACTCTTTCTAATCTTTCAATAATTCCTTTGTAAACTATTTGGAAAGTCCCTTGAATCTGTTGCCAAACTTCATCGATATTTGTTTAATTTCTTTTTTGTTCTCAATAAAATTCAAAAGAAATACTTATTTGTTTGAAGGACATCCTTCTCTTAGAATTAGAAGTTCATCTAGAATTTTATGTCAGTTGTGCCATTTGCTACGGATAAATTATGTAGAAACTCATGAAGAGGGGGAACAGAATTTTATCTCCTCTAGATGGGACCATTGATTGCTCTACTTTTTCTTGTGTATGGGGTAGGCAATGGTTGTTCTGAATCTATATTTCATTGCTATAGGAATCTCACACAGAGAAGAAACTCTCCATCCATCTATAATGCAGAGTGGCAACTTTTGCTAACTCACAAGTTTAGAGAGTCAGCTGCGACACAGGACACTATATGTAAAAACTTAAACCTAGGTCTTCTTGACTCAAAGGCAAACTCACAAGCCACTATGCCACACTGTCATTTTTTTAATGTTCTCTAATTCTTCTGACTGAATTAAGAGAAAGTTCTTAAGTGTGAATATGTAATTTATATAGTAAGAAAGTTTGGGGCTTAGCCTTTCCTCTGATATATATTGGCTATATGACCACAGGTGAATTGGTTAACCTCTCAGGGCTCCAGGCAATTTTCTGAAATGGTAGGTTACAGATAAATTACCCATCTATACCAGCTACAACATGGAGAGAATTACCATGCTGAGATTTGCCTAGCCAATGCAATCTTTGATCCCCAATAAAAAACAAAGAAAAACAAAACTTGCAGGATTGAGGAAGCACACAATTAGTAGCAATAGTATTGTCATCCAGAGTCATGGATAAGACTATAGGGGTGCTAAAGAGTTTGTGACTCTTTATGACCCCTTTTGGATTTTCTTGGCCAAGATACTGGAATGGTTCACCATTTCCTTCTCCAGCTCATTTTATAGATGAGGAAACTGAGGCAAACAGGGTTGAGCAACTTGCCCAGGGTCACACAGCAAAGAGGTATCTGAGGTCAGCTTTGAACTCAGGAAGATGAGTCTTCCTGACTCCAAACCTGCATTTTTGAATGCTATTCACTGCCCCATGTAGAGAGTTAAGCTAGAGGGTTATTAGGTAGGAAGTCAATATATTCTAGGGAAATGCATCCTAAGTAAAGCTAACCTGCACACTTACAGGCACTTCTTCAATGTTTATAAAATTAAACTCTAGAAAACCAAGAATGCTTAATTTGCTTCTACATCAATGCTTCCTAGGTGGGCCTCGGACACCTTCTGGGGTTGGGGGAGTTAGGACAAAGAGTCCATAATCAGTTAATTTCCAATTAATAGATACACATATTTTCATATGACTGTGTATTTTCTAATTTCAACCAGTTTTCATAATGGACATACTATGGCAGCATTATAGGCGGTAAAAATAAAAAGATGATAAAATAGTCTCTGCATTTAAGAAGTTTTTTACATGTGACTGGGTAACAACATGTATAGAGAAAATTAAATGCTAACTATTAGGCAGAGTAGGCATTAATCTCTGATTTTTTTTAGTTTAGTGACCTCCAAGATGAAGGACCTCCCTGGATCAATGAAGATCTGCACTTTGTCTCTAACTCAGAGTTCTAGAGAATGGTATAGAGGATTTTGAAGTAACTGGCTTGCTCCTGGTTAATAAAATGAGTCAATGTCAGAGATGGGACTTCTGCCTCCAAGACCAGTTGTCTATTGACTACCTAGATAGTTACTTAGTAGTCTCTCGGTAACCAAGGATGACGATTGTCTTTGTGCTCTTTCATCTGTGATGTAGATGAGTGTACACAAAGACACTTGTACGTGAAGGAGATTTAAGTGGGAAAGTCGATGCACAGAGACAGTCTCTCAGTGTTGGAAGCCTGGGTCCAGTGGCACGAAAAATCGTTACACCTGGAGACTTCCTCAGCTGCATTGGATAGTTGTGTTGTCTTTTGTGCTCCAACACGCCCTAAGCACTCCACAGTGCTTTGCTGCGTCGCCCTCTCAGCCGTTGAACCTTCTTGTTGGTTTCTTCCATCTGTTCAGCCAAAGCAGTCTTCACATGCTGGGTGAGCAAAGCCTTAGTTCACCAGGGGTCCACGACGACCCGATGGCTACCCTCACAAGGTTTAGCCGGCTGCCACATGCTAGCAGCTTCTGGGAGCCACAAGTGAGAGCTAGATAGATAGATAAATAAATGGATGGATAGACTTTTTGTTCAATCACTCAGTCATAACTATCTCTTCATGATCCCATGGACCATAGCTACTCCTAGGATTTTCTTGGTAAGATACTAGAGTGGTTTGCCATTTCCTTCTCCAGTAGATTCTTTTGTCAAGTCAATCAGAGGTTAAGTGACTTGACCAGGGTCACACAGCTAGGAAGTGTCTATGGTCATATTTGAACTTAGATCTTCCTGACTCCATGTCCACTAAACTATAATTGCCTCATAGATAGATATAAATATACAGTTTACATACACACATGTATTTACACATGCACACATATATGTAAATATGCACATGTGTATGTATGCCCATATACATAGATAAATATAAATATCTGTGTTCATGTGCATGCATAATATGTAAACGAAATAAATTTATATAGGGATGAGAGCACTAACAACTGAGTGAATCTGGAAAGGTCTCTTAGAGGAAAAGACACTTGAGCCAAGATTTAAGTTTTCTTAGGAAAATCCAAAGACATGGGAGGTAGGATTTGGAATATCTTCACTGGGGAACATCAACTTCTCTTAGCTTTTATTCTCTCATCTGTAAAATGGGGATAATATGACAGCACCTACCTCAGAGTGTCGCATTAAGGATCAAAGAAGATAATATATAAAATTTTAAAGCACTATAGAGATGGCCACTGATATTACTTGCTTAAAAGGTAGGTAAGAGATAAAAATCGGGAAGCTATTAAGGAATCGTTTACTGGGTTCATAAGTCTCCCTTTTACTTCTTCCCTCCTCCCCAACACTTTCCCTATTTACTCATTCAATTTAAGACCATCACAGTTATTCACAATATGAAGACTGATTTTTAAGCTCTTTAATTCTGAGTTATCAATGGCTAACTAGCTAGCTAAGTTTGGTATTCAAAAGGACACACTGGCATTTTGTTTGGGTTTTCCCAGCAGTGATGGTCTGTCTCTTTTTGGTGCTGATTATTTACATTTAGGATTGATTAGAGTATACTAGCTCTACTTTGCTTCCTTTTCATCAATCTCATTTCTTTTAACTTCTGAGGAAACTCTTAAAAAACCCCTCAAGAGTTCTACCATAAAACTTCCTTTCACTGGCAGAGCTGAAAGTATATTTTTCAGTTGCCAGAGGGCATAAGGGCCTGTGGAGCCCCAAAAGGGAGAAAAATGGGGATAGTCTCAAAAGAAATCAGCATGTGGGTAACTCAGTATTTGGGGAATGACTGACAGTAGGAGCTTGAGCATTCTCCAGGCTAGCGCTACCCTCTGCAATCAGATGTGTCTTTGCTGTGACATTTTTCAGCGTGGGAAGGGCTAATGAGAATTTGGCAGACCCAGAGATTTTTAAAGGCTTTGTCCGCCTTTGTTGATCATTGAATTCTGATTATTGTTTCACTGTTCTAAGGGGGCTTTAACAATTCTGTTTTACATGAAAGACAGACAATAGAAAAGGAATTGGCAGAACTGAAATCCCTTTTCACTAATGAAAAAAAAAATGACTCCCATTGTGGCTGGGGTGTGAAGAGGCGGACAGGCAGGGAGAAGCTCTTCTTGTCCCTTTTCTGAAGTTCTCTTCCAAACCCATAAACTCCAGTCAGCCTGGATTGTGGCCAGGAACAAAATGGGGTTATCAACACTTTTTTGAAAAATTCTTCTTAACTAAAATACCAAAAAACAAGTGTTTTTTTGTTTTGTTTTGAGATTGGAAGCTCCCTGAGGGCCAGGGCTTTCTTTTGCCTATTTTAATATCCCCGGTACTTAGCAGAGTGTCGTTGTCATTGTTCAGTTCCTTAGTCATTTCTGATTTTTTGTGGTCTTGTGTGAGGTTTTCTTGGCAAAAGTAAGGGTATAGTATTGATGTAGTATGCAAACAGAGGATAAGTGACTTGCCCAGGATCACACAGCTGGTGAATGCATGAGTTCAAATTTGAACTCAGGTCTTGACTCCTGACCCAGCATTTCATCCATTGAATCACCTAGTTGCCTCCATCCTGGTACATACTAGTCAATTAAATGTTTGATCTATTTATTGATTTCTCCTCTTCTTGTACCATATCCTATTATGTCTCTTCCTCCTACCCATGAATTCAGAGATTTTTTATTCACCTTGTTCTTTGCTATCTCCATTCCAGTTCCTTACCCAGTCCAGATCTAGAGTATTCCCCTTCTTCATTTCCATCTTCTCCACTCTGCCTCATCAAAACTTAACCAATTGCTTGTCCCTTTTCTGGTAGATTTCCCCAAAATAATCTGAGTAACTTATTCATACTTACAGCTTGACCATTTGATTCAATACCTTAAACAACAACAAAAAATTGTCATTTCTGCCATGTTCTCTGATTGGAAGGAGACTTTTTTGGGTCAGAGACTCTCTTTTTATTTAAACCTCAAAATACACCATATCAACAGTCAGGTTATCCATTAGAAATCTCAGAGGGGGACTACCAGTATCCACCATACAGAAAATGTTCTTATTAGAAGGTATTTGGAGGCAACCTCCATCTTTAATATAATATCCTAGGGCCATCAGAGTAGCTCAGTGTATTGAGAGCCAGCCCTAGTGACAGGAGGTCCTGGTTTCAAATTTGATCTCAGTCTCTTCCTAGCTATATGACCATGGGCAAGTGACTTAACTGCTATTACCTACTCTCCAACTGCTTTTTGGCTTTGGAACCAATAAGAAGTATTGCTTCTAAGAAGGAAGACAAGGCTTTCCAAAAATACTTATCAAGTGAAATTGAAAAACATATAACTATGAATTCTAGGGGCATTTAGAAATACCCCTCAGACATCACTATGCTTTTCTTTTACTTGAACCAATACTGGAGAGTTTTGAAATTTAATTTTAGAACTTGGTTGGAACTGTTCTCAGTGATTATAATTGAGCAAAGAAGGATCAGAAAGGTAGCACTTGAGACTTCAGACTCTTTTGACCCAAAGCCAAATGTGAGAGCCATTTTCTTGAATCACTGTTTTTACTCCTTGAGAGGAAGGCTGATCCTCTTGGCCTCTTGACACCAGTTATCATGTGAATAACCTCAATTTTCTCAGCCCAAGACCAAGTTCATAGACAATTGTTACACATGACTATTGGTATATATATAATTTTTTTTTTGCAATGGCACTTGAATTACTTGAATTGCATATAGGAACAGAAGATCCTGGATAAGCAGAATTAAAAAAAAAACTTTGGAAAGTTGATTTTAAATCATTTAAGCAAAGTTTTGATGTTTTCCGTTTCATTGAACAAATTGAACATCATGCTCATTCATGTCCTTGTATTTTTTGATTGGGTGACCATGGGTATTCTGGTTCTACATCTAAGTTTTATTATTTCAGAGGGAAACTAGATGGCTCAGTGGATTAAGAGCCAGGCCTAGATAAAAAGAGGTCTTGGATTCAAATCTAGTCTTTGATGCTTACTTAACCCAGTTGCCTAGTTTTTATTACTCTTCTGCCTTGGTATATTTAATATTGGTTTTAAGATTGAAGATTAACTCAGTGATTTAATTAATTAAATACAATTTTAAAAATCACTTAAATTTATTTAATTTAGAATGTTTTTTTAATTTTAATTTAAAACTTTTAAATCTTTTAAAAAAGGTTTTATATCCTAATAAATCATTATATCATACCATTAGAGCTGGAAGGCACCTTTGAGGTCATCTTGTCTAATCCTCTCATTTTATGGATAAGGAAACTGAGGTAAAGCTCAATGTGAAGTGGTTTGAAGTTCAAAAAGGTCAAATAATGTTCTTTTTTTTGATCATTCAACTTGTAAGTGTAAAATACAAGATTCAAACCCAATCCTTCTTGAATAGGGGTTTAATTATCACAACTTCATTATTGCTCATGTTTCTATACTACTTGGATAGCAAACAACCACAAAAAGAAACAACCTATTGGATTTGCTCTTTGGAAAAGTGACAAGGGCATTAGAATTGGATATTTGAATAAATCCAGCCTTCCTCCTCCAAAAATCAGCTATTTTATGAAATAATATCACTGGGATAGGGCTCTATTAGAAGCTGATGTGTTAACCTCATGGTGTAGTGGGAAAAACAAAGCAAAACAAACAAAAACTTCAATGAATTCAAAGTCTAGAGATCAGAGTCTAAATCCTACCTTGGTCAAGGACTCATAAAATCCTAGGAGGTTCTTGCTAAAATAAGTCTTAAATATTTCTTCTGTTTTATAATACAGACGAAGAAACAAATAGCATGGTGAATGTGTAAAAATCACTTCTATAAATTCTAATCCACAATAATGAAAGGGCCTATATTCATGAATTCTTTTGTCCTTCCTAGCTCTCAAATGCTATGATTCTAAATCAGCTGATATTCTTTAGTGAGAAACAGTTAGTTTTAGTAAATGGACACAGGTCAAATGTTTAATGCCTTCCAGTCCCACTGTGGCCCTCTTGGTTGTAGCTCCAGGCCACTTTACCCATACTCCTTCAGTGTCTTTGCAATGCTATTAGATAGAGTCCACTTGGTCATAGTTATTGTTGCCCTCCATAAGTTAACCCCAAATGGGCAGTGTCAGAGGGCACATCATAGCATCTTCTACTTCGTCAGCTTCCGATATACCATTAGTGTTCAGTATTGACCCTGAACTCGGCTTACTGGGCACAATAAAATGGTTTTATCGAGAGATGTAATGCTGTTACAACCTTTGGAATGCTGCTAAGGTCTTTGAGGATTAATCTTATTGAACCTCCAGGAGGTCTGACAGCTGGAGCCCAGCCTTGAGCTACTGGACAACTTAAGCAGAAGAAAATCACTTCAACTTTCCATAGTTAAATCCTAATAGGCTTATCGAGGAGAAATAAAAGCATTTCATCCAATATTGCCACACTAGTTTAAAGGGGAAAAAGGGGGATGGGATGACAGAAGAAGAGAAAATGGATAGAAAGTCAGGATAATAAGGAAACAATGAAAATTGTAAAATTAGCCAACTTCTCATGCTTACTGTCTTCTCATTTGTTGATTTCAGAAGCATCGGTTTAAGAATGTAATCATCTGACAGTAATGAATTTAAAAGAAAGGCTCAGTATCCTTTTGAAACAGAGCAAGGTATGCCTGGTCATAACCCTGAATAATGTGGGTCTTGATACTGAGTGGTATCAGAAAGTAGCCTAGTCTTATTGACATAGAGTTATCACCTCCCCATACCACCCACTTTTGCAAATGAACAGACAGGCCAAAAGATAAAGTTACTTTTCCCTTTTAGCAATCAACAACACCATCTTCCTTGAGAAATTAGAGTAGGGGGTTCCTTATCTGTGGGTCTGTAGGGAGATTATAGATGGTCCATAAAGTTGGATGAGGGAAAAATCCCCAAATCTTTATTTCAATAATTTGGTTTCCTTTGAAATCTTATGTATTTTTCACTTCAACATATCATTCTGAGAAGATGCCCAAAGGCTTCATCAGACTGTCAAAGAGATCTATCTCTTACACACAGGGATATATATGAACACAAACACACACACACACACAAATATGAAGGATCTCTGGGCCAGAAGAAATATCTCTAAGCCAGTGTAACATTATTTTTATTTATTTATTATATTTATTTTTTAAGTTTCAAATTAATTTTATTTTTAAATATTTTTCCATGTTTACATGATCCATTTAATCTCTCTCCCCTCTTCCTTTCCTCAACCCAGAGCTGACAAGAAATTCCATTCAATTGTACAAATGTTATCACTTGATATGTATTTCCAAATTATTTCATTTTTTGGTATAGACTTTTAGTAGTAGACTTTTTGGTATAGGCTTTTAAAGCCTAAACTCCAAATCACATACCCATATAAACATGTTATAAGTGATGTCATATGTTTTTCTTTTGCATTTCTACTCCCATAGTTCTTCCAATGTGGATAACATTCTTTCCCATTAGTCCTTCAGGAGTGTCCTGGCTTGTTGCATTGCTACTACTAACAAAGTCCATTACATTGGATTGTTCCACAATGTTTTACTTTCAGTGTATGATTTTCTCCTGGTTCTACTCTTTTCACTCTTCATAAGGTCATTGAGGTTCTCCCATTTCATATAGAAATCCTCCAGATCATCATTCCTTACAGCACAATAGTATTCCATCACCATCATATACCACAATTTGTTCAGCCATTCCTCAATCGAGGGACAACCCTTAATTTTCGAATTTTTTTTTTTTTGTGGTTGGCCATTTAAAAAATGGTAAATAAATAAATAATTTTAATCGATCTACTTCCTCTCTTTAAAAATTCTGTTTCCTAACTTTAATCTCTATCTTAACAGATTTTTTGCACTAACTCATTTTTTTCTTGGAAGCTCTTGAATTTGGCAATTACATTCCTAGGGGTTATCTTTTGGGGATTTAGTATAGAGGGTGTCCTATGAACCCTTTCTATTTCTATTTTGCCCCTTTGCTCCAGAACGTGTGGGCAATTTTCTTTTATAATCTCCTGTAGAATAATATCGAGTTTATTGTTTATCTCTGGTTTTTCTGGGAGACCAATAATTCAGAGGTTGTCTCTTCTTCCTCTGTTTTCCAAGTCTGTGACCTTTTCAGTGAGATATTTTATGTTTTCTTCTAATTCATTAATTTTTTGGCTTTGCTTTATTGATTCTTGCTGTTTTATGATCTCACTTTCTTCGAGTTGCTTATTTCTGGTCGTTAGGGACTGGTTTTGCTTTTCAGCTTTGTCTGCCCTTCTATTGGATGCTTCAAGCTCTTTTTTCCAATTGAGCAGTCTTATCTGTCAGACTGCTGATCTCTTTCTCCCATTTTTCTTTCCAGGTTTCCATCTTTTGGGTAAGTTCCAGTTTGAGATCTTCCAGAGCTTGTTGATACTTTCCATTTTGGGAGGCATGTTCTGATTTTTTTTGGATTTCATACTCATTCTCATCTTTTCCTTGGGTACTTCCACCATAAAAGTTTTCAATAGTCACCTTTTTCCCTTTCTTCCTGGAGGCTTGATTTTGGGCCATGTAAGCCATCCCTTTGGTGGTTTAATTCCCCTTTCCTTTTTGGTCTGGTGTCTGGGTGATATGGGCTGGTTTTCTGTGAATTTAGTTTGCCTCAGACTAGTTCTTCCCAGCCTCCAAGGTTTCTTAGAGCGCTGGGGCCCTGATCACGGCCAAACTGCCCAGGTGTTTAGCTCCGCCCAGATGTTCAGCGCAACTGCCCCGAGTATGGCTCCGAGGCCCATGCTCAGTGCAGGATTCTCCCGTGAAACAGCCCTGAGACGTTTTTCCTGGCAGTCCCCAGATCCCAAGGACCCTGGAGTGCCCTCCCCCCAGACAGAGACATTCCCCACTCACTCACTGTCCCAGTGAGCACTCCGGTAGCTCACTCTGGTTTGGTGGGGTAGGTGGGGGGTGGGGGGGAAAGGCGGCTCAGTTCACATTTCTGTGCAAGCTTTACCTCCTTCTTATTATAGTGTGGAAATGTTCAATCCCCACTTACCTTTGCCTCTATGGGGTACTGGGGAGTACTGGGGAGTCCTTCTGTTCCTCCAAAGGTGATCTTTATGCTCCTTTGATGTAGTCTATTTCATTCGATGCCTGGGAGAGGAAGCGTGTGGCGTCTAGATTGCAGCCATGATTACCCAGAAGTCCTAACTCATTTTTTTTTACTTAACTTTTTCTTCCAATTCTTCTTTGAACCAAATTCAAAGACTGAAAAGAATGTTGGGTGTATTATTGAGAAACTAAATTACTTAGTTAATAGAAAGCAAGATTTAGAGTATGGAAATGTTGGGTTAAATCTAATCTGTTTCCTTATGTGGAAAATGAAATCAATCATGTTCATAGTACTTGACTTATAGAATTGTTTTAAAACTTTCACAAGAGGATCTATGTAAAATATAAAAAGTATAGATGTATATGTAAACATATATAAAATATATTTGTGTATAATATATATTAACAATATATCATAGCATATAGATGTGTGAATATATTTACTATATAATCAAGATGAGGGTATGATAAAATTTTGTGTATAAAAAGAATGATTCATATACTCTCATCACTTTAAAAGATATGAATATTTATAATTAGGTAAAAAGAAATTAATCATTGTCTCCTAAAACTTTTAAATTGAGTAGCAAATTCAGTAGGTAAGTCAGTGTAGAGGGTCCTAGGCCATTAGTAGGAGACTTAAGTTTCAGAATAATTCAAGATACTCAGCTGAGTCAAGCCCCTTAGAAGAAACTACTCTTGGGAAGAGGAGAGTTTCTCTTCCCTTCTCTCTTCTTCCTTCCTTCATCCCTCTACTCACATTGACCATGTTACTGGAAAGACTAGATGAGTAGCAAATATTATATCTAGTCAGAATAAATGAAAGACACATCAAGTTCAATCAAAAATGTTAACAAATATGCAAATATAAAGGTATATGAATGAGAAAGCACCTACAGTAAATGATTATCAGTAGTTATGAGTTTACTTTTTGGGCACACCATTCTCTACAGTCAATACCACTCTCTGGAAACTGTATGTAATGGTAGGAAAGTGAGCTCTAGTCCTCTGAGTGAATGTTTTATCTGATCTTTTGTTTTGTTTGTTCCTGTATCAAATACCCTTGTCTTAAAAGTTAATTGATGTTTACTGGCTGAGTGAAATGGGAAGAATACTGACAGGGGATTGTGATTGATAGTACTAGAAACCAAGATCTTGAGAGTTATTCCTAGAACCCTGAGTAGAAATAACTATTCTCTGGAGCTTTACCAGGCTATCAGTGCAAGGAGGACCTGGGGGAGTAGTGTTAGAGGGGTTGCTGCAGATTAATAATAGTTATAATGATCACTGATTAGCATTTCAGTCAAAGCCTCTTGGATCTACATAATCTCTCCAGCTGCCCCTTCAATAAATAACAAATACTTTCTTATCCTGAAATTGAAGACTATCTAAAGTATAGTGACCTATTATCAGCTTGGGGGTCAAGAGCACTGACTTCTAGCTGATCTTCAAAGGAGGTTTGTGCTGTCAAAAAGGTGTTTCACTTTCTACTTCAGTTTCTTCACATGTAGACCTGGGTGTCAACACTTAAGCTATTTTATGGGGATATTTTGAAGAATATCTAAGGCACTAAACATTGACTATGTTCTAGAAACATTGTGATTTGACAGGCACCAATTGATATAATGGCTAATATTAAAATAACTGCCTATAGAAAACAAAGTCTTTCCATAATGGCACAAAACGGTAAATACTGGATGGATAATGCATAACACAAGTTAATATAGTTAGTATCCAATTCTGCTGGCTATAGAAAACAATATCGAATTTCTCTCTAGGTCTATCTTTGATTTTACATGGGAAAAAATGGGACAGGATTAAAGACTGAATCTGTGATTTCTTTACTATAAAGGACTCCCTGTTGTGGAAACTTTATTTCTTCTGTAATCCTATCTCAGATCTGAAGGAAACTGGAGTAAATAAGGACATGCTAAAAGTACAAGAGTGACTGCAGGCTGGACTTCTCAGTGGGTGTAGTTTCTGTGTGGGCCTGGAGAAAGGTAGAGCAAGTTCTCTTCTACCCTCAGAACCTCCTTCCAAGGAATTCAGTTAAATTCCACAAACATTTATTTGGTGCTTACTAATACTTACTCTAATGAAGTATCCCTGGTATTATAGAGATGAAAACAAAGGCAAAGTTTCTACCCTTTAAGCAGCTTACAATCGCATGGATAGTTGAAAGGGTGGAAAAGGCAATATATTACATAAAAATAAATTTGACATGACAAAGAATGCTTTGTGGCAGTGATCCAGACAGAATAATAGAATTTGAAATGTGTATGATCAATGAAGAAATGGAAAATATGGGACAAAAACTGGCCCTTTGTGGAAGAGAAGGACTTTAATTGAGTAGTTAGAGGAATCAGTGCATTTTAGACATGGCACGCAGTCCGAGAATGCAGGATAAGATTGGAAATCAACAAGTAGACAATTTTAGTAGAATGCAGTATATGTAATGGGCAGTTAACAAAGGATAAAATAGTAAATTAGATTCAAACTGTGAAGGACCTTTTCCTAGACTAAGGAAATTTTGTATTTGTTCGTTTTTATTTGTTATTCTACTTGTTTTCAAATTATCCCAAAGGCAGAGAATAACAGCTTTTACCAGGTGTGGAAGAAATGGATTGTTTCCTCTAGGAAAGCAGGACGTAATGCCAATAGCCTTCCCTTGATCTTTAGTTTGGTTGTGATCTTTGAGAATGAGGATGAGAGAATTCTGAAATTGTGCAGGGAAGGGTAGAGAGAATATAGAGGAAGATTAAGCGCTACAAAGTTGGAGTTAATTTTGCCCCTAGGGAATTTCAGAAATAAAATTCTTTTTCTTATATACTATGATCTATGCCACTAATGATATTGGATTTTTAAAAAAAAAATCCTTCATAGTGGTAAATGATTATTTTTTTTTTTTTGCATGTGAACAGGCTTTCTCTAATCTCATAACTTAAATTTTTATTTAACAATTCAGTAGAAAGCATTTTGAATTGCTTTGTTTTGAATGTTAGATTTGTTTCTGAAAACAGCTGCCATCCTACTTTGGAAATGACTTTGATACCATGTTGAAATCTCTTTTTGAATCTTAAAAAAAGGACAAAATACAAAAAAGTACCCCAAAGCCTAAATGGAGAAACAACCAGATCATGCTAAAATGATTGTTCTTGACTGCAAAATGATCAAGATGGAATTTCAAAATCCATCCACCATGAATCTCAAAACCAAAAATAAGGAGTCACTTTAGTACTCAGGCCCTTAGATCAGATCTTCTGTTCTACAAATGCGCCCACATTGTCTTCTATCTCTTTTGTTCTATTTCATTTTTGGCAGAAGCCATTTGAAGTTTTATTTCTAATCACTTGGCTGTTGACATAACAAACCTTAGATTTAGATGTGTGATTGTTTAGGTGTGCGTGTATGTTTTAATTAAAGCAGTTTGAAATGCTGTCTGAGCCTAAGGCACTGGCTTTCCTTTACTCATCTAATGTCACACTGAGACTATGGTAAGATTTTAATTTGTATAATCTGTCATGTAAGAGCTTTGCCTTTTAAGCAACTTGGTTTAGTCAAAAACACTCATTAAAGGGGAATAAAAAGCACTACTCCCTCCTTTTACCTCTATACTTTA
This sequence comes from Monodelphis domestica, assembly GCF_027887165.1. Classification (NCBI taxonomy): domain Eukaryota; kingdom Metazoa; phylum Chordata; class Mammalia; order Didelphimorphia; family Didelphidae; genus Monodelphis; species Monodelphis domestica. The sequence continues at coordinate 427,045,633 of NC_077229.1, forward strand.
ATTATAAAGCATATGCTATGTGCTTGGGTTTCATTGCCTCTTTGCTGTGCTCCATCAGTCCACAGCTTTGTTGACTGAAAGGCATAGGCTCCTTAGGGCCGGTAAATTGGGCTGTTTCTTCTTTTTTTCTGGTGCAGATGGTATCAATCCTTGATCTTTTGTTAAGAGATAAATATTTTGCTTACTCTAAGCAGTAAATAAGTTTATAAAGATCATAGACTTAGATATGGAAGGGAACTTTAAGGCATCTTAGTCAAAAACCCTAGATTTAGAGATAAAAGAATTTGAGAGCCAGAGAGATTGAGTCCCCCAAAGTAGGATTTGAACTCAAGTCTTCTTATTCCAGAAACTGCATTCTTTACATTGTACTACTTAATAAAGGTAAGAAAACTATTCCCTATTATAAATTATTACATTGGGTTCTAGGATCTAGGAAAACAGTTTTGCTATGCTTTCACCTAACAATATGGTACAGAGAAGACATGAACAGGCATGGTATAATCAGCTAGGTGGCAAAAGTAGATAGAGTGCTGAATGTGGAATCAGAAATACCTAAGTTCAAATTGAACCTTGTTCACTCAGTAATTATGGGACAAGTCACTTAATCCCTGTCTGCCTCACTTTCCTCATTTCTAAAATGGGAATTATAATAGCATCTACTCAGGAGTATACTGGTAAATGTTTAACAATCAGCTTTGTGATATACTTTAAAGTTTAATCTATCTATTTATCTATCTATCTATCTATCACATTTTCTTCACTACTTTCTTAAGTCTGGACACTCAAATAAAACAATAATTGAAGATCTGATTTTTAAAGACTTGCTGGTGTCTGAGGGGTAAATGATCACACTGCTATCATCACAATTGTCTTTCTGAAGCCTAATTGAACTGACTAGCAAATTCTTCTACCTACTTCACAGTGCTGTTAAAAGGATAAAATTAAATAATATTTGTAAAGCAGTTGCAAACATTAAAAAGTTACATAATGGTTAGCTAATTTGAGTTAATAACAATATCAATATAACCATGAAAACCCTGGACTTGGAGTCAGAAGACCTGAGTTCATATCCTTTCTTAGCTACCTACTATGAGTGTAGCATTGAGAAAATAGGAGATTGGACTGTATATCCTCTAAGATTCCTTCTATCTTTAACTATTTTGGCTAAATATTTAGAGAGACTTGATCTTGAAAGGTATGAATATAGAATTGTAGAATATTAACATTAGTTAAAGGAATAAAAAGATGTACAAAGTCATTTAAACTATGGAATTGAAAGTCTATGGTCTTTGTCAAGTAGTAACAGTTGTAATTAGCTAAGGGAATGTCTTAATTCTAGCAAATTATTATTTAACAGTTGAGATAGAAAATATCAGTATGCAAACAGGATAATATTGCTTCTCACACCTGCTCAAGATCGACTTTTATATCTGATGTGGCTTTAATAACACTAACATTTTTCAACATACATATTGGAAATGAGCCTCTACCAAAGAGCCAATAGCAAATATATTATTTGAAGTAGATAATCTCATTTAATATAGCTAGAAATACATAGCTCTGAACTAGAACAAAAAACGTGAGAGTACAGATATTAACTCTAACACAGGAGGTCTTTATTTCCTGTATTGATTTTTTACTGTAGGCATGCTGGAACAGAAAAGATCAAAGTTAAGTTAACTGAAAGTGTTATCTACATTTATCCTTGAACTACACTCAAATGGATTAGCTGAAAAATAATCTTTGCAAGCCCAAGTTTGGAATTAATGGTTAAAGCATAGAGAGCACTTGAAATAAAACAAAAGACGCCACTAAGAAATGGATGATATTGCCCAGCAGCACATTCTCCTTCTCTTAGCAAAAAACCTGGATTTGGCTTAACAATTTTCTTTGCATCACTCACTGAAGAATGATAACAATAATATTAATGATAGTACATGGGGAGTAGGAGGGGGAGAAAAAGAGAAGCCAGTAGACAAATATTGAATGAATAAAATGGCCTCAAGATGATAAGAATGTTTTCCATGGTAAACACAGAGATAGGAATCCTAATTTTTTAGGCAAAAGGCAGTAACATGTAAACCAGTTTAGGAAGTTGACTGAATAGAGATTAAAGTAAACCTCTCCATTTTTTGGAATTAAAATTTATGCATAGACTATAATATATTTGTAAAGGGGTAGTTGGTCAGTTTAGGGGATAGTTTATCTCTGACTAATTGTTCTTCCTATTGATAGGATAAATCACTTAAGAATTCCCTTTTTTGAAGTGAGTGTAAGTTACTTGAATGAATTAGAAAAGATTAAGGCCTTTAGCCAAGTAATAATTTGCCAAAAAATGGTGTAAGAATTTTAAAAAAAAGTTAATATGAATAAGAGTCAGATTTAAGGAATAACCCAGATCCTGATAAACTGAGTGGAAAGCATAAAACCAGACAATGTTGAAGCATGTTGCCCCAAATACAACTGTAATTTCATATCCTCCTTGTCTACTTCAAGACCATGACCCTTTGGTCCCCTTCATCTTCAATCCTTTTTATTTACTGACTCTTTCCTTGCTGAAAAAAATTGCTACTAGAACTGTACTATCCTTTATTGCCACCTTCTTGTCCTCTATGTTTTATCCCTTTCTTAACAAACCTCTAGAAAATGTCATCTGTAGCCACTGCCTTTTTTTTTTTATCTCCAACTCACTTCTCTTCCCTTTGCAATCAGACTTCCAATCTCCTCATTCTGACTTAAATTGCCCTTATCCAAGTTATGGGAAATCTTTTAACTGCTTAAACTAATAAATTTTTCCAAGTCTTTCTCCTACATGACCTCTCCACAGCTTTTGATACTATTGATTAGTCTCTCTGGGATAGTCTCTTTTCTTTTATCTTTTATGATGCTGATTTGTTCTAGTTCTCTTCTAACCTTTTTGACTGCTCCTACTCAGTGCCCTTTGATGAATCATCATATCACCTCTTACAAATGATTTTTTCCTCCAGGGCTCAGTCCTGTCTTCTTTTTTCCTTCAATACCCTCTCTTAGAAAGCTCATCAGTTCTCTTGGGTTCAACTATATATACCATCTTTATTCAGATGACTGAATTTACTCCAATTTCACAATCTTTCTCTTCATTAATAGCCTTCTATCACCAACTTGCCTGCTGACTCTACCCACCACCTGCATGTCACACAGAAATCTCACTCAGTGGCCCAAAAAGAACTCATTATCCTCTCTCCTCTATCACAAACCAGCCCTTCTGTCAAATTTGCCTCTTTCTGTTGAAGACTGCATTATAGTTCTAGTCCCTCAAGTTTGTGTCTGAGGGAACATCTAGTCCCCCAGAGTTATTCTTAACTCTTCCTATTTTTTCACTCCTTCAGTAGCCAATCAGTTGTGATGTCTTCAAAATATTTCTCATACATATCTCTTTTTCTATAATCACAGGGACACCTACCTTAATTCAAGAACTCATCATCTCTGGATGAAAGCATGACAGCAACCTCCACATCAATTCTCTGGTTTCTATTCTCTAATTAATTTAACATATACATCAATGTACCTATTTTTCCCTAAAATATTCATTGTACCATATCATAACTTTTTCTCAAGAATCTTTCATTGGCCCCCATTGCCTTTAGGATAATACACAAATATCTCAATTTTGCACTTAAAGTTTTTCATAATTTGGCTTATTTTTCTTTTTAAAAAATATTAATTAAAAATGCAAAGTGAACATTCTCATGTATGTTTTATTTATTTATTTGTTTTTTAAAACCCTTACCTTCCGTCTTGGAGTCAATACTGTGTATTGGTTCCAAGGCAGAATAGTGGTGAGGGCTAGGCAATGGGTGTTAAGTGACTTGCCCAGGGTCACACAGCTGGGAAGTGTCTGAGGCCAGATCTGAACCTAGGACCTCCCGTCTCTAGGCCTAGCTCTCAATCTACTGAGCTACCCAGCTGCCCCTCATGTACATTTTAAAATAGAAGGAAAACATGAACTTCTGTCATGTAGAGCTTGTTTTTTAATAAATATGTTATATATTCAACATTTAACTTTTACATTTGTCCTATTTACCTATGATTCCAATTAGAAACCCTTCTATTTTCTCTTTTTTGTTTCTGAAGGACTGAGCATCCCAATAATAATCCACATCCCACAAAAAAACAAAAAGAAAGTAAAATTTTATAATAAACATGCATAGTCAACCAAAGCAATTTCACCTACTTGTCAGATCCCAAAATGAATATCTTATTCTATATGCTGGGTATACTCACTCTCTATCAGGCCGTATCCTGCTTCCTTACTGGCACTCTGTACAATGTATTCTGGGGCATTCTCACCAAGTTCTTACTTCTTTCAAAATAGTTTTCTTTAACTTTGGTGTTGTTATAGAAATTATACTCCTGGGTCTCATTACTTGGCTTTGTACCTATTCATTTAAATTTTCCCAAGTTTCCTTAAAATCATACTTTCTGTCATTTCTTATGGTGTAGTAATATTTCATTACTTATAGTAGCCATAGTTTTTCCAGCCTACATGTCAGATACTTGCTTACTTTTCTGTTCTTTGCTACTACAAAAAGCATTACTATATAGAGTCCTTTTTGCTCTCTTTGGAATATAGTCCATCCAGCCTACCTTTTCCAGTCATGTTCTTTGTAAACATTCTTCCTCATCACCTGTTCTAGAATCCAGCTAAACTTGCCCAATTGTTCCTGCCCCAAAATTAGAACCTCATTTTCTGTATCCCTGCTTTTTTTTCCACAAACTATCCATTTGCTATGCCTAGAATCAAATCTTTCAACCTCTGCTTTTTAAAATCCATGGTTTATTTCAAGGCTTGAGTCATATACTCTTTCCTTTGTCAGATTTTATTTTTTTCCTAAGTGCTCTTTTAGTCATCTCCTCTTCTTCCAATTATTTGATATGTACCCATCTGCTTTTATGTTATATCCCCCATTAGAATGGAAAGTCCCTTAGGGTAGGGCTTGTATTTTTGCCCTAAACATAGATGATAATTAGTAAGTCTTAATTCATTGAAATGAATTATTCTCTTATTAACTAATGAGGAAGTCTGAATAGAGAATCTACTTATTACATGAGCTTAGATACAATTTCCAAAGGAATATCCAGAAACAACTAGAGAAAGTAAGCATACATTAAAAGGTTTTAAAATGTGATTTATTTTCACATAAATTAATTTATTAAAATTCTTGAGATTTTTTTACATTTAAACAGGTGTTAATTGACTCCATAGAAATGAAGTGTTGACATGAGAATGAAAATATCTCATAGGTATTTACCACTCTGCAACAACTGAGTGTGTGCTTCTATTGCCTTTTTTTTTCTTGGTGTCCACACATTTCCCATGCCTTCTGTTATTCACCTGGCAGTCTTGATAAGTGAGTGTTTATGACTGTGTATATGTGTGAGAAAATTGGTGGGGGCTTCCTCAGATTACACATGGCTTAGCTTTAGATTCTCTTTAGCAAAAAGTGATTGAAGTGGATTCAAAGGAGGCCCAGAAAGATTCTAGCCCTGTCCAGATCTACTCTGATTCTTAGGGCAATAGAAAATTCAAAAGATTAGCAGAAGAGAAGCCTTTTGTCTCTGATATGATATAATGTGAGTAGTTATCTTTGACACACAAATAAAATGGAAATATGTCAGTATTATGGTAAAGATATTTTCCCACAATTTTTCAAACTAACTGTGTCCCTCTCTCTAGGTAATGTGAATAAACTTTACTTGAAACACAATTGTACAGTTTGGGTATGTGTTTGCTCTCTACAGGGTACAAGCAATTCCCCAGGTGAGCTATTTTGTAAGCAGATAACTTTTTAAAAAGAAGATACCTTTTGCTTTAATATCAACCCTAAGACAGAAGAATAGCAAGGGGTAGGCAAATGGGGTTAAATGATTTGCTTAGGATTACACAGCTAGGAAACATCTAAGGCTAGAATTGAACCCAGGTTCTTCGGACTCTGGTCCTGGTGCTCTATCCACTATGCTACTTGAATGTTCTTGACTAAATTTTTTAAAGATTAAATCATATTAGCATGTTCCCCTGATGATCCCCTGATGATCCACGAAGTCCATTTTCTTCAAACCTAGCTTTGGTAAAGAAAAGAGGCTCATATATAAATGGGTAGAACACTATACTTGACATCAGAAAGTTCTAGTTTTGAAACTTAACTTTGGCACTATCTGTGTAACTGTAGTAAAATTAATTAGTATCTCTGGGACTTTTTCTTCATTTAAAAGGGGTGAAAATAGCTGAAGTACCTAACCTACAGTGGTGTTACAGAGTTCAACTCATTTCAATTCTAGGCAAAAATAATAAGCACAAAGTATATTTATTATAGAACATTAGAATTTTAAAATAAAATAAAGTATGTAAAAAGTTTACAAATTTTAATTTCACATAATAAATGACTAGAAATGTGTTAAATAGATAATACTAAGTAATTTAAAACTAACTGGCAAATACAGCTTCACAACTGTACTTTTGATGCTCAAAAGTGGTGACTTTTCTTCCATTGATCATATATTCTTGACAAATAACAACCAGAATTAATTCATTGGTAATTCATTGGAAACATTGATTTTATTTTCCAAAGGTGCCAAGAACTCTGTTAAAACAGATATGATGAAATAAAGAGAGCATCAAAGATAGTGGGATGAAAAAGAAGTAACATGAGAGCTTTTATTGGATTAAATGGATGCATAAAAATATTTAACAAACATTTGCTATGTGCAAAGTACTGTGCCAAGCACCAAAGATATAGAAAACTAAGATGATCTTGACACCAGGGGAAATGACAACACATAGAAGTTTGAACTATAGTGATATTTTTTAGCTTGAGAGCAATAGATTGTAAATACTAATTATAAGGGGCAGCTAGGGAGCATACTGGATAGAGGCCGACCTGCGGGGACGCAGTTTAAATTTGGCTTCAGACACTTCTTCACTGTGTGACCTTGGGCAGGTCACTTAAAGCTAATTGCCTAGCCCTTATTACTCTTCTATCTTAGAACTGATATTAAGACAGAAGATAAGTGTTTAAAAATAAAAATTAAATTAAAAAGAAAAAATAAATACCGACCATATATTTAGCCTTCTGTTAGGTGCTGTGGGAATGTGGGACAGAAATTGAAGTGTAGGACTTGGTTTCCTTATGCAAAGGAATGGCAATATAGTATACAGACTATAAAGTATACAGTATACAGACTATAAAGTGTATAGTATAAAAAAGTATATAGTATATCAAAAAGAATTTAGAATCAAAAGGACCAAGTTAGGTTTCCATCTTCACCAGTTAACAGCTTTGTGAACTTAGATAAGTTTCTTTATTGACCTTTATTTCCCTTATCTGTAAAATAGGTACAGTATAACTTGTGCTCACTTATAGGGTTATGAAGATTTTGTAAAGCATTATGTAAATAACGTCTGTTGTCCAGAATGATTTATGCAATTGGGTGGATAGAGCACAGAGCTGTTCCAGAACTATAAAAATCTAGGACAGACACTATGAGCGGACAATGGATTTGGTTCTGAAATGAGCAGGAGAAAGAATGCTGTCTGGACTGCTCTTGGGAAATCACACTGTGCTTTTAATAACGAAGCTTCTCTCTTGGGAAAAACAACAACAACCCCAAAGTTTCAGCTTTTAAATATTAATACTCTTCAGTCAATACTAAATGACTGCAATTTCATAGATATCACTGTCTCTGAACAATTCCAATTGTAGACTCTACAAAGAGCAATGGGAACATATACAGTGGGGCACAAAAAGTAGATGAAGTGGCAAAAATTATATAATCAGAGAGATATATTACTTGAAAAGGGTGTAAGGTGTCTTGGGTATGTAGAGAAATGTAATATTACTAATGAAGAGCCTAAAATATCAAAAGGTTGAAAAGAAGCCCCTCATCGTAGAGGTTATTACAGAATATAAAATCTTTGAGGAGATAAATTATTTTTGGTTTGTTTTTATAAATCTAAGTGTCTAGCCACTATCCTGCACAGAGTGTTAGTTGAATTGGACTGAATATTTGGATACATGTATTTCACATATTTCCTTCAGAATGGGAAGGCTAGGGTGGAAATACTTATATGGATGACATCACTAATCTATTAAAGTATCATACATAAATATGAGAGATTAACCAAAAAGTCAGAAAGACAAATATAACAGACCTGAATCAATTAAAGAGCAATTTAGTATAATATAACATGAGCATCATAGAGTAGTAGAAAGAATCTGGGATTTTGACTCATGTTTTTTTTTTCATTTTTGCTCTGCTCCCAACAATCTCTCTGTCTTTAGGCATGCCACTTTTTTGCACCTCTATTTCCATATTAGTAAAATGAGGGAATTGGATTAAATGATCTTAGTTCTCTGACAGCTCTTTAAATTCTCTAATCTTAAATGTGAAGAATATATGTCACACAATCTTTAAAGGAGAATGAAGACTGGAGGAACCACAGAAGTCTTCCTGAAAGTGGGATCTTAGTTTGACCATGGCCAAATGAAGAGGATTTACATGGCATTTCATGCCTATGATTTAGAACTCAATGCAGTTTTCAGTTCTAGGATCAGAAGACTATTCCAGTCATTCAGAGTGAAGGAACAACACGATGAGGGAACTGTGGTAAACCAGAGAATGAAGAAGACCTGAACATGGGAAGAATGTGAGACTGGCCTAACTGTAAGGAAGGGTTCAAACTTTGAAGAAAAAATAAATAAATTGAATAGGAAGAGTTCAGCTCTGTCGAGATGCACTGAAAAGCTAGACTATGGCTATTTAGATTTCCTTTGGTGATTTTTACTTTGCTCCAAATCTTTAAATACAGATAAGATTAGAGGCAGTACATCTGTCCTCTACTCCCACCTACACAGTTTTAAGATCTGTAGCTTTATATATTCCTTGCTGTGGAATTGTCTCTGTCAGTGTCTTCTAGGGCTCTATTTGTCCCCTCACAGAATGTGCATACATACAGTGCTAAGAACTACTGGAAGCCAGCTTAATTTAATAAAGGAACATGCAAGGGAAGAAGAGGTCTCACAGCAGAGGCTTCAGAGAGATAAGAAGGACTCCTATGGGGTGTAGGGGGGGAAGCAACAACAATAATAACAAAAAAATCCTCTGTACTTTCTTTCTTTCCCCTTAGTCCATTACACTGCAGGTGGATGCTTACAGATTAATGATCATTTTACAGCCCCGTTGGATATCAGTTATCTATCATGGCAATATGGGCTATGTTGTCAGGAAGAATAACAAAAAATCTTATGCATCAGATTTATAAAGAGAATACATTCCAAAATGCTTTATTCTTCCCCTAATTCATTGCATGAAATATTATATATTGTTCTAATGTGTGTGCTGAGGGGATATCAAATTAGGTACACTTGTGCATTTTTGTCACAATTGAATTAGTTCCTCTGTCTAGGCAAAAGACTTTCACGAACTAATTGTGAATCATTCTTCTCTCCAAATGACCACCCAGAAAGCTGGGGATTACATGAACCTTCTTTTTTATTATATATGACCTCTCAGGTATACAAAGATAAGAAGATTACCTAAGATTATTTTTCCCATTAAAAGTGTGCTGGATCTCTTAGTAGTTTTGTACAATATGAAATCATGACCAGTCATCCTGATCTTTGTCCTAATTTTGTCCTGGATTTCAATGATTTTGGAAGACAGAGTGGTGCTAAATACTTCATGCAAATTTGCCTAACTCATGCCAAAGCCAAGACATCACCCCATATTGACATTGATCCTCCTCAAAAGTGAAGAACAAACAACAAAAATGTGAAAGAAGAAACTGAATGTGATATGAAAACTTGTATAATAGTAGCCTTTTTATTAATTATGAATCTGTCAGATAAGATTCTTCAAAAGTCTTAGTAAACAAATTAGAACCTGTACTCATATTTCTAGAGCTTCCTGTTATAATGAGGGTCTTGGGAGACTATCATAATAGTTGAAAAGAGTTCTAGTGAGTTCAGAGAACAGCAATTATTTAATCTGCATCAAAAAATACAATTTAGCAAAAGGAGGAATTTTTCTTTTCCATGAAACACTTGAAAAACTCAAGTGAATTAGGTCATAAAGGCATCTTTAGAAATAGAACAATAATCATGTTTTAGTTATACATCTAAAAACAGGATTGAAACATAAGACTTTTAACATCTTTTTCAATGTATCATATTTCAAGTCATAGCTTATATGTGCTAGTGAATAAATATGAGGAAACTATATGATTATTGCATGAGCAAATGAGTTTTATTTTTCCCTTTAATTAAAAAAATCTCTTGGCAATGGAAAATCTTCATATGTAGGAGTAAAACTGAGAGAGAACTATTCTCTAGCTTTCCATCTTGGAGAATATTTTACCTGGCTCATTCTCTTGCATCATCATGTTTCACTCATAAAGATAGAGTATGAACCTCAGATCTGTGAGTCTTACAGCTGTTAATTATTGACTAGTAAAAAGGTTTTATGGTAAATGGTGGGTTTCAGCTTTAATAAATAATGGGGTTTATTCTGCCCAATGACAGATGTATGTAATTCTCATTAATGTCAGTGGCAGTTACACGAGTGCATCAAAGCAAGACTGTTCCTCTCAGAATGTTCTGATTTGGTAAATTATTCACATTCCTTCAAATAGTGAAGACATATGTTATTGTTCTACACTGGAGAAAAAAAAGAAAAATTAATTTTGAGTTTCAAGAGAAAGATAATGTGTTCAAACAGGATGCATTTTCAAATGAAAGATTCTGGAATAGACAACTCAGACAATTGAATATTGTCTGTAGAGTCATTAAAAATAGCATAACTATCCCTATCTTTGCAATGTTAACTCCAGTTCTACATGGAAGCAGGATGGTCTCTGAGGATTTCCTTCCAACTTTAGGATTCTTCAAAAGCCAAAAAAACTACTCAGCAACTTCAGCTAGTGGTAGAAATCAATTTCATTAATACCAATGTGACCAACATCTAAGGGATTTCTAGGCAGTTCCACCATTTTGAATATTTAATGTAATCAAAAAAGTTAGTAGAGAGGGAAAATCCCTGGATTGTGAGACACAAGAACAAGTTCTTTGTCTCTGTGATGCCTGTGTGACTTTGAAAAATCGACATAAGCTTCTGAGTTTGTTTTTTCATCTGCAAAATCAATATAAAATTGATTTTCCTAACTCATTGAGATATTTTGAGTTTGTTCATTTTTAAAATCAAATATCTAGATCATCTGTATATGTAAGTGCAGTAAGGCTTTTCTTCTATCAATATTGATCAACACTTTCCCTACAATTGATAGTCTTATAGAATTAACTGATACATGAAGAGGTTAAATAATATATCCAGAGTCACAGAGAAACTAATTATCTGAGCTAGAACTTGAATCCAAATCTTCCTCATTCAGAGGCTAGCTTTCTATTTACTAGCCCATTTTATGTCATTTTAGGAACCATCAAGAAAAAATGTTGTGTTAAAAACACAGTAAGAATACTAAAATTTACTGACTCAAAGGGAAAAATGCCAAATTCATTGCTTTCCTGAGTAAATTAGATTTACTATGCATTTTGGTCAATGTCTACTCTGTTGTCACATTTAGTACCAACATTAATTAGAAACCTCAGATAAAAGGAAGAGTTCCCTCAAATGATGTATGAGATAGATATAAATGTCCTGAAGAGAAAAAATGAAAAGTTGTAAGGAAGCATAGATTTTTTCCCTTAAAGGACCTTGGACTCTTAGGTTGCTCATTTTCCCCTCTATTTAAGTAGGATATATATGATAACAAATAATTTGCTATGATAAAGACATGGCAATGGGCTATTTAGAGATATTTACCATCTCTGAAATTCCCCTGTACTTTGAACTTTCCTTATTAACATTTATCCTATTCTACTTTCTATTGTGGTGATTTATGTGATTACTATATGCCTTCTACCCCCAAATCTTGATATCTTAGTGAGTACTGTAATGTATAGGTGCCTAAAAAAACAGGCGTTCCTGCCCTCAAGAAGCTTATATTCTATATGTCTTGAAACAATTACTAATGCTGAAAGGGGCCTTAGAAAAATGTAATATTAGAGCCAGAAGAGATAGTAAAATTGGTTAGGACCCAGAAAAATCTTAGTCACTGATTCCAATCCAATTTTATAGATACAGAATCCAATTTTGTAGATAGAGAAGCTATGACCTGAAAATGTACTTAATGTCTTTCATAATTTAAAAAAAACAAAATGATTTATTGAACTGAATGGTTGTAGTTAATTTATTTCATTTTATTTATCAGCAAACAGGGGATTTACATTTAATTCATATATTTAAATTAGTTCAATGCCAAGAAGACATAGGTTTAATGTCCACTTCAATACATACTGATTATGTTACCCTGGGCAAGTCACTTAGATTTTCAGTGAGTTAGTAAATTCTGTAAGAGAACAAGTTGCTAAGAAGGTGATTCAGCATTGGTGAAGAGAATTTCCTTATTGTGGAATTATGTTAATAAGATTAAAAATTCAATCTTTATCCTTATCCTGATATTTCTTTTTTATAAATATCTACTATCTCTTTCATTAAAAAGTATGTATTTTTACCATTCATTTAAAAATTGATTTCCAAATTCCCTTTCTTTTTTCCACCCCCTCATCACTGAAAAAGAACATTACACATGTGAAGTCATACAAAGCATAGTTCATTATTAGCCATGTTAAAAAGTAATGAGAAAAAACAAAGAAAAAAAAGAATCCTTCAATCTGTACTCAGAGTCCTTTAATTTACTCTAGAGATAGCATTTTTCATCATCAATCTTCTGGAACTATCTTGAATCATTATATTAATCAGAGTACTGCCTTTCACAATATCACTGTTAATATATATACATATATATATATATAATTATATCAGTTTATATAAGTTCTTTCCAGATTTTTCTGAACTCATTATGGTTGTCATTTCTTATGCCACAGTAGTATTCTATCACAGTCATAACTTGTTCAGCCATTCCCCAATTGATGGACAGCTCCTCAATGTCCAATTCTTTGCCACCACAAAGAAAGCTGCTACAAATAGTTTTTGTACATATAGGCAGATTCAGCTAGTAGTGGTATTGCTGGATCAAAAGGTATGAATGGTTTTGCAGTGCTTTGGGCAAAATTCCAAATTATTCTCTAGTATCATTGGACCAGTTCACAATTTCATCAGCAGTGTATATCTATAAAACCATTCTTTGGTAGTTTGATTAGTATGGCATCTTCTCTTTTAATGAACTAATTCTTTCAGGAGTCCTGAGTAACAATTATAACTAGGAACTTTCCATTAAATATATTTTTCAACTCTAAAATCTCTGCCCTTTATTGAAACAGCCCTGTCTGAACAGAGGGAGGGGGGGGAACTAATTAAGTAATTTTGTGTCATTGAGGACTGTACACCATTAGAGAATTGATTGGCAGTGAGGGGCAAAGGGGAAAATTCACTGTGCTCATCACCCTGCAGTATTACAGGGCCAGATGGGAGTCTATAGTGAAAGATAGCACAAAATACAGTGATTAACAGTACTAATGTCATCTGACTGGGGCTCAGGATTAGACAGATACCTTCTCTTCTTCAGATGAAATATTCATAGATCCTGGCATTGAGTCTTAAAAGGCAGCCTTGGATTCAATGCATTTAATCTATGGCAGGCTCTGGGTTACTCTAAAATGTTATTAAAATGACACCCTGTAGAAACTGGGACTTGGTTATTTAAATGTAAAATCTTGAAGTCTTCCTGTCTCACTTTTTCTGCCTTTGGGCAGAAAACATCAATAGGTGTTTACCTAAATCCTATGAGTCCAAACAAGCCAAAGCTCAGTTTCTTGGATTTCTTGACAGGAGAGAAATGTCCATTGAGCAGAATAGGCACTCTCTCCTGATAGTATGTTAAAAAGAGTCCCAGTAAAGTGCTTCTGAGAGGATGCACTTTGGACATTGCTTTGGTGTCTGAGAATCTTTCTTGGCAAATTTGGTCAAAAGAAGGGTAAGGGACCTTAAATGATGGTTAAAGAGATCTGATTCAGGTCATTTTATTGAAGTCCCATATTATATCCAAGATCTGGATCAGATTTATTTGATCTTCTACTATGTTATACTAAGGTGAGCTGCCTATAGAGTAGATTGGGGCTTTCACTGACTTTTTAGCTGAACAAGGGGACAGGAGAAAGCCTCTAAAAGCTGAGATCAAAAGAGCAGCAGTGCCCTAATCAAGTGTCACTAGTCTACAATTATTCACATATATTGTAAGAGGCTTTTCTATATAATTAGGTAATTCTTAGACTGTAAATTTGTAGGAGAGAGAGATTGCCTTAAGCAAAAGAAACCTAAACCCACTAATGGCCAGGAAATAAATCTGCCAGTTGCTGCTAAGGATTGGGACTCTGGATTCTGAGGCTTTGAAGAAATGAATCTGAGCTTTGATTTCTGCTTCTGTTGGCAGAAGTCTCTTGCCTTTAGCCACAATGGTTGCCTCCATTAGGAGGTGACTGTCACTAAGATACTCATGGATATAAAACTGCTGGAGATAGATAAGCACCATCCCCATCACTTTGCTGGGGGCTCACAGAAAGCAAACGTGAAGCCTAGTGTGAATCACTTTAATCTGAAAGTTTGGGGCTGAGAAGGCTGAAATCTGTCACTCATCACTGTCCACATATGACCTCAGCTGAGTCTGTTTTCCTGAACTTTGAGCTCAACTTCAGGAGTAAATCATGGCCACAAATGCTGTTCTTTCTGCACGCATTTATTGTAAAAACTATAAATATTTTGACAAGGTATTATTCTTTTCTAAGGTTTCTGTAAATACAATTAGACTGGCTATAATTCAAAGTGATGGCAGCCCTTCCAATCCTTTCTAAACTTCCCAGGGGTGCTGTTTGGCTCTTTAATTGCTTACTAATGTAAAAATATCATTGTTAGTATAGCATAAATCATGACAATTCTGCCCCACAAGAGGCTAAAAGCTGCACAAGACGTGGTAATTAAGATATACTAATAGATCTGGCAATTTCTATAACAGGAGCTTTTAACAAGGTTGAAAAATGACATCTCTCTCACTCCCATGAAGGCAAAAAGGAAGTAAAAAGAGCTTTCCATGTGTGAACATGTGTGCTTATTCAGAACAAAACAAAAGACAGTGATAGGTTTGCAGGTGAGAGGGATCAAGAGTTACCACCAATGTGAAGGCTAATTTTACCAAGTTTAGCATCATAGCATCAAAGAATGTTGGAGAAGAAAAGAAGGAGCTTTAGACCATCATTTCTCCCCAGTTATCTCTTATGAAAAATGAGTATCATGAGCGATGGAGCATTTAAGTGGCTTGTCCAAAATCATGCAAGTAATTAGTGACAAAACCAAAAGGAGTAGTCAGGAATCTTAGTCTCATGTACTTTCCATTTAGTTTTCTCAGGTAGTCAGTAGTCTCCTCACTTTCTTTTTGTACTGTCTATCTCTTTTCTTTCCAAAACTGAAGAAGTTGGAAATCTGGTTATGTTTGGATCGTTCACATCCAGTAGGGAATTATTCGACCTTTTGGTTCCAGGCATGTCCAAGTATGTTGTGCCTCAGCATAAAGGACAAGGAAAAAACAATATTCCCAGATCTGCACTAAAGTATTCACCTTTGTTTCAAGTCAGAAAAACAAAGACTTGTTAAAATGAGAAGTAATGTTTGCCAGAGCTGATGCTCATAGCTTCACTCAACAAAGAAAGATCAATTTCCCCCTTGATACACATTTAACTCCAATTAGTATTAATGGGAGTTATGTACAAACAGGAGGGAAGCATACACTGCTGAGCAATGCATTTTCAGTGGTCATTAATATTACTTTGGGCTTATATGGAGCCTTTCATCCAAGGCTCTCAAAGTGCTTTTATAGTCATTAAA
The DNA here is from genome assembly GCF_027887165.1 of Monodelphis domestica. NCBI lineage: Eukaryota > Metazoa > Chordata > Mammalia > Didelphimorphia > Didelphidae > Monodelphis > Monodelphis domestica. The sequence goes on from NC_077229.1 coordinate 427,061,560, forward strand.
ACTATCTTTTCTTTTCCTATCATTCTATTTCTCTTTTTTCTTACTTCTACCCACCCATTTTACATATACATAAACTTAGAAAGAAAGAAGATGGATAGCAATGTTGACTAAGTACTTAACAAATCTTCTGGGTGGGTATATTTCTCAGCTTATAAAAACAGAGTTCCTTGGAAGTAAAATGACTCATCTAGACACAGAACATATTTAAAACTAGAAAGAGAGCACTTCAGTAGTCTTTCTTTAAACTGATTGACTCCCTAGAAACAAACAACCAAATGGATTTTCCAAAATATTTCTTTTTTCTTAGTTTATAACCAATTAATTTTCTGGGCACGGAGAACAGAACTACATCTGTGTTTCTTATTTGAAATTCCATTTATCTCAGGTTTGTGTATATTGTCACCTCTAAATGTCCTCAAAATGTCAGTAGCGGTCATCTATTCCCTAAAGTCCTCCTGAATTTGAGCCTCCCCAAAATTTGAGCTCTGTAAACTTGGGCCAACGGTATAGCATAGGTTGTCAATATCTGTAGTATCTTCTAAGGTTAAATGTGAATGAATATGCATTTTACTATGAGGAAATTATAAAAATAATCTATAATACTGCTGCAGAATATACCAAAATTATTTCATTTAAGTAATTAGTAGGATTCTTTGAAGACATTGTCAGCATCAGTTTCATTTTAAAATCATAATGACATGAAGAACTTAAAATAACTTTGCAAAATAGTTGCAGTGATATTTAATTCTGACCATACTAGGAGTTAAAAAGAGAATAGAATTCTTATTTGAAATTGCCTCCCCAGAATAATTTAGGGTCATGTGGAAAAGTATCTGGTTGTGTTTATTATGCAGCAGCCACTGTGTATGCTATGCTAGTGTCAAGAGTGCTATTGGCAGCTAATACTTTACACTCAAGATTTTTGGTTTAAAATCCCTGTTTGGGTAGATGTCCAAGAACTCTGAAATCAGGATGTGCAATCTGCATCTTCAGCTTCCAGCAGCTACTGAGGCGGTATTTGCACTTCATTTCCTGGGCCCTGTATGTCTGATTCATTGACATCTGTTAAGAAGTCAGTGGAGGGGTAAGACTTGCATATGAAATTTCAAGGACTAAAGACTGCATTTCAATGAGTTAAAGCTGTTGTTACCTTGCTATTTTTTATGTGGCCTTTGGGCTTTGATGGGCAATACCCAATCTGTTTCTCATCAGTTTAAATCTCAATATTTATTTATAAGTGCTCACTCTTATTTTCTTTCTTTTCTTCCTCCTTTCCCCTTTCCTCTTTCTTCATCTCTTTTATCTTCCCTTCTTCTCTTTTCCTTTATCTCTTTGCCCATTCTTTTTCTCTTCTTTGTCTTTCCTTACATTTTTAAACTTCCTTTATCTTTCTCCCCCTCCCCCACATACAATGTTTATTAAAGACTGAACTTTACAATTTCATGAAGAAATGGCATTCTCTTGACTGGTCATCAAAAGAATTTGGATATCTATTATTTCAAGGGTAATGTCCCTAATCATATGAGACATTGACAAAAATAAAGATTATTTTAAAAGTTTCAGAGGAAAATACAAAAAGAAATTTTAACATGAAATCCCATTTCTCAGGATGCTGGAGAATTCTGCACCTTGTCACTAACATTGGCTTCTTTTACTGGAGAACGAGGGCATGGATTTCAAACCTTTAAAGGAGGGAGCTCCATGAGGGTTATTCACTATAATCAGGTGGGATTTATACCAGGAATGCAAGGATGGTTCAGTATTAGAAAAACCATCCACATAATTGACCATATCAACAAGGAAACCAACAAAAATCACATGATTATCTCAACAGATGCAGAAAAAGACAAAATACAACACTCATTCCTAGTGAAAACACTAGAAAGCATAGTAATAGAAGACTCTTTTATAAAAATAATAAACAGTATATATCTAAAACCATCAGCAAAGATCATCTGCAATGGGGATAAACTAGAAGCATTTCCAATAAGATCAGGAGTGAAACAAGGATGCCCATTATCACCTCTATTATTTAACATTGTACTAGAAATACTAGCAGTAGCAATTAGAGAAGAAAAAGAAATTGAAGGTATTAAAATAGGCAATGAGGAGACCAAGCTATCAGTCTTTGCAGATATGATGGTCTACTTAAAGAATCCTAGAGAATCAACTAAAAAAGTTAGTCAAAATAATCAACAACTTTAGCAAAGTTGCAGGATACAAAATAAACCCACATAAGTCATCAGTATTCTTATATATTTCCATCACATCTCAGCAGCAAGAATTAGAAACAGAAATTCCATTTAAAATCACCCTAGACAATATAAAATACTTAGGAATCTATCTGCCAAGACAAACACATAAACTACATGAATATAACTGTAGAACACTTCCAACATAATTAAAACTAGTTCTAAATTATTGGAAAAACATTAATTGCTCATGGGTAGGATGAGCTAACATAATAAAAATTATAATCCTCCCCAAATTAATTTACTTATTTAGTGCCATACCTATCAAACTACCAAAACACTTTTTTAACAAATTAGAAAAAAATGAAAAGTTCATTTGGAAGAACAAAATATCAAGGATATCAAGGGAAATAATGAAAAAAAATGTGGAGGGGGACATAGCAGTATTACATCTTAAACTGTACTATAAGGCAGTGGTCATTAAAACAATATTGTAATGGTTAAAAGACAGAAGGAAGGATCAGTGGAAAAGACTTGGGGTAAACGACCTCAGCAAGACAATGTATGATATACCCCCAAGAGCCCAGGTTTTTTGGACAAAAATCCACTATTTGAAAAAAACTAATGAGAAAATTGGAAAAGTTTGGTAGAGATTAGGTTTAGATCAACATCTCACACCCTACACCAAGATAAATTCAGAATGGGTGAATGACAAATATAAAGAAGGAAACTATAAGTAAAATAGGTGAACATAATAGTATACCTGTCAGATCTATGAGAAAGGAAAGATTTTAAGTCCAAGCAAGAATTAGAAAATATTACAAAATGTAAAATAAATAATTTTGATTACATTCAATTAAAAAGGTTTTGTATAAACAAAACCAATGCAATCAAAATTAGAAGGGAAGCAACAAATTGGGGAAAAAAACTTTATAAAAAAAATCTCTGACAAAGGTAATTACTCAGGTTTATAAGGATCTGAATCAATTGTATAAAAAAGAAAGCCATTTCCCAACTGATAAATGGGCAATGGACATGAATAGGCAATTTTCAGATAAAGAAATCAAAATTATCAATAAGCACATGAAAACATGTTCTAAATCTCTTATAATTAGAGATACAAATAAAAACAACTCAGAGGTACCACCTCATACCTAGCTGATTTGCTAACATGACAGCAAAGGAAAGTAATAAATGTTGGAGGGGATGTGGCAAAGTTGGGACATTAATTCATGGCTGGTGGAGTTGTGAATTGATCCAACCATTCTGGATGGCAATTTGGAACTATGGTTAAATGATTTTAAAAATCTGTCTACCCTTTGATTCAGCCATACTACTGCTGGGTTTATACTCCAAAAAGATAATAAGAAAAGAGACTTTTAACAAAATATTTATAGCCTCGATCTTTGTGGTGGCAAAAAACTAGAAAATAAGGAACTTCCCTTCAATTGGGAATGGCTGAACAAATTGTGGTGTAAGTTTGTGATGGAATACTATTGCACTAAAAGAAATAATGTACTGAATGAATTCCATGTGAACTGGAAGGACCTCCAGGAATTGATGCAGAATGAAAGGAGCAGAACCAGGAGAACAATATATACATAGAAGGATATACTGTGGCACAATTGATTGTAATGGACTTCTCTATTAATAGCAATGCAATGATCCTGGACAATTCTGAGGGACTTATGAGAAGGAATGCTATCCAAATCCAGAGAAAGAACTGTGGGAGTAGAAACACTGAAGAAAAACAATTGCTAGATCACATGGGTTAATGGGCATATGATTGGTGATTTAAACTCTAAATGACCACTCTAATACAAATATTAATAATATGGAAATAGGTCTTGATCAATAGCACATGTAAAATCCAGAGGAATTGAGTGTTGGCTATTGGAGGGGAGTGGGAGGAAGGGAGAGAAAGAACATGAATCATGTAACCATGGAAATTATTCTAAATTGATTAATTAAATGAAATCTTTAAGACTAAAAAAGAATTAATTAATTAATTAAAGACATAAAAAATAAAGGAGAGAACTCATAATTGCTGTACTCTACTCAACCATGAGATTCCTCTCACTTCTACACTATAGCCCTGTGTTGGGTACACCCCTCTCTTTTCCTCTTCCTTTCTCATCTTGTTTTCTCCCATTAGACTATAATCTCCTTAAGGTCAAGAATTTTCATTTTTAATCTTTGAACCCCAGGACTTAGCATAGTGTCTGGCATATAGTGGTTGTTTATTAAATGATTATTTATTAATTATTTCTATTGATAATTAACATAGTTTAACTTGATGAACAGACTGTTATTGTTGCCAATGAGCCCACTAGCTCTGTTGCTATTTATTGGATTTGGTTTTTGATAGTGTCTGATTGGTATTAACAGTGATGATTTTTCTCTTAAGGAGATGCGTTGTGTTAAAGAGTCTTTGAAGAAAAAAAATATTGACATTTTTCGTAATCAAGTAGATATTTAAGGCAGTTGTTTTTTTTTAAATATAAGCCTTAGAAGGGAGCAAAATAATCTGGCCCTTTTTTCAGAGTTCACCACAAATCTTATTTCTTCTTTTTTGGCCATCTCAGCTCAGATTAATGTTTCTTCCTCTGAATTTCTAAAGAACTTACTGTCTCTATTATTCATTTGCAACCTAGAATTATACTTCATGGAAAGTTTAGGATATTTTCATTTGTATATTTGTTTCTATAAATAAAATGACTTATCCCAAAGGGAAGAATATATCTTATTTTTTTTTATCATTCTCTACTGCACAAGTGCTTCAGAAAAAAATACTTTGTATATAGTATGTGACTATTGTCACTAATAGAAATTATTTTAAAATGACAATACTTGCCTTTTTTTTTAAACCCTTACCTTCCATCTTGGAGTCAATACTGTGTATTGGCTACAAGGCAGAAGAGTGGTAAGGGTAGGCAATGGGGGTCAAGTGACTTGCCCAGGGTCACACAGCTGGGAAGTGTCTGAGGCCAGATTTGAACCTAGGCCCTCCAATCTCTAGGCCTGGCTCTCAATCCACTGAGCTACCCAGCTGCCCCCAATACTTGCCTTTTTGTTAGGGATCAGGTAGAAATTTTTCTGAAACAGTCATTATCCAATTTCTTTTTTTTTTATCTTTCGTGCTCTGTGGACTATTGCAGAAATGGATTTTTTAAAAGTATTACAATATAAGTATATCTTTTACAAAATCTTTGAAAATATCCTCTACATAAGTATAATAAGAAACAGGATACTGATGATGGTGTGAATCTCAAACTATTTCCATATGTTTCTATTATTTTCCTACAACTTTTTGTATTTAGAATTTTTTTATTTCTATGAGTCTCAAGGTTTCCTATGTATTTGGTAAAGCAGCACCCGTAAAAAATATTTGACTAATTTAATTTAATTTTATTTCTTTTTAAAAATCAATACCATGTTTGTAGAATTATGGGCAACAATTGGTTTTTGATTGGGTTCCAGTTCCAACATAGTTTATTGGTAAAATTCTTCAGAATATATTGAGTTTGCTATTTATAGGCATTGGTTTCTCCTTTGCCTTTCAGTTCATGAGAATTATTTTTGCTTTTGAGCTATAATTCTAGACATGAGGTAACATCTTGCTAGTTATTCAATACTTGCAAAACTTTTGTGGCTTGCAATGATATGTTGAAAAGCTTTTACCATTTCCTTGTATAATTGGCTTTGATTAATGATAATAACAAAAATAAGCATGATAATATATATTTTGTATTTTAGTTTACAATGCATATTCACATTTATTATCTTACTTGATTCTCATTACAAGTAAGAAATAGGTAGGATATATACAATTATACAAATCATAAAGATAAAGAAATAGGATTTAGAATCACTAAATGATAGCTAACAGATGATTGAGCTTAGCTAAGCTTGAACCTAGAGAGAGCTGACTGTTATCTAAATAGTCAACAAAGACATAGATTTAATGCCTGGTTTCCAACCCTAGTTATAAACCTCCCACTTGTGAGAAATGGGAAGTGACCTTATTTCCCTGAATCTATGCTTCCTCCTATATAAATGGGGGACAAAAGGGCTACATGACCTCTGAAGCCTCTTCCTGCATTCAATGTATGATTGCAGATTCTCCCCCATCTCTTTAGTGCTCTGTTCAATTAGTCTTTGCTTGCTTCACCTTGCATCCTCTCCTTAGTAAACTGTAAATTGGGGGAGAGTATGGAGATGAATATCACATTCTATGCAACAGACAGGAGAATGACTATAAAGATTTTAATCCTTCATTCTTGACTCATTTTGAAAGATTCCATGTATGATATAACTTCTTCCTTCTTACATTTGTCAATTAGGTGTAACTTTGAGTCCCAAACTCCAAACTATATGTGTGTTTATGCATTTATGCATTGGTGAAGATAAGACAATGTTTAAATATTGTATTAAAATGGGTTAAGACTTTCAGTATTGAGAGAGGGAAAGAGAGGAGAACCCTCTTCCAAAAGTGGGGTACAAGGGAGACAGCTGATGTTTATGGTTGGCTCAGAGAGAGAAGAGGGGGTATAAAGATTTTCCCCTTCTGCCTTCCCCCTTAGCTATAGCTGCTCTCCCCAATTCACTCTTGTCCCTCTTGTTCCCCCTCCTCTACTTGAGACCAAAGGGTCTCTTCTTGATCTGTTCATTCACATTCAGTTTGGGGAACAGATAACTTTTAAGGTCAACTCAGTCAGGTAATATAAAAGGAATAGCAGGCAGGGAAGAATGGGGAAAGGAAAGTGGGAAAAGGGGGTCTCTGTCTCTATCTAAAGCCTTTTACCCCCTCCTTGAGTTTGGGGAGAACTCAGACCTTGGCAGCTTGAGCCCCAAAAGTCAGGTTGACTCACCCCTGGGCAACAGGACCTGAGGTAAAGTCTGCTCAGGTTTCTTTTCAGAAAATCCTTCAAGTGGGAAGTGTTGGAGGGAAAGATTTCCAGTCAACAGGAGGAAAAATGGGTAACCCTCAGGAGAAAGTCTTTTTCTCAATGTCTCTTTTCAGTTTCTCAAGACCAAGAGACACTCACTGCTCTTCCAGCCAGAGTCTTCTCCTCCTCTGGATTCCACTCCTGGGGCCCCTCCCCCATCAAGGTGATCAATTTCTCATACTCTTCAGCCTGGCACTTTTTCTTTAGTGCCAGCCTCTGTCACAATATACATATATATTTACGATATTTATATATACTTTATATTTAACCTTTACTTTTTTCTCTAATGTTTATATTTATTATATCATGGTAATCATAATCTTTAATCTTTTTGTTATGTTAAGGAAAATACAATGATTAAATATTAAATACACACATGTATGTAATCATCATCTTATCTCTACCAGTGCATATATATTCCAATTAACCCTAATTTTCTGAAAAAGCATTCTCCACCTCAGGCAAGCTAAATCAAATGCCTGTTTGGTGACTATCCTTTACATGAGGTCATTGGTTAACATAGACCTTTCTGTCAATTTTATTTTCTGTTAATACTTTTAACACAGTTGACTATCAATCTATAATATTAGGCCACATTTAGTTCCCTTTCTCAAGGGAGATGTTCCGGATTGTTTCCCACTGCTTGTTTCCTATTGCTTTGTCCAGTTTCTTTTTAAATGACTCCCAAGATAGAGCTTGCCACACTTGCTTTGGAAATGTTTGCATTAGCATCTCATGGTGTGAACAGATGGGATCTCCAACAAGGTCTCCATTAATCATTCTCTAGTGGTATCCATGTTGCAATTAGAATTTAAAGCTTTAAAGGTGAATGACTTAGGCATAAACCCTCATATATCATCTCATCTTTTTCAGTTTTCAATTTGAGAATTAGCTGTTCATGTTCCTCTTTACCCCCCCTCCTCCATTCCCCCACCAACCCATGGCCTTTTTGGACTGAGGGCAGTGATTCTAACATGTACACTCTGACAGAGCAGAACCATTGATGGAATATTGTTGTCACTAATTTTTCTCCCTACATTGAAAAGAATCACAGGTGACAGGGCACAGGTGCTGTTAACACATTTCAAATATTCAACACAATGCCACCACACTTTTTATTTCCTGCCTGGATGTCGACTGTAGCTTGTAAAATGTGTGCAAACAATGCGGTGCATATTTCTTTCAGTGGTGCATGGATGCATGTGAAATATTCATGAATGGGAAATGAAGACTGAACAGAGGATCTTTGAAGATCAGTAATATATTAGCAAATATGAGAAGGTGATCTCTTACAAAGTTATTTGCCTCTTGATAATTCATTCATTTTGGATTTATCACATTGGGAAGCAAGAAGTGACTTAGGACTTAATTTTAAATAAACAAAAAGAAACAATTAGAACTGTTGCAACACCAAGGTAGGAACAGTAACCATCAACAAACTATCTAGGACTAATCAATGAACTTGTCACAAATTAATGTCTCCCTTATCTATCCTTACCCTTATAATTGCATAAATATTTCTGTGTCTTCTGGGCTTCTATTAAGTGTCAATACTACAAGTGCATCACAGAATGTTAAAGTTTAAAGGAACTTAAATATTAACTAACACCTTCCTTTTATAGTGCAGGAAATTGAACCCTAGAGAAGGGTGATAGTTTGCCCATTGACATATAACCAATAATTTGCAGCTACCAATTTCAAACCTACAGATTTTCTGACCTAAAAAGTATGCTCCATGATAATACTATAACAAATGAATATAATTTTGTTTTTAACTAGCTTAATCTATAGATTCAATATCCACTAAAGTCTTATTCTCACACCTCTCCTTTCAAAGTGGTGACTTTGAACACACCAAGGTTCAAATTCTTATGGTTCTTGCCAGATAGGAATACCTTAAGTTCAGTCATGTCTGGTGAGAAGCCAGCCAAATGCCATTCAAGGACCAGCCTTGCTAAATTAATTCATTTCAACAAATGTCATATTTGGCATCTATATGCAAATTTAGAGAAGTTCATTTGTTGTCAGGTGGTTAACCATTAGAAAATGCATTTTCCCCCATTCACAGAAACTCACAAATCAAATAATATATACTAAAATGTAAAGAGAGTTTGAGATTGGCATGGGTGAAGAGAATAACCATATGGATAAAATCTAGGATCTGCTGGAAGATTCATTTCATTAATGATTCATTTATTCACTTAGCAAATTTGTACAAGTACATGGTGATTCAGAATGAATCAATATCCAACCTACCCTATTTTCACTATTACTCCTTTCAGGGTATGGATTACTTTTATTTTCTACAGCAAAATTTATTAAATTCATATGGGCTAGAGTCATTTGCAATGCCCAAAGTAGTGACTTTTTTTTTTACAAAGTGAAAATGAGCTTGCATATCTCAATTCAAAGGCAGCAAACCTTTGCATTTACCTATATGCATTCCCCAACTGCTCTGTATTTTTTTCATATAAAAGAATAGACAAATAAAATTCTGCCATGCAATACTTGCTTTCAGTACTTCTCATTTAGTATATATAACATCCTTAAAAGATAAATTCTTTAGGTATTAAAACAGACTCAGAGAAGTAATCTTAGCTTTGCTCATTTAGTTAGTATGTTTCTGGAAACTAGGGCTCTGGGAATGTTAAGTCCAACACATTTTCTTCTATACCAATCTCCCTTTCAGAATATGGAATTTTGGCATCTTTTCAAGATTTTAATAGAGATTCAAATTAACTCCTGTTAAACAAGATGCATGCACATATATACTGTAGCTGAAATGGCTTACTGCAGTAGCCTTATCCCTGAACCATTTCAACACACTTTTCATTTAAAATAGAGCTGAAATCTGGCAGTGAGTTGGCAGTACAGTAAATTGTGCAACAAATGGCATGCCAGAATCCATTTAGGGGAGTCTCCTCAGCACAATCACTTTCTCTTTACCTATGTTGAACATGAGCCTTTCTACACACACCATATGTGCTTGGTATGATACATTGCCACAGACTTTTATTTTGTAGTTTAGAGAGCAAAGTTTATGTCAGGCAAGGATCTAATGTGAAAAAGAGAAGAGATATGTGGTAAGATGTTACTATACTCCTGTATTGTTGAGAGAAGAAACAGAATATTGGAATGCAAAGGAGCTTATTCATCTCTTCAACCAATCTATTCATGTTAGAAATGAAGAAAATGATGGGGGTGGGGAGGCAAGACAGAGAAAGACAAAGAAAGAGACAGAGACAGAGACAGAGCAGACAGACAGACAGGCAGCCAGACACAAAGACAGAAAAAGAAAGTGATAGAGGATAGACAGGATAAACAGAGACAGAATATTGAGAAAGACACATACACATATAGAGAGTGACAAGAGACAGAAAAGAGAGACTGAAATAGACAGAAAAAATCTCTTGACCTTCTTGGTTCTCAAAAATGTAGATTTTTTTAGACTGGATGGACACTCGGGTTGCCTATGATAACCCTAGACCTATAATACTGTGATCTAAATCTGGAAATCATTTGTTTTTGTATTCAAAGAAGAGTTAATTATCCTCTATCCTCAGTACTATTTTCCTAAAAATTTGTTTCACTTATTAATGTTAAGATTAATTTACATTCCCTGAGTATATAGTGGGCAGCAGATTTAAACAGCTTGAGTGTGAGTGTTCTGCTGAGCAAGGGAAGTCAACTTGGATTGCAGAACAGAGAAAGAACAGAAGGAAAAGATAGTGATAGCAGGATGAAGCCTGGATAAATAGATTATTTGCTTTTATGTGGAAGTATGTAGGTCCTTGTTGGCTGAATTATCAACAAAGAAGAAATAAACCTGCGTGGTGTAAGTAATTGGATTTAAGCAAAACAAATTGTTGGAATTTCATGTTTATTGGAAATTTGGTAGAGGGGTCCAATTATTTCCTATATTTTGATTAGTCTGGGAGAACTTCCTAGAGGAGAATGCATTCTGTTCCCCTCCTCCCTAAATTTACTTGAATAATAAGAGACAAAAGAAAGGAGAAAAGTTTAAGGTAACAGAATAGGAGCTGATTTTGGAAGTAGGAGTAGACATTGAAGTAGGAAGTATAAAGTACTGCTGAGTTTAAAATCATTCACCCAGTTTAAGGTCCTACGAGATCTCTGATACTTCTGCTCTTTCCTCCTGTGTGTAAATGATATAACATCTCTTGAGGTCAGTTCCTGAGCACAATGGCACTACATAGAGCTTGTTTTTATAAAAACAAGATTCCAGGGGGAAATTTGGTCCTTACCTTTTCATTTTTGACAAGTGAGTAGTTTGAAGAAAATACAAAATAGTAGATGGGAAGTAGAACAAATGAAAAGTCTGTTGGAAATGAATAAAATGTTTAATTCATCATTGAAGTAAGGAAAGTCATTCCACAAAATCCAATTGATTCTGCAGTCTGAATAAAAATTTTTAAATAAATATTTATCTTTTTGGATAAACCTTTTCCCAATTTTCCCTATCCCAAACATCATAAGCTAATATTCTATGCTTCAATATGAAAATATGCCCCTAAGCTGATATTAGATAGTTCATTATCAAAGTGATATTTTTAAATTTGAAATTCTCCTACTATCTGTGTTTGGAAAAGAGGAGATGAGGAGTAACCACAGTATTTTCTGGATTTCTATTTTAGACTTTCTTATTGTTCTAAGATAATAATATCATGATGAAATATATTGTCCTACTAACACATCTAGAACTGAACCTGTCATCCATTATACATGAGTAAAGGATGTTTGCATCATGCCTGTAGAAATAGGAGTGTTGCAAATAGCCAATTCATTGTTGGTTCCAATTTGGAACCTGACAAATACTTGCTTTATTGCTCTTCCATGTGAAAAGTCTATCTTTCTGCCTACACAGCACAAGTCAGTAACCTACATAATTCTCCCAGGATGTTCTAAAAGCCCCAAGGCAAGAGTTCATCTTGTATATATTTGACATTCAGAATCTGATGCACTAGCAGAGCCAATGGCATCTTGGGAGAATTTCCAAATAATCTTCTTTTTTTTCAGTTCCTTCTTCTGCATCTTTTGGTTCTTTCTGTCCTCATAATATATACTTGTGTCATACACCTGAGATTCTGATTTGGCAACACAATCTCCTATGTTAAAATTCCTTAGCTTCCCAGAAAGGACTTATTTCTTTGTAGTTTTCTGGCCATGATTAACAGGGACTCTGTTGTGACCTTCCTACTGCGTTTTCATTCCTTCTCTCTTTATATAGTCAAAGTCATCAAAGTTTTAAAATCACATCTACCCCCAAATAAGTAAAATTATCCTACCAGAAAGGATAAAAATGCTAAATAAATTCTGTTTTCTATTCTAAGCACCCATTTTCATAGCCAGCAAACAATAGTAAGCATTGATAGAAAGTCTATTGCATGTAAAAAAATCATTACCTTCCCTGGTAGAATTAAAAACAGGCAAAACAAACAAAATTAGAATATTTAGGACTATCTCACAGAAATTGGAGTAGATATTCCTCATTAGTCTATGAAACAGAGATGGGACCAATAAACAAAATTCACAATCAATCAGCAAGCACTTATTAAATACTTACTAGGCACTGTGCAAAGTGCAAAGAATAACTAGACAAAAGTGAAAGTGTCTGCCCTTAAAATTTTTAATGGGTGAGACAAAATAAGAAGACAAATTTTACTTCAAAATTTTGTTCTTGTAATTAGTATTTTTTCAGCATTTTTTTTTCAAAATAAGTGGGATTAATTCAAGTAACTTTAGACAGGCAGGTTTCAAAAGTACATACCCCACAGAATTCTATAATGGATGATTAAGAATATGCTTTTAAAATGATCCTTTTAAAAGTATGTACAAACCATAATTGGGAGCCTAGATTCTCTAAGCATGTCATTCCAAACTAAATGAAGATAACTACCAGAATCTGAGATGATGGGTCAATGTCAGATGTGATGAAACTCAGCAGGAATGTTTGTAAAGCTTTTCTTTGACTAAAAAACAAAGTCAGTCATATTTGTACACAATAAAGGAAATGGGACTTAATAGTCCATTTGAAATATATATATATGTGTGTGTGTGAATTATATACATATATCTTCTCATTCACTAAAATGTCCATATAAATAGTATGGGATAGTTGGAAAATAAATCAATGATGTACCAGTTTGCATTAACAAGATTATTTTAGAACTAAGGGGTAATAATTTAACTGTATTCCATGAGAGTACCACCATACCTACAGTGTGATATTCTACTCTGGGAGTCACAGTTTAAGAGGAATATTTGTCTATTGAAGTTCTAAGGCAAGATAAGAAAGCAACAAAGAAGGCACGAAGAGTTGTGGAAAGCAGTTTTTGTATTTTTTTAAGCAAACGTGAGAACACCACCCATTCAGAATCACATTTATGCAATGGATGAAAAAAATGTTCTCCATCTTTGGCAAGATGGAGAAAAGCTTTACATACTATGGGAATAATTAGAGTTTGGAATAGTCAACTGGAGAAAAAGCAAACTTAACAGATTTACAATTAGTTTTATGAAGCATTTAAATTTATCATTTAGAAGAGAAATTAGATTTATTCTGTGTTGCTGCAGAGGGCAGAACTAATATCAGTAAAAAGTCCAAGAAGAACAATTTCAGACAGTTTGACTATTCAGGTGATAAGCATGTCATAAGTGAAAACTTTTATTTTGGGTAAGATATGGGGTGAGATGGACTGCAAAATGATCTTGTTCCCCTAAAATGTTTGACTCTTCTTTTATCTCAGAAGATAGAGCATCTTCTCCCCCTGGTAATCCATGTCAGCACAAATAAATGGACCCTTCCTAGTGTGAAGGAATTAAATTCTATAGCTTACAAACTGTTTCTACTACTGTTTAATTGTAAAAATATATATATATATAATTGTTCAACAGTCAGTGATTCTTCTTAAGAATATCTCAATGGGAGGGAGGGATTCCAATCACTAATCCTGTAATACAGATATTATAGTGGAAACTTTGGGGCTTTTTATACCAAAAACAGGGCTAGAACACTGATGACAATTATTCAAGTAAAACTATCCCCATCCTTGTCACCAGATATGACATATCCTGACTTACTTCTCAGTCTTGGTACAGTTTCTTGGTCATGCTCAGGATGTTCTGCTTTTCCATCTCTGTCATACAAAACAAATTTCCGTCAAAGCATAGTTACTAGAAGGTCTTTGCTAACCATTGTCCCCCCCAACCAGTTATTTACACTCTTCCTCTTGGCTCCAAATTACTTTGTACAACTCTTTATTTGTAAATATGTATGTTCAGATGTTCTAATACATATAAATATCTGTACCCAGAGCATATAGCACACATACATAAATATATTTCATGTTTTTATTATATACATACACATAGTGACATGGCTATACATATGTGCACACGTTGATGTACAATAAATACTAAAAAATAAACTTGTTGATTACATGTACCAACATAAATACATATGTAGATGTGTATATGTGTCTAAAACACACATTGCACATGCATACATGCATATATACATGCAACTTTATTACACAGATATGTATACATAAATGTATTCTTATACAAATATGCATTTGTAACTTTAAAATATATATAAAATCTTTGAAGGCAAGGACTGTTTTGTCTCACCTAGCACAAACTTTTCTACTAATGTTTAATTGTTGACAATCTAAACAATTGTTGATAGTGTAAACACTATTGAACTTGACTGTGAATACAGAATTGGATGGGACCTTTGGTTGATATTGTTCAACCTCCTCATTATACATATAAGGGGCCTGGACCCAAGAATTTAGATGACTTATGTAAGGCCACACAGATGACCTGGATAAAGAGCTGGGATTTCCCCACCATTGCCTCATTTCCAGATCTAGTATTTCTTTTCCTGTGTTATGATGTCTCTTTGTGGCAAAAATGGAAAATCTGCTCCCTTCAATTAACCAAAGATCTCCAAAGTGATAAGTTAATGCTCCATTCCCATGTTAGTGTCAGCACTGGAAGATCTTAGCACTCCTAATCACAATATACCCACTAAGGTGGCATTGTTATGAGCAGGACAATAAAGCTCTCTGCATTTCTGTTTACAATAAAATGAAGAGAATAGAGAACACGATTCCTTAGGCGTGACCAGTGAGCTACAGTGAAAGAGTCTGACTCTAATTTCTACCTCTCTATTTGAGACACTCACTACATGAAATAGGTGTGATCCCCCATATCTTCTAGGTATAGAGATACACTATACTCTCTCTAGAATAGAAAGAATATAACTTATTTATTTATACCAACTCTCCTCAAAGAACCACAGTTCCTCCATCTTCTTCATATATTGAGTCTAGGAAGGTAAAGGTATGTAGGGGAGATGAGGTAGGATTATTAATGTCCATTATGTAAACCTGGAAATTGAAATACAGAGATATTATTTGTCATTCAGACTGTTGGAATCCTTGACTCCTGGTTTTCAGTATTAAGCAGAATTTGCCCTAGGATTTCTGGCAGTCCTGGTATTTATGAATTGTCTCATCTAAGGGGTCAGGAGTTAGTGTTCATTTACCTAAGGGAGGACTGCCTTAAAGTAAGCAATCAATGACAGGGAATCCATACAGACACTAAGGATTCTCATAGACCCAAGAGTCTGTTCTATTAACCATGACCTCAGGTGACCCCACCCCATCTTCTTCAGGCTTTCCCATCATTTAATTGTACTTCATTTTCCAATAGAGTCTGCCTCAGATATCACAAGGCAAGTAATTAGAGAAATAAATTCAATTCAATTCAATAGCAATGATATTTAAAGCCTTACTTCATGAAGATCATTGTGCTAAGAACAGATGGAGGGATGCAAATGATTGTTGAATTGATACAGCTGACTCTTGGATTTGTAGAACTTTTGGTCTTAGCAAGACTATATGACATAGGCACAAGTATCTTAAATATAAAATTTTACATGATAAATGCATGACAGATACAAACTCCAGATTCAACTTTACTTGCACTAGTAATAGATAGATATTCACTGAAGTGAATGGAACTCTAATGTGTGCTAACATATATAAACATAGCCTGCTTGTATTGCTGTTTCATTATGTGAAGGTACTCATTTAGATAACCCAGTTTTACTGGGGGCAGTAGTCCCAAAGGATAACATATATATATATATGTACTTCTAGTGAATAATACACCAAATGCTAAATAGACTAATGCTCAAAAGAGTTAATACCTTTGGGGTCCAAGTGTTAAGTCAACTTTTCACCAGATATCTAATTCATATCTCAAAGGATAAATTAAATGTCATTTTAGTGGTGGTTCTTAATAATAGGAAGTATTAATGATCTTGAAAAATGAAATTGATGAAGGCAATGTTCTTCCTCCCTCCCTCTCTTCTTTCTTCTCTTTCTCTTTCCATCAAACTTGTTCTAATTCAGAAATGTCTGAAAAAAAGAAATGAGAGACTATCAAGTTTTGCAGGTACTATCCACCCATTGGATCTAGTTCATTGGCAAACTATGTTCTCTTGGAAACCTAGGGATACACTGGAATTCTATGGGTATTATCTTCTTCCACAGGTATTCTATCTGTAAAGGGAGAAATGTTGTTTATTTCTTTAATTAAAACTCAAAGAGAGTAGCCTGAGAATTAGAAGGAATGACCAACCTTCTTAGGCACATCTGATGCTGCCAAAATGTCATCTGTTTTATTCAAAGGAAATCTGAAACAGCTGTGATATTTTTGAATTAGTTGTTAATGCATATTCCACTTCTGCTAAAAAGGTCATTTACAAAATCTGCAAATTTCATTGAAAGATTTGTGTGTATGTGTGGTGAGAAAACACATTTACACATGTCACCATGTTCACATCAGCCTCCTGTCAGGGTTATGGAAAGTGTGAATTTATTAATATGATCATAGCATCCTGTCATTTTGATTGGCCTTGCCATGCCAAATTCCCATAGGCAGTGTATTAAGCTAACATTGATATTCCCTTTTGTATTGGGGCCAGGTGGCTTAATTCATGGTAATTACAATTTGATGGATAAATAGATCTGTATAATTCGAAACTACACACCATTAATATTTTAGGATTTGTTGAAATAATTAAAATATGGAGGTAATATTAGCATATTTTTACTATGGTGGGACTCCTTTACAATTCAGTTGACAGGGAAAGAGTACCATATCAGTTACAGATTGCCTGCAGTGCGTGACATTGCGCTTATCTATGATCTCTGGATACTTGTAATAAAGTCATGTTACATTGTGCTGTAAAATAAAGTTTTGCATAAATAATTATTACTTACATTAACCACTCACCCAAATGCATATCTTTGTGATATAGTTCTTGCATAAGAATATCTAGCTAAAATATCAGTGAAATATGTAGTATTTATTTCAGTAAAATTATTGAGAAAATTGTCAGTTCCATTTCAGTTCCACAATATAAAACCATGGTCTTCTTAAGAGACATTGAAATGTTACATTTTCATGCAAAATAATGCAATTTCCAAGTGTCTGATATTAAGAAAGTATTACATTAGTGGTGTGTAGCCACATTATTTTGATATCAGTGCTTATAATAAACATGATAAATAATTTTTTGTTGGTTAAAATATTCACCCAAGTATACAATTTTTTCTTACAATCTAAAGTAGTCTTTCTCATCTGGTGAATGGTCTTTAGTTTTGCTATTAATGTTACCATAATTACTGGATAAACTATTTAATCATTTCTTCTGTTACAGCTGGTCATTGATATGATTAATCTATTTCAATAAAATTTCAAAAGTATGATCATTAAGAGCAAAGTATATGGAGAATTTAAAGTGGCAATTCTTCTATGTGTATCATTGATATGTTAGGTAATTGCATTTAAAGTTCAAGTTCATGATGGATTGTATTGATTGAGGAGAAGGAGCCAGGCTTACAAGGAACTCACAAAAAATAATCTTGCCATCAGTTAAATAGTGAAATCTTGTATTGCAAAAAGGGGCAACAAATAGTCACGGGACAACTGTATCTGGACTGCTTGTTAATAAACTTAAGACAAGATTCTGATTCTCTATAATTCAATAGGATTCAAGTATCCTGCATAGACTGTTGTATTTTTACTGAGTGGTTGTCATCTTTTTTTTAATAAGCCAGTCAGGTTGAACTAATTAATTTATATCAAATGTGTCAAGAGTGTGGTAAGTGTGGAAATATGAATGAGATGTCATTTTCCAATCTCTTCTAGTTTTGGAAATGGAGTGAAAGATATTAAAACAATGCTTTTAAGGACATTAGCTAGGGATGCTCGCCCTGCAAGCTGTTGTAAAAATTCCTCACTAGGAATATGTTAAGGGTTTTCATTCTTAACACTGTTAAGGCACTAAATGGCAGCTATATTATCAGAAGCTAGAGTTATGTGACCTTATTTTTTCAGAAAACATTTTATGCTGGGACATGAATTTCCCTACGAATAATTCAATTGTTCATCCATCTGTATTAAAGTTGTGGGTTTGCTAAGGGCAGGATTTAGGATGAAATCCATCTGAGTTCAAATAAAAAATCTTAAGAATGGAAAGGGATAGTTTAAGACTGTCTCATCCATTCCACTGTCTCAGGAAGGCAGAGCTTCATGATGACAGCATCAAAATGGCATGATGTACTTGATAAAAAGGACTGTCCTTAGAGTTATGGTGCTCACTCAGACACATAGTGGTTGTGTCACCCTGGGCCACTCACCAGTGGACCCAGGCAATTCTCTAAGATTGTATATCTGGACATATCTATATTGATGGAGAGAGGTCATTATAAGAACTTCCTAAAGTAATGAAATCACAGTTTTGTCGAAACAAAGAATTTGGGAGGAATGGAAACCTCACAGAATCTCTTACTGTCCAAAACATTAGATTTTTTAAATAACTTTCAGAAGTAAAGGAATGAAGCTTATGATCTTTTTTACTTTCTGCTGATTTTCTATAGAACATAATTATCAATTTTGACACTTTTTATGACATTCATCAATTCTTTATAATAACCTCCGTAAAACAAAATATGAGGACCCAATGCTTTATCCATTTAGACAATTTGGCTTGCTAACATTATCTTCTTATATGTGCTAGATTTAATGTGTAAATCTTACACTTTACACCCCCACACACATGCATACTTCCCCTCACTTGCTTTTGTATAGCTGTGGAGGGATGGGGAGGAGGAAGTAATCTTTGATTATGCTCTTTTTCATTGTGACTACCTCATTTAACTTTCCTCTATAGCTCATCCTCCCCTAGGAGCTTTTAAAATCACATTCTATAGGCTACCCACAAAATTCATGTTTCTTAGGTATTTATAATCTCAGAAAATAACCCCTATAATCACATTGCTGTATGAAACCATGTTGTTCACAACACCTGCAATAAAACGTATAATTTTGGTCAGGAAAAACAGAATTGAGTTGAAGTCGCAAAATAGGACACCTCAAGTAAACAAGGGGATAGAGGGATTTCATTTGAAACCTAAGAAAGAACTCATCATTCAGAAAACATTAAGACTTATAAGGATATGATTCAATTCATTAATGAAGACTGAATTCAAGTTAATTATATAAACATATATTAACTTCCAGTGATGGGTTAGGAATTGGATTCAAATGAAAAAATGAATAGGTTCTTGTCCTCAAGGAGCTTAAATTCCTCTGGGATGGTACAACATATGATAAGATGAGAAAATAGATGGGTATGGTGGTACACTCTCATAATCCCTGCCATGTCCAGGTTAGGGTTAAGAGATCTGCCCTGAAGAGCTCTAAATATCAGTGGACTAAGCTAATTGTCCTAATATCCCTAAACAAATTTTTTTAATACCTAAATAGAAAGTATGAAAAAATAAATGTAAAATTATTTTTGACATGAATGGTTTTGGCATGAATTCAATATAATATGATTAAAATCTATAATCACATTCTATGAAAGTGTAGGCTAGGATTGTTAAAGCTTTTCAACAAATAAAAGCACTACTTCATGCATTGAATCATAAACATGGGAAATTAATTTACCAAGTAACAGTATAGCTTAAAAACTGAAAAAAAACCTGAAAAAACCCCTGCAGAATGACTAGATAAATTCCTGAGAGAATTACTAAATTGTTAGCAAGAAGCTAGTATTATTTGGAGAGTTATAGCTAATTGTTTGGATGTGTAATGGAAGGTAATCGCCTGTCTTCAAAAATTCCTTTGATACTTTTTAAAAAAATCTGTACAAGATGGGCCATTGGTTTGATTCATTATGGGTTTACTTTATGTTGGCAAGTCCATGATAACTAGCATGTGCTCATATGTGTGTATGTGTACTTAAAAGGGAACAAACACATATTGCTGTATTTAAGTACCATTTTTTCAAATTTAATTAAAAAATGCATTGTTCTCCAAAACAGTCTATGGGATATTAGCCTATTCATAACATTTAGCTTTCATTCTTTTTCAATCTTTCTCTCACTCTATTTATACTTTTATTCTCCATTCCATAATAATATAAATCACATCAAATGAGTATGAATTGTTATTAATTTAAAACTTAAATATACTAATGGTATATAAGTGCTCATGTACTTCTTGGTAAGCACAATACATTAAAATCTTTCATCTTTACCTTCTTTTTCTCTTGTTCTTATATTTCTTAGCATTTTCTCACTGTATTTTCTTACCCAATTATATGCATTAGAGTTGCTCTCCCAGATTTTTTTCTCTATGACCAAAATCACGATACACTTATTCTTTCTCTTTACATTGTCCTTTAATAAGTAATCACATTCCAGTTCTCTCCAATTGCAGTTTATTCCTTCTCTCTCCCTACTGCAATCCCAAATAATTTTGTTGAAGAAATTAAGCATAGACCAACATCTTACACCATATTCTGCAGTAAATTTTAATTTGATGCAAGGTCACAAAATTAAGATTAGGCCCTGAAAGAAAAGAGAATTTAAACAGATCATATACCTTTCACAGCTATGAGTAGAGGATTTCTTAACCAAAAAGGGATAGAGGCAATTATAAATGATTCATTAGATAATTTTGATTATTTTAAATTGTGTGCACAGCAAATAAATGTAACTCAGATAGGAAGCAAAGTGGTTGCCTAAGAAAAAATCAATTAGGTTTCATACTACATAAATAACTGGACCTGGAATCATGAAAACCTTACCCTAAATCCTCTCTCTGAAACTTTGCAACTCTGGGTAATTGACTTAAATTCTCTCAGTCTTAGGTTTTTGTTTTTGTTTTTTAATCTGTAAAACAGGAAAAGGTTGGACTTGCTATCCTATAAATTCCCTTCTAACTCTAAATGGTCCTTTTTGGGGGGAAAGGGAATTTGTAAAACATTTCTAGAAGTTTGATGACCAAGATATATAGACAAAAGAAGCATCTAAGTCCAAAAGCATTTCCCAGTAAATAAATAATGAAAGAATATGGGGAAAATAAGTTCTTAAAAGAACTGAAAAATTTTAACAACCAGATTAAAGAATACTATAAATTAATAATAAGAAAAAAGAAATGAAAACCATCCAAAGGCTTTACCTCAGACCCAATAATTAGCAAAGATATCAAAGATGGGAGGAGTCTCTGTTAGAGGGGTTACAGAATGACAGGTGCATTACTATACATTTGTGAAGCTATAAATTGATATAAGCAGTCTGAAAAATGATTTAGAACTATGCAGATAAATTAAGATAGTCAGACACTTTGATTCAGGGGGCCCACCACTACATATATACACCAAAAAGGTCATTATACAAAAGAAAGATTCCAAAGTACTTGAAACAAAGTAAATAGCTATTATCTAATCAGATGAGGAAACTGGGACCCAATGAGGTTTGCTAAATCAATGATCAGCTTATCAAAAAATGTAACAAAGCTAAAAGGTTTTATGACATATACCTATAGTTCCTGTTTATGGGGAGGCTTAGGGTGGTGAAGGCTTAGTTGAGAGAGTTCTAAGTTTCAATAGAACTCAAACTGAGAGATGTCGAAACAAAATCTGGTACCAGTATGGTGAACCATGGAAGCAGGGAGCCCTCAGGTTGTCTAAAGAGGTGCGACTTGGCCTCGTCAAAAACAGAACACAGCACAAGGTTATGGTCAGCAGGGAAAATGACCACTATGCTCTCAGAATGGGCAAGAGAGAGAGGTCTACTCAAAAATTAATAATAATAATAAAGGAAAAAGAAAGTATTATCATGATCAAAACAATTTTTCCAACTATTTGTCTATTATTTTTACTCTACTGAGATATATACACTGTATATACATATACATACATACATACATACATACATACATATGTCCTGTCTCTTTCTATATATAACATTGAGTTCATTTCTGGGTCTGAGTTTAAATCTGGCCTCAGATGGTAGCTGTTTGACCTTGGACAAGTCATTTTAACTCTGTTTGCTTCAGTTTCCTCATCTGAAAAAAATGAAATGGAACACTCTAGTATTTTTACCAAGAAAACCACAAATGTGTTCATGGAGAATCAGATATGATTGAAACAATTGAACAACAACAACAAAAAATTTATAGCACATATTGTGAAACTTTTATTTTAGGACTTTTGAGCATTTTCCCCTAGTAGAAGAGTTCTGATTATTATGATCTTTTCACTATTTTATATTTAACCTTTATAAGGCCATCTCCACTTCTCTTTTGGCCTGTTCCTCTATAGTCTCAACTCCATATAGAGTTGTATGTGTTTCTGTAGCTTTTTTTATAAAAGGAAATCTTCTGACTGTCATTCAAATAACTTTGGCTTCTTTTGTTTCCCTCTCCAAGTTAGTCATGTAATGATGTATTAATAACCAAACAACATTCAGATCATGGATACCTGCTCTTCTTACCTAATGACATTCTTTTTCAAACCACTTAGCCAGCTTTATGTCTCTGACAGAATATTATCAGACATTTTTTCATTATGTATTCAATTTATTTTTAAAAAATCAAGTGAGAATGTGTATTCATTTTGGGAATGATATCTATTGGGTCCACATTTTTATGGCTAGATTGTGCCCTCAAATGATTTACTGTGTAACCTTTCCAGATATAGAGTCTGTACATTTTTTCCTGTCTAATCCCATTTGTGTCCTTAGTTACATGTTTTCTGCCTCCCATTTTTAAGGGTTACTAGGAACTTCCCACCCAAATCCTCAAATTACTCCCCTAGTTCCTCCTGAAGTTATCATAGAATGCCCATAGTATGCCACTGGGACTATTGGTTACAGTTGTTATTTTTAATGGATTTAATTTCCTAACGTGACTAATCAGTTGACTATTTCATAGTGTGTTTTCTTTGGCTTCTCTTGATAAATACTATTGGCCTGTTGATTTACCACATGTGGGTTTTCAGTCTGTCCTCTTAGTTCCTCAGAGCAGTTCAATTTGCTAATGTCTTGTTCATTTCTCAATAAAAGACATCCCCTGAGTATTATGTCCTATCATGGTCCAGAACACATCTTTAATTATCTATTTAATTAATTATCTGAAAGAATAGGATCTCTGAATATAGATCTAGTCATATTTTGGCATAGTCTGAATCATTCAGAAAAGTTATATAAGAAATTGGATAGGGATTTACAACACAACTCAGCAGCAAGAGTTAGAAGGCGAAATTCCATTTAAAATCACCCTAGACAATCTAAAATATTTAGGAATATATTTGCCAAGACAAACATGGGAATTATATGAACACAACTACATAAAATTTTTTACACAATTAAAACTAGATCTAAATAATTGGAAAAACATTAATTGCTCATGGGTAGGGTGAGCTAATATAATAAAAATGAAAATTCTACCAAAATTAATTTACTTATTCAGTGCCATACCTATCAAATTACCAAGAAACCTTTTTATTGAGTTAGAACAAATTACAATAAAGTTCATTTGGAAAAACAAAAGATCAAGAATATCAAGGGAAATAATTTTTAAAATGTGAAATATGGGGGCATAGAAGTATCAGATCTTAAACTGTACTATAAAGTAGTGGTCACCAAAACAATATGGTAGTAGTTAAGGGACAGAAGAGAGAATCAATGGAATATACTTGGGGTAAATGCTCTCAGCAAGATGGTATACAATAAACTCAAAGATCCTGACTTTGGGGACAAGAAGCAACTGTTTGACAAAAACTGCTGGGAAAATTGGAAAACAGTGTGGGAGAGATTAAGTCTAAGGTCAACATCTCACACCCTATAACAAGATGAATTCAGGATGGGTAAATGCCTTAAATATAAAGAAGGAAACTATAAGTAAGTTAGGTGAACATAAAATAGTATACCTGTCAGATCTATGAGAATGGAAAAATTTTAAGACAAAGCAAGAAATATTAAAAAATGTAAAATGAATAATTTTGATTACATTAAATTAAAAAGGGTTTGTACAAACAAAACCAATGCAATCAAAATTAGAAGGGAAGCAACAAGTTGGGGAAAAATATTTATAACAAAAACCTATGACAAAGATCTCTCAAATTTATGAGGAACTAAATCAATTGTACAAAAAAAATCAAGTCAATTGATAAATTCCCCAATTGATAAAATATCAAAAGATATGAATAGGCAATTTTCAGATAAAGAAATCAAAACTATCAATAACCACATAAAAAGTGTTCTAAATCTCTTATAATTACAGAAATGCAAATGAAAACAACTCTGAGTAATAAATGTTGGAGTGGATGTGGCAAAATTGGGGTACTAATGCATTGCTGGTGGACTTTTGAATTAATCCAAACATTCTGGAAGGCAATTTGGAATTATGCCCAAAGGGCTTTAAATTACTGCCTATCCTTTGATCTAGCCATACCACTGCTGAGTTTGTACCCCAAAAAGATAATAAGGAAAAATGTGCAATCAAAAATATATATAACTGCTCTCTTTCGATTGGGGAATGACTGAACAAATTGTGGTATCTGTTGGTAATGGAATACTCTTGTGCTAAAAGGAATAATGAACTGGAGGAATTCCATGTGAACTGAAAGAACCTCCAGGAATTGATGCAAAGTGAAAGGAGCAGAACCAGGAGAACCTTATACACAGAGATGGGTACACTGTGGCCCAATCAAAAGTAGTGGATTTCTCTACTAGCAGCAATGCAATAATCCAGGACAATTCTGAGAGACTTTTGAGAAGGGATGCTATCCACATCCAGAGAAAAAAACCATGGGAGTAGTAACATAGAAGAAAAACAACTGTTTGATCACTTGAGTTGATGGGGGATATGATTGGGGATGTAGACTCTACACGATCACTCTAGTGCAAATATCAATAATATGGGAAAAGGTCTTGATCCAATGGCACATGTAAAACCCAGTAGAATTGAGCATTGGCTATGGGAGGAGGGGAGGGAAAGAGCATGAATCATGTAACCATGGAAACTTTTTCTTAATCAATTAAATAAAATTTTAAAATAAGTATCTAAATTCCATGTAGAGAGGTTCATTTCATGAAAGAACAGAAAAAGGCAAATAGATCCAATAAATATTGATCCAGATCAGAATATTCCTTCCTCTCTCCCTTCTCTTAGCCCTACCCAGTGTCTTTGGGACACTAAATCTGAAGAAAGTCTCCTCACCTTAACCCAATTAGGTTCCCTTTTTCTTGATACAGGGGAGTTGATAGCCAATGAGTCAGGAATGAAAAGATGTATAGAACACTGTCTTTTTCCTTAAGGAATTCCAAATCTAGTTGGGATAATAGGATGTATACTTAGAGGGAAATAACTTGTTAGATAGGTGAGAGGTTACTGTTTCTATTTGTATTACTATTACTATTACTGGGACCTTGGGCAAATCATCTAATCTTTCAGACCTCTATTTTCCTCCTCTGTGAAATGAGGGTATTAGATGAGGGGATGTGTAAGATCTCTTTTGTTTCTAATATCTAGGATCATCTGATTCTGCCCTGTCTTGCACTGGCAAGGAAATTTTGAATTCCGATAAGTAGAGGTAGATCTTCTGATACAGAGACTAAGGTTTAGAGTCTAGAATGGGCCTGGGGAGCCCGTGTCAGTTTGTAGATCAGCCTAGCAACTGAAATTGATTTGTAGAAGAGGATCCCTAGAGCCAACATTACTTCTGGTATATTTCACTTTGTGATAGGATCACACACTTCTGCTCTAATTCAAAGGTGGATCAATGAACATGAAAAGAGAATTAAAATATCCTTGCTCTTACGTATGAGCTATCATTCTATCAATAAGCAATTATTAAGTGCCTACAGTATATTAGATACTGAACTAGGCACTGGGAATACAATGATAAAAATGAAAAAAAATGTATTCTTTCAAGAAGTTTACTTTCTATCATTAAGGGCAGGTGCATGTTTGTGTGTTTTCACCCATATGCACGTAGAAGTATAGGTTTCTATGTATAGATACATATTTACATCATTATACCTAAAAAGAAATGGCTATATTTAGAGAGAATTAAGCAACTATATCAGGACTAAAGAACCTTGCTTGGGGGTTGTTGAAGGCAAATATTTTGCCAGCAGATTTTTTTTTTCCCCCGGAGGCATGGCTGTGGTGGAAGGGGAATGGTAATGGAGCTGTCCAGAGAAGGGTAGCTTGTTGACAATTAGAACAAAATGCTCACGTTCCCTGGCCATAAATGAGAAATATT
Organism: Monodelphis domestica; assembly: GCF_027887165.1. Taxonomy (NCBI): domain Eukaryota; kingdom Metazoa; phylum Chordata; class Mammalia; order Didelphimorphia; family Didelphidae; genus Monodelphis; species Monodelphis domestica. Next base: position 427,088,361 of record NC_077229.1, read on the forward strand.
TGACAGCACTTGGGAAGAGAAAAATGATTGGAATCCTAGAGCATTTTTAGTTTTTCTTACTTTTTTCATAGAATATTTACAGAACTGTACTGCCAGCTTCACGCTCAGACTCTTGGCTTACCTCACTTGCAGGCTACTGATTAATCACCTGTCTGAGCATGGGAAGTGCTGATTAATTTGTGACCCTGAATGAAGACTGGGGAATTCACACCACGTCTCCCAGAGTTGAACGAGGTCACTGTGTGGCTGAAAAGCCACTTCACTAATTATATTTGGTCGCTCCAGATGAAAATTCATGGAAAGATCCCACCCCCTCCATCCACTGATTAGGTTTTTGTAAATGAAAATTTTCAGATATTTGGGTTTTGCATACCTTGGAAAAATAACCATGTAAAAGTTAGCCACTGAAATTGAGGCTTATATGCCTAGGAACATAGGTTTGGGATCTGGAAGAGGCCTCAGGGGCCATCCAGACTAAACCTCCAATTTTTTGTTGAGAAATCTGAGGTTCAGAGAGGTTGGTGACTTCTTTCAGGTGACATAGATAGGAAGCATCAAAAATTCTATTTGATCCAATGCCCATCCTCTGATCCTCAAGGCTGTTTGCTCTTTCTCCTATAATATTTTAAAGGAAATAAGGTTCTTTGAAGCTTAGTGCTCCCCAATTCCTTATTTCTGTGCCTCAGTTTGATTTGGAAAGCCCCATCTGACCTTATTTCATACTGCATGTGTTCCACTGAGCTTTCTTTCCTCAGGTCCAATGACCATATACCAGAGAAGAAGAAGGCAGCAATGCACAGATTCTGCTGAGGAGGGAAAATACAAAATAGATTTTTAAAAAGAAGCTTGCAATTTTCAGAAGCTCCTCTGCCTTTGGGACTTTGGATTGTCTGGATTCCTTGAAGTGAGGCTGGTTTTTTGAAAGGAATATGCAAAGAGGAATGGAGGGAGCTGGTTCAGGATGGGAGGTGAAGGAGAAGACTCTTGGACCGCTTTTGCCTTGTTCAGATGGACTTTTGTATTGGCTCTTCTTCAGATTTCTTGCAGGTTGTTAAAGTAGAGCTGTGATGAGACTCACTGCTGTTATTCTCCCCTGCCTTGTTGTTCCTGTGAGGTAACTAACTAACATAAGATTGAGGAATGGAGATAATGGGACTGCTGACATCTGGCTAACTGCCACTCTGGCTGGGGGGTGGGGGGAGTTGCCTGGCAGCTGAGTGGGGCATGATTTGGAAATGAAGAACTTTCAGTGAACCGTGATGGACAGAAGCCATCTGAAAAAATAAATCAGGGAAAGATAGGTAGAGAAAAAGAAGAGGAGAGGGTCATTTGTATTACTCTTCTCTCTCTCTCTGCTTCCCCTCCCCTACCAATAGATCACAATAATGAAGTCTTTTTATTTAATTTGATCTTACTCTGAAATAGAAATCAGAGAAACACCAGAGAAAAAAAAGCATTTGCCAAAATGGTCCTAGTCAAAATAGTGTTGTTACTGAAATTGATGTTCCTCTGCCCCTTTGACTTCTTCATTTCCTCCTTTCCATGGCTATCTAACAGAAAGATGACATATAGCAATCAGTAAATATTGATTAACTAGTTTACAAGCATTTATAGGTGGTTCAGTGGATGAAGTGCTGGACATGGAGTCAGGAAGACCTGAGTTCAAATCCAGAATCAAATAGTTATTGTGTGATGCTGTGAAAATGCTTGCCTCTGTTTTCTTAACTGTAAAATGGGTGCAATAGACTCTACTTTGACAGGTCGAAGTGAGAATAAAATAAGATAATATTTATAAGACTCTTTTAAATTAGTTTTATAATTTTTCAGATTATATGTCAATATGATTTTCAATAATTGTTTTCTGAAATTTTGCAATCCATGATCTCTCCCTCTCTACCACTCTTCATACTCCTCCAAGATGGCAAGTAATATGACATAGGTTGTACACAAGTTATTATGCAATACATGTTTCCAAATCTATCTTGTTTTGAGACACATATCACTTACACTAGAGAAAATTCATGATGAAAATAAAGTGAAGGATGGTATGCTTGAATTTGCATTCAAACTGCAAATTCCTTTTCTGGCAGCCTTTGTTGTCACCAAGTCCCATGAAATTGTCCCAGATCCTTTTATTGCTGATAATAGCTATCATTCACTGTTGATCATCCTGAAATATTGTTGTTACTGTGTATGATGTTCTCCTAGTTCTGCTCACTTCACTTTGATTCACTTCAAGTAAGTCTTTCCAGGTTTCCTTTTTCTTTTTTTTGTGATCTTGTGATCATTTCTCATGGTACATAACAACTATAGAGATCCCCAATTGATGGGCATTCCTATAAGTTTCCAGTTCTTTAATACCAAAAAAAGAGCTGCTATAAATATATTTGTACAAACAGATCCTTTTCCCTTAATTTTGATCCCTTTGGGATATTGACATCATAGTGGTATTGCTAGGAATATATGGTTTTTAGTACAGTGACTGACACATAGTAGGTTCTATAAAAATGCTTATTTTCTTCTCTCCTACCAGGCACAATAATATGTGCTAGAGATACAAAGACCAAAATCATACAGTTTCTCTTCTCAATCTTCTTATATTCTGTTGAGGCATATGTACATATCCTATCTTGCAGGATTATTTTGAGGATCAAATCAGATAATCTTTGTAATCAGTTTAGCACAGTGTCTGGCAGAGAGTAGGTATCCAATAAATGTTTATTCTCTTCCCCTATAAGCAAATTAAATATTAAATATATTCATGAGGGGCATCACTTTCTTCCAAGAGGACACTCCTTGTATCTTCTTGTAATCCCCTACAGGACTAGAACTCAGAGTCCCCAATGCAGTATCCCGCTTGAGTCTACTTTCCCCTGTGTATTTAACTATCCATGCCTTTCCACCTCTATATAAATGTATTATCCTGTTAGTCATATTGACAGGGCCAATCTGTCTACACCCTACAGGTTGGCAATTAGCTTATCTTTTAAGCAAATTTATAATGGTATTTTAAAAGGAAAGCTTTAAAGGAGAAACACCATCATTTCTGTTAACATCAAGACAGTTTAACAGATGTATTTTAGGTAGAATTCAGTCCTGACTTTTAGTCCAGAATGGAAAAAAGAAGATACCACACAAGCAGGCTGAAGAGGTATGATGCCTAGTTATATGCCAGAGACCATCCTGCAACACCTTATCACCAATTGCCTTTAAGTAGAAACAGAATTGAGCATGTAGCCTCAGTTTTCCAGTTCTAATATATTTGCATTCCTGCAAGTAAGTCACATAAGGCTTCAAGAACTTTTCTATATTTTTGTTAGATTGTGAGGGAAAGATCATTTTTGCTTTGCTTTCAGCAGTTTCCTGGTTAAGCTGAAAAGTTTCAGGAGCTAAGAATGAGGAAAAAGATTAGAGACATGCCTTCATTTTATTCCCACTTTGGCTAAATGCACTTTATAATGATGCCATTATTGATGCTATTTTAATTGGTTTTAATGAAAATCTGAGAGTATGTTTTGAAGAGTTTTACAAAGCTTGACCTTAAGTGAAGTTTTGTGAGACAGCTAGGTATCTCAATGGGTAAAGACTCAGGCCTGGAGACATAAGGTCATGGGTTCAAATCTGGACTCAAAAACTTCCAAGCTTTGTGCCTATGAGCAAGTCACCTAATCCCCTCCCCCCCTTGCCCCATTACCTAGCCTTTACCATTATCTGACTTGGAACCAATGCATAAATATGAGCTTAAAAAAGAAGATAAGGATTTAAATATTTTTAAAATGAATCTATCCAATCTGCAGCAAACTGTATGGCACAAATGACTTTCAAATGACATGTTTGCATTCCAAGTAAATGGAAGAGTTTTGTGAAGAGTTTAAGAAGAGAAGCTATGTGAGCTTCGTGAGTAATGTTTCAAAGGAAATAAGGAAGCAAGAATGAAGGAAGAAAGGAAGGAAGGAATGCACTGAATTAAACATATTCTGTATGCTAAGCAATATACTAAGTTGGAACAGGTTGGAAGTGTGTTTTGGAAAGTTTCATCACTAGTAGAGATATAGTAGATTGTCCTACTCTTCTCTTTTTGGTGGGGGAACAAAACTAGGAAGTTAGATGTATAATTAGGTCAAAGTATGTGGCAGTAGAATAGGTGATGAATAGATGTCTGGGAATAAATTGAAGATTGGATAATTGATCCTACAGTGCAATGGGATATGTGATATTGATGATTTAATTTGATCTCAATAAATCAATAATTTCTTCAATGTGTATATACAACTTTGGACTCTGATTCTGAAAAAAGCATATTCAGAGTATCAGCATTTTACTATGAAATTTATTAAGTATACATTGATTTCCTCTCAATGAACAGAGATGAATGAATCCTTTTGGAAGAGGTTCAAATTCCTTCATCTATCAATGTCTGGAATGGATTCTTCTAGTATAATGAACCATTCTGCTTCTGCTTAGAAAATATCTATGTCTGTCTATCCATCTATCTATCAATCTATCTGTCTGTCTACCTATCTATGTCTATCCATCTATCTATCTATCCATCCGTCTATCTATCTATCTCATCCTATAGATGTTACAGAATATAACCTTGGTTCAAGATAAGAGATATGAAAAGCTTGAACATTGTTAACTTGTTGGAAATGTGATGATTGTGGAAAAAAATGAGCAGTTAATATCATGGATTATAGTAATTAATATACTTTTATTAATATTTTGTTAATATTAATAAATACAGGGTCATCTTTTTCTGAGGAATTTCAAAGCTGACTTTGTATACCTTCTTAATCATTCATTTCCTCCAAAATTCTACTTATCCATTACTTTTTACATATACCCTTTCCTCATCCCTTCACCTACATGTGCCTTCTTAACCAAACCTATACTTATTTTCTATAGTTTTGTACATAGTTTTATATTCTTGAGGACAAGGACTTTTCAGTTTCTATCTTTATATCCATACCTTTAGCATGGTACTTGGCATACAGTAAAAGCTTAATAAATATCATATTTTGAATTGTTTGGGGTGGGCAGTAACAGATCAGTTGTAAGTTATGGGCCTAATTGAAGACAAGGCCAAATAGGAGAACTGAGGAAATTACACACATATGTAGCATAAATATATGACTATTTGGAACCTGAATTGAACAATTTTCCCTTTCTGTTGACTAGGTATTTTGCCCCAAGCCACGTACTTTGTAAAATCCAAGCAAAGTGAAAGTGAAGGATCCTGGTTTTCAGGATCTCAATAGTTTGTTCAAAAGATAAGAAATAATTCAAAGGAAATTCCAAGGTATGATCAATTTCACACACTCTTCAACCTGGCACTTTTTCTGTAGTGCCAGACTCTGTCACAAAGGCAACATTCTGAACAAACCATGTCAATAAAAGACATATTGCTTCAGGAGTGAATAATATGGTGAATCCTGTTTAAGGTATTTTATTAACTTAGTGATGGACAAATTTTCTTTTTAGACCAGCATCCAGAATGGAATGAAACTCTTAGAAAACTCAAGAAAACTTATTTTTGCCTAGATATAGCTTGTAAGAGACGTTTACACTTTGTTTTTAACAATATTGCCCTACATGCAATATTTGTCATTTACTTTTTTCTTAACAAAGAACACATGCAGATAATTCAATTCAATAAACACTGAAGTGCCTACTACATACAAAATGAATTCCAAAAGCTTAGAAACCAACAATGAAATGGGAATGTTCCCTGTCTTGGAGTAATTTTCATTTTAGTAGAGTGATAAAACACTGTACACCAAGAAACTTGATACAGACTGAATGTAATGAATGCAAAGGAGAGGTATCTAGAAAACTTAATGGAAGAAAAATGGTGGACTGCAGAGGAGGGAGGTGGAGAAGAACAACTATAATCAGAAGTCTTTAGTGTTGATCCTGCTTCTAAAAATCTATCATTTGTGTGACCTTGATAAGTCCTTTGTGAGAAATGTTTAATGTCCTTTTTACATTCCAAATATACATGTATTTGTTAATTTGAAAATTATGTACATGTGCTTCTATATGAATAATTAAGTATATTAAAACTTACATCAAAGAGATATAAAAAGATGAGGTAAAGCAGTATTTTGAAAATTATATTTTATTAATCAATGATAAAAATTTTGTCCTCTCCAGGAAATAATTGTTAATGATGACATTTTTCTTAGAACAATATCATTAAATATGCTTCATTTTTTCAAAATATTGATTTAATACTTTGTGGTATAGTGATTCTATGGACTGGTTCTAAGTTTGGACTTTTCTAATACATGGTTTTTATGGCTCTCATAGTTTAAAAACATACCACACAACATATATATTTCCAAATTGAAGCAGTATATTATTCACTATGCCTACAAATTTGTTTTTAAATTTCCACCCATAAATTATACAAAAATTTATTGAAATTCAAGTAGTAAATTTTTTATTTCCATGATGTGAATCAATTGTTCTTGCAAACCAATCAATAGGCATTTCCCTTGTATATATTGAACAAAAAAGAAAACCTTCACTTTCATCTTAGAATCAATATTATGGTTGTAAGGGCTGGGTAATGGAGGTTATGTGACTTGCCCAAGGTCACAAAGATAGGAATTGACCGAGGTCAGATTTGAACCCAGGATTTCCCCTATCTTACAACATCTTACACCATATTCTGCAGTAAATTTTAATTTGATGCAAGGTCACAAAATTAAGATTAGGCCCTGAAAGAAAAGAGAATTTAAACAGATCATATACCTTTCACAGCTATGAGTAGAGGATTTCTTAACCAAAAAGGGATAGATAGATAAATGATTCATTAGATAATTTTGATTATTTTAAATTGTGTGCACAGCAAATAAATGTAACTCAGATAGGAAGCAAAGTGGTTGCCTAAGAAAAAATCAATTAGGTTTCATACTACATAAATAACTGGACCTAGAATCATGAAAACCTTACCCTGAATCCTCTCTCTGAAACTTTGCAACTCTGGGTAATTGACTTAAACTCTCTCAGTCTTAGGTTTTTGTTTTTGTTTTTTAATCTGTAAAACAGGAAAAGGTTGGACTTGCTATCCTATAAATTCCCTTCTAACTCTAAATGGTCCTTTTTGGGGGGAAAGGGAAGTTGTAAAACATTTCTAGAAGTTTGATGACCAAGATATATAGACAAAAGAATCATCTAAGTCCAAAAGCATTTCCCAGTAAATAAATAATTAAAGAATATGGGGAAAATAAGTTCTTAAAAGAACTGAAAAATTTTTAACAACCAGATTAAAGAATACTATAAATTAATAATAAGAAAAAAGAAATGAAAACCATCCAAAAGCTTTACCTCAGACCCAATAATTAGCAAAGATATCAAAGATGGCAAGAGTCTCTGTTAGAGGGGTTACAGAATGACAGGTGCATTACTATACATTTGTGAAGCTATAAATTGGTATAAGCAGTCTGAAAAATGATTTAGAACTATGCAGATAAATTAAGATAGTCAGACACTTTGATTCAGGGGGCCCACCACTACATATATACACCAAAAAGGTCATTATACAAAAGAAAGATTCCAAAGTACTTGAAACAAAGTAAATAGCTATTATCTAATCAGAAATACTTTTACAAATATCTCATTTGCTTATCACAACAACATTTTAAGAGATGGAGAATTATAATCCCCATTTTTCAGTTGAGGAAACTGAGGCAGACAGAGGTTAACTGACATGAGAGACAGAGACAGGGAAAAAACCATATAAACAGAAAGACTGACAGACAGTGATACAGAGTCACAGAGATACAAACAAACACAAAGACAGATATACAGAGTAAAACAGAAAAAGAGAAGCAAAGACAGAGTTAGAGAGGAAGGAAGATAGATATGGAGAATGAGAGAAGGAAGGATGGAGAGGCAGAGACAGAGGATGATAAGAAATAGAATGATTGATTAATCAATATATTTGGAGAGCTGTGGAATAAAGAAAAACATGGTAGCATGGTCAATGTTGCAAATGAGGAGAACCAACACATCTCTGAGAGAACAAAAAGGAAAGGTGAAGCCTTAAGACCAAGGGAGACTGTGAAGTAAGAAGCTGGGTACTGAGTAATCCTATAATCTATGGATCCAATCATTTCAATAAAGTAGGAGGTGATGTGATGTAAAGAGATGACACTGGAGTCGGCTTAGAAATTTGTAATAGATGTCAGAATTGAATTAGGGAGCTAATAGATGAGTAGAAGGATAGATGTACAGGGGGAGATAGCTCAGCTGAGGTAAAATAGCATACGCATATAGCAGACACAGCAAGTGCTTTCTCTGCAGCTGCCCAGAACGTCATGTGTGGAGAACAGAAGTAGTGAGTATGACTCAGGATTAAGAATTAATAGGACAGGGATAGTAGTAGGGATGGTGATAGAGTTGTCTGAGAACTTGAGATTCAAGAGTAGATAATCAGTGCATTGTTGAAATGGCTAATTTTCAGGTCAAGGTGGTGATGAGATAAAAGGTGTTTAACAGTAAGACTGGAAAGGCATCCAGCGAAAAGAAGTTATACTGAAGGAGAAGGTTTATTAAGTATGTGTCATGGCAAAAACTTATGAATAGAGGGTAATGATCAGGAATAAGAAATTTCAGAGTTCAAGATCTTGGAGTTGTAGAGGAAGCAGTGGTTGATGGTGAAATCTGAGGTTCGATTGTCACTGCAGGCAGCTGTGGAAGAGCAGAGATTGTCATATGGGCCAAAAAGGTCAATATCTTTAGAGCTAAGATCATTAAATATCAAAGATAGCAAGCATGGTGTCAGAAATTGAGTGGAAAGAAAGAATTTGCAAAGGTCAGAGAGTGCTCTGGAAATTATCATATTTTCCTTGCTCCAAGTGAATTCTGACCAGTTTAATCCTAATAAAAATGGATACACACACTAGTGTCATGCCTTCTTTTTTCCTGCCATGGAATCTGATCACATGGGTCTTATCCATGTATGAGTTCACAGATCACAGTGTGGTTCACACAGGATAGTGTGAACTGGAAAGGTGGTGGAGGACCCGGCTCTGAAATCATGCCGGTTCCTGTACCACACCAGTGGGAACCTGAGGTAAAATGACTGAAAATGACTTTATGAATGTGTTAATTCTCCCACTTATATTCCTATTTTCAAAGAAAAAATTTGTCACAGAATCTTTAGGAATACATTCATTTGGCACTTTAGTTGAGGGTCACATGTAGGAATTTTCTTTACCGATTCAATTTACATAGGCTACTTCCTATTTCCCCAATATATAAGTCCCAGACTATTACCACAGAGAGATGAGTAATTTGATTTCTGCCTGTGAAAGTGCTGACAACAGCAATTCTAATCAAGTCTTGGAAAGGATTGATTATTCTGTCACATGAGTAGTGTATTCACTTTGTTTATTGACTTACATTATTTCTCAATTGCAATGAAACTCAGTGTGTTGTTGTGGAAAGAGCACTCAAAAGGGAGACTTGAGACCCAGATTCTAGTTGTGACTGCTACTGATTGATTAGCTGTTTGACCTGGGGCAAGCAACTCAGCCTTTCTGGACTTTTCTTTGGTCATCTGTAAAAGGAAGCATCTGTGTGATTTTTAAGGTGCCTTTCCAACTCTAGCCTTCTTGTACTCTATATTTCAATACCATGGAACATTTATCTTCTAGAGATTTAAATTTAAAATATATCTTATAACAGTTTACAAAATATATGAAAGATTTGTTAGAAGAACACGATTACCTTGACATTAGGGAGACCCCTGGATACATGTTTTTTGTGTTGACTTGATCTTAAAATGTTCTTTTATGAATTTCCATCAATTTTTCAACAAAGCCCCATTTAAAATGGTGAATTATGCATCAACATATGTTCATACTGATTTATACTTTCGTGGCAGTTTTTTGGCATTAGATCAGTAAGTAACAATTATATTTTTAAGTTTGTTTATTAATATCCAGGAATTGGGAGTATTATTTTAGCAAACGATGTGTCATTTTAAGCTAATGAAAAAGGAACAGCATCATCAGTTTTTTTGCTTCTGAAAATTTGCCCAATACCCAGGAAATGAATATGAAGCAGCATGATAAATGGCTTCTGCCCATCTCAATTAATAGTTGTCTTTTCAGCCTTGTTGGAGTGTCTAATGTTAGTATTTTTACTTGTCATTCAAAGGAAACTTTGAGTACTAATATATCAAGTTCCTCAGATATTCCAAGCCTAATTACAGCCTTGAATGCCTTCATCATGACACTGGAGAGGACTAATATGTCCTAAATGTTCTCTCCTGAAGAGCCCAGCACACCTGCCTAATTTATTTTTGTAGTAGCCTTCCCAGCAAGAAAGTCCTATTGCCTGGAAATGCAGAAATTACAGTAATGACAAATGGTGCTTTTTCGATCTATATCTACATAATATGCATTTGAATAAGGGAATTCCCTGCTCTGAGGGAATATGAAGGCACCCCAAGAATAATAGTCAAACATAATGTAGGGGATGATTATTCTCATGAAAGAAAGATCCTTTGTGCATACATTTAAGCAAAAAGAATTTACCCTGGTACATTTACAATGTTATATGACTTAAAAATATATTTATGCATACCTAAGCCCTCAGGAACATATCTGTTTTATAGAGGGGATACAATATCACACACAGCATAACATGTCAGTTAGAGATCATCTTGTAAAATAACATTCTTACCCTGTACTATTGTATCCTTGACTTACAAATATTTAGATTTTTTTCTTGAGGATGGTGCTGAGTATTAAAGCACAGGGGACTGGTTAAAAAGAAGGGATATCTGGAATTCAGAAGATCATAGATTGATAAATTCAGAGCTATATGGTAGTGTAGATGATTATCCATTATTTTTTAAATAAAGAAAGTGGGGCCGAGAGAAGTCACATGATTGGTTGAACATCACAGAAGTAGGAATGGACAGAACCAAAATTTGAACCTCCTCAGATTTCAAATCTAGGGATCCTTCCAATGGACTACATAGTTTTCTAGGTCTGTCTCTAAGCCTATATGTCCTTAAACTATTCCCTAGAGCTCTCTTGACCTCAGTTTCCTTTTCTGTCAAAGGAATACAAAATGTAAATGCCATACAGTATTCTAAACTAAACTTTCATATTTCCTAAGCTTGTATAAGAAATCTAAGTGGTAATCTTTCTTTCCCACCCCAGAAGATATGAATTCAAAGAAGCTATGAAGTATATAGTATTTATTATTCCTGTTTTATAGGTGGGCAAATTGAGTGTGAGAGAATTTAAGTAACCTTTCCAAGTTCATATATAGAATAACAATATATAAGTATTTAACAACAATGTTGCATGTGAAATTGTTGCTAGCTCCCCACCATCAAATGAATGGTTTAGTGGATAGACCACTGAAATTGGCATCACATGAAGCTTGGTTCAAATCCTTCCTAAGACAATTTTTAAAGTTCTATGAGCCTGAGAAATTCAATTCACTTTCTCATCTACAAAATAAAGGATTTTGATTTGGTGGCCTCTAAGGTCACTTCAGTTCAAAATAAAGGATGTTGTGATTTATAAGCCTATGACAGAATTAACTAATTGAAAGAATTGTCTCTTCTATATTGAAATACATCCTTGCTATCAATATGGTATCCTCTCTCATTTTTCACCATAAAATGAAGCTTTCTTGGAACTGGAGAATAAATCAAGCTTCCCAAAAGAATTTTAAGATGGTACCTTGTTATCTTATTGTGAATTATATTCTAACAAGATCTCAGCCTATAGAGTGTACTAGACAGACAAAGCAGGACCTGTGGCTTCTCTGGTCATTATTCCTCAAGATCAGATGAACACACTCCTTTTTGTCCCTATAGGATAGATGATGATTTTATCTTAAATGTCTCTTTACAGAATCTGTAAAATTCAGATCATTGATAGGACTGTAGGGGTCATTTAGCTTAGTGGATGAGGAAAATCAACCACAGTCAAGTAAAGTGAATCACTAGAGTTAATTTGGTGGTGTTAAGGGAGGATTTGAATCCAGGTCCTCTAACCTCAAGTACAGCACTTTTCATTGTGATATGCTGCACCTCTAGGCAGAACAGAAAGAAATTGGATGATATCAAACAAAGTTTCATTTATATATTTGTATCTCTGGTGTTTAGCACATTTTAATCCATTTTAATTATTTAATAGATGACTACTAATAGATAAACAGTATATTTTAATATTTGTTAATAATGTCATATTCCCTGTCATTACCCCCAAACTGCCATTTCACATGCCTCTTTCCTTTCATAGTCAAATTTCTAGAAAAAAATTATTCTACACTCCTTTCCTCTGCATTCACACCTCACACTAACTTTGTCGCTTCTTGCAATTTGACTAAGAACCCCTTTACTCATTTGAACTGGCTATTATCAAATTTCTCCACACTCTTTTAAGTGTGCAATTCCATGGATCTTTCTCAAGCTTTCTCCTTCTTGACCTCTGAAGCATTTGCTATTGTTGACCTTCTCCTCATTCTAGTATTTCTATTTTTCTTCAAAGATCACATCAGATTCCACTTTCTCCACAAGGAGTTTCATATTCCTTCCCCCTTCCAACTGTTATCCTTATTAATTCCCCTCCCCAAATAATCTTGCATTCATTATGTATGCATGTATGTATGTACATGCATACAAGTGTGTATGTTCTTTCCCTCAGCAGGGTGGACACTGTTTCATTGTTTTTGCATCGCCATCACCAAGCACAGTAGCTCATGTATGTATATTGAAGTTTAAAAAGCATACATTCATTGATTTGATATTCTTTCTTTCCCTTCTTTTCAAAATACTGTTCTCTTTCCATTATCCTATTACCTTTCTGATGACTCTTTTTTTCTTGCTCATCTTCTATATTCTACCTTCTTTGTATGAGTAAATCAGAGGGCTATGTCCTGGTTCTCTCCTTTCTCTGCATTTTTTTTTGGTAATATCTTCAGCTCCAGCAGGTTCTTCTATCATATCTAGGTTGTTATCATCTCTTTTGTGATTTCTATTTCCAAATTGTAAAACCCTTGTTGGAAATCTCCACCTAAATGTCTTCCAACAATCCTGCCTTCATCATTCTCAAAGCAGAATGCATTATCTTCCTTCCAAAAAGTACCCCTTTTTCTAAATCTCCTAATTCTGTGGAGGAAATCAGAATGCTTTTCATTCACTAAAGTATGCAAGTTCATGGTTATTATCAGTTCTTCCTTCTTCTTTATTCCCAATATCTACTCAATTGCCAAGTTGACTTGGAATCTGTTCTTATGATCCTTCTTGAACCTGCTCTATTCTCCAGACTGATGTGAAAGCCATACAAAGTTAGGGCTTCATCACCTTTCCTTGGGATTACTTTTGTACCTGGCCTTTTTATTCTAATCTCTCCCTTCTTCAATCCACAAGTTGCCAAACTGATATTTCTTTTAAAAAAAACTTACCTTAGTATTAATTATGAGACAGAAGAGTGTTAAAGGCTGAACAAGGGCAGATTAAGTGACTTTCCCAGAGTCCCAAAGCCACTCGCTCTATCTACTTTATGTCCTTTATGGCCCCAAACTGATAATCCTAAAGCATAGATATGATTATGTTACTCTCATGCTAAAAAAAAATCATGTTCTTCTAGAATAAAATACAAACAAACTCATCTATTAATACGTAAACCCCTTCACAATTTGCTTCCAATATCTTTCCAAACTGACCTCATATTTCTTTTTCCTCTTCTCTTTTCATATTCCATTCTTGTCTTGTCACTTTTATTTTACCAAATTACTTACTTGTTGCTCCTTATATGAGACAGTCCATATCCTGCTTGCATGTCTTCATAAATGCTATCCTTTCTTCCTAGAGTTTTCTCTCCCCTGCCTCCTGTCTCTTGGCATTTCTAAATCCATTCAAGGTCCAGCTTAAGTTCCCCCTCCTACATAGAAATTATCATGATCCTTCCAAAACAAAAGGTGTTTTTCTTTTCATTTTTTAACTGTATATTTTATAGTTACTTCTCTGAGTACACATTCTGCCTGCATTTGCAGGTCGATAGAAAGCTTCTTGAATGGAGGGATTATATTAATGCTATCTTCATATCCCTACCACATGGTAGTAGATCTTTAATAAATGTCTTTTGAATTAAATTGAAGTCATAGTAGGGTTTTGTTCTTTCTGCGATAAGGGGAACATCACAGAGAGGTAATTTCCTGTCCACTAAGTAAATGCCACAAAGTATTAAACATGCCATTTCCCTCTGTCCACCATAAACAATAAATGTTGTCCACCTGGTCTGTACTTTATGCCAGGGAATCAGAAATGCATTTTATTTGGATTACATTCAAACAAATCCAATCAATCGGGCAGAGGGTTCCTATCATAAGACATATAATTGTGCTATGTGTTATTACCTAAAACACAGACCTAATGATTCCACTGATGAATAATTGTAGGGTAATGCTTTATTGGTAATGATTTATGAATGACAAATCTGAGTCATTATTAAGCTTAATTGTATTTGAATGATATTTTTCTTTAACCCCATTATTTATCTCCTTGGCAAGACTGTAATTAAACATGGTAGGGGAAAAACACTCAAAGTTCAGCAATGGCTAAGTAAGATTATTAATATTTACACGTGTAATAGTTTCTGACATTGATTCTCCTATGGTAGAAAGAAATAAATACTGGACCTTTTATGTTTGGGGCTAAAAGAAAAAAAATCAAGAAACTATTATTCCCTGACATTTGGAAGGAGAGGTAGATGGGAATCATTGCTCATTCAGGGAGTTTCTTTAGCCCAGCTGTCATCTGTGCTTAGTTAAATAAAAAGGAGACTCCACTGATGACAATTGATGTTATTTGGGGCATGACATTTATTTTTGTTCAGAGAGATTTTTAAAATTACTATCCATAAGTGAAAATATTTATGATGCCAACCTATTCTAAAAGAGGCAGTATGGTACAATTAACAACACTTTGGAGTCAAGAGATCTGGGCACAAAGGACAAGTCGGACATTTTTTAACCTCTAGCTTTAGGCAAGTTGCTGAACCTCTCTCAGCTGACTCAGTATCTTTATTTGTGAATTGGGGGGATTATATGAGTTGATCTCTCTGGACTCTTGTAGCTGGAATATGCTATAAGTTTATGAATCTATGCTGCAATCCACAGTAAATTTCTTTTGAGGTTAATTTTGGTTGACTCATGGCTGGGGAAAGTATTTCCAAGGAAATGAAATGACTTCGGCTCTTGGGGAGGCAGCAGGACACTAGGTCATGAGCCTCAAAGCTCTGCCAACTGCAGGAAAGTCTGGCAACTCTCCAGGACCCTGAGGGCTTTGCTTCATTTCCACAGAGGGTTACCCAGGCCGCTCATGTCACCTTTAATACAGAGGGTCAGCATGGGATTCCTGTCTGCTTTCCAAAAGCCAAAATAAACCATTCAATTTCAATTTCTAAAAGATAAATCTTATAACATTTGTGGTTTTTATGTACTTGTTTTTCCTCAAGTAAAGATATCATGGTGTCTTATTATCGGATTCATAATGGAGAGATCATGGAGTTTAGAGACTTCTAGGGATGGAGTGCAAGGTCAGGAATTCCATTCATATGGCTGGCCAATACTGTTTCTGCTGGGGAGGAATTCTTTCCCCCTTCATTTTCCCTGTAATATAGTCCATTTTAAAAGTCCATTGCACAAAGAAGAATAAGCCATGTTACCTGGTCTCAAGTATTAGTTCAATTATGGCACACAAAACACAAAAACCATCTTTACACGCCTTCTGGCATATGTTAAAGGTCAAATCTGTAGTGCAGGTAACAAGTGCTATAGGAGGTCAAGTCAGATAGACATGTAGATATGGATGTGAGACAGACAGAGAGAGACAAACAGAGACTGAGAAGATAGTGATTTTATAGTCCATCAAGCACAACTCATCCATTTTATAGAAGAACAAACTAAGGCTGAGGGTTAGTGCCCAGAGTGATTAGCTATATGACCCTGGGCATTGAAACTCCTCAGCCATCAGTTGTTCATCAGTAAAATGGTTGGATTGTATTTGATGGCCTATAAAATCACTTTCATCTCCTAAATATATGATTCTATGACCCATCTAAACTGGTTTATTCTCTGGAAATCCTATCTATGTTCTCAGAAAAAAATGAAAATTTACCCCCTCAAAAGAAAAGATATATTAATTACAAGTATAACTCTGTTTGCTACCAATACTTTTTTATAACAATATTAGCATTTTTGTGATAAAATTCCACCAGAAAAATCACCTGATTTCTTTAGTTAAAAATAAAATTGCCACTAGTGGTCTGTTTACTATTCTTAAAACATTTTTTAAACAGTCATGTTTTCACAAGCTAATCAACAGAATTTCAATAAAAATCACAAAAGTATTGACTAAAGATATGCACATCTAGAATTTAGACATGTCTATAAACATATTGGTACATGTATATATGTGTATATATATATTTTTTTCTTCCTTAAAAGATAGTCTCTTTCTCTCCTTTCCTCTCCCATTCTAAAAGTCAATGATTTCCATTCAATTCAGTTGAACATCAATTACATCTGAGATACTGTGTCAGGTACTGTGGGTGAAGCACCAGTGAACAAGATAAGATTCCTATTCCCAAGAAACTTCCAATTTAGCAGAGGGGATGACATATGTGCTACACTATGCTATGAGAACTGAGGTGGATGATACCATTTCTGAGAGGAATAAGCAACAAAAGCTATATGGTAGAGGTCACTTTTATGATGAATCAAAATAAAAAGATTTTGACAAACAGAGATAAAGGGAGGTATGTGGAAAGTGTTTCCATCTAGATAAAATGGTATGTACAAAGAGTCAAAAGGAAACAAAGGATTTTCAGGGAATGGTCAATTGTCCTCTTTGTTTAGAATACAAGGCAAGTGAAGAATGGCATAAGAATGACATGAGAAAGTAAAGTTTGAATCAAGTCAAATACAGACTGAGGGAAAACTTAAAGGATACTGGACTTAATTCTATAATCAAACCCTATACATGTAAATTTAGGAGGCCAGTGGCATAATCAGTCAGTCAATAAACATTTGTTAAGTACTTATTATGTGTAAGGGACTGTGTTAATTATTGATGTTACAAGATGAGAAAAAAGATGATCCTTGCTCTCTAGATGCTTACAATCAAATCAGAAAATAAGAAAATCATTATGTACATAAAAGCTATGTACATGAAGAAGTCCCTAGAATTAATAGGGATTGAGGAAAGTTTCCTGAAGAGGACAGGATTTTAAATGAGACTAAAGGAAGTCAAGGAATTCAGTAGGTAGAGATGAGGAGAGAGAGAGTTCTATATATGGGAGACACATAGAAAATTCCTGGAGCAGAGTTGGAGTCCCTTTGTACTGCTCAAAATTGTTATCTCATTCTATTTCGAATCTCTTTTTCTGAATCATCCCTGGCCTCCAATTCCTTTACTAGGTTTTCTTCTACTCCAAACTTCAAAATATCTTTGCCTCAAGCTTTATGTGATTCTGCCCTAGCAAAATAGTTCCTCCTCTTTTGCCACCTATATTCCCAATTTAGTTTTTCAATTCCTTCATTTTTCATGACCCTTTATTGTCATCATCTATCATCTAAGCTGGTTGGTGATTGTGCTGGTGTCTCCTCAAGTGACAAGAACAGCTGCCTCATTACAAAGTGGAATCAAGGTTGTATTGCTCTATTTCACTCTACCCATAAACCCACCCCATTCTGCTATATAACCCTCCCTTTCTATAAATCTGCCTCATTCCCATAGATACCTCTACTAAATAGGCTCATAACATTCACAGTGGATTAGTACTTGCTATGGGGGTGAAAATGATGTTTCATGTCATCATCAGGTGTCAACATGTGGATTAAAGGGGAAGCATTGCTCAGAAGACATGCTTAGAGATAGTAGATATAAAAGGTTAATATAAAGTAGAAAATGCCATTTATTCCTGGAAACTTGATTTAGGAGAAGAAGCCAGTTAAGAAACATCTATGTGTCCATTTCTTACTTGGTTTTTAGTTCTCTGATCAGGAGAGAACCCCACTCCATATTCATATTTAAGTCTCCTCTTGAGATTTTTTATTCCTGTGTGTTCCCATGTGATTAGATGACATTCCCGACTGACGTTTCAGTTATACCAAATTGACTTCTGGAAGCCATTGCAAAATGTTGACTACAGAGAATATTCCAAGCATAGAATAATATTAACACTAATGCAGTTTAAAATGAACTTCTTGTGAAGCAAATGTCAATTTTATAGGCAGCTTCAGGGAGCTGAATTGTCTATTCAGTAGCAGTTATAGGGGGAGGCAAAAGTTGAAAACTGTTCATCATCCAGTGATTGAAGGGACATGAGTGGGAAGCCCTTTCTTTTAAAAAAAAATGAGCAATCCACCAAAGGTTAAGGCAACAAATTTCCAGCCCAAGAAGTTGTGTTTGCAAGAAAGAAAATGATTCGACTTTGTATTGTGTCAAAGTTCTTTTGCTTCAATAAGCCCCCCACCTGCCTAATTTAAATTTGAAATGACAGAAGTGGAAAATGTGAAGAACGGAACACTGACATAATTAGAATAATAGCTTATCACTATTTAGGCCTACATTGTTATTTATGACCATGCTTACCTGAAACTACTCTGAATACAGATTAAATCAGTACAAAATATTAAGAAATATGAAAAGAACAGTCTTCCATTTTTTAAAACTCTCACCAACATCAAGAATTGAAAACACTCCCTAATTTTTCAAAAAATATATTTGTTTATTTTATTATGTTTTACAAAATTGAGTTCCAAATCACCTGCCTTCCACCCACCCACTTTGAAGACAAACAGAATTATATGAATTATACATGTGAAATCCTGAAAAGTATATAAATATATTTCCATACATAGACAGATACACATATGTATGTGTGCATGTGTGTGTATGTGTGTGTAACCAAAAAAGAGAAAAGTATGAAAAGTATACTTCAATTTGTACTCAGAGTTCATAATTTCTCTGTGGAAGTGAGTCCTTTGAAATTGCCTTGGATCATGCTATTGACCAGAGTTGTCAAATCTTTCATAGTTGATCATTACAACATTGTTAATATGCAGAATGATCTACCAGTTCTCATTTTACTTTGCATCAGTTAAAATAGGTTTTGCCATTTTTTTCTCCCCAAAGCCACCTTCACATAATTTCTTACAGCAAAATGGTATTTTATCACAGTTACCTGCCACAACTTGTACAGTCATTCCCCAATTATTGAGAACCTCCTAAATTTTCAATTCTTTGCCCCCACACAAAAGAGCTGCTATAAATATTTTTGTACATATTAGTACTTTTCCATTTTCTTTTATCTTTGTGATACATATCTAGTAGTGCTATTCCTGGGTCAAAGGGTACATGAATAGTTTTATATCCCTTTGGGCATAGTTCCAAAGTGTTTTCCAGAATTATTGGACCAGTTCACAATTCCAGCAAGAGTTTATTAGAAAGCCTATTTTCTGTTATTTTGTTACCATTTTTTATTTCTGATAGGTGTGAGATGGTACCACAGAGTTGTTTTAAAGTGCATTTTTCTAATAATAATTTACAGCATTTTATATGAGTAAAGAAGGCATTTTTTCCAGGACAAAAATTTCTATTCACATCCTTTGACCATTTATCATTTGAAGAATGACTGATTTTTATGAATTTGACTCAGTTCTCTATATATTTCAGAAATGAGACCTTTATCAGAAAAACTAGCTGTGATTTTTATTGAGTCCTTCATTATTACATTTTTAAGGTTGCATTATTTTAATTCTTCTTTCAAATCTTATGTTTGAATTTCAAGTTTTCTATTTCGCTCTGGCCTATTGTAAAAGAGAGAATCTGTGGTGCCTGCAAAGGACATCATCTGTCAATCAAAAAGTAACATTCCATTGGAATGTTCTCAGGAAAAGACAGTTGGGAGCCAAGCCATCAGTTGAACTGGGAGACTTGCTTGTGAGCCAGGCTGAGAGGCTTCTGACTGGACCCCTTTTAGCTTCTGACCTGAAACTGAGAGACCCTGGTGACTTCTGGAGCAGGGGGAGAAGCTTTTGAACTAACTTTTGTCTTGTGTGGTTGAGGGTGGTGGTTGAAATTAAAGAGCTAATTGTGTCTCTGGACTTGATCTGGCTCTGGACTTAATCAAGCTGAGATTATCTGGCTGGTTAAAAGAAGAAAGAAGAAAAATATTTGTCCTCCAAACTCTCTGGCTGTCCCTGCTAGTGACTCTCTGACTGTCCTTGTGTCACAGTTGTGACAGAACTGACATTTTCCCAATACTCTCCTATCTCTTTGTATAGATTAGGGATTACCCCATCCCTCTTACCTCATCCTCCATCCTGTCCTGTCTTCCCCAATAAACCTCTTTACTTGAGAAAGAGAACAAGAGTATCTTCTCTAAACCTCACAGTTCATCTTGAGTTTTATAGAAAGTGGCTGACTAAAAGGGGGAGGAGAAAGGAGGCAGGAGGGAGTGGGTGTAAAATGGGTAACATTTTGAGGGAGGAGGGCATATCTTGATCTATTTATTAGCCATCAGTAATAATCAATAGAAACACCTCAGTATCCATTTATTACAACTGGCACCCTTAAGACTGACTGAACCCCACAATCCTTAGAAAGGCAGAGAAGTAGAAAAGATGTTCAAAGTTATTTGTAGAGTTGTGGTGATGGCTATCATTGCTTGTTTCTGGATAGATAACATCCTTTACAGCAGAATGACCCACATGATCGTTGACTCTATTGATTACATAGGCAACATGACCATGTCTATTTTGCAGTTGACATTCCAAAGAGACCCTATACTCTGGCAGGTCCTGGTTCAAGTTTATGTGCTCTTAATGAGAGCCCTTCAGAATCTAACCTATGTAAAGAAGATCTTTAGATTTGTGATTCCCCTAAAGTCAGAAAAGATACTGGCTATTGATAACAACCTGGAAAGCATGATTAAGGTCTTGTTTGAGGAATTGATTAAGGAAAAAGGGCTAGATCAGGTTATGGGCAAGGACAATCGACTGGCTAACAGTGTACCTGAAGAAAAGGAAAGAAAGGTCACTGATAAGGGAAATGAGGGTGACAAGGACACTGTGTCTGCTAGTGAACTAGAGAAAATCTGTCCATTAAAAGAGGTCACCAATATATGCAGTACTGCTAGTATGCTACACTCCAAAGTCCATAGACAATTCACCTCACAGGAACTTGAATCCCTAAAACAACATTTCCCAAAGTACATAGAACAACCATTCAACTCTCAAAAGGAACTGAAACGTGCTTTTAGGATTTTTGATCCTGATTTGAGGATGTTGAGTTTCTCCTCTCAGAACTATTTAGCCCCCATGAACAGAGACAATTCCTGGAGAAGACAAGATCTGATAGTATCCTGACTAGCTGGCCAGCTGTGGAGCAAAGGGAAGATCTAGACTTTGCTAATCCTACTAGCATGTCCTACCTAAGGAAATGCAGGGAGGACTTGCTTCAGGCCATAAAATAATGCTGCTCAAAACCAAATACATGGGCTATGTTCGATAAGATCATGCAGAGCAAAGGGAAACATCCTGCCACATACATTGACCATCTGTCAGAGATGGCAGAATCAATCTTTTGTCTAGAAACAAATAGTGAAGAGTCTGCAAGCCATGTCCATAGGCAGTTTTTAAGAGGTTGCAAACCTCATTTAAAAACTTTCTTCAAGCACTATTTCCCTAAGTATGACTTGGTTGGCCTGATAAAACTGCATGACACAGCAAGTTACTTGTTTGATAATCAGTCAGAACAAAACAAACAAGTTCAAGACCTAAAAGACAAATTAGAAATGATAGAGAAAAATCTAAAGGAAAAGGAGATAGAAGAAATCAAGAAACTAAACATGGTTAAGACTTTCATTAAATCTAGTTACACAAGACCTATTTACAAAGCAAAGCCAGTGCAGAGAGAGACTAGGGAATGTTTCTTTTGCCACAAGAAAGGCCACTTGATTAAAAATTGCTTTTTGAAGAAGAAATATGAAATTAATAACAAGAACACACAAAATTCACAAACTAGATTCAAAAAGTCCATTTGCTATTCTCATTGCACGTTAAAATCCTCAAAGCAAGCACTGGATTTACAAGAAATGCAACAGGCCATAAAAACTGGAGCCAAACCTAAATACTCAGATATTATTAGGAAAGAGTAATGAAGCCAGGCCTTTGAAGTATATAGTGTGGCAAATAGTGAGAATGAGGCTGCAGTTAAAAATAGTAGAAAAAAGTTGGGAAATGGTGGAAATTCTATGCAAGAAAGTGAATCTGTGAATGATAGTACATGCAATAAAGTAAGAGAAGGGCAGAAACAGATTAAAGAACTTGATGCTGAAATAAAGGAAATAACATATCAAATAGTAACTGAGATAAGAGACTTTGAAAAGAGCTGCACAGTAACCACACAGGAAAAAAGTTTAAGTGAAATCAAATCTATCTTAGAGGAAATTATTACACTATTAATTAGGAATCCCTAGAAGCCTCCTATTTCACTATATGTCCATTTTCCCCTCAAGGAAGGACTATAGTCGCTTCTGCTAGATAGGTTATTTTTAGTTGTAATCCTAGTTCCTTTGCCTTTTGAAATAGCAAATTCTCAGTCCTCCAACATGAAACTTCTATATCTTCTGTAATTCTGACTGTGGCTCTATAATATTTGAATTGTTTCAATCTGAATGCTTATAATATGTTCTCCTTGAAAGTTCTGGAATTTGCTTATAACATTCCTGAGAGTTTTCATTTGAGGATCTCTTTCAAGAAGTGAACTGTGGATACTTTCAAGTTCTATTTTACCTTCTGGATTTAAGATATAAGGGTGGTTTTCTTTGTAAGTTCTTGAAATTGATGTTTAGGTTCCTTTTTTGATCATTGCTCTCACATAATCCAATAATTCTTTAATTATCTTGCTCTATTTTCCAGATTAGTTGTTTTTTTTTTTCCCAAGGGATTATTTCACATTTTCTTCTATTTTTCTTCATTATGTTTTGTTTTGGTTTGGTTTTTGATGTGTTGTGGAATTATTTGCTTCCAGCTTTCCAGTTCTAGTTTTTAAGAAATTATTTTGTTCACTTAGCTTCTGTACTTCCTCTTCCAATTGGCCTAATCTACTTTATAAAAATTCTTCTCTTCAGTGATTTTTTTATGTTTCTTTTACTGTTTGACTAATTCTATTTTTAAGATGTTATTTTCTTTAATTTTTTGGTGACTTTTACCAAACTTTTAATTCTTTTTCTTAATTTTATTTCATCACTCTAATTTATTTTTCTAATTTTAACTCTGCTACTCATTTCTTAAACTATTCTAAAAATTCTTAATTTGCTTAGGTTCAATTAGTATTTTTCTTTGAGATTTTTGTAATAGATGTTTTCATGTTCTGTTTATATCTTGATTTTCCCTTTCACCATAGTGATGTTTTGTGGTCATGTTCATTGTTGCTGTTTGCTCATTTTTCCAGGCTATTTCTTCTTGTACTCTATTTTTTACCCCAAAAGAGCTCTACTCCTCTACATCCACAAGCACTAACACTCCTCTAGGCATTATAGTTGTGACCAAATCCTCTATTCTCAGGCAGCCAAAAGTGCTAATGCTCTTCTCTGGCTTAAGACTTTAAGTAGGACTCCTGTTCCATTGTGACCAACCACAAAGGCTCTTTTTTCTTCACCTTAGAACTGGAACCCAGAACTGTGTATCATAGTTAATAAAATTACCAATAATTTCCACTTGTACATCCAGTGCCAGCAAAAGGTTCCCTGTAATCTCTTTCTCATCAGGAACCCATACTCCTTACCATTATTTCTGGGCTGAGAGTGCCCAAAGCTACTGTTACT
Source organism: Monodelphis domestica (assembly GCF_027887165.1). Taxonomy (NCBI): domain Eukaryota; kingdom Metazoa; phylum Chordata; class Mammalia; order Didelphimorphia; family Didelphidae; genus Monodelphis; species Monodelphis domestica. Next base: position 427,112,237 of record NC_077229.1, read on the forward strand.
GCTGTTGAAAGCATTTCCAAGTCCACTAATGCTACTGGTGCTCATACCCTAATGTGTCGCCCACTCTGATGTCATAGAGCCATTCCGCTCACCTCCTTAATTGTCTTAAACTACTAAAATGTCTCTGGTCACTCTAACCTTTTGTGGCTTCTAACATCACCAAATTTAGTTCTATCAGTTATTGTTTTGAAGGGAATGTTGTAAGGGTTCAACTGGGTTGATATTTGTACTCTGCTATCTTTCCTCTGCCAGTCATTCCCTAATGTTGAAAGACGGCTGGACATTGATGATAAATCCACTAGATGTTCAATTGGCATGCGGCTTTCTCTTTCATTTTGAAATCTATTATTTGTTCATATTTTTAACTGAGATAAGCCAAGCAATTTAAGCATGTAATATTATATTGGCTAATTTTTCAAATACAAGAAACATCAAGCTTGATAAAATAATTTGGACACTTCTTGTCAAATGTATCACATTGCATAATTTCACTGGCAAACATGCTGCCAACTAGACTACCTGGCATATTGGCTCACCATTCTAAATTTGGTTCTGATCTCATTATTCGTAGATGGAATATAGACATTGAGCACAATATATTGTTATGCTTCTAATAAACTTTAGTGGCTCCGCTGCTCCTTCCCCCAACTCCTGCTGTCAAAGAGTCATTTGTCTTGAGCTGTATATGCATATGTTGCCTTTGAAAAGGAGGGACCTCAAGTTATCAGTCACTGCATGGAGGAGTTATAGCTGGTTTCATCATGGAAAGGAGTAGATGATTACAATCAATAATCAATCAAAGGATTGGTGACAGTATTCATATATCACCTTCCACTGTGGAAACTACTTTTACTAGTTTAATATCACACAATACATTCTTGAGGCAGATTGTGAGCCATATGTTTGGGGTGGCTTTTTCCTTTGTGAAAACATACAAATGTGGTGGTGATCAATGGTTTTCAACATTTGGGGGGAGTCTGGCAACCTCTGTAGAAAAGTGAGCACTACAGTGAGGAAATCAAAATAAATACTGCTATTTATATATGGTTCAATGACTTTGTAGCAATGATGATAAAGCTACCCCCCCTGTTATGACATCCTTTTTGTTAAAAAGATTTTTGGTATATGGACATTGATAAAAATGTCACTGCTTTGTGAATATTTCTCATTCTATTCTCTGATTGAGGAAGATTCACTATTGTGATTTATTTGGAGAGGTTAATTCAATTTGAATTTATAAAAAATGAAAAATGTATGTTCTGCTACCAAATATATTTCAGGTGTCATGGCAAATTGTATCTGTTATGTAGAATGATATATACAAGACAAGTATTTATATTATAATCATAACTCACATTTATGTAAAATATTATGATTTATAAACACTGTCCTCTCAACAATTCCAGGAGGTAGGTAAACAACAAAATTATACCTATCTCACAGATTTATAAAAACAAAACAAAACTGGATCTATGCTAGCTTAGATACCCTTTTATCCATTTTCTTTGGCTCTTTCCCCTGGCATGCTACTAAACATTTCTGTGCCATTGTTCATAATGTCTCCTTGCTTATTCTCATATTCAAATTTTAAAATTTCTTCCCTTCATATTGGTAATGGCATGTTATTTACTTCATTGTATTTGGGACCTAAAGCATTTGGGCACTACCCCTGTCCTCATGAACGGCAGCCCACATATGGTATCCTAAATTATTTTTGTGTATTATTTTCCCTATATCTTCCATAGAAGAGGTATCATTTTAGCCCTGTCACTGTCCATCTCCTATCTCTTTTATTCACTACAAGACCAGCACTTGCCATCCTTTACCATGTATACTTCTTTGTAGTAAGCTGTGTCCTACTGATTCTTGACAGACTTCTTACTACATTTAGATGTTGGTATGTATACTTGAAATACACAGGCAGAATAATTGAAGAATAAAGTCATGCACATTCATACACACATATGTGTACACACAGGTAGACATATTTTAATTTCAGATGTAGTTATGAAGAAAATTATAACTAAGGAAATATGTCAAACTAATAAGATAGTAGTGTAAGAATTTCTGAAATAATATTCTCCGATTTTAAGTGTTTTAAGAAAAGTCAATGAACTAACTTTAATAAAGTACCTATTATGTGCCAAGCAATTTGATAACCCTCAGGAATTACAAAGAAAGGTAAAAATAAAACAATCCCTGCTCTCAAGGAACTTGTAGTCTAATCAGTGAGATAAAAAAAAGTTAATAATGTACAAACAGAATAGCTCTAAGAGAAATTTGAATATTTTCAGAGGGAAGACACTAAGATTAAAGAGGAACTTGAAGTCCTTGAAACAAACAGTTAAAGTGAGAATTCTAAAAATATAATTACCAATTAACCCAAGAATAAGAGGCTATCTGTGTTCCCTGATATATTCAGTAGTGGCTAAATTTTCAAGTATGAAGAGCTTCCTGTCATGTGATTTACTATTTTACCCTTGGAAATCTTTGAAAGGGAATAAGATATATGTTAAAGGAAAACAAATATTGAGACGTAGTTTGTAAGTGTCTATCTATGCATCTGTCTTTGAATCTATCCTGTTGTAAGTCTGATATCTGATAGGAAAATATAGCTCACATTTATCATTCTCATAACAATGGCTCCCATTTCCAGGGGCATATGGCAAAGCAGATTTTGTTCTACATTTAATCATTTATGACTAACAATTTTATTTTTTTTAAACTCTTACTTTCCATCTTAGACTCAATACTATGTATTGGTCCTAAGGCAGTAGTGGTAAGAGCTAGGAAATGGGGGCTAAGTGACTTGCCCGGGGTCACACAGTTGGGAAGTATATGAAGCCAGATTTTAACCTAGGACCTACTGTCTCTAGATCTGGCTCTCAATCCACTGAGCCACCTAGCTGCCCCTGACCAACACTTTTAAAAGCAAATGTGGCAAAACTATATTTTCCATCACTATATTCTCCTCTCTTTCTGTTTCCTATGCTCTCTTACTTTTAAGCAGGAGTAAGTTTTGCGTGTTTTGTTAGGAAATGAATTTCTGATTTCATTTCCATTAGAATGATTGCTTTAGCGATTTTAAGCATTTAGATTCCCAAGAAGTCTTCAGAAACATTTTCACTGAGATTTTTAAGGCTTTTTTTCCTTTAAATTTCTATCTCACAAACTATCAAATGCCATCAGAAAATTAAATCTGGTTGTCTAATTCATGTGACTTTTAAACTCTGTGGTGTTTGCTCAGTTTGGAATCATCTTAAGGATGCAGTAGGTGGAAATTAGACTAGATAATATAAATCTGAAATATTTAGAAATCTCTTATTATACATGCTTTTCTTTTGTACTTTAGAGATATTCTCCCAGCCCAGTCTTTCTCCATTTTTGGACCTTGATGGTGATGCTAGCCTAGTATACCAAAAGGTATCTTCTGGCTGAAGACTAAACGCAAAACAGAAGAAAGCAAATGCTACGGTTTTGCTTCAGAGAACAGAGATGTGTAAAATCGTCCTTTCATTTGATATTGGCTTAAGTTACAAAGTATAAATAGTAGACTGCTGGGCAGCTTTATGAAATTGTTATTTTTTGGAGGTTCTAAAATTAGGCTGTTTTGGGGTGGGCTTTTGGCAATTAGCCTTTTCCAAATGATATTTTCTTACCACTGGTAGAAAATAAATAGAGCTGCTGTTGAGGTTGTTGCCTGGGGGCAGAGACAGTTAACAGTAATGTTTTTCCCTGGTGTAAAATAACTACTTGAATTTTTAGCTCCAAGATTTCTAATAACATGATTCTGGAGGCAGCTAAAAACCAACACTTCTGTAACTTTGCTTTTTTTTGGTCATTTCCCCAAATTAGGGGGGACTAAGAAAAAAAAGGCAAGGTTTTCATCATAATAGAATAAATTTATTTCTCCTATGAATTAATAAAATAGACAAATCAATATTCACTGTAAGTCAGACCTAAGTGGCCATATTATCTTTTAGAAATTGTGTTGGTCTACCTTTATCATGGTACTCCACAATTTATGTATTTATATAGGCTCCCTACTACTTTTTGATCAAATCTTAACTCCATCCTGCTCTTCAAGTTCCACCATACTAATGAAATCTTCTCTTTCCCTAATCTCTAATCTAAATCATAGATTAAAAATAATTTCTTTTTATTCCTTTCTCATACCCTCTTGCATATACTTATTTCTACCTCTGGTCCTTGCTCTTTTCCTCTCTAACATTCCAAAGTATAGACTTTCTCCAAGGCAGTACCAAAATGTTTAGAGAACATTTATCCCCTTGTTTAATTCTTATTTGGTATTGATAATTAAAAGATTCCAATTAAGTAATGTTTGTGTCTGTGCCTATCAAGAAATTCTTAATTATCATCTTAACTAATCAAGAAAGATACTTCAGTTTAAGAAAATACATGACAATAATAATAGTAATATTAATAATAGCTAAAATTTATACAGTGCTTAGTATGTGTAGGCACTCTACTAAGTGCTATATAAATACAGTCTGATTTGATCTTCAGAACAACCCTAGGAGGTAGGTGCTATTATTATCCTCATTTTACAGTTGGGGAAACTAAGACAAATAAAAGATAACTGACTTTATCTCAATCCACAATGTTACTAAGTATCTGGGACTGGATTTCAACCCAGGACTTCCTGATTTTTGGCCTAGTATTCTATACACTGTTCCATTTAGACTCCCCTATATTTTTGTGCTTCTTGTTGTGGTTATTCATCATTTAAAAATATATTACAGGTAGGTACAATTTTAATAATTGTTTCCTGACATTTTGGTGGTCATGGAGGCGATCAGATCTACACACTCTTCAGCCTGGGACTTTCCTTATGTGCCAGCCTCTGTCACATCATTCACAGATGATCATTGTACGTCATTGCTATTACTGCACCATGCATTTTAGTTACATTTTGCTTTTTTATAATCAAAGAATTATGAACACAATGGTATATTTCATTTCTTATACTTTTCAGTTATGTGACTGTGAAAATGTTCTACTGCTAAAATCATTTGAAAATTTTTGACTTGTCACATTATACATCTATTTATTATTTTTCAAGTTTCAACTAAAATGTTCTGAGATGATCTGGCTCAGTTGGGTTATGAGCAAATCCTTCTTTAGACTTATTTTCTCTCTTGTTTCTTTTCAGTCCTTTTTGCATTATTTTTTATCATTTTTGAATGCTCCTAGAATTAGATTTTATTCTTAAAAGAAGGAGATGGCTATTCACTAAATATATTAAACATATTTGGCTCTAGTTTTTAGAAAATGAGACTGTGAGTTGCAATATACTCAAGTCTTCCTTTTGGTTTAGTGTGCTTTGGGACTTTCCTCTCAGCACTTATGTGGTTAAATTTAATTTTATGGTTGGTTTTAGGGCTTCAGGGAGGTGCTTCTGAAAATTAATCATCTCACTATTAAATCACCCAGTGTTTCTCAATGAATTATGATATATAAATAAGAGAAATATTCAAAACAACTTATTTTTATCTTCAATGAAATAGTGACAAAATCAGTATAAGTCCTCATACCAATGGTGCATTTCAGGATCTCTCTATGTCTTTTTATTTTATGATTCTCACTTATTACTGTGTGACTGGATCTGTGATTTTTTCTATAGTGGATTCCTGGTATGAAACTTTCCCCTACCAATATAAACCAGGAAATATTTTAAAACAGAAAATGTTAGTTTCCTGAGGGTACTAAAAGGTGAAATTAATTGCTCAGGATAACATAATCAGTAGGTGCTTGAGGCAAGATTTGAAACCAAGTCTTCTTGATGCCAAGGCCTGGTTCTTTAATTCATTTCATCATTTTTGTCATATTTTTGTTTTAAAATATTTTGAATTACTTATTCCATAAAGTTCTTAGTTAGTGTGACCTTGGGTAAGTCACTTACTGTCAATTTGTTTCCTCTTCTGTAAAAGAAGAGGATATACTAGATAACTTATAGACTCATTTCCAGCTATAAATGTATGATACTAAAATGTGCTAGCTTAGTCATGCCCACCATTCTTTCCCTCAATGACTTTTGTGTAGTTCCACAATTTTAATTTCTAAGAGATTGTAGCATTTGATGATCTGTAGATACACAGAAACATTGGGAGAATATTAATGTGAAGAAGATGGATCTTTGTTTCAGAAGGAATGGGGAAACATCATTGAAAGTACTAACCAATATTCTATTCGGCTACACTTCATTCCATTCTGCTACATTTCATTCACTGTACACAGTATCTATTCAAAATATACATCCGGATGATCTAGTGTATCCAACTACTGAATTCCAGGAGACAATAAGTGTTCTTAATTTATCCCATGTCAATAATTAGTTTGAACTCTTTTGAGTAATCACATTATCTCATTTGAAGGCTCTAAGGTTTGATTCAAATAGCAAGATGTGACCTGAAAACAAGGAGCATCTGGAAGCCCTCACGATCTGTAGGAAATCCCCCTTCTCTTTTGTCTCTCCATGGGACATCATCCTACATGTGAATTTCAAACAATTCTGGCAAGATTATAGCCCTTTTTAAGGCATAGTTGGCATTTATAATCAAGAAAATAGTTCAGATTGCAGAGGAAAATGCAAGCCTCAATTTTTAAATGTAGTTTTCTATTTAACTTGGTATTTTTATCCTTACTCTGACAAGGCTGGGGTTTGACTGTACTCAAGCAGATGATTGAGAAATGATTGCCATATTGGTGCCAGTTATTTCTTATCTGCTAAGTGATGATAATATTTTTCTGTGTGTGATGTTTTTTGGTAATTGATACATTTAATGCCTTCTGGTTGTTCTTTTGAAGAAAATATTTTCATAAATATATACATATATAAAAATCATGACAAATACATGAACATAATATAAAATATGAATTCATACAATATATAAATATAAAATATTTATTTATAGTATATAAATATATTTTATAAATACAACATATATAACATCAATAAATATGTATAAACACATGTACATTTAGACATACATATGTATATAGGTTAGAAATACATATACATAAACTATGAATGATATCTAATTATTTAAAGATACATCTACATATATGTAGACATAATACATGTATCAGCTACATGTACTTAAACACAAAGCATGTATATAAGCATTTTATGTATGTGTTATAAATACCATACACTATTATATAACATACTTTAAGATACACAAATATATAAATATATACCTGCATACATATATTCACGTTACATGCATGCTTTTGGTAGACTAAAGGCTTTTGCTTCTGAGTCTTAAGCTATATCATATCAAAGATTTACTATTAGAAGAGACTTTAAAAGCATTCTATTTCAACTCCATTTCACAAATGAGAAAATGAGACGAGTAGAAGTTAAAACTAAGCAACAATCATCCAGGAAGAGTCAGCTGGATAAGTCATAGGAAAATAGAATCCTAAGACTAGGAAGTCAGAGATCAGAGTGAAATAGTTATTCAGTCAGTCAACATTTATCAAGCTTTATTGTGTGCTAGGAATTGTGATAAGTTCTAGGGACATTTGGAAAGGACAGTTTGTTTCCGGAGTACTGAAATGATTAGTTTAAAAATTTATCAAAGATACTAACTAGAAGATCGAGGATTTGAACCCAGATCTTTAATTCCCAAGCCAGCATTCTTTCTTCTATAGAACCACCCTATTGCTATATTTATGTGTGCAAGTATATATATATATATATATATATATATATATGTGTATATATATTCACACTCACATATTTGAGCATATATGTATGTATGCATTCATACTCTCTTATTTCCACCTTCATTTTAAAGTCTCATTGATTAAAGATGTATTGATTTAATAAATATCTAATATCTTATTAATATTTCAATTTCTTTGTCTGTATCTCTGTCTGTCTTGCTCTGTTTCTTGGTCTCTGTCCCTGTCTCTGTTTCCTTCTGTTTTTCTCTTCATTGTTCATGGCATAGCATCAGAGGGACAAAGGAACTATAAAAAGACAGCTAGAGGTAAGATAAAAATAAGTAAGAACAGAAAGAAAAAATCTAGATAAATTTGTTATTTCCAGATGATTGCAGGAATTCTTTACAGATCTGTATAACATTCTTTTACATGGTAGAAAGAATATTGTATATATAATATTCCAAAACAGTTCTCCACTGCTCTGCATTCCCAAATGCAATGCAATAAACAGAGAAAACCTCTACAAGATTCTGTTTGTGTTTCTGTATTTCAAAGAAAACTACTATTTCTATACCCGTTGGATTTTTTGGCAATGTAATTTGTGGCATGCATTGAAAAAGATCATTTAATTTACAATTTTATATTAATTGATTGATGAGCTCCAAAGTCCGGGGATTTGAATATGTATTAATCTTTTTCTGTGAGTAGCACATTCATTGACAGACAGTAGACACTCTCTTTATTGCATTTATGATAGGAGGAATTGTGGCCTCCGTTACTTGAACCTCACACTTAGAATACCATAGGAATGAAAGCTTTTTTTAAGTTTCTATGAATAGAAAGTATTAAGTTTTATTATGAATTTGGGTTTGAATTAAGTCAAAAAGGAATAATTAAAATACCTCTAATGTTTCTAGCCTAGTGTTACATGTTGGGAGATATAAGAAAATGGAAGTGGAAGACATGGTCCTTCACATTGAAAAATACATATTTGAAGAAATAATCACTCATACACTTGAATCACATTTTCGATAATATAGGATTATGCAGACTCTACTGTTAGATGGCATAATATACATTACAAATGTTCTAGGAATTCAGAGAAGGGCAAGAAAAAGGATTATGCTCTGGGCAGTTAGGAAAAGCTTCATAGATGAAACAGAAGTTTCAATGGGGGCCTGGGAAAAGAGTGAAATTCATATTGGTAGAAACAAATGGGAAACAGAAACAAAAATATATAGGGAATAGTTAGGAAGCTAGATGCCAGATGCTAGAGAGTTAATGGAGTTGGTACAGAGTAAATTGTCTCTATTCAAGAATAATTGAAGATATGGTTGGATAGTTGTATAAGGGGCCAGGAGAGAAGGTCTTGATAGAAGACAGTCCAGAGAATTTGGCCTCAATCTTATTGTCTGTGGGGAACAAATGTATACTTATAATATCTGAACTGGTGTGATGTAGTTGACTTTCTCTTTTGGAAAAGACATAGATACTGTATGTCTTTTAGAAATGGTTTGGAACTTATCAGTGTCCCTTATTTCTGCAGGCTTTTGTATGTCAATGCTCTTTGGATTTGGGTAAGCAATAGTATGTGAGATCTAGTAAGACAAAAGTCATGGGAGTAGTTTCTCTGTCAACCATGAATGTGCCTTTCAACATATCTTTTATTTCGAGCTTTGGAGACAAGAGAAAATTACAACAGTTGTTTATTTTTGTTATATGAAGAGGATGGGATGGTCTTGGCCTTTCCTTAACATGAACAATTCCCAGATGAGAAAACCCCTAGAAATAAGGAGCCAAGTGGCCCCTTTCCTGAAATTTAGTTTTTGAAAGCTACCTTGTGTGATAAGAAGTTCAATATCTTGCCAAGAGTAACCAGTATATAGTAGGGGTAAAACCTGAATATAGTACTTCCCAATTTTGAGGACAGCTTTCTTTTCTTTTTTTTTTTTAATGGAAGAACTTAAAAGGTATTTTTTTTAAATTTTAAACATTATTTTATTTGGTCATTTCCAAACATTATTCACTGGAAACAAAGATCATTTTCTTTTCCTCCCCCTCTCCCCACCTCCTTTCCCTCTCCCATAGCCGACGCACGATTCCACTGGTTATCACATGTGTTCTTGACTAGAACCCATTTCCATGTTGTTGGTATTTGCATTAGAGTGTTCATTTAGAGTCTCTCCTCAGTCATATCCCCTCAACCCCTGTAGTCAAGCAGTTGCTTTTCATCGGTGTTTTTACTCCCACAGTTTATTCTCTGCTTGTGGATAATGTTTTTTTCGATCCCTACAGATTGTTCAGGGACATTGCATTGACACTAATGGAGAAGTCCATTACCTTCAATTGTACCACAGTGTATCAATCTCTGTGTACAATGTTTTCCTGGTTCTGCTCCTTTCGCTCTGCATCAGTTCCTGGAGGTTGTTCCAGTCTCCATGGAATTCCTCTACTTTATTATTCCTTTTAGCACAATAGTACTCCATCACCAACATATACCACAAATTGTTCAGTCATTCTCCAATTGAAGGGCATCCCCTCATTTTCCAATTTTTGGCCACCACAAAGAGCGCAGCTATGAATATTCTTGTACAAGTCTTTTTCCTTATTATCTCTTTGGGGTACAAACCCAGCAGTACTATGGCTGGATCAAAGGGCAGACAGTCTTTTATTGCCCTTTGAGCATAGTTCCAAATTGCCCTCCAGAATGGTTGGATCAATTCACAACTCCACCAGCAATGCATTAATGTCCCAACTTTGCCACATCCCCTCCAGCATTCATTACTTTCCATAGCTATCATGTTAGCCAATCTGCTAGGTGTGAGGTGATACCTCAGAGTTGTTTTGATTTGCATCTCTCTAATTATAAGAGATGTAGAGCACTTTTTCATGTGTTTATTAATAGTTTTGATTTCTTTGGCTGAGAACTGCCTGTTCATGTCCCTTGCCCATTTATCAATTGGAGAATGGCTTGATTTTTTGTACAATTGATTTAGTTCTTTGTAAATTTGAGTAATTAAACCTTTGTCAGAGGTTTTTATGAAGATTGTTTCCCAATTTGTTGCTTCCCTTCTGATTTTAGTTACATTGGTTTTGTTTGTACAAAAACTTTTTAATTTGATGTATTCCAGATTATTTATTTTGCATTTTGTAACTCTTTCTAAGTCTTGCTTGGTCTTGAAGTCTTTCCCTTCCCAAAGGTCTGACATGTATGCTATTCTGTGTTTGCTTAATTTTCTTATAGTTTCCTTCTTTATGTTCAAGTCATTCACCCATTTTGAATTTATCTTGGTGTAGGGTGTGAGATGTTGATCTAAACCTAATCTTTCCCACACTGTCCTCCAATTTTCCCAGCAGTTTTTATGAAATAGTGCATTTTTGTCCCAAAAGCCGGGATCTTTGGGTTTGTCATATACTGTCTTGCTGAGGTCACTTATCCCAAGTCTATTCCACTGGTCCTCCTTTCTGTCTCTTAGCCAGTACCAGATTTGTTTTGGTGACCTCTGCTTTATAATATAGTCTGAGATCTGGGACTGCAAGGCCCCCTTCCTTTGTATTTTTTTTTTATTATTTCCCTGTATATCCTTGATCTTTTGTTCTTCCAAGTGAACTTTGTTATGTTTTTTTCTAAATCAGTAAAAAAAAAATTTGGAAGTTCCATGGGTATGGCACTAAATAGATAGATGAGTTTGGGTAGGATGGTCATTTTTATTATATTGGCTCATCCTACCCATGAGAGGACAGCTTTGTAACAACTATGCCAGATTGCCTTTTGTTTATTCATTCATTAATTTAGTGGAATGAATATTTCATCCATATTTGTTTAGTACTCATTGTGCCATTGGTATGGATACTTTTTCTATGCTTTAGTGTTTGTGAGTTTCTGTTGCTAAAAATTAATAATAATAATAATAATATTAGAAACACCACATATGCCCCCCAAAAAAGGAACAAAACTAGATTCTAAATTTTTAAGGAAGAGCCTTTCTAAAATTAACTATCCTAGCTATTAGCAGCAGCTGTAATAGTTGTAAATGGCAACATTAACGGGGATAATTGTGATACCTTACTCTTGTACAGTGCTTTATGCTTTTCAAAGTACTTTCATATCCGTTATCCCATTTGATCTTCCCAAGTAGCCATGAAATAGACAAGACAGACATGATTTTCATAAATTTACTAAAGTGAAAACAGACTCAAAAGAGATTCAATGCCTAAAGCAAAGTGAAATGATGATTGCTGTGAGTAGACTTAGATCAGGGATTAGGGCTTCTCTCATTAATCTACATGTCCTGATTACATTTTTTAAAATGAGGGAAATTCAACAAAGAAAAGAAGGGAAAGGAAAAATAAGTAAAAATGGGAAGAAATGGTATCGTAAAAGCTACAGCAGGAGGATCGGACTATCTGAGTTTATATATACTCATACATGGGGGAAAAGAATCAAAAGTAGGGATCCATTGTCTTACCTTGCCTCAAGCACATAGAAGAGAAGGCAAGAGAACAGCTATTTTCAAGGCAGAAGTTTTTTTCTTTGGGGACTTGTTTATATTGAATTTAGCACTTTATTATATCCCATCTAACTGTTTTATATCTACTGACCTCAAACTCTGGGGATGTACCCTAGACATTTCTAACTTCTCTTTAATACTCCTTTATGGATCTGTCATCTATGAATTTATCCAAACAACAGTACAGCTTCAGCCTGTGCAACCTCTTGGTTGCACATGAATGTGTGTGTGTGTATGTGTGTGTGTGTGTGTGTGTGTGTGCATGTTTGTTGCTGTCAACAAATGCAAAAGTGAAGAATGAAAAATAGTTAACAGTTTCCCAACCTTGTTTATCTCTAAAAGAGAAATCCTCTTAGCCATTATAGCTTATTCATTTGGGTGTGAATTCTACTCCTTGATTTATTATTTGCCATTTGATTCGATTTTGATTAAAGTTGCAATATCACCCTTTAAAGGAAATCAAATCAGTGTCATGTTTCTGCAATCAATCATTGGTCTCTGTGGAGATTTTAGTCAGATTTTTTTGTTGTTGTTATAAAGCAACCTTTGATGCTTTTTAATTTTTTTACATTGATTATCTGTCTCATGCTGGGCACCAAGTTGGGTTTGTATGTTTCCTAGACAATTTCTCCATTTCATGTCTATTTTTTTGACTATTTTGGCAGTGCCAGCCCCATGGCAATGACCTAAAGACCTTTGTGAAGGATCTTAAAGTGGGGGGAGAGAAGATGACAAACCAGGAAAGTATAATTTATCAAAATGAGAAGCTCAAAGGGAAATTCATAGAACAGAGCTCAAGAGTTCTGAAAAGTATTTGGTCTGTGTAATCTTAAATCATGGAGTCAAAATATTGTTATAAAGCAGAAATTGTACTGACCATTAAGTCAATGGGACTGAGTACAAATCTGGCCACTAATGCTTAAGCTACCTGTGTAAACCCAGGCATATCACTTGTCACTGTCAACCTCTATTTCCCTATCTCCAAAATGATGGACTGGACCAAATGGGCCCAGTGATATTTTCCATGTCTAAATCTATGATCCATTTAATTTTTAAAATATAGAAAATGGATTGGGAATTGGAAGAGAATAAATTTTTTAGGGGGGGAATCTGTGAAATAATAAGACTTCCACTAAATCTTCCCTGCAGTGCTTCTGATGTCTTAGCATTGTGTAGTGGTGTGCTTGGATTGCCAAAGCCTCTGACAGTAGCACAAAGATCATGGTAACACCTACTGAACTTGACCAACATGGCTAAATCTAGACAAGTTCCTTACCAGGTTGCTTCAGGGCAGTGCAGATTATGATCATCCCTACTGATAAAACAACCTCTTGGCACCTACTCCCAGGCAATATGTCAACTGCCAAATTCTCTTACTTAGGCCACCAAAGAGGATAATAGTGATGCTGCCTCTTATGTTTGTAATGAACTAAAAGCTTCCCACAAAATCTTTTCAGAATACCCTTTCCATATCAGCATACTAAAAGGTAGAAATTTTATTTTGAAGATTAAAATTTGGATATGTATCCCTAACCTAGAGAGATAGAACACAACCAACCAAAATACTAGCAGCTTCTATTTGGTTTGTTTCTCTGCTTGGAAAGTGCAGAGGAAACAAAACAGCTATCACTTTCTACAATTGTTCACCAGATTCATTTTGGAGGGCTACCTCTTCTTAAACACTTGTCTATTTGGGAATGAACATCCTGTTCTATACTCAAAGTTCAAGTTTGGTCACACAAATATTTACTGTCCCCTATCTGAGACATGTTATTGTGATGGGAACTGTGATGCTTTTCCTGCATCTGGTTTGCAAACTTCTAGACCAAGGAGGTGTCGATCCAATAACAGTATTCTCCCTCCTAATGATGAGTAGGTCAGGCATTACAAATGAAAAAAACTGACCTTCAGATGAGTTACATGGCTTGCCCAATTACATTTAAAACAGATATTGTTAGATATAAATATATAAAATTATAAACTATATAATATATAATTACATATGTGTATGTGCCTCTGTATATTATATATAATTATATAGGGATGGAACTGGGACTTGAGCCCAGATCCTGTTCTGTCTATATTCTGGGAATCTTTTCCCTATAACCTGTTTCTCTTGTATCTGCAACCTCTCTAGGGCCTTCTGTACTACAGCTTTCGTTCTAGCAGCCAGAAGTGAAGGTCCAAAGATAGAGAGATGAATTCTACTTTTTCCTAAGTCCTCTCACTGCCTCCTAAACACTCAACCAAATCAGGGGTGGACTTCATACTCTCCTCCACTCTATTCCTTCCTCTGCAAAATAGAAGTTCAAAGTATTAAGAATCCTGTGCTAGCCTCCTATTAAAACTGAGTGATTCTGTCCCTAGGATTTTTCCTCTTTCCATTCTGTTTTGTTTTAAAATACTATCATTTGAGATGTAGAAGGTGTAGAAAGGAGTCTTTTTCTTCCACTTTTCTCTTATAAACAGATAAACTTATGCCATGGTATAACCTTAGCCATGCCCTCCACTGAGACTTTAATAAAATATATGGCATTCACAATGCAAAAACAGGAGCTATTCTGAAATTCTAACCTGGAAGAGTGCCCTGCTTCAGGAATATAGATCTGCAGTGTCAGGCCATCGCCTTGTTTTGAACCAAAATAACCTGAGGTTATATTATTATGTGACAGAAGCCATTGGAATGCTTGCTTGGTTTGTGAAATTTATAATGATTAAGGACAGTTAAGTGGCACAGTTCATAGTTTCCAGGCCTGTAATCTTCCTGAGTTTAAATCTGGTCTTAGATGCTTACTAGTTGTGTGACCCTAAGCAAGTCACTTCACCCTGTTTCCCCCAGTTTCCTCATCTATAAAATGATCTGGAGAAGGAAATGGGAAAATTTCCAGTGTTTTTGCCAAGAAAAGGCCAGATGGGATCAGGAAGAGCTGGACACAACTGAAACAACCAAACAAATAATCGATAATGAGGAAAAGATTTGGATCTTGACCTATGTCCTTGGCTTTCTAATTGGTTGTTCTGAATTTATCAATTTGAGCTTCTAACCTCATAGTGTAGTATACCTTCAGGTAACAAGGATTGTTACAATTCATTCATTCATTCACAGATTTATTCATTCAATAAAGCATATGTTGAATATCTAACCTGCATTAATCTCTGGTATTACTGAGGGGAAAAAAAGGGGAAAAATCTCTTCCCTTTTGGACTTCTTGAGAGGAACAATATTAAAAAAGACATGTAAATGAAGTAAAAAGAAAGTAATTTCAGTAGTAGTGATACTAACACCTGACTGGATCATATAAACTTCATTACTAGATGGTTCAATATGTGCATTCAGGAAATCTAGGGATTCAAAAGAAAAGGAGTTTATATAAGGGATTTAATTTTTCTTTAAGTTACTTGCAATGTCAGACGTGTCATTATACATACTATCAAATATAAATTAAAAGTATTTATTAAGTACTTAAGGTGAAATATAGTAACTGATAATAAAATTTTCTTATGTTAATTAACATTAGGTTTTCCCCCTTGCTCTTTCTTCTTCTTTCTCCTTGTGACTTAGTCTTTGATGACTGAGGATACCTTTGATTCAGATTAACTTTCAGAATCAAGAGAAGGAATAAATATGGAGAAGGCTTAGTCCTACACAATTTGGAATCAAGTTATTCATATGAAGGGAAAAAAATTACTCTTTGTGGGATACAACAAATACATGTAAATATAGACAGTGAAAAGTACAAATATATACAAACTTATTAAAGGCAAGGTTATTTAGGAAAAAGAGAAATAGCAGTTGAGGGGATCATAAAAGTTTTCATGTAATAAAGAGGCCTTGAGTTGGGTCTTCAAAGAAGTTAGGGACTCTGAGGCAAAGGTAAAGAGGAAGTATGGAGGATAGCTAGAATCAAGGCTTGGAAATGGAAGATAAAAATGGCATGAGTGCAAAGCAGAAAAAAGGCCAATTTATTTTAACTGTTGAGTGTAGGAGAAAGTATTGTTGCATAAGATTAAATTGATAGTTTGGGACCAGAATATATAAGACCAAGCCATCTCCACATTTATCTTGTCCCTTGATTCTGAAGGTCAGTCTGAAAGAAAAGCTACATCCTTAATTATCAAAGACTAAGATGAGGAAAGAGAAGAGGAATGAGCATGGGAAAACAAAAACAATATTATCCAACATAAGAAAATATAAGTTAATGTTTTGTAGATTTACTATATTTCACCTTGGGCTTAAGTTGCCCTTTTGGAGTCATTTCTATATGATTCCCATAGGAACTTGGCCGAGTCCACCCATCAATCCCCTACCCTACCACACACATTGAATAATCTTCAGGGGCTCCCTTTCACACCCAGGATAAATTGAAAAATCTATTTTGGCATTTGAAGGCCTTTATAACTTGTTCCCTCTCTCCTCATGCCATAACTTGTTCCCTCTCTCCTCATGCCCTTCCAATATTCTTACATCTTACCCCACATGCATTTTCTTTGATCTAGTTACTTTGATCTCCTGGATGTTCCTTTCAGAAGTTTCTCTGTCTCTTGACATTGAATATTTTCAGTGTCTCCCACTCCTAAAATTTTCTCCTTCCGTCATTCTGTTTTTCTGGTTCCTGGTTTCCTTTAATTCCCAGCTAAAATGCCACCTTGTTAATTCTAGTACTTTCTCTCTGCTGATTATCTCCAATTCATCATGTGCTCAGCTTGTTTGAACATAGCTTGCATGTTTACATGGTTGTTTACATGTTGTGTCCCCTCAATATATTGTAGATGCCTAGAGGAGAACAAACTTATTTTCATGTCATTCTAACAACAGCGCCTAGTATCATGCCTAGTACATAGAAGACATTAAAAAAATTACTATTTACTGAATGACTATTTGGAAGCCTCTAGTAAATTGTGTCTAACTTCAAACTTTTAATGCTTTCCTATTGCCTATAGAATGAACCCCAAACTCTTTAGCATGAAATTTAGATATGTCACAATCTGGTCCTTGAGAGCAGAGACTACATTGCTTCTCATCTTTGTCGAGTCAATAAACATTAATTGAGTGACTTATGTGCCCAGCTAAGTGCTAAGCACTAAAGATACTGCCCCAGGCAAGTCCAACCTCACTTATGACTCCAGGGGTTCTGGACAGGTGGTAGTCAAGAAAATAACAAATGAATGACAGCTGTATATTTTTTTGGCCATGGGCATGCTTTGTACCTGATAGCTGCTCCGCTATCCCCAGGCCTGGTGTTTATTCTTATACCCATTTTCTTGGCACACAGATACATTACCTAAAACACATGTTTAAATAGAGATAATTGGAAAAGTGATACATTAACTTGTAACAAATCACTTGATTAACATAATGTATTCTTATATTGTGATTATATATTCTTGACAGAATTAAGGTTTCACACAAGATAAATTATTTTGTCACAGGTGGCTTAATTTTCTCATTACCCTGTGAGGAGTTTTGAGCTTACAAACAATCAAGGAAAATTACTTATTACTTTTAATAAAAAGAAATAATCAATAAGATGTTCTTAAAGACAACTCAACAATCATGTCATTGAGGTTGAGAGGAACACAATTCAGATTTAATATTAGACTGATCATTTTTCAAGGTTTACTAGGGAGTTTCTCAAAGGAAGAATCAAGTCACTGAGGCATGCATGATGAAGCTTGGTGTACCTGCACATTTTGTATGGGCCTTTATGATTCATTTGTATGATGGCTTCATGAGAATAAGTTTCTGTGAGTGGGAAAGTTCTGGGATTGGCTTGTAGCTATGGTTTTACTGGGAATTATGTACCTAAGTAAAGGTTAACCCATGGTAGTCTTTTGGGATTGGGTTTGAGGGTCTGATCTTTTGGTGATGTTTTCGAGAATTGGGGTACATGTATTTTGCTCTTGCATTATTCCTTCTGAGATAAGGAAAAATAGTAATTGTGTTAATTCCATAAGTGAGGGATGTTAATGAGAGATATCATGCAAGGGGGACTGAGTGGGTAATCACATCTTGCCAAGGGCCACTCTGTGGCCTCCTTAGCCACCAGGAATGACTTTGTCAAGGTGTTGTGGCAAAGAGAGGCATAAAATAGTCCCTGCCCTTACATCTTCCACAGTCTAAAGGGAGATACTAAACATAGGAAGAAGTTGAAAATCAGGGATAGGATAGGTTTTGATGACCAAGATGGAACAGGTGTGTTTAAGGAGCTATTTCTCTAAAATAAAGATCTGGGAAATTTAGTATACTGTTAAGTTCAATATGCCATCAATATAACATGACAGTTCACAAATTTAATGTATTTTTTGCCTACATTAGGTCAGAGCCCCTGGGAATAAAGAGTTCATGCTCTCTACAGTTCAGACAAATTCCATTTGTAGTACTGTGTTTGGTTTTGAACAATATAATTATGAAAGATGTTGATTAAATGGAAGACCATTCACGGTGATAAGACTTAAGTATTTCATTTGAGGATGTTATGAATGAACTGATGTTTAGCTGATAGAAAACTTATTGGGGGCAGAGGAGATACACAATAACTATTTTTAATGCTGATTTCTCCTATTCTTTATTTCTATTGAGATTTTTTCCCCCTTCTTATCACTTTCCCTTCCAGAAATCTTCACCTTGTCTTGGTTGTGAAAGAATTCCTGGTGACATTTAAATTGAAGCATTGGATGTTTTGACAATAGCCAAGGCACAACTAGGTCATTTTGTCCTATTTTTAATACTTTTTAGTTAGAATTTCCTCCCTGTTTTTGCCTTGTGGCACCACGAGACACCTTCCCCTGCTGCCTTCTTCACATTGTGATAAACTCCAGTGCTCACACAGGTCACATTTATATCAAGAACTATTGAGCTGCATGATAGCTCTTCATTTTGATCCACCATCCCCTTCCCTTCTTGTTCTGTTGTTCTCTGTCCATTAATATTTCAAAATAACAAAGAGTGGAAAACTTTACTTTTTCTTCCCCACATCTTTTTGTGGAAAAAAAAAATTGGCAGAGAAGAAAGAAACAAACAAGGAAAAAAGAAAAGGAAGGAGTGAGAAGGAAGGAAAGAAGGAAGGAAGGAAGGAAGGAAGGAAGGAAGGAAGAAAGGAAGGAAGGAAGGAAGGAAGGAAGGAAGGAAGGAAGGAAGGAAGGAAGGAAGGAAGGAAGGAAGGAAGGAAGGAAGGAAGGAAGGAAGGAAGGAAGGAAGGAAGGAAGGAAGGAAGGAAGGAAATAACTTTCTTTGAACTAAATTCAGTAGTACAATTTGAAAAATTTGAGTTTGACAACAGGTATGATTCCTTTCTTCCCCCACTTGGAGTAACAAGATCACCATCATCCTTCCCTCCCCACCCTGTCATGCCTAATGCAGGCAAGATTACTGAGACTGAGGTCATGCCACATTATCATTTTCTGATTGCTGCTGTGGCTCAGGTTAGGCAAAGAACAATTAAAGACGTTTAAGAAAGCTTAAACATTCAGAGGTTTGTGATAACTAGAAATGAAGTGAGAAAAACACCTGAGGAATGCAGTACATCAAACGTGCAGGGAAGATAAGAAGCTCAATTAAATTAAAAGCAAGAACCTCTTTCATTCAGCATTATTTTTATACCTTGCAGAAGCATGACTTTTCAGGACTTTGTTTAGAATAGTCTGTAAGACCAGGAGCCAAACTTGGAGGCTGCCTGCTGGAGATTGTAGAGGATTCCAAGCCTAAGGAGCAAATCCTAAGGATGTCAGGGGCTAGCTCCAGAAATCAGTGGGACAAAGAGTTACTCTGAAAACAAGTTCTCTGGATGCAGTCCCTGCAGAAATGCTTAAAGGTAAATAGGTGGACATTTCTCTCTTCCATCAGAAGTAGTCTATGGAAATTTTGGTGTTGGGTATGCTGCTGCTATCTTGTCTTTGTTCAGTGCTATAGGAGGAAAGGGAGAACCACCCCAGAGCATTGTGAGGTTTTGGTAGGTGTCCCTTCCTTTACTTCCTACACATTTATTCAGTTGAAATTGGCATAAAGGAAATGAAGGGGAAGCTATGGTATAACAAACAGAGAATTGCACTCAGAATCAGCCAGTAAACAAACGTTTAAGTGCTGATTGTACACCAGGTACTGTGTGCTAAGCAGTTGTAATATAAATAAAATAAAAAAAAGACCATCCCTGTCCTCCAAGAGCTTGTATGAATTTGGGGAAGACAATACATAAAAGGAATCCCAAAATGTGGGTGGGCAAGAGTGGGTGACAAAGAAAGATAGAGGGGGTCTGGAGTGCAGACTGGGGAGAAATGAGATATGACTAGCCGGAGGTACCTTCCTTATATAGAAATTCTTGGAGAAGCCATCTAGTCATAGGGAGAGGCTGAAGAGGAGGAGTATATAGACAGTTCTTACTTTACATAAATTAACATTATGTAAATATAAAGAATTCTGAAAGAAATCCACATTCCAGAGAAACCCAAACAAAACATGTTAACTTTGCTATACAATGCTATGTTCTCTTTCTCCACTCCTATTCCTAGGCTCTGTACTCTGAGGCCTCCCATCTGCCACTACTAAAAACAAATGAACAAACAAAAAAGACCAAAATGTTATGCAAATGAAAGCAGAAAAAGTGTGGAGTGGAAGTGTGGAGAGATTGTTAAACCTGCACATGGAAATTTGGCTTAAGAGCTCCAGAGGGGAGAAAGGAGACCTTTATCCCATTTTACCTACTTTCCCATAAGTCTGGCCTTGAGTGTCTGTCTTCCATCCATCTATGTTTGAGTACCAAGTGTCTGTCTCTAATTCCCCACATTATCTGTCCATTCCTGTCTGTGTCCTTACTAGTCCCTCACATGTCTTCCTCTCTGAGCAAGCCTTATCATCATATATCTGGCCGGAGCCTCCATCTCTTTTTTCTCTGTCCCTGACCCCAATGTGTCCTTGAGAAATGTGCTAGTCTCTCCTTCCACTGGCATGTAGCTCCCTTTCTGCCTCCCTCCTTCCCTTCCTCTCCACATCTGTGGCCAGAAATGTTCACTTAGGTAAATGGAAGACAGTCTGTACTTCCAATGTGTGAATTTCAGGGCTGGAGAGGCTTCAGGATGAAAAGGTAGCATAATAGAGAAAATAAGGAGAAATGAATGGAGAAGATCTGAAGCCTGAATTATGTCTCAGACACGTAATATATCTTTGACCCTGGTCAAGTCACAACTTCTCTTATCAACATAATGAAGGAGGAAAGACTCAATACTCTCCAAGGAATTTTCTATCTCCACATTTATTATCCTCTATAAAGGGGAACAGGTTATTAAAAAAAAAAAAGGTGTTCTGAGAAGTATTAACAGAAATGGAAAGATGTAGGCCAAACACTGTTTTGGGAATAATAATTGATATATCTGCTCTGTCCTCAGGTCTTCCTCCTCCCCTCCTATATATTATTTATTTTTAACAACAGTCTGTATTCTTGAAGTTGAGACTCTCCTAAGTGCCTTTTCTTATTTATAGACTAATAATTCCCTTTATTGATGGGTTTACTAAATTATAAGATAAGCAATGACAGATTTATATCAATCTAGAGTGAGAAATCACCTCAAAGACCCTCTAAGCCAACCTTTCATTTACAAGCTAGGAAACTGAGACCCAAGAAGGCTGAATGTCTTGCCCAATGTCACACAGACTTTAAGTCAGAGGTAAGATGTAAACTCCAGCCCGGTGGAATTTACTAAATCTAGTGTTTTTGAACACACTGCCCTAACTTACTGATATAATGACCTTTTACTTGCCATTTATGTAAATTCATATGTATATGTACATATATTTATAGAAACAAATTTGTTTTCTAATCTACCATAATCTTCTCTTGTGGATTTTTTTTCCCTTTTCTCCATTTTGCTTCACAAATATTAGTTTTACCAATCTCCCTCACCAGGTACTAGACAGTAGGACAATTTATCATTCATCAGTGATAGGAGCTCAACACTAATTAAACATATTTGCTTTCCATACTTCAAAAAATACATAAGCATTGGGGGCTTACTCCAATGACTCCTCAGCTTGGAGGTATAACAATGAATTCCACCCAAGAATTCTATTTAAGAAGAGTGCCCAGGCTATCCATTTCTTTATTTCCAACATAACTAGACTCCTTTGAACTTCTCCATTGCAACTATGCTTTTCAGCTTCCTTTTTTGTGTTGTCTTCCTTTGTTAAACTATAAGTTCCTTGATGACAGGGGTTATCTTTTATATTCATATTTCCATTCCCTGGGGTTAGCACAATACCTGGCACACAGTAGGTGCTTAATGTCTATTGGCCAACTGACTGAAATAATAATCTTTCAATGCTTTAACAGATGGTCTTCACAAAGTACTAAAGTTAAC
This sequence comes from Monodelphis domestica, assembly GCF_027887165.1. Lineage (NCBI taxonomy): Eukaryota > Metazoa > Chordata > Mammalia > Didelphimorphia > Didelphidae > Monodelphis > Monodelphis domestica. The sequence goes on from NC_077229.1 coordinate 427,134,787, forward strand.
AACAACAATAAAAAAAAAACATCAATTGCTGGACAACCTTCTATTGATGAACCTCTCCAAATTTGGATTGCCTAATCTTGGTATGACTGACAAATAGACATTGTCCTGTTTATAAATTGGCTGTAACTTCCAGAGCTGACACTCAGCTGGTATAGACTTTAATGATTCAAGGCTACCTTCAATTGATATTGAGATAAATAAGGAGCATGGGTCAGGAGGTAAAAAGTAATAAAAATGATAGCTCACATTATATAATACTTTAGAACATTATTCTTTTAGCTTCACACAAACCTTGTGAGATAGGTGTTATTATTGTCCTCATTAAACAGGTAGTAAAACTGAGACTCAGAAAAGTCAAGTGACTTTTTTAGGGTCACATAGCCAGAAAGTATCTGAAGTGAGATTCAAACCCAAGCCTTCCTGATTGACTCCAATTCCATTGACTCCATAATCACTTCATTGTGTTGCTTTACTAAGTACTTCTTGAATATCTAACTACATGTGTGTCATCTATGGACCATCATCCCAGCACACTTATTTATTTAGTTGATCCATGCATAATGGTAGTTTACAAAGTAGAATTTTTGGAAATTGATTTGAGTAAGCAGACACTTTGAAGTTGCACTGTTTGTCATAGGCTTGCCTTCAGCCAAATTCTCTGTTTTTACTAGATATGAAAGGTGCTCTTGAAGCTTTGAGGAATGAGAATTCCATGCATTCTTATTTGCAACCCATCACTTGTTTCAGTCATGTTCAACTCCATTTACCAATCATTTTACTGGGCTGCATTGTTCAAAGTAAAAGAGTAGAGTCATGACTTTCAGGATTATCCAAGCAACTTTCACCCATCTTTAATTTATTCCAAAGCCTCAAACATTCTGTGAATGGCAACCAGGCCCAAGGGTATGAGTGTAAATAAACCAATATACTGTTCCATCAAATCTATTAGTGAGCGCAAGAGTCTCAGCTGGGAACCAACTACCCAAGTTATTTCTGTGCTGAGGTTATATGTCCATGGAGAGAGAGAAATTGCTAAGCTAGCTATTCCTTTACAGAAGTAACTTCGGAAAAGGGGAAAAAAATAGATGAGCTATGTAAGAAAGTGCTTTACAGTTTCAAAATGGGTTAGTGGGATGCAAGGGAAGCCAAGTGTTACTTGAGTAAAGCCCCTAAATAGCCTCATATTTGGTACAGAATGTTCATAGTGTTTAGAATTGCATAGGATGTTAACGGAGGTTGTCTGCATTGAGATGGGATATTTGGGCCCTCAGAGCTCCAGATGTTGTTTATTTATGGTATAAACACGTGAGTTATTTGCCTAACCCATGTTTAATTAAGTCTCCTGTTCTGCCTCATCACCTGCTTTTCTGGAAGGCTGAATATAAAGTGTGGGTTGTGAATTTGTAGCAAGTTCCAGGAGATACTTCTAAATGGGCCAACTTAGCCAGTTCTGAGTATTTATTGAGCAATGCTTTCAATCAATCAATCAATCAATCAATCAACCAAGAAGCACTTAGTAAGTGTCTACTGTGTTCCATTCTTATTCCTTCCATTAGTAGTCAAGCCTTATTCTTTTGAGAATTCAGGAATGTATGTCAAGGGAAGGGAAAACTTGGAACTCAGTTAAAATTTATATATTATACTTATTTTTTGAATTATTAGAGCTACATTTCTCAAATTGTATGCTGTCAGAACTCACAAGGTTGCCTTAGGATGTTTTAAATTTTTAACCAAACTACTTAATAAATAGGACTGCTTAGTATTTAAGTTGGCCTCAGGCACTTTAAAAACCACCTTTTATTTTAAAAAAATTAAAAAAAACAACAACAACAAAACCTTACCTTCTGTTTTACAATCCATCCTAAGTATTGGTTCCAAAGAAAAGTAATAAGGGCTAAACAGTTGGGGTTAAATGATGTGCCCAGGGTTGTACAGCTAGGAAGTATCTAATGTCAGAACTGAACTCAGAAACTTCCTTCTCCAAGCCTGGTTCTCTACCTACTAAGCCATCTAACTGCCCCTCAGTATGGCACTCTTGAATAGGGTTGAGAACTTCAACTTCAGCATTTGTGTTAAGCATGGAAAGAACACTGAATGTGGATTCTAGAGTCCAAGCTTAAACACTTGACCAAATCTTAAAGTCTCTGAATTAGAGTGAACCTCATAGAGAATTTAATTCAACCTGTACTCAAAAGAAAAGTCACTAGCTGTGTAAAAGTGGGAATACTAACATTTGTATTTTGCTTTTCATAGAATTATCTCAGGAAAGTTTATTGTAACCCAAAATATATTATAGAAATGCAAATTGTTATTGGTAATTAAATTAAGAATTTTGGAGCAATTATTACAAATATTGATTTCCATTTATTATTGAAGCATCATATTATTGAAAGGCAGTGTGATATAGTTGTAGAAGGCTGGCACTAAAGTTAAGGAAGAATTACTAGGAAGTTCTGCCTCTGATACATACTGGCTGGGTGCCCTTTGGCAAATCACTCATAGCCCAGTGACCCAAACATCTCTCATAGATAAATTGTTGATCTCATTTGGTGGTGAAGTTTTACATGCTGGGAGGTTTCTGCAACAATTAAACCATACGTTTGGATGAAAATCAGTTTGTTTTTGTTTTGTTTTTTAAGTTGGAAAGGTAAAGATCAGTGAAAAGAGCTTGTCCTTAGAATCAGAAAACCAAGGATCAAACACTACTGCTGTTGTTTTCTGACTTTGTGACCTTAATGAAGTTATTCGACTTTTCTCATCTAAATAAGAGGGTTAGACTAGAAGCCTCTGATGCCAAGATTCCTCCTAGCTCTGAATCTATGATCCTATGTTTTAGCTGGAAAGAAAGTTAGACAACCCAATCCCATATATTTATGACTCATAGAAATGGGTTTAAAAGTAACTAAGAAAAATCTAGAAGGGGTAGAGTAATAAATAATGGATATATGTAGAATGTCACAGTTGATAATTACCTAAAATACATTCTTATTCAACAAACTTAGAAAATCAAATTAGCTGTCCAAGCTCTCTGCACTTTATAGCATTGACAATTAAGTTAATTTCTCTCATAGTGTGGGAGTGCCAGAAGGAAATTTGGAGGCACGTAGTCTATTTTCCTGCAATTTTCAAGATCCTAACTAAATAACCTTTTATTGCCTAAGTCCTAGGAACATATATTAAAGGTGTGAAGGACCATAGAAGTCACCTAGTTCATTTCTTTTGTTAAGTGCTATGCCTAAGGTCACATAGCTAGTAAGTGACAGGGGTCAAACTTGAACCCTGGTGTTCCTAATTCCAAGCCTAGAACTCTATCCACTATATTTCTTTTACTCCACCTCATGATCAATATCTCTCCCAACCAGCTAGCCCATTGTGGTTCACTAATTGCTCCTGCTGGTTTCTAGATGCTACTTTCTTCCTCTCTTTTTCAGATCTGATGCCTCAATCTTCTTTTTGACCATGGATATGGACTTTTTCTTTCCCCTGCTCTTTGGAAATAACACTCTTAGGCATTTTTAAGATTTTCATTGATGAGAAAAAGAAGGAAATGCTAGGGTTGGGTTAGGAGGAAAGGTGGTAATTTTAAATATAATGAAAGGGAAAAGTTATATAGGTGGTTTCAGTTAATTCTGATAGTCTACCCACACTCCTAGGGATCTGAGTTTAACTTTTTCTCAGTGTCTTTTTTTCTAGTATGACTCAGCATCTTCTTCAGATAATACCTTTAGACTTAATCAACCCCCAGCTTAAGGCCACATATTCTCTCAGTTCTTAACTATATACTATATATATATATATATATATATATATATATATATATATACTATATAACTTAAATACATTCCTTCTGCAAAAGCTATTCAGGTCTCAGCCTTTTTAGTATCCATTTCCCCAGTCCTTTCTTGTAGCTATGGAAGACCCTGACCTTAAACAAGGACCCCAGAGTAACTCTTCCACTTCCACTCAAGACTATGAACTCAAATTGGAAGTCTATGCTTCTGACTCCTTAAATGAAGAAATCCCTTCTCATCATAAACTTCAATTATAATTCTATTATTGCAGACTTTCAAGCTCACTATCTTGGGTCTTTCATTTCCTTCTTTGAAGAACTTGAAGTTCTGGACTCCTAGAAAGTATATTAAAAAAAAAAAAAACTACCCTGGTTATTTTTAAATGATTCCTCTAATGCAAGAGTTCTTAACCTCTGGATTCATGTACTTGTTTTATTTACTATTTTGATAACTATTTTAATTTTATACATTTCTTTATAATCCTATGAATATTATTTATTCATTTCAAACCATTATTCTGAGAAACAGTTCATTTACAGGTTTTACTGGACTGGGATATTAAAAAGATTCTGAACATCTACTCTAATCACTTACTATAAAAGTCTGTGTCTTTATTAATGAAATATAATTCTCTTATCTCCTACCCTTAAATTAAAATGTGGATTTAGAGGCCTTTTCCCCACTGTCATAGACTTCCTGCTTCTCTTCCTCACACTACCATATCTAATTTACTATAATTTTCTCAACTGACCCTAGTTCTCCATACTTTGACCAGCATGGGATCCCCTCCTAGATTGAGTTTTTCATCCTAAGGGAAATCTTTGCATTCTTGTGCCTTTCTTCAAACTTTCATATTTTTTCATATTTTTCATACTTTTATACTTTCATATTTGGAGGCTTCCCTTATTCTAGGTCAGCTGATGTATATATTGGATGAAAGAATATAATCATAACTTCTATTTGCAAAATTCTTCAACTTTTGCAAAGAACTTAATATAAATAATCTCACTTGATCCTCACAACTAACCAATAAAGTGGGTGTAATTGTTATTAGAACTATTTTTACAAATGGGCAAAATTACAACCAATAAGTTGTAACTTGAGCAGGTTCAATTAATAAATGCCAGAGATAGGACAGAATATTCTGGTGGACTTGGTAGAGAGATAGAGGTAGACTTGGAGTCAATAAGACTAGGGTTACAATAGAACTGTTTGTTGGCTACAGGAGGAGGGGAGGGAAAGAACATGAATCATATAACCATGGAAAAATATTCTAAATCAATTAAATAAAATTTTTCAAATTAAAAATAAATAAGAGTAGATTTAAAATATTACCTTCTGGTTCTTATTAACTTTGTAACCCTGGGCAACTGCTGAATCTCTATAATCCTTGATTTTCTTATCTGTATAATAGAAACAATTATATCACTTTACATAGTCATGAAAAGAAAATGGATTTATGTATATAAAACACCTTATGAACAATAAAACAATATAAATGACAAGAATTGTTATTATAATCTTAGAATCGATAGAAAAGCCATTTCTTTCCCAATCTTTCTGCTTGTTCCCTTCCCTGTTCTGGACTTCAGAAAGGTATTGGATAATGATTTAGACCTTCCCCTAAGGTTTTAAAGTTTGATCTGTGGACTCTGGATTTTATTTTATTTTTATAGCTATTTGGTAGATAATATATACAATATCAATTAAAGATTATATAATCTTAAATAATTCATCTTTTCTTGCTCAGACTTTTCATCAATTAAGACACATTTATATCACCACACAGTCCCGAACTGATCATAATGTATCTTATTCTGAGAGATTTTCAAGGTATCATTATACTAGTCTTCAGTAACATTTTATAGTGTGTTTAATATTCTTCATAGCTAGGATATTATCCCTAATTTTTCTAATTATTTATAATTCAAATATCCTGTGATTCATTCAGTGGCTTTTTCTTCTACTTCTCTTCCTACTAAGATAAAGTATATCACCATAGGGCAGCAGGGCACTGTAGATCATGATCATGATCATAATTATTTTTATATTACTTAGAGGCCACATGGTTCAAATGTCCCATTTTGAAGATGAGAAAATTGAGACTAGTAATGATTGAAAGAGTTGAACGATAAACATTTATATGCCATTTAATACATGCCAGGAACTGTGCTTAATTACTTTAAACAAATATCTCATTTGATTCTCACAACAAAATGCCTGGTAAATGTTATTATTATCTCCATTTTTATATTTGAGGAAATGAGGTAAATAGAACTTAAGCGACTTACCCAACATCACACAGCTAATAAGTGTCTGAAACTGAATTTGAACTGTTTTCTTAACACAAACTCAGAGATCTCTCTATTATAACTTCTGGCATCTATGGGGCCAGAGCCATGGAGAGAACAAGAGAGCAGGTACAGCAGACAAGACTCAAGCCAGTGGGGTAGCAGCTAAGAACAAATCGTGACATAGGAAAAGTGATTTAGAGCAATGGTAAAAATCCTCTTGGAGGCAGGGAGATGCAAGAAATTCACATCTACTGAATTGGGAAAGTAAAATCTTTGTCTGTAGACAAAAGATTCTTTTGTACAATGACAAGCCATTATTAAAAGAGACTCCAAAAGGGATGGGGGGAGGAAGTTCAATCAATATTCCTTTATAGAGATTTGTCCATATGGTGCCATCTCTAAACTTAAGGAGTAAAACAGAGATCAAGGATATTCCTTGATATATATACCAACCAAAGAAACATTTCAGCCTCTTTTATATTTCATTTTAAGATGCTTCTGCCACCTTAAAAACTCATATATTTTTATTCTTAACTTTGGTAGAAACTATGGAAACAACTGTATTCAAAGTCACTAATGACTTTACAGATAAATCCAATGAATTTTTTCATCTCTTCTCCTTTTTTTCAGTATACCTTCTGCCATATTCTTTTTCTTGCTACTCTCTCCTGTCTTGGCTACGGTAACTTTGTACTAATCTATTTCTCTTGGTATCACCAACCATTTTTTTGTGCCACGTTGACTGACTCCTTATCCTTCTTTTACTCTTTAAAAGGGGTGGGGTGTAGTACTGGCTTATAATTTCCAAATTATTTATCTTTCATCTCACTTGCAGTAGCTAAAATACTATAGGTTCTATTCCTTCAAGTTTTATGAAATTCATCCCTCCTTTCCATTCCCATTGCAGCCATTTTAATTCAAGTACTCTTCTTACCCAGGTTATTGGAAGAAATTTTTACTGGTCTTCCTTACTGAAAGGTCCTCATGGACAAGTTCATAAAATAGAAATTACTTATTATGGCTTTGAAGTATTTCCTTAGTTTTGCTACAATTTACCTATTCATCCTCATCATAATACTTGCTTTCATAAACTCTGCAGTCAAAATGAATGCCCTCCAAAATTAAATCTGCCATTATTGTCTTGTGATGTCCCACTTCCATACTTTGGCTCATGCTGTTTCTTATGCCAATTTTGGTGAGGAGGGAACCCCATGAAATTTTGTTTCCTGCAAGCATATGATTTAGTCACATAATGTAGGATTTTGATATATTTACATTTGTTAAAACTCTTTTATCCCTTTATAAAATAGAACTATCTCAATGATTGAGGCAGATGGAAATACCATCATTGGATGATCCAAAAAAAATAAAAGAAAAGAAAAAGGAAAAGAAAAAAAGCATTGCTCTTTAAGAGATTTAATTTGCCAAACTCTAGAGAGTTAATATATTTGAGAAAAGAATTTCTCTTCCCACCCCTAAATGTCCACAGTGTCTAGCAATGGAATGCTCATCCCAAGAGAAATACTCTAAAAATCTAGCAGCTAAAGAATTAGTTCAAGAGAAGTTGAGGCACAATTTGAAGGAGCAGACATTTCAGACAGACATGAATCCAGAGAGGGAGCAATTCAGTTTAAAAAGCAGCTTCAAGAAATGGAACTAATATTTTCAAAGAGAAGAGAAAGTTATGGACTCAAGAAATAAACCTGGCAATCAAGAACAAAGTCGTTGAGAGGAACAAATCCTGGAAGTCCATCTGAGCAACTTGTCTGGTAGAGATTCTATGACTTGCATAGAGATTAGTGCAGATTTCACTAAGACAGACTACAAAGTCCTGCAAGATCAGAGTAGTGAGTTGACTTCACCACTAATGTTCCCTTCACATAAGCCTCACTATCACTGTAATCTAAGACCATTCTTCCCATGGACCTTAAGTGGCTATGGAAGAGAATGCCCCAGTTTTATTAAGGGAATATTGCATAACTATAGTTCTTACTATGTCTTCCTAATCAATGTTTTTGCTAAGAGCTAATTACATTTGCTAGCTAGCCATTAATGGAAAGTACATCTCTGAGATCTCATGAGCTAGTTTTCTTTTTGTTACCATTTATTTTTATTCTTTCATATATAACATACCCCTAATATAATGCATATGATTTATTGTAAATATATAATGATTTATAACAAATATGCTGATCCAGGAGAAACAAATTCTCATATTAGTTATGTCCAAAAATCTGTCTCCTTCTTTTTTTTTTTAATTCTTCCCTCCTACCCCCCCTCCCCAAGAAGGCAGGTAAGATGATATAGGTTGTCCATATGTTATCACAGAATGCATATTTCCCTGTTTATCTGTTGTGAAACAAGACACATTTTGATTACACTAGAGAAAAATACATAGAATAAATAAAGTGAAGAATGGTATGTTCCAGTCTGCATTCAGACTCTGTCTGTTCCTTCTGTGTTGTGAATAGCTTTTTTTTGTCATGAGTGCCTTGGAATTGTCCTCCATCCTTGCCTTGTTGATCAAAATACATTATTATTACTACTGTGTACAATGTTCTCCTGGTTCTTCTCACTTCATTTTGCATCTTTTTGCATAAATCTTTCCAGGTTTTTTAGTGATCATCTTGTTTGTCATTTCAAAGTTTTAAGAGTAGTCAACACAAGGTAGCAGAGAAACTGAGATACCAGCCAGTAGGAGGAGTAGACCCTAGTGGGTGTCACAACCCAGAATAGACTTCTTGATCCTTCTCTAAATGTTGAATGAAATCTTTCTCTTTTTTCAAGATGCAATTCAAGTTTTAATGATTTTTAGAGGGTTTTTTATTTTATTTTATTTTTTTAAATTTCTTATTTTTTCCATGGTTACATGAATTATGTTCTCTCCCTTCCTTCTTCTTCCCCCTCCCAGAGCTGACAAGCAATTTCCACTGAGTTATACATATCTAATCAATCACTCACAACCCATTTCCATATTATTCATTTTTATAAGAGGATAACCTTTAAAAAACAAAACCCCAAATCATATATCCATATAAACAAGTGATAAATCATGTTTCTAGCCTCAGACACTTACTAGTTGGTTGGCCTTGGACAAGTCACTTTACTCTGTTTGCTTTAGTTCCTCATCTACAAAATAAGCTGGAGAAGGAAATGGAAAGCCACTCCAATATCTGTGCCATTAACACCCCAAATGGGGTCTGGAAGAGTGGGATACAACTAGAGTGACTAAACAATAACAAAAAAAATAGCATGCTTTTTTTTTCTTGAATTCAATTCAGTGGACTGATGATCTTACCACCATATTAAGGGTGTGGCTCACTATAAGGAATGATAGTTTTGGAGGCAGAGAGCCTCAGTTATAAATTTAGCTCTGTTCCATACTATCTGTGTTACTTTGGGCAAATACCATTTCTTTCTTTCTTTTCCTCATCTATAAAATAAGGGTTGTGTCCAAATCTAAATCTATAAACCCATGACTTAATTCTATGAAATTCGTGTTCATCTCACACAGCCAATGCCCTCTAGAACATCTACTTCATGAAGTGCAGCAGAAGTCTTCTTCTTATTTTAATATGTCATGGAGAATTGTGTAACTTGAGTGTTCTTTATCTATTCCATATTTTGAAGATGTTCCCTATTGGCATTGGGAAATCCATCAGTGAAGAAATTCCCTCTACCTATTCAGGTCAGCAGCTTCTCTGCAACTAAAAATCTTAGAGAAGTCTCAAGCACTGAGGGTTTAAATGACTTGCCCAGGGTCATACAGCAAATCAGGTCTTGAACCCAAGGTTGATTCTCTATCCAGGATATTATGACAATAAATAAATTTCTTAGGCTTCACTGTAATATTGAGGTCAATGGAAAAGATACCTAGAAAAGTACCCAAAAAAGGATGATTTTAGGCATATGCTTCTAAGTTGTGAGGATAATATTCATTTGTTTCAGTAAAAGAAGAACTCTATACACTCCCAGCCCCAGGTGAAGAGGCACATTATTCATTCCAGTACTAAAACTGACAAGGACAGAATTCTGCTTTTAAATCAATCTTAAGATGAAAGCATTTTGAACAATTAAGAAATAATGGGACTCTTAAAATGCTAGCCTCTAGTAAATTGGTAAGAGCAAATTGGGAAATTCTTCCATTCAATAAACATTTATTCAGCACCTACTGTGAGCCAGGTGCTATGGAACAAAGTCAAGCTGACAGGCCTTTGAAATGTGAAAAGGACCACCTAGCCCACCTAAGGATGCACAGTCATTCTTTAGAAAATCCTGATACTCGGATTTCTGTTTTTGTAAAAAGGAAATGAAGAACAGTCTATAGACACTATAGAGTATGTGGATGATTAATAAATTAATGGAATGGATATTACAGAAGCAATCTATAAACATCTGGGACAACCTAGGAATTCAGAGTGATAATTGCCATAGTTTTATTAAGAACTAACATGCCAGATGAACTTACTGGCTCTTTTGAATAGACTTAGAAAATTAACAGATGAAAGGATCAGGGTAATTAAGGATTTGATAGATACAGACTCTGGAAACTACTCACAATATTCAAATTGGTTTATGAAGCAGCAAGATGGAGGGCTGGAAAAGTAATGAAAAACTCCTTACATGCCTTTCTGGGGATGTGTGCTGTAGGGAATCACTAGGGTCAGCCTGAGGTCTGATCCAATTTACCAATTTTATTAATGATCTGGCAGAATAAATAGCATAATTAATGAAGTTAGCAGACACCACTAATTTGAGAGGTGATGCAAACTCAAAAGGATAGGGAAGAATGTAGGAAATGACAAATGTGATTCAAGACAGAGAAATAAAGGCAGTGATCCCCTTCAGGAAATGAGAGTTGGTGCCACAGAGACATTTATAATGAGAAGAAATGTATTGCATGAGCTCATTTTTAGGAGGAAGCCAATTTCTGAAAGGATTCCCTTACCCAGGATCTCTGAACTTGACCTTTTATTTTTCATGGCATACTGAGAGCAGGGAGGGACATAGAAGACTTGCTCCTTTCTCTTTCGGAGGCCATTAGGGTCCCATTGTAATGGCTGAGGAATGAACTAGTTGACCTGTTAAGCTTTTCCCATTTCCACAGCCTCTAGCTCTAAACTCACATTGGGCTGACTATAAAGACCAAAAACATGATATTAACACTCAAAATATTAGGAGCCTACCCAGGAAGCAGAAAAATCCTTCTTGTTGCATTTCATTAGAGATTATAATTTGGTCATTTAGCTCCAAAGAGACTTTTTAAAAAGTCTGTTATCATTTAATTATGTCAACTAAAGGGTAGCATCTGGTTTTAATTCATTTAACCTTACTGGAGAAGAACAAGTCATTACTTAAAGCCAACATCATTTCCTGTATTTTAACTATCATTTTTTTCCATACTCAAAGTCATTTAATATAATTCACTAATAATTCCACTTGATGTCTTTGGAGTCAATCTATTGCCTCTAGTCATTATGCATTGTATTGTATATATTTGTGATGCCATATTATAGGAAAGTGACCCTTTATGACCAATCCTAACCATTTAGAGCACTGCATGTTCGGGTGATCAATCTGAAATCTGTATTTTTTATCAAATTCATTTCTCAGGGGTGCTGTCCAGGGTCAGAACTGCCTGTTATAATAAACACAGAGGGTAAAGAAATACAGGCGACTGTCCCAAGCCCCAGGGTAAAAACATCTTTCCATTGCTTATGAATGATGATCTCTGCATGAGTATAAATATACTGATGGTGGCTGTGTTTGTGGGAAATAGGAAAAGGTCTAATATGATCTCCTTTTGCCTCTGGGACTGAAGAAAGCATTTCTAGTATTATATATCTAAACTTTGAATTCATTTTCACATAGAAATATATGACAGGTTTTTGTAGATTACATATTAGCCTGATCCCCAAGGGAAACAATACATATATATGCATATACATTATATATACATATGCACATATATATAAAATATATTTGTTCCTATATATATATATTTTTTTTTAACTTTTTCTCTACTTCAGCTTCATTAGCTAGAAAGAACAATGGACTCTAATACAGAATTAGACTTGAGGTCTGGCTTTGGTACTGAGTGTGACTTTGGACAAGTCTGTTAACTCCTTTTAGCCTCAGTTTCTTCATTTATAAAATAGTTGTATTCCATTCCTCATCAGATTATTGTCTGAGAAAGTTTTACAAACTTTAAGGTGTGAGAGAAATACAATTAGTATTATTTGGTTATAAGCTAAGGACACTTTTGTGAACTATCTAGAGGGAATGTAACATCATTGTTCCTCTGGGGAAAGCCCTTGTCTAGTTTCAATTAGTCAATTTTCAAATATACTTTTGAGAATACACACATATGCTAAAATGTTTATGGATATACATGCACATATATATGTTTATATGTGTGCACAAATATGCACATTTAGGTGTGTATGTTGTGACTGCCTATAAGGCATATAGAGTTAAAGGTTTTTATGGGGAGTTTGACTTGTTGGTGAAAAGAGTGCTGCATTCCTGAGTTCAAATCCTGGCTCTTCCACTTACTATTCTAAAGGCTTTTGATAATGTTTAATATTAATTATCAGTTTCATATTCTTACCTTCCTTCCCCAACTCTCTGAGAATGCAAAAAAAAAAAGATGCATATAATACACATGAAGTCATGTAAAACATTTCAACATTAGCTATGTTCGAAAAGAAATAAAAATTAAGGGAAAAAAAAAACCTTCAATCCACACTTTGAGTCCCTCAGCTCTCTATATGGAAGTTATCCTAAAGACTTTGGACAAGAAAGACATTTAACTCCTCTGAAACCTCAACACTCTCATATTTTCAATTATATGGTTTGACTTGATGACCTATAAGCTCATTTATTTTTCTAATCTTATAATATTAGGACCTTCATTCATTCAACACAAATCTTAGCTTGAATTATTTTTTTAATCCATGCAATTTTTCCATGACCTACAATACCTCTGCATAGCTTAAGTAATGATAGATATTCACTGTTCTATCACTTATTAATTATTTGGGAATGATAAATAAAAGTTTGTAGTCCTTTGGAAAAATATCACAGAAAAAATAAATTTAGTATAGATAAATTAAGTGATTATGTTGTAGATGTCTTTTTTCTGTCATGTTCAACTCTTTGAAACCCCATTTGGGATATTCTTTGTAAAGTTAGTAGAGTGATTTTCAATTTCCTTTTCCAAATCATTATACAGATGAGGAAATTGAGGTAAATAGGTTTAAGTGACTTGCCCAGGGTCACACAGCTAATAAGTGTCTGAGACCAGATTTGAACTAAAGAAGACATCAGCATGGTGAGCTGCAATCTGGGGAAGGGGATTCTGCACTGTGTATACTACTGCCTGGTTAGGGTTAGGGTTAGGGTTAGGGTTAGGTTTTTATAGTCCGGCCCTCCAACCATCTAAGGGACAATGAACTGGCCCCCTGTGCAAAATGTTTGGGGACCCCTGCTTTATACACTAGTTGGAGGAGGACCCTTAGTAGTAAGGATGATGGTTTTTTTAGGCAAACATGATCTAGGGTAGAAGCACAGTTAAGAATGCATTATGAAAGCTACAGATGTCTAAACTTTGTCATACCACACAAGTCAGTTGTACTTAATTATTTTCTGTGTCAATACTTTCCATCCAAATAGTCCTACTCCTTTTTACAAATGAAGGAACTACAGAGGAGTAAAAGGAATCATTCATTCAAGGTTATGCAATTAAGAGGAAAACTGATCCTAGTATCTTCCTTTTCTTATTCTCATCCTGTTCTCTTTATTTCCACGCTGCCGGGTTGTCGCTTTCCCACATTGGGCTCTCTTCTTTGTCATAGTTTGAATAGATTTGAAGAGTTTTCTCTTGCATTTCCCTACCATAAATTTGCTGAAGAATGCACTGACTTGTGTAAATGTATTCCCTGAACACTATCACTCTCCCCTCTTTTTTGCAATAAAGGATTTATTCAGCCACAAAGCCTTCTACACAACACTAACAAAATACACAAAAGAATCAAAACCAAATTAAGTGATCAGTCCTGAAAACCAGGATAAAGCAATATAGAATAATGTACATCATAGCAGGCAAACATAGGTATAATAGAAATACCATATTCATGTCTGATTCACTAACTCAGTCTTTATTCAGGTCACAAATAAATTATTCTTAGAGAGAGTCCCAAATATGATTTATTTCCCCGTCCAAGTAAATATAAAAAGACTGCCAAAGCTCCTCATATAAATCTCAAATATCTTTCCATATTGCAGGGAAAAGGGAGTGAGGAAAGAGCTTGTATATTTACGTAGCTAATCAGACAAGGGAGTTGTTTTTAGTTTATTTTTTATTAATTTCTCGGAGATAGTATTTCATAAAAATATGAATTGAAAATATGATCTTTTGGGGGAATATGAAGCCATGAAGGGTTTTGCTTATTTTATATTGGTTAATTTCACCAGGTATCACATGTATTTATTATCTCTCTTTATGCTGATAGGGCAATAGATATACAGTAAGGAAAAATACATATGGGGGGAGATTGAGAATATTAATTGTAAGGACTACAAGACCTTCTCGTCAGGTCACACATTTTCAGAGCAGACCTCATAAATGAAAGAACCTCAATGCAAAAGGGCAAATTAGTTAACTGTGAGGCCTTGAAGTATAGTGGAAAGTCATCAGATTCAGAGAACCTGAGTTCTAAGTCTAATTAGGTTAATTACTGTTTGTAACCTTCGGCAAATCATGTGTACTTCTTAAGTTCTCAGTTTCCTGATGTGTAAAATGAGAAAATTTGATAAGGGTGAATTCAAAAAGCTAAAAAGCTTGCAGTTCTGACCTCTTTGGTCCTCCAAATATTGACCAAGTTATATCTAGCTCCTACTCTTCCCACTTTGAACTCTTATACTGGGCTTTAGAAAAGATGGAAGAACTGCAAATGTGTGTTTGAATCTTTTATACATCTCAGAAATAATGTAGACACTATTATTAGGCCATTGCTTAAAAATGGGTTTAAGGTATTATTTTTAAAAATCTCTTCCCTTTCAATGTGTTCCCACTGAAAAATAAAGAAAATCTCAATTTAGGACAGGGCTGGCCTTGGTAAAATTATCATATTTCTAACAAGTTCTATAACATTTAAATGTTGGAATATATCTAGAGCATAAAATAAGTTCATTGAAAATCAGAAAGGGGTATTCATCATCCTTGCTCCAAAGCCAAATCAGCTTAGTCTTAGGGAAAGGAAGAAAATAATCTAGTTACCATATTTGAAAGTTTCAACAAAGGAATTGAATCTCTATGGCACCCTGGGTGGAGAATTGGCTCTAGCTAGAGGAGCTAGGTTCAAATTCTGATTACTGTGAAACTTTTTTTTTTTCAGACTTCTATCTTGCTATTTTATAAACTAATTTGAATAACAAGTACTTTCAAGAGTTAGTTTACCCAAAAGAATTCAAGAAGGTCCAAAGGCCTAGAACTCACACAACCCTGCTTAGTGGCTAGAAAAGTGTACTTGAAGTCAGGTAGACTTCAATTTGAATTTTGCCTCAGATACTAAAATTATCTATGTGAGTGTGAACAAGTCGCTCTTCCTTTATCAGTCCAGTATCATTCTCTGTAAAGAGGGGATAATAGCACCTATCTCAGAGTTATTATGAGGACCAAATGAAACAACATAGTTAAAGTATTATGAAAATCTTAAAGCTCGATCAAATCTATTATTATTATTATCAATCCAGACTTTGTTTTCCCAAAGGTCTTTTGAATCTCCTTTTTATTGTACTCCTCTTATTTTGAACTTGGGGGTGATCTTTTTGGACCTCAAATTCCATTTTAAAAAGGAAATAAAATTCAGGTCTTCAGAGACTCAATCTTTTATATTTAGTTACAAGCCTGCTGTCTCTCTGTTCCCTTCTCATTAATTGAGTTGCCTTCTGCTTAGCACACACTCATTTCTTCTTAACTCTATATTTCATTTACATTTTTAACTCCAATGTCATCCAAAAAGTTTAAACCAAGGTGATGACTATCATTCACAAAGAATTCACTCTTCACAAAACACCTCTCGAATTCTTCCCACAAATCCATACTTCCTTAAAATGTGTGAATTAGGGAAGACGGTGAAGAAGGGGAGAAAGAGAAATAAACAATTCCAAAACCACAAAATACTTTCAAAGCAGTTTGAAAAAGGCTGAGAAACTTTCAGCATCTTCTTTATTTTCCTTTCTGATACATAGAAACAAGCCCTCTCTCACCATCATCTCACCTCCAAAAGTTTTCCAATTGGTCCTAAAAAGAAAATAAATGACAAAAAGTCAGCTTTTACATTCTGTTCCCTTACTTTGACTAGTCTCACTAAAAACAGTTCCAAAAGTACCCATAAAGTTGCTACCTCAAAATACCTTGATATCTTGATTCTATAAAATGAATCAAGCATTTACCACCCTCACACCCAACAGAGATTTGTGTGTGTATGTGTGTTTGTTTAGTTTGATTGTTTGTTTTTATTTGCAAATAGAAATACCTGTTCTGGAATGAATATTTCTCTGAAAATAGGCCAGAAGACAGAACAGAATAGAGACCAATAGGGATTCCATTTTGCTACTAACAAAAATATGGTTTCAAAAGGTAAGAACAAATTTCCAAAGTCTCTGGATTGTTAGTTAGCAAAGAAGTCAAGGGAGTTGGGACTAGGACCCAGGTCTCTGAATACTTAGTTTTCTGGCTCTGGCTCTGTCTATATGTCTTTCTCTCCCTCTCCCTCTCAGGATTTCTATTTGAGAGAGAGAGAGAAATAGAGAGAGAGAGAGAGAGAGAGAGAGAGAGAGAGAGAGAGAGAGAGAGAGAGAGAGAGAGAGAGAGAGAGAGAGAGAGAGAGAGAGAGTTTTTCTCTGTCTCTGTCTGTCTTTCTTTTTTTGTATTAGGTATGTCTGATTTTGGAAGAACCACATAATGATCCAGGAGCCCCAGTGTCTCCCATTCTACCTCTAGACAATAGAAAATCTTTTTTTCAGGATTCTAATACTTTTTACTCTTGTAACATGACTGGCATGCTAAAATTATGCAGATATCACAGGAGACCCTTCTGCTGACAGTTTTTCTGAAGTATTACTGCATTTGGAATATTATTTTGTGTTTTTTTTTCTTTTCATCTTGAACACACAAAATGAATGACTGAGTTAGCTTTTTTCTGTAGGAAGTGTGCAGATGGTGTCACTCAGATTATAAATGGTCAAGCAGAGGCTCAGAAAAGCAGAGTCCTGGGCATTTAGACTATAATTCCAAGGTTATTTCCATGGTTTTTACCATATCCTTGAATCAATTGGAAACATGACTACATATGAAGTCCCAGGAATCTTATTTGGAGTGTTTGGTCTGCTTCAGGCAATCTTCCAAAAATAGAACATATGCTATCTGGCTGGCCCTCTGTTGCCCTAAATTCATGCAAAAATGTATCTTCCAAAGTGCTCTTCAATCTCATCTGTAGGCTTTTTTATTCTGAGTCCATTATTTCGTTGTTTTTTTTTTCTCCTTGCTTAACTCCTGTGCATGCTTTGAGAATGAGCACTGGTCCTGAAAGAAGGGGTCGGTCAACTCTCTTTGAAATGCTTTACTGATCTTTTAGACAGTCATGTGCCTAAGAAATGCAAACAATTCTGGCATGAGAAACCTTAACCATTAACTTCGTGCACTCTGCTATATGAATATAATAAGCTATGGCATATGCAATATAAAAATTAAGTGCTTGTAGCTGCCTAAGTCTGTCAACTAATATAGATCCAACTTCCCAAAAACAGATGATGAAAGACACTGCCAGACTCTTGGTAGAACTGTAGGGGTGTCAAATACTACATTACATTCAGAGACAGTCTTCGTCACTTGGGGTTGCTTCATGGTTTTTCTTTGTAACAAGTGAGCTGGTCATTGGAAGGTGATGGGTTATATTTAGAAATGACTATTATGTAAAACGAAAGGCACTGACAAAAGTTATTTTTAAAATATATATAGTTTGGTGAAAAGAATCAATTATTATTACTTTAGAAAATTATTATTATTATTATTTTAAAATCTTACCTTCTGTTTTAGAACTAGTACTGTGTATTGGTTCCAAGTTAGAATAATGGTGAGGGCTGGGCAATTGGAGGTTGTGACTTTCCCAGGGTCACACAGCTAGGAAGTGTCTGAGGCCACATTTGAACCTAAGACTTCCCATCTTTGGGCCTGACTCTCAATCTACTGAGCCATCCAGCTGCCCCTTTGAAAATTATTAAGAATTGAAATGCTGGATCATCAATTCTTTCAATTAGTGTTTATTAGACTTAAGTTTCATGATTTGTTTTTGATCATCATTTTATAACTGGAAGTACAATACATTTATGCTTTCTTTTTTGGATTAGCCTTTTATAGAAACATCCTTTTTAGCTTCTGTTAATCTACGATACTAAATATCTGGGTATTTAAAAACATATGGATATGGTTCACCTATTTAGAACTAGAAGAGAGAGCTAATCTAGCACACTAGCTGGCACATAGTAGGCATTTAATAAATATGTATTGACTGTTGCCTACTTCAAACATCTCCTTTTACTAAAAAGGAAACTGAGGACTAGATTTTGATATGCTTTGAATCATATATAGATATATATGTGTGTATGTATATATACATATATATAGTAAGTTTCAGAGCTAGGTATTTTAATTTTTAATAATATAGGATTTTTTCTATTGCAGCATATTTTACCTTTTATCTGACTCTCTGGTAGTCTACAGATACAAAGATAAAGAAGATATTTCACATTATGGAATTTTCTTTGAATATCTTCGAAATCCATAATTGATTATATAATAAAAATGTAAATGAAAAATGCTTATATTCATATTAATGTCTGATAATTTTCTAAGAATAAACATTTTAGAATACCACATTTATTCTGCAAAAGTAAATTATCTATATTCACTCATATGCCCACTTAACCAACTACCTTTAAAATTTAGGGACTGATGTCTATATATCTGCTTATATACATTTTATAAATGCCCTGTTATCCTTTCATTTGAAAGATCACATTGTCATAGCTTATTAAATCGAGTTTTAGTCTCAAGTCTACTACTGGGCCTGTGAAGGCCTCCAACATACCATTCTCAAATTTAGGGCCTTAGTTTCCCTGTTTATAGTATTAGACCATATCATTTTTTAAGACCTTTCTGACTTCTTAATTGCCCCTGTTTCCTCCCTTTTTTGTGGCCTGGTTAAAAAAATCTATATTTGGAATCAGAGGATGTAAAATTGAATTATAGTTGCAATGTTTTAATCTATTTTACCAGAGTCTCTTTGTGTCTCTGGGCCTCAGTCTCCTTAGCTTTACAATGAGGACTATAATAGGTCCTTTCTAATTCTAGGTTTTTGGGTCTCTCTTCATAGCATGTAAAGATTAAATCTCCAGAGTTTCTAGCTTATTTTTTTATTTTTTTATTATTTTTTATTCTAGCTTATATCATTAAGATTGATAGTTCCTTGAGGCCAAGGATTGTTTTGCTTTTTTTTTTTTTAATTTTCTATCCTTTACACAATTCCTGCCACATGTAAAGTGCTTAATACATCCTCGTTGATTCATTCTAGGTTGACAGAACTTTTTGTGCCACATGTTACCTATGTGACTTTAAACAAAGCATTTAAGCTTTTACTTATTTAATGTTTAAGTGAACAAAATTACATTTTATTAGGTTAAACATTAAAATATTGAAAATAGTAATAGAAGAGCAATGTAGAACCAAAGAAAGTAAATATGTACTAAATTTGTGTATTTCAATAATAAAACAAATAGCTAAATATGCATAAATCAATAATTAGAAAGATAATTAAATACATACATTTCAATGATAAAATAAATCACAAGAAATATCATAAAATGTATATAAAGGAATAAGGAAACAATCACTATTTATATAATCTTCTTGAGTTAATTCTTTTAGTCCCATTACTTTGGTTATATGCTTTATGTATATTTTCCTCCTTCACGTGATAGAATTCTATACCTTCAATTTCTTACTAAGACTAGCATATCTTAGACTAATCTTTAATTTAGATAGCACAATGCCATTAAGTGGATTCTATCCTCCTAAGGCCTTCCACTATCAGCATGTTGCAATATACCCCATAGCTTTCCTGGCCAGATGCTGACAGACTATAGTGTATTTCTTAATTTTGCCAGCTCCGGCTGATTGGAAGGGAGAATATCTATTTTCAAAGGGTCTTGTAATGCCCCTGAAAGTGGTAATATATTTCTTATAGTATGATATAATTCTTATTGTCCAAGATGACTAAATATATCCTAGTTCTTGAATTATCAAATTTACCTAATTCCTATTGCCTTCCAGAACTTTGGTGGCTTTAAATAGTCTATTTAAAATAGCATCCTAACATCTGCTAGCCTTACTCAATTGAGGACTACAATAAGAGAGGATAGGTGAGAGTCTTTTATTTGATCCCCAGCATTTGTCTCCAGGGTCCAATTTCTTGGCCTGCTACGTTGAGTGAGACAGAGTCTAATATGGTGCTATGAATGAAATAGCAGTCTGTATAGTTGGTAAAGCATCACTTCCATCATTAAACAAAAGTCTGCAACCATGAATGAATTTTGTTCCATTGCCTCATAAGTTAAACAGTATATGTACGCATTGTTCAGTCACTATTTCTTTAGAGAAACCTTAGAGTTTTTATGGGTAGAGGGAAAAGATTTAGGTGAAAGTGGGAGGTAGTGATTATTTTATTTTTCTCTGGTCTGTGAAATTGTGAGAGGATTAGATTAGACAGGAAGGGAAATTTTCCTGCTAACTGTTGGCTAGTTGAAATGCCACATTGGGAAGGATCAAAGAACCGTCTATTCTGTGCCTGTGTGTGTGTGTGTGTGTGTGTATAACCTAGTTATTTATATGTTGTCCTCCTCATTAGATCAGAAGTTCCTAAAATTCTGGGATTGTTCTTTTGCTTTTCTATGAATCTCCAACTCTTAGCAACCATTCTGACATATAGTAAGTTATTAATACATAGTTATTAACTGATCAGAGATTTGAACTGGAATAGTTATTAAAGAACATTAAGTTCATCCTTTCCTTATTTTTGAAAATGAGGAACCTAAGGCTATGAAAGTTAACTGACTTACAAAGAATTGCTTAGCTATTAAGTATGTAGAATAAGATTTGAGCTTGGATTTTACTGACTATAAGTCCAGTACCCAACAGCTCTTCCATGATGTTCTTTTGGTAAAATGAATCTTCTTTCATTTAAAAAGGTGTAACTTCTTATAGCTAATAAACAAACATTAAAAAAGGAAATGTCAGAGGGCATTGGCAGAGAAATGCAAAGATTAAAAAGTTTTGTCAGGGCAAAAATAAATTCAAATACCAGTTATCCAGTACAGCCTCTATTTAGATAATCAAGACTACATATATCTCTTTTAATGTTCCAATTTCAATTTCATAATAAATATTAATTTCTTTTTAATTATCAGTAGTCTTTACTTGCCATATCCTTGGAATATTTCTCCCTAGGTAAATCAGAATGACTCCAAACTCCTTCATGTCTCCACATTGTCAGAATCCATAAGTGGGGCAACATGTACTCTGTCTTTAAAAATTAATTGACAATGAAGACAAATTTGCCAGCTTCCTGCTTCAAGCATTTTGTTCAAATTTGAAGGAGCAGCATGTTAAATATTAGCATGAATTCTGTGGCATTTTTTATTGCCAGTAGCTTGTTTAGAATGTTTCATCTGAGCTGCGTATGGATGAGGAAAGATGGAAAAGCTGATTTTCTGGCAAAGAATGTTGAAATTTTGCAGGAACAGTGAGCATAATGTCAGAGGTTCCCTTGTGAATATGCTTTTGATGCATTTCCCTACAGTTAGATATAATTAAAAGGGCCACTTGTCATTAAATAGAATATCAAGTAGCCTCCAAGCCCATCTACTATATATATATATATATATATATGTGTGTGTGTGTGTATGTGTGTGTGTGTGTGTGTGTACATAAACATATACAGTATATTTAAATTATTGATGCAGCTACTTATATTGACATGACATTTTTAAATTAGGTTCCTGTGATAATTTCATTAACTCTTTCAACTGTTAAGGTTCTATCATTATATTGGTCTTTCACCACTGACTAATTTATTTGTTGATGAGGCTCTAGTTCTGAAAAGGTTATTCTACTCAAGGTCTTCAGAGTTTCCCATATCCTAGCCACATATAAGAGTGTGGAGTGTGTAGAATATTATCAGTTTGAAATGGAAAAAAATTACAAATGTCACTATTGACTTTATATGAGACATTGACTTTATAGATCAGATATATTACACTGTTTTAAGTTATTCAGTGTCCTCAAAGCAGATGGCCTTAGTGACTAATTCAGACTCAAAATATAGGTGTTCACAGTCTGGAATCAGAAGGTCTTGGCTTTCTAATAATTCTTGAAGGCTTTTTCTTGACTATCTTCTAATAAGTTTAGAATAATTTCTTGTTTATTTTCATAACTTCCCTACCACCTAATATAGTGCTTTGTGTGGAGAAAGTATCTAGTATTTTTTTTTATTGAATGAATGAATGAAGTTTAATAGGAACTTAGGGGAATCTGGATATAAGGGAACAATAAAAACCATGGCCCTTTCCTTATGCATCTCACATTCTAACAAGGGAGAACAAATACAAACATCTAGGTACATACAAGAGATATCCAGTGTGAATGCAAGGTAACCCCAGAAGAAAGGGGGTACTGGGATAACCATTGTGTAGGGGAGTATATTAATATTGACATAATCCAACTTCTTTCTCAATTTTCAACTACTACAGCTAGTTATCAGAATAATTTATTAATGTATAAGCAAATGAAGTCACCCCAATATCTCTAAGATAATTAAAAATGAGAGATGGTAGGGTATGTTGATGTTTGACCAAGGATAATTAAGAATAAAAGAAAATATTTTGAATTTCAGGGAATTAGGGATAAGGGCATACAAATTGCTATTATAGCCAGAAAGAAGAATCTTGGCTGAATTTGAGAATGAACACAGATTCCCAGAACTTAAAAGAAAACACACCTGTTGAGTAAGCAAACATAAACATTATCATCCAGGCATAGATGAAAATATCATTGCTAGCTAAACAGAGTTACATAGAAGGGAGTGTACATAGTAAGAACTGGAATGCTTGAAGGTTAGTCCTTTAATGAAGTGACTTGGCCAATGAGTGGGGATGTAGCACAGAGAATATTGTCAGAAGACCTTCATTCAAGTCAAGAAGTGTTTCTTATTAGCTTTTTGACATTAGGGAAGCTTCAGATTCAGTATTTGCAAAATAAACAGATTTTCATATTCATTAATCTGCAAATTGAATCCTGAGACTACCAGAGTCACTGGGCTTTTGTGAGATTTTGGATATGTAAATATTTTTAAACACCAGTGATTTCATGATGCAGAGAATTTCCTGGGACCCAAACTCCTTATATAAATGCAAGTAAATCACCTGCTTGGGACTTGGAGAGTAGCTCAAGGGCACTGAGAAATTACTTATCCAAGGTCATAAAGCTGATATGTATAAAAGGCAGGTGCTTCATTACAAAAAGGTACTTGTAAACTTTAAATGTAAGTTCTAGTTGACAGTATTATCACTGCCCAAACTACATAGTGCCATAAAGTGCAGGGAATATTATGTGCGGAGACCAGAAGGCCCAGGTTTGAATCTTGCCTCAGACATTTCACTTACTGTTTGATTCTAGAAAAGTTATTTAACTTCTCTTGGACTATTTTTTTTTTTGGTCTGTAAAATGAGGATCATAATAATATCCATTTCCAAGAGTAATGAGGATCAAATTAGAGACTATATGTAAATAACTTTACAAGCTTTAAAGCACTACAGAAACATTAACTGCTATTATTATTAATATGATTATTGGTAGCTAGGTGGCACAGGGAATAGTCAGGAAGAGCTGAATTCAAATACAACCTGAGATAGTCATTAACTGTGTGACTATGGGCAAGTCAATCAACTTCTGTTTGCCTTAATCCTCTAGAGAAGGAAATGGCAAATCACTCCAGTATCTTTGCCAAGAAAATCCTATAAAGGGACAGAAAAATTTGGACATGACAGAACAACTACCATCACTCTCATCATCATCATAATCAAACAGCTTATTCTTTGCCACCTTTACTTAACTTATCTAGACTTCTCTGTCCATTTGCTGTCACTATGATTATCTACCTACAATGTGTACATCATTTGTAGCTGATTGCTCCCAGGTTGTCTTTTGTTCCTTTGTATCTTAAGATGGGAAACCATCTCTCTGAGAAAGATATAGATTGTGCTTTACCTTTCAGAGTTACCGTGCACGTTACTAACACTAGACAACATCCCCATCCTATCTGTTTCTCCCAAAGAACTAGAAAGGAGAGAGAAAGCTGTCAATCACAGCGGTGGTAGAATGTAAATGAAGAACAGGAGCAGGGCTGATAACTTTCAAGAGCTTCCACCATTAGCAATCTATTCTTAGGAATTTCTTAATAAAGCTAGCTTCCTGGGGTACAGTAGACTTTACTAATTTAATGCTCATTATTTATTAAGTATACTTTAACTGACCACCAGCCCCTGCTGGGCTAACAAATGTCTAATGGTATGGTGGATAGGCAGAATCTTCCATAATTCTATCCCTTCTGACTATTAGATTATCTGCTGTGGCCAGCTTGGTGGTTTGAGTACATTATGTGCAGAATAGTATTTAAATCAGAATTCACTGGAGCAGGACTAGGAGGAAGTAACTAAATACTAATGTTGGATATTTTAAAAATAGAGAAGTGCGGTGTGATGCCAAGAATATTGGGGTATTTCTTTGGTTTTGTTGCTTGTACATAAAATCTTAATCTTTAATAGCCTCCAATTGGCCAAGTATCGGCTTTGTGTGCATTGCTGTGTCAGGAAATGGAGGTACAATGATAACTAACATACAGTCCTATATAGAAGTAATGTTTCCCTTCATATATAGATTTTTCCAGTGATATTTTAAGAACTTCATTAGTATCATTGTGGTATTTACATTAATTCTTAAGGAATGGGGGAGAGAGATCTATTAGTGTGATTATCTTGCATGTAGAAAATGCATTTGATCTTGTACTATAATTAGTAGCAATAAGATTTGGATAGGATTAGAAGTTAGAACAAAAGATATATTTTATTTTTAGAATCCCAAATTGAGTGTGTCATATCAGACTCTGAAGTCTGATTTTATTCTTAACTTTAAGATCAGTTCCTATTAGGAAGATTTGGTGGACATGAGCTTGAACTTTTAAGTACTAGCAATGTCATGTTACACCAAGGATGTATTCTCTACTCCATTAGCTTATCTCAGCTCAAAAAATTCATCTCTTAATTCAGTGAGATCAGTATGCAAGGGTAATAATGAAATGTCAATTAGAAAAATTGTATTTGGAGAAAAATGGAGGATATATTTTTTATAGAAAGTAATTTGCCCATAAGATAGATATTCAAATTTGTGTAATATTGGATTATATTGTAGGCATATTGTGTACTTCATGTTCTCACAATACTATTTCATTGTTTTCACCAAATAAGTTAAACATCCCTGAACAAGGTTTCCTTCTGACCTATTGGTTTATTATGTGTGTACATGTATGGACATATATATATATATATATATATAATATTTATTACATATTTTCTACTTCCTCCTTCCTTTAGTACAATAATTTATAAATATACTTTGTGCACATTGCTATGCCAGGCAATTGATGTACAAAGATAATTAACAAAGAACCCCTACCCTTTGGGACCTAATAATTTATTTGGAGTATAAGATTTGTATAGATGTAAAAATAATATAAAGTGGGAAATGTTAAGTTTAAGAAAATAATACAAAGTGCTATGACATGTGTGAGGAGGATAATATTGCTCAGGTAGGTAATCAGGAAAGGTTTCTGCCTTCTTGCTCCCCAAATCCCAATCCAGTTGTGTTTTGAGAAAGAGAGGCTCATCACTGGTATATAGTCTCTAGTCAGAATGGAAAATTAACTTTATGGACTTCTTATTTTATTATATTTATGTATTTTTGTTATTTATATCATAAGAAGGAAGATTTTGGCTTAAGATTGGGTGAAACAAACAAGATTACAAACCAATTAGAGTTGTACAAAAATGATATCATCTGCCCCTTGAAGCAGAGTTTATGAATCACTAAAAGTCAATTAGAAGCTGGAAGGTCTCTTGTCAATAATATTAGGGAGAATAATCCTCCTCTTGTATGAGTTGGACGAGATAGCTGGAAGTTCTCACATGAGTCTATGGACACAATTTGGCAGTCATCTATACAACTATGACAAGGCAGAGAAGAAGCAATATTTATGAGAGACTAGAACTCTCTCAGTGTCTCTGTCTGTCTTTGTCTGTGTCTATCTGTCTGCCTTCCTGTCTCTCTCCTCTAACTACTGACCTCCCTGGCTTCCTTTCAGGCCAAACTAAAATCCCACCTTCTACAGAAAGCTTTCCTCAGTACCTCTTAATTCTACTTTTTTCCCTCTTTTGATCATTTTCTTTTTATTCTCTATATAGCTTGCTTTGTATACAATTGTTTAAATATTGTCTCTCATTAAACTATCAGTTTCTTAAGGACAAGGACTGGCTTTTAATTCTTTTTGTAATCTAAGTGCTTAGCTCATAATAAATACTTAATAAATGTTTATTAATATCTAGTATAGTATAGTATAGTGGTAGTCTCTTGGTGTCCAAAAATGACGATTGTCTTTGTGCATTATCATCTCAATATATATATCTACATCACATAAAATAAATGTAGAAAATACATTCATATTACGTGTTTTAAAAGATTTTCAATTATTACCACTAAATAAAATCATTTTGTGAAGTGTACATGATATCATGTAGGAAGGAAATATGGATTAACTGGAAGAAGCTCTCTAAGATTTTCTAATTCCAAACATACCTAGATAGAAATGTTCAGGTAATCAGACAATACAAACAAAAGACCAGCTAACACAATGTCAACCTACTTATGGCCAGTGTCTCTTAGTTTATTTTGTTTCGTCTATTCCCAAGACCAGAAAAATATCTGGCAACTAGATAATAAAATAAATATTTAATTGAAATGAAATTAATTCAAAGCATAAAGATCTCAGTACATGATAACAGACCAGGCCTATGGAATAGTGGGGAGAAAGCTTGTTGAGGAGATGGGGAACCTTGAGTTCAACTGCCTCTGACATACTGATGGCATGAGCAACCACTATATGTCACTTAACTTTCCCACTTAATGGTCAAGGCACTTAAAGTCTCAGGATTCCAGGGTTCTAGGCAGATCTCTAAGAACATAAGCTGCAGAGGAAGTACTAAATTGAATCAGCAAAATGAATTCCTCTCTGGGTTCTCCTTATACAAATATAATCCCTTACCTATTCAGGTTAAGGATAGATATATTTCAAGATTTTCTGATTTTAAAAAATCAATTAGGATTATATAATCTTACTTGTCATTGTTTCACTTCTTCTGCAGTCCCATTTCTAGTTTATAAATGTCTGTTAAAGATCTATAATTCTCTTGACATTGCCCCTGCCAGCTCAATAAAATGCTTCTTTCAATATTTGGCAATAGAACTCACATTGTCAGGATTTCTACGGATGGAGTTGTTCTCCTTTTAAGAGATCCACTAAAGGAAAAAGTCATCTATTGTTCAGGACTCCACTTGGAAAGCATTGAGCAGGTCCATTTTGCACATAATGGAGAGCTTTGCTTCTGGCCTCCTTCAGCATGTGCTATCCAAGGTCCAGCCTCTATTTCTTAGATTTTGAACTCCATAGGAGCTTTATAGTGTGGAGGAGAAACTATGCACCAAGAGGAAAGAGGACCCAGGGGCATCATTTGGAAAGGTCAGTGAAAAGAGCAAACCTTCAACCAAGGAGTTCAGGGTGGGGCTCCCTTCCATTAGGAATAACTGAATCTAGAGGAAAAATCCTTCTCCCCTAGGGTCTAATTTAATATTGCAGTGACTGATCCACTTAATGACTACTTGATTTGGCTGGTGCATTGGTTGCCCTTTTCATTAATAATGAATCTATGGATAAACAAATGCCTCATATTAAATGCCTCTTAAAAGTGTTTAGTATCTGTTGCCAGAAAGCCTATTACCCACTGAAATCCAGGAAGAAACAGATACACACAAACCTAGGGTAGTATATACAGAGGCTCTGTAGCTTCAACTCATCACTGAAATCAGAGAATGCTCATCTTTAGATAACTCCAGTGAAACATTGGGCAGAATACCATCCGGGTTGTTTTTCTAAAGGTTATGAAATTATAGGCACATGAAAATATATATTAATACCAAATAGCTTTTGTGCAGCAAAATCAAGTATGCATGGTCCTTGAAGTCATACCATTTCTCCCTTGGCTTCTAGGCAGGGCTATATTAATCCTCCAATGGAAGCAATTCAATATGTGATTTTAATCATAAAAAGTTATCTGTATATAATATACATATAACATGTCTTTATAGCTTTCCCTCCTAACAGAACAAAAACAAATAACTCCTCTTTTCCATTTATTTTCTTACTGTTATAAGCAGAAGCTTACATTTCCATTCCATATTTTTCTCTACTGTTATCCAAAGGACATTTTACTCATCTGTCCAGTCAATATTTGACATACACCAGCTTTTTTATTGCCTCAGGGAACTTCTAAATCTGAGATCAGAAAATCAAAAGTGAGAGTAGGAATAGATCATTAACTATGCCCTAGGGTAGTGGAAAGAGAGCTAGATTTGGAGTCAGAGGATTCAAGTTCAAATACCAACTTTTATAACTTAACTTGTGTCATCTTGAGCAAGTCATTTATTTCTGAGCTTCAGCTCTTCCAAATCTCTCAAATCAGGGAGTTGAATTAGTTTCCAAGTAGATTCTTAATTGTTTTGTAGATCAAGAATAGAACACTCTGGCATTTTTGGTGAAACCAATGGACCTCCATTCTCAAAATAATATATTTAAATGAATAATTTAAAACACATAGAAATATAAAGGAAAGAAACTATATTGAAATACAGTTATAGTATACACACTTTATATGAATAAATTCATCAACCCCAGTCTAAATAACTCTGGCTTGTGTAATCTCTAAATTTCTAGTTCTAAATACATATGTGCTTCTCATTTTATAAAAGTGGAAACTGAGACACAGAGAGACAAAGTATAACTTAATGCAAGAAACAAATCTTCGTAATTGCTAGCATTAAAATTGAAGTTTCCTAACTCCTTATCCTATGTAGTTCTTGCTTTTAACTATTTTTGTAGCTAAAGCTACTTTTATAAACTTTAGTATTTCTTTTCTTTGAACTATTTTTGTAACTAAAGCTTTCCTATCTTTCCTCTCATTCCATTCTAGTCTTAAACAATTATCATTTTCAGTTATAGTAAATATGTACTATCACTGATTTTTATTCCTAAATTACCTGTATGCTAAATATAGTTATTTTTCAATAAATCCTTATTTTGAACTAATCCCAGTTTCACATAGTTCTATACAAAAGGAAGTGATTTATGAAGTCTGACTTGGTATGGTAACCTCATGCTGGAATTTAAATCTTTTCCCTCATATAATATGAAGTTCTAAGGAAAATTAACCATAACTATCAGCATTTACTGAAAACTTACCATTACGGATGCCCAGGAGAAATAATTTAATTGATTCCTTACAATTTCTTCAATGATACGTACTCATAGATGGACACATAGTATTTGCATGTATATACTAATTCGCATTAGGCTCTAATATTTTCGTCTGTATTTATTTTGGTTATTACTTTCTGTTCATTTCTCCAACATGCAAGGATTGTTTTGAATCCTATATGCTTACCTCTCAAAGTCTTGTTGTCACCTGAAATTAATGACCTTATATTCAAACCTATAAATTCATTAAATCTGTGTGTACATGCATATGAATGCATGCATATGCAACATGTGCAGATTCCTGTGTGTATGTGTAAAGCAAAAATACATACTTTGGTCACTGAGAACAAAGCAAGATTTTATAAGAGAGAATTCATAACAGCTGTGAGATTTCTAAGGCACCATCGATATTAGCAATATATCTTTTCAGCAGCACACTTTTTCCTTAGGGCCATTGGAGCATAATATTCTAACCTTCTTCATAAAGCTGTTAGGCAGAGCTATGGAATCGTTCCTTAGATCCAAATGTGGAAGAGTCAAGAATTCAGGAAGTGAATTATAAAACTGGACTGATTTAGGTATAAAAAGAAATTGCACCAGAATAAATTCAGTCCACTGAGTCAATGCAATCCTAGATTTAATGTAGTTTGAAACTATAAAACTTTCACATTTTTAAGCTATGAAAGTAAGGGATGAATTCTCCTAAACAACTCTGTTACATTTTTTTCCCCTTGGTCACGGTTCACTTTCTTTAAAGGTATAAACTGAGAGTCATTCATCTTGTCCTTTACTATCACAAAAGCATATTTAATTTTTTTGTTGCTTGATAGAGTTCAGAATATGAAAGATGATATATTGATATTGTCAATGAATCTATTGATTTTCATTTAAGGTCCATTTGTATTAGCTTTACCAAACATTACATATAGAGACCATGAATTGTCTTTCCGTTGCTCCTGCCTGATATGAGACCTAGGAATGCATGGCACAAATGCTGATATGCTCTTATCCTTTTTGGTGTCAGGTCCTTGGCCATTCCTTCAAGCATTCCCATCATTCATATCTACCATAATAGAAGATTACAATTTTTTAGAGTGACTTTGACAATGTTACTGTATAATACCATTAAAACAAATCTCAAATAACTTTATATTTATATAAATGAAGTATGTGAGGCAAAATAGGAAATGTGGCTAAAGAAATGACTTCAAAGTCAGGAAGACTTTCATTCAAATCCCACTTCTCATCGGCAACTCTCAAAGACTATCATTTACAGGATAGATTTTGGTGTAGATTGGTAGAAAGAATTGTTTCACTGAGAGTTTCTTAAACCAATGAAATAATAAGCTTTCTCCCCTCAAAAGAAAAGTTTATCAGTAGCTAACATATGAAAACTTTATGGGCCATCCACATATGGGCCATAGGCATAATCTCTGTTTATATTAAAACAGTTCTCTCTCTCTCTCTCTCTCTCTCTCTCTCTCTCTCTCTCTCTCTCTCTCTCTCTCTCTCTCTCTCTCTCTCTCTCTCCTCTTCTTTCTTGTCCCTTCTTTCTCTCTCTCTACCCATCCATCTATCACTCTATAATGTTACTAATACCAACTTTCAGGAGAATAAAAGACACAAAAACACAAAAAGTCTAGAGGTTTAAATAACTTGCTAATAGCCCAGAGATGAAGAATTCAAATTCAAATCTTCCTTGTTTTAATTAAAATGCTTTGTCTACAATGCCATACAATGTGTTATATAGTCTACTCATGGGATTGATTACAGTTACATTATACATACTTTTAAAAGAAATTTATATGCAGAGGTATCTTGTAATTATGAGTATGCATGTGTGTATGTGTATTTTCATACAGGATAAAGTTTATTGTAGTCAAATGTTATTTTTTTTCTTCCAGGAAAACATATTGTGCATTTTCCCCCATTTTACTATGTTTTTTCAATTAAGTGTTCTTTTTTCTTCCTCTCAAATTTAAAAAAGCAAATTAAAATAAAAAAAAAAAACAAATCTTTACAACACATATTCATGCCAGCTCTATTTGTAGTGGCCAAGGATTGGAAATCAAGGAGGTCTCCATTAGTTAGAGAATGGCTAAATAAGTGATAATATATAAAAAGTCATATAAAATTATTGAAATCTAAGAAATGTTGAAAACAATGGGTTCAGAGAATTTGTGAAAAAATTCTTTGAGTTGACACAGAATGAAGCAAGCAGAACCAGGAGAAATTTTTATGTATAATAATAGCAACATTTTAATATATGAGTCACTTCATTAGGTATTTCCTCTAAACACAAATACAATATTTGAGATTTTAAGTTTGTTATTCTCATTACTTAATTTAATAACTTCTTTCATCAGCATTTTCTCTAATCTGATATTATTGTTTTTCTATAGTCATTTGATATGAGGAAGCAGAAATATCTTGTTCAGATTCATGAATTCATTACATTAACTAGGAGTGCAAGCTAAAGTTCATCTCTTGCCAGAATGCTTTCCACTCTTTACTCTCCCCATTCCCTGTTATTGCCTTTTTATAACCCTTCCACACTTATCTTTGCACATATTATTTCTATTAATAGAATGAAAGCTTTTTGAGAAAACTTTTGTATTTGTCTTTGTACCATCAAAGTTTAGCACAATGCATGTAATAGAGACTTAATAAATATTTGTGAAGCCCATGCATAGTAAAATAGAGATGGAATTCTGCCCCAGCATTGATATCATTTCAAAAAGGAATAATAGTACAGTAGAACTTGATTCTTTCTGATCAGGCAATTGAACTATTTGAGAAAGACATTTCCCTGTCTTTTTAATTTCACAGAAAGAGCTCCACTATGCAATATGCACTGTCTTAGTCAAAGACATTCATAGTCCTTTAAAGCAGTCTGTGACCTGTAGTTAAGACAAAGCTACATAACATCAGTCATCTTCCTGGTAGATAGATTCTGTGATAATGAATGATGGTGTGGAAAGTCAGTTCTCACTTACCAAAGAAATTATTGTTATATAAATAAGAAAATAATTGTGACCTTGGATTTATTTGTACCATGATTTAAAAGGCAAAGAAATAACATATTTAGTGAAATGAGGAAAGGAAAGAAGGAAGGATTTAGTAAACACTTAATAATATCCCAAGTACCGAACTAAATACTGGTGATACAAATACAAAAATCAAAATCAGTCCCTGCTTTCAAGGAACTCACAATCTAATCACAGGATGCAACATATAAAGGAACTTCCCTTGAAGGGCAGATAGAGAGACTAAGTTTATATTTATAAGGTTGTTGTGATGGGAAAGTGGGCAATTTCTAAGTATCCTTGGATTACTTGAGAAGAAAATATGGCATTGCAGGGAATAGGGAATTGACAGATGGTATAGCCCAGAGTATCTTAGATTGTATATCCAACAAGATAAGAAAAAGGTCTCCTCATTCCTTGAATTTGCTCTAGTTTTACTTTCAATTACGGGTAGAAAAGAAATCTACCTACCTTTGGAAAAAAAGAAAGGAGGAAGGAAAAAGATAATTTTGTAATTAGTATTTTTAATTTAATGAATCAATTATACTCTACAAAACTGGTATTGACTCCTTGTTGTAAATGTAATTGTCAAGTCAGTAGAAACCTCCATTCTTGAACATTTTTCTTTTTACTTTCAAGGTTTCCTTTCACTTGCAGGACCACAGAATTCCTTGGCAATTGGTTTAACTTTTTAAATTTCCTTTCCTTATACGACAATGTAGGGATTTGTAATTGAAAATTTAGGGCTTGACCTAAATTATAAAGAATTATAGAAGTTTTCCTTCTTGTGCCTTAGAGATGGACTGCATTTTGCATTTTCAAAGTGTGAAGGGAACTGGTTTCAGAAACATTTTAATCATACATTGGTACCAGTCAAGTCAAAACTATTGAGTTTGCCTGCTTCTGTGTAGACTATATATATATATATGACTAAGGAAAAGAGAATCTTCCCTAGGCAGCCAGGAGAAGAGCCCTAATAAATGCTGGCTTGAATATCATACCAAGGGATAGATATAAACTCAAGGAGACACGAGGTTTAGTGGGGGAAATCACCCCTTTCCTTTCCATTACACATACCTCCCAACAGACTCCCCTTTGGTCACTTTTTTTTTAATTAAAGCTATTTATCATGTTCCTTTTCACTAAACTTTGTGATTATTGAACTTACACTTTGAATTATCAGCTATAACCTCCTACAAATGGCCAGTGGCCCAGTGTACTATGAGGGATGTTCCTATCATATCTTTTCAGAAAAAATTCTGAAATCTGATTTGGAGTCATAGGATCTAGGGGCAAATTCTGACTCTTTTGCTTTATGACTTCAGGCTAGTCATTTAATCTTTATTTTGTTTTGTTGTTTTCCCCAATTACATGTAGATAGTATTTTAATAATTTTTTCTGACACTTTACAATCCATGTTCTCTCCCTCTCCCTCTCCCTTACCTCCCCTTTCCTATAACTACATGTGATATGATATAAGTTATACATATGCTATTATGCAAAATGTATTTCCATGTTTGCCATGATGTAAAAGAAGATACCTTTACTTATATAAGAAAAAACTCAGGAAAGAAATGGAGTGAAAAAGCAACACTTCAATCTGCATTCAATTTCCATTGGTTCCTTCTTTGGCAGTGGATAGCCTTTTTCTTTATGAGGCTCTTAGAGTTGTCTTGGATGTTTGCATTTCTCATAATAGTTATAGTCATTTAATCTTTCCATGCCTGAGTTATTGAACCTGATGACCTTTAAGGACCCTTCTGGCTTAAAATTTATGTTATTATGATGATACTAATAAAAAAAACTCATAGCAATAGATTCTGTACTATAATTAGTGATGATAGTAAATCATATTGATTTAGGCAACTAAATGGTACAATGGATAGAGAACTAAATCTGGACCTTGATTTGAGCCTTGATCTATTAGTAGCTATGTGGCTCAACAAATCACTTAATTTTTGTTTGCCTCAGTTTCTTCATCTGTAAAATGAGGATAACTATCACACCTAGTTTCCAATGTTGTTGTAGGTATAAAAAAAGGGGACAATATTTATAAAGCACTTTGAAAAGCTTAAGTTGTTATATCAATTCTAGCTATTGCTATTTAAACATCCTTTAAAGCAAAAAAATTAACCTTAGTTAAAATAATTTGCCCATTTTTACAGATACATATGCTGTGAAACTAGGAATTGTAAGTCTCTCTTCTCATTTGACACAGGTGTTGTCTGGTAGATGTGGAATTAGATCCTGGGTTGAGAGACTTATCTTTATTCATTCTCATTCTTCTCTAATGAATGATATTTCTCCTTAGTAGCCTATAACATAGTATTGTTTACCTTGGCCTTTTTTCTCTAGTCATTTATTATATTCATTCACTTCTTTTCCTCCAAAGATGTTATTATCATTGTAAGATGCACAACACGCTGCATAGACTCCAGAGGCACTGTTTACTGTAAAGCAAATTCAGAAGTGAATCCTGATGAATGTGAAGCCAATATCTAGGCAAATATTTGTAAATGTGCATATTATCTTGTCATGGATGAAAAAGCAGATGTGTAAAGCCAGGTGTAATCGTTAAATCAGAGGACTTTGTTTCAGGCTCCACTCATCCTTTAAAAAAAAAAATCAATAGCCTTCCATAAAGTGACAGTAATCACTGTTTTGCAACCAGAAACAAAATTCCCACATTTCCTTTTCTTATGCATCTGCTGGTTGACCTCCAGTCTTTTATTTATTTATTTATTTAGCATTATTTCTACAGCTGTATGGAAGATTACTTCATTAGTAGAAGCATAAATAGACATTGGCCATTCTCAACAGGACTGACTGAGCTGAAAAAAAAAAGTTCTTTGTCAGAAGGGATGAAGGAAAATCATATTTAGAGAAAGATTTTCCTGTATTACCTCATCAAGGATAAATACTCTATCTATGTGAATGACATGGGATTTGTAAAATAAGGGAGCAAGATAAAATGGCAGAAAAAGTGGAAAAATGGTGGGAGCCTTCCACTAACAATAGCAATTTGCATTTTAATTTCTTTTTGTGGTTGTGTTATTGGGGGGGGGGAATAAAATATGGTGGTGGAAGAATTTTTTAAGTGCTTAGTATGTGCTAAGTACTAGACTAAGACTTGGGAATATAAACTAAAATTGGAGCATTCCTTTCTCTCACAGAGCTCATATTCTAATTGAAGGAGACAATACATATTCAAGTACTGGGAAGATGTTAAAATTGAGTAGTCCTTAAAGTTCTACAGCAGGACCAATGGCAAGGAGTAGGGCAAAGGTTCTTAATCTTGCTGTAGATACCTTTGGAATTCTAGTGAAACCTATGGACCCGGTTGGAGAAGTATCTTTATTAAAATGTAATTCATTAGGATTAAAAAGGAAACCAATAACATCGAAATAAAGTTATCAATTTTAAAAATCACAGACCCAGTTAAGAACCACAGCTGTAGAAGAATATTTTTGTTTTGCCATTCAAAAAGGCAGTATTAATGCTAAACTAACCGATGGATAATTCCAGTCAGAATCTTATTTAGGTTATGGTAGTGAAAATGAGTTTACAGCATTTACACCATAAAATGTGAGAGCTATAAGGTAAGTTAGAGACCATCTGACTCAGTCATCTTCATTTTACACATATTGACCTGAAGTTTAGAGAGATGAAATGATACATTCAAGTTGATGCAACTAATAAAGAAGAGAACTTGAACTAGATCTATAAGCTGCTCACTCTTGATTCAACTAATCCTTTTAGAATGGAATAGTGGGTTTTAAAGAAGTATGCAGTATAGCAGTTAAGTGTCATAAGAGCACACAACTGGAAGACAAGGTTACCTCTGGTTGTCCAGAGACATGGCAGAGTTAAAGTGTAGACAAATGTCAAGAAAAGAACTTAGACTAAGACTAAATAGTTGCTATTAAGAATTCTTGATTTGGGTTATTCAGGATAAAATCAAAGAAGAGATGTGTGGTAAAAGGCAGTAGAGTTGGGAATTGCTAGGTTTGAAATTAAGGCTTTGATTCAAGTCCTTCTTCCACATATTACCTGTATGAACCTCAGCAATTGACTTCACCTCAGTTTCCTAATATGTAATGTGAAGGGGTTGGATTAAATTATCTCTGAGTTCTACATTTGTAGGTATCTATCATTTAAGAGGACGAATAGGAATGTATGGAAATTATTAATGGCACTTCTCTACTTCTGACCTCATACTCCTTTCCTTTCTTCTTTCTCTTAATGCTCCATCCCATGTCTATTTCCTCTTTTTTTCCTTTTTCTAGGTTTGCCAGTGCCATATAGACATCATTTAAACAAGGGATTCTAGTTTTCTCAAAATCTGAACTACATTTTGAAAATTACCTCCAAAAATTTTCTGGTGATCCATTTCAACCATATAGGCACTAGGGTATCATGCTGAAGGCCAGGAAACTAGATGTACTGGAGCAGTCAGAAGTCACTTATACCACTTAAGCAGATAAATAACTCTTGCTGGCCATTAGGGTGCCTAACATACTAGCAGGGAATAATATATGAACTGAAAATCTCAGACCCATTACCTTCAGCCACTTGGAGATTTTATGATTCCCTTTTACAGCCCATCAGGATAATTCAATGTAAATAATCTCCTAGAGGAGGCAGCCACTGAAAGGTTCTATTAATTCATCATAAACACACAACACATGCAGACACATGCACATACACACATGCATGCCAGAAAGAGTTGTCATTTCTTTAACACTAAATATTTTTAGCTTAATTGAAACACTGCAGCCTAATTTCCCAAATGTCCCAATGTAGCCAGATGAACAGAATCCTCTAAAGGTAGCTGGTTAATGAACATTGTTTTAATGTCAGCCCAATAATACCATTCATGTGTTTTCCTCTGATAAAGCAAAGAAGGCTTCTAATTAAGAGAAATTTGCTAGAAAATGGCTCCTCTAGGGTTTTCCCATAATAAAGAGTTGGTTCTCAGTTTGAAGTTCAGGCCTAGTGATGACTGACAGCTTGTAGGGCTTAACAGCATTCAACATCGTTAATCTCCCTGGACATAATTATGTCAGTAATTTGGCTGAGTGGGGGGCTCTTATTGAATGTCCTACTGGAAATTTACTGCTACCCAATTTATATCTTATGAGCAATGCATTAATACATCCACATGTGCTATGCCCTGTCATCAAGGTGGCAGATATTGGTATCAACTTCAAATGAGAGAAAAGGTACTTTTGGTCAAAATGAAAATTGCGCTCTTTGCATTTTTACTATCTAATTCCCATTTACTTTGTGGGAGCTCGATAAAAGATGAGTCAGGACAGGGCCATTACTTTCTTTGACAGCCTCAATATATCAAAACCTTGCATACTCTCATGAAAGTTCCCTGATTGGGGATCCTCTCTTTTACAGCTAAGCAGCATCTGTGAAATTGAGACCAGCCAGGAAGTCAATGGGTGAGAGGAGCTTCTAGAGCAGTGGGAAGGAGAGATGATGACACCTCTCAAATAACTTTCAAAATTTAATAGAGTTCCTTTCATAGTGGAACAAATGAGACATAATTTCCATGCTTCTAGGCAGCATGGTAGGGAAAAATTGAATATACGTATCCCCAAATATTAGGTTGCGAAAGAACTATACTGGAGGATTTGAGATCATTCTGAATCAGACTCACATCTGTTTCACTGTATACTTTTCTATGGTTCCTTCAATGATTCAAAGACCTATGATTTCAGTGGCATAGGTAACACTTCCTCCGTTGGATATTATGACTTTTTTCTATTAATGATTTTATTATAAGTTTCTGTGGCCAAATCACAAAACAAGTTTGTCACCAGGTGAATGATACTGTAGAGATAAGAAGACATGTGATCCATTACAAAAATTTTTTCTGCTTTTGTGCCTTTTTCACCAAAATTCATGATCTATGGATATAGCCTTTGAGAATCTGTGATTACTTGAATGCCAGATGAGATACAGAGCTTCATTCTTTTGAAGGGAAACAATGTGTACCCATCAATGTAAATATGAAATATATACAAAAATAAATGCTGTGTGATTTTGGGTAGCAGACACTAGCTCAAGGTGTACATGTTTGGCGAGGGAGTGAGGAGAAGAAAAAGGAAAGGCATCTTATAGGAACTAAGACATATCAAATGAAATCAAAGATGCTATAAGAATTTATCAGGCTATGCTAATATTGTGTTTTGAGGTCTTGGAATAAGTATGAAATAGGAATGTTCCCATTTGAAGATCATTTAAGAATCATGTTAACTGTGGAAAAGAGACAAAAGAGAAAATTATCTCTTTAAAAAATGAAATATTTCTTTCCACAAAGAGGCAGAAGTTTTTATATAAGAGTATTGGGTCTTTAACTGAAACTTGTCAAAAACAAAACTAAACTACATTGGCAAGAGGTATACATTACAGCTTACATGAATACCAAGTTGTCAATGGCAATCCTTGTTGATATTGTCATTTTGACTTAGTCTGTCTATTACACTGTATATTTTGCCAAATTATACAGGACCCTGTTGATAATTCACTAGTAACTTGAAAAAAAATCAGATAGTAAACTACATAAAAAGATACCATTAAATTAAGCTCTTATAGATCTATGTATAATATCTAAGATCTGAGTTAGATGAGGAAGGGAATTTTGGGAAAAATATTTTTAACTTGACAAGGTGCCTTTAAATATACTTCACCTTGAACAGCAATGCCACATTCTCATGACATTAATTACTTTCCCCTTCTGCCTTTTCTTTCACTCCTCTTTGTATTATTCTTTTAAAAGTGTATTTTTCATCAAAGGCCGCCTACATCCTATCACTACTGCCTGGAAGCTTATAGTGAGCATATTGAAATTTGTTTTGCAAGAATTATCTTTTCTCCATAGCCAGAAAGCTAAAGGGTAAACTGAAGAGGTTGAACAACGAAGTTCAGCTAGGAGAGGAAAAAAAAGCTTTTTGTGATGTTTTGTTTGTTTTTAACACATCTGTGCTTTTGTCCTTTCTAGGAATTCCAAATGAGAAAATTCTCTCCATCAATTCAATTATGCATCTTTTCTAAAAATTGTGGTCTTAAGAGAGTTGCATGTGACACAAAAAGATGAAGTGATTTGTCCAGTATCAGAGTTGAGACTTGAACCCCAGATCTTCCTAATTCTTCACCCATTTCTTTATCTAGCTTCAGTTTACCAGATAAAAATAAGACGTGTGCTCACTATTTATCCACTTTTATGGGATTATTTTCTAAAAAAGTGATAAAGTCCATGCAGCAATAAGGAAGAGAACAGTCTCATCCCAGCTTGAACATTTTTCACTTTCTCTCTACCTCTAGTAAAATTCAATCAGTCAATTCAATCAATGAATTAACTTGCATTTATATATTAAATACCTACTATGTCAGATTCTATTCCAAATAATGGTGATGAAAATACAAATGTGAAATTATCCTTGAATGCACAAAGTTCATTTTGGGAGGGTTGGCACAAGCAGCATGGGAGGTGGTAGTTGCATTGATAAGAAAAGTTTCATGCAAAAAATGTGATGGATGCATTGACTTTTGAAGGAAACCAGAGTGCCCAAGAGGCAGAAATGAGCAAGGAAAACATCTCAGCAAAACAGTCTGTACAGGATGAGACAACTGGTTTCAGTAATAAATAAAAGATACAGTGCTTGCTTTGAAAATAGGAAAAAGCTCAACAGAATTCCTAGAAATAAAGTAAACTGGTCATCTCCTTAGTGAAGCAAATTCAAATATGATCAAATCATTATTTTTAGAGAAATTAGGTTTTGAAACTAAACATCATACTTAGTTACTAGTTTCTATGTTGCTGTGTCAGAAACAGAATAGTAGCCTGAATAAACCAATGGTATGGTTTATGAGTTCTGTTGAGTGGTAGAAGTGATACAGAATACATTTCAGGTATGGGGACAAACATTGCAAAGCTATTGAGAAGGGCAATAGAATTGATGTATTGGAAAAAGGAAATAGTTCAACTGTGCTAGACTGTGATGAATGAAGTTGAGAGAAGTATAAGTATAGAAAGATAGGTTAGCAACAGGTTATGAAGAGGTTTAAATGCTGAATCAAAGGACTTATTTTTTTTTTGTCCCTAGAGTAATACAGAATCAGCTATAATATAGGTGGCATTATTATTTCCTTTTTTTGATGTGTCTGTGATTTTGAGAGGGGATCCTCGGGCATTCTTGGACAATTACAACAACCTTTGGGTATGTCTGCCTCCCTCAAGTCTCATTCTCTTCCTCCTTACCAAAATGTAAGTAGAACACTGATTTACAAATTTAGTGAGTACATTAATTTCTGATAGTCCTTTATGCATGATATAAAAGTTTGGGTATGAGCGGAGTCTCAATAAAATTTTGAAATACTAAAATGTTTTGCTTCCTCTCATCTTACTGCCCTCTTCTATCTGTGACCCTCTCTGTTTTCTGGATATTTCTTGTTCTTGGTATAGAATGTCTTTGTATAGTCCCCATGCATATTCAGATTTTTTGCTAATGTAGGCCACTTAACCCTGTCCCTAATATGCTCAAGAACTTTGCCTCCCTTCATCCTAGCTTCCCTACTCAGCCCTAAAGAGAATGTAATTACTCTATGTGATATTTCCTTATGGCTTTATACATACTTTGTGAAACTCTAATAAAGAAATTTACAATACAATTTCAATAACAGATGAAATGTCCATCCCAGGGTTATTTGCTTTTCTAGAGGATCCTTTGGGAGGTAATCTAAATGACTTAATCCAATAGTTTGAAGGTATAATGGTAGAATTTCAGACACCTGAATGGTGTCTGTGCCATTCTGAAATGACAGAAAAATTTGGAGAGGAAAAAAGGAATTTTCCATTGGGATCCTTCGAAATCATGCCATTAAGAAAGTTCCAAGAGCTATACCCCCTTATAGGTGGAAGTTTATCTCCTCACATAGGTTGTATTAATCAGAAACAGTGCTAAGTTCCTGTGGACATCTTACTTGTTGTAGCTTATTTCTCATTTTTTAAAAATTTTATTTAATTGATTAATTTAGAGTATTTTCCCAGGATTACAAAAATCATGTTTTTCCCCTCCCCTTCGCCTCAAACCCCTCCCATAGCCAATGCACAATTCTACTTGGTTTTACATGTGTCATTGGTCAAGACCTATTTCTATATTATTGATATTTGCACTAGGGTGATCATTTAGGGTTTATAACCCCAATCATATCCCCATCGAACCATGTGATCAAGCAGTTGTTTTTCTTCTGTGTTTCTACTCCCACAGATCTTCCTCTGAATGTGGATAGTGTTCTTTCTCATAAGTCCCTCAGAGTTGTCCTGGGTCATTACATTGCTGCTAGTAGAGAAAGCCCATTATATTCAATCGTACCACAGTGTATCAGTCTCTGTGTACAATGTTTTCCTGGTTCTGCTCCTCTCGCTCTGCATCACTTCCTGGAGGTTGTTCCAGTCTCCATGGAATTCCTCCACTTTATTATTCCTTTGAGCACAGTAGTATTCCATCACCAACAGATGCCATAATTTTTTCAGCCATTCCCCAATCAAAGGGCACCACACATTTTCCAATATTTTTGCCACCACAAAGAGTGCAGCTATGAATATTCTTGTATGACTTTTTTCTTATTATCTCTTTGGGGTACAAACCCAGCAGTGCTATGACTGGGATCAAATGGTAGGCAGTCTTTTAAGGCCCTTTGGGTATAATTCCAAATTGCCTTCCAGAATGGTTGGATCAATTCACAACTCCACCAGTAATTCATTAATGTCCCAATTTTGCCACATCCCCTCCAACATTATTTCTCATTTTTTTTTAAAAATGATGTTTCCAAATAATTTCTTAGACAACTATTTGTATTTCTTTATATTGAAGATATAGTTCCTTGTAATATCCCAGAATGAAGTTTCTCACATCTAGAAAATGAATTTCTAATTGCCATTGCTTGTCTAATTCTCAATAATCCTTAATGACAGAAGGCAGCTCTGGCCACTTCATATCACACCCAGTCATTGGTTAAGTGATTTTTTTAAGCTGGTGAAAGGTTCCAGATTGACAATCCTTTAAAAGGCTTGCCCCTAGAGCTCTGATTCTTGGCCCTCTTGGCCTTTCCACTTGAGCCCATCAAGGAAGATTCCATTAGGGCAATTAGTACCAACAATCAGTTGTTTGTTCATAGTCCAGGGCCTATGGCCCTCTATTGGATTAAGGTCGTCAGCTATGACCAGACAGCATATAGAGCAGAATTTGTTACTGAGCAAAATCAGGTTGGAACTATGTGTCAGGGAGGAGTAATTCCCAATTTGATCTCATTGAGTTTCATCATATATAGATAAACACTTGAGCTAAATATAGATAAATAAATAAATGCTCTATCAGTTCATTGATCTGTAAGTTAGTTTCTCAGCTACTATTAGTCAACAAGCATTTATTAGGGACCTACTATGTGCTAAGCATTATGCTAAGCACTGAGAATCCAAAGACAAAATGAGAGTTTTTGACTTTTTATAATCTGGAGATCTACACATATAGTAAAGTATTTATTTTAAAAATACAAGATTATTTGTTGATGGGTAAAGGCAGTGGTAGAAGTGATGAGGAGTATATTTCAGGTTTTGGGACAACCTGTGCAAAACTATTGAGATAGGAAATAAAACTAATGTACTGGGGAAAACAAGTAGGTCAACTTTGTTAGACTGTATCATGAATGAAGTTGAGGCAAGTATAATAAGTATAGAAAGATAGGTTAGCAACAGGCTATGAAGGGGTTCAAATGCTGAACCAAAGGGCTTAGTTTTATCCATAAAAGTAATATAGTCAGCTATAATATAGGTGGCATTATTATTTCCTTTTTTGATGTGTGTTTTTTTGAGAGGATAAGTAGCTCATTCAGTATAAACACAGCCACAAAGTATTAGGAGGCAGAATTCAAACTCAGGCTAAAATAAATTAAAGTTGTTTTATCTTCTGTCTTACACTGACTCTCATAGGACAGATTTCAGTCTTTTTGTTTTGAGATTTTTCATTTAAATTTCTTCTCCTAGGTTTTCTTAGGCAATTGTTGTTGTTTTTTTAACTGAGTCACTTTCTGTGAGTTTCTAGAAGTGTTAGTTCATGGCTATTCACCCATTTAAAGAAACTTGTCTGATGAACACCAAAAGATGGCTGGCCAGGAGATAAATATAGAGATGACCTTCATGTGAGTAAAAATGTCCACGTCCTGGGTAACAACTGATTTCTAACCCAGACTTGGTAAAGATTCTATCGGGCTTCTGTTAAGAATCACAGGTATGCTTTACAGTGGCATAAATGTCATAAGTACTTTCTGGGTAATTGAGGAGGGCAGACATGAGGGCAGCTTATGAGAATGGATGTAGAGGGACACTGCAGAAAGATACTGATTCCAAATGCTTTTTATTAGATGCTGACAAGAGATAAATGGAATTCATAGCAAGGAAACTATCACAGAACCTTATTTCTGTCCTAACAAAAGAACTTACAGCCTTCCATTACAAAAACAGACAACAACAAAACCCATAAACCTTCCCATGTAGGGAAACC
Organism: Monodelphis domestica; assembly: GCF_027887165.1. NCBI lineage: Eukaryota > Metazoa > Chordata > Mammalia > Didelphimorphia > Didelphidae > Monodelphis > Monodelphis domestica. The sequence goes on from NC_077229.1 coordinate 427,179,227, forward strand.
TGATGAATATTTTTTGTCTATTCATTGGATTCCAATAAAATTCCTTGTATTTACAAGCAAGGAAATTTATTTATTAGCATTTTGATATAGTGAGCATCAAATACAGAATCCTCTTTATTGTCCTTGTCAGTTTCATAAAGGGAGAAATAGAGAAAGAGAGAGAGAGAGAGAGACAGACAGACAGACAGGCAGAATTAGTCCAGTGTGGTCTTTAGTCATGTATCTTCATGGGAGCTTAGCACAAGGCTTTGCTAAATTCTGCTAAAAGGCATGCTGATAACAGTTTACTAAATCTTAAATACAGCTCAGAAATAAAAAGGGCCATTTTAACACTCCTATTTATAATGCCAATCAATTGAAGCCTTCAAGCAATTATTGACTAATTAAGAGCTATCTTCAGGGAAAAAAACAGAAGGTATTAGGGACTTATATAGATAGTTAAATAAAGTGTCAGGGTATACAGTGAACCCCCCCCCCCAACTAGATTTAGAATCAGAAGACCTGAGTTCAATTCTTTTCTCTGTCCCTTACTAGTGTGTGTTAGAAGTCACTTAACCTGAATGGCCTTTAGTTCCACATCTATACAACAAAGATAGTCCAGTGTGGTCTGGACATAATTTCTTATGCCCATTCCAACTCTAAAGCTATGATCCTAAGTGTTCAAATGTGCATGATTCAAAATGTTGCTGAGAATTCAATATGTTGCTTAGACAAGGATGGCATACTTCTAGCACACACACACACACACACACACACACACACACACACACACACGCGCACGCGCACACACACACACACACACACACACACACACACACAATAATACAGTGATACTAACCCTCTTTGAAGTTCCTCTAACAAGTCACTCCATTTCCTGACTCTGATCATTCCCCCTGACTCCTAACTCTCCCCGGTGCCTGGAATATTCCTTTTCTTCATTTCCATCTACTGGATTCCTTCACTTGCCTCAAGACCTTTGACAGGATTGTTTCCTGATCAACTGTTAATGCTTGTACCTTTTCTCTTTTGATTATTTCCAATTTATTCTATCTATCTCTGTTTCATACATTGTTGTTAGCACATTGTCTCCCTCATTAATTTTGAACTCCATGAGAGCAAGGTTTGAATTGTTTGCCTTTTTTTGTATACCCTGCATTTAACACAGTGCCTAATACTTAGTATTCATTTAATGAATGTTTATTGATAGTCTGAATCTGCCAAAGTAGATTGAGATTTCATGATTTCTTTGTGAGAACATACATCCAAAAATGATAGTCTCTTCTACCTATTCTTTAGTAAAGACAAAATGGCTTCAAAATTCACCACAGAATTTAGATATGATCTATAATCCATTATTTTCATTGTTAAGAGTATCATAACCCAAGAACTCAAAAACACTATACAAATGGATTTTGACACAGTGAGTATTCATCCTCATAGAATTAAAGATTCAAATAGCAATATCTCGTAATTAAAATTTGGAATTTTTTCTTTCCCCATCAATTTTTTATATTATGAAAATGTAATTTCATTGATGTAGGGAATCCTCAGTATGGAAACTTCTACCAACTGTGTACAATATACATTGCCTACTTATACATTGACTACTACTCTGTAATTTTTAATTTTTTAGAGTTGACTTGGGCACTAATAATTGTCTAATGATTGGCTATCCATAATCACAAAACTCACACATTTTAGGCAACCCTATGGTCTTCCTAACCCAAAAGGCATTCCTTTGCCCATTATGCCACATTATATCTTATTTTTCCTCTATCAATCAATAAATGGATTCTTTGGTATTTTTATGTCTGGTGACATTTCTATCTCTCTGAAGGAAGTGGGGATAGAAAGAGAAGATGTAAATTTGAGTACTAGCTCATCCCTACCATTTACCTTTAGAAAAGTTGCTTGAACTCTGAATCTGTTTCCTCATCTATAAAATTAGGTTAATATTGGCAATATCTATCTTAAAGTTATGCCATATCAAAACAATATATTGACATTAACTGTGATGACATTATCAAAAACTTACTCAAAAAGCTAAGTATATGAAGTCAATATTTCTCACAAAGATCCTTTCTGCTTCTTCCATGTGGTTGTAGTAAGGGATATCAATTATCTCAGGGAACATAGTGACATTAAAAATATATTAATTAATAAAAGGGTGTAAATGTGTTCCTCCAAAGTTTCACAATCATACTTCATTTAATCCAAACTCTTGTTTTAAAGAATTTTAATTGGTTTCCAAGGCTTTCCTTTCCCCAACCGTCTCCTCATTTCTCTTTTCCATTCATCTGATTTTTTTTATTCTTGTTCCTTTATTATTTTTTCTGTGTTTGAAGGTCAAAGTTTCTAAGTGCCATTTTTGATTTCTGCATTTTCTCTAATTTCCATGTTTTTGCCTTTGTAGATCATACTCCATCGTTCCTTTTCTCCTCTTTTGTTGTTGTTGCTGCTGTCTCCCACTTAGAAATATCCATTCATGAAATAAACAATGTTAGATGTAAGCAGTATTATATCATAGGAGTAATTTTTCCCAAATCACATGACCTGATAATACCCCTTGCCCATATAATTATCAGCCTACATTCATGAAGCCTAATTTCTTTACTTTTGTTCTGTGCATCCTCTGTCATTCTGGTTGCCAACTGTCATTGAGTACTCATCCATCATCTTTCCTGAGGCAGGATTTTATCTAGAGATGTTCCCCCTTTCATCAGAAAAAAAAATAGTGTCCTATGGTACAATTTCCCACCCCACCCTCCACCTTTCGTCTGTGTGATGATGGTGGTTGTGGTGAATAAGGTTTCTGTAACTTTCTGCAGACATATAATTCCTTTGCTCATCATGATAATATCAAGTAGTTATGCCCTTTCCCTTGCCATTCTCCAGGGAGAAACATTCCATTCTTCAATTCTAGTTTCTTCCTTTCAATGATTTTATCCTATTCTCCAATAGGTTCTCCTTTTGGTGAGAACTAAAGAATTATTATACTTTCACCACTTATCTATCATCTTGGTAAAAATGCAACCCATTTCCCCCTGCACCTTACATCACTTCTTCACATTTACAGAATTTCTTTCCATATTATTCTTTTTATATTTGATTATATACTATATATGTGTTCTATATATATATATATGTGCATATATATATATATAATATATTTAGTTCACTTATGAGAAGACAGGGTCTTTTGTTCTTTGGAATCATTGATGAATTTTTTCTGTCTTTTTTTTCTGTTTGTTTATGGCTCTATCTCTGTCCCTCTCTTTTCTCCCGCATCTCTATCTGTCTCTCTCTGTCTAGCTCTGAGTAAGAGAAATTTGTTAACATGAGAGGATTGATTTAACTACTTAATATTTTGTTTATAATTATACTTATTTGCTTTACTGAATTTCTGTTTGTGGAGAGTGAGGGTTGTGGGTCAGACAATCTACTCATTTCTGTTGTGTTGGGTTTTTTAGGAATGTTTCAAACATCTCTTTTTTGTTCAGTATCCAAATATACAAGATATATGATTGAATTGAATTTTAAGTTCTTTTGCTTTTTGGAATATATCTGCCATATATCATAAATGTGGAATAATCTTGTATTTTTGAATTCCTTCAGGTTTAATGATCTTTCTACTGCTTGCTTAAAAGAAAATTGTTTGTTATTGAAATTGTGAAATATAATCACTAGAAGTCTTGAAGTTTGAGATATGTATTTCTTGTGCATGGTTTACAGATTCTTTCAAAGAATGTTTTATTTTCTGAACTCAGAAATTTTATGTAGCTTCTAATATTATTTAATTGGTTGCAATATTCAGGTTTTTATTTGTCTTATTCTGGTGCCATATCTATGTTGCTTAAGTTGTTTCTTCATATGCTGTCTTCAAGGTCAGTTAATTTGGCTTAAAGCCAAAATATGGCTTAAAGCCAAATGAGTTCATGGATTTTTTTACATTGCTCTTTGGTTCTTTTCTGCTAACTTCTCTTCTTTGATTTATTTTTATATTTCATATATAGATGTCTTTTTCTTGGAGAATTTAGTTTTGATTTTCTATCATGCTTACATTTTTTTCTGCTCACTTGGTTCTCTTTTTAAACAAAAAATTATTGAGAGCTCTAATTTCTGACCAAAAATTTTGCTATTATGTTCACTTAAGATTTATTTTTTAATTTTTTCTCCATTTTGAATTTATTTTTGTTGTTTATTCTTGTTGTTACATCATTGCTTGAGGAAAGGAACTTCAGTATTCTCTGTTTCTTCCAATCTTTCCAATTCATTCTCTTGTTCATTATAATATTTGTTCAAAGTGTTTTGCTTTCTATGTGGTCTTACCCACTTTTTAAAATACTCCTCTCCATTATCTGCTTGTGAGTTAGGTTTTCATTCTAGATTTCTCAATACATCTTTAAATCTTTCATCTTCCTTTCTTCTCCTCCTATCATTTGGCTTTTAATTCTTTCCCAACTGTATTGTTCCTCATTCTTTCACTGCTATATGGGACCCTAGGACTCCATTGCTGGATGTCCCTCCTTCTGTTGGGGGATTGCATATTCATTAATCATTTATCCTTATCTTCAGTAACCATTGGAGGAGAAGCCTGGCCTTTATCTTCAGTTCCATTTCCTTCATATTTAATTCTTTTTTTTGGTAGTCTATAGCTCTGAAAGTTTCATTCCTTTTTTTACTTCCCTGCCTTAACAACTCTCACTTCCTGTTGTGTACTTGAGAAGAATAAGTTTCTGACAATCTTTGTAAAGTGAGGGGAATATCCAGCCTAAGGTCATGCCATGAAAAAGCCCAATTGCTCTACACCAAGTCACAAATAGGAAAACTTTCTCATGCTCATGCTTTCTGTAGAGGTATGTAAAGTCAATGAGAGGTAGGAAGCTGAACTTCTGTTGACTTGTATTATTATTTACCTCATTGAAGACTTCTATATTTTTATCTTATGTATACACATGTAATGATTTTAGGCACATGATTTCTTTCCTTTGAGACCTAAAGGTCATAGAAAATAATTACTTTGCCATCTTGTTAGGTATGTGATCCTCAATTGCCCAAACTACCCAGGGATAGTATTAGCCAATGATGACTAGTTAATGGGAAAAAAATGAAAACTTAGAAAGGACATTTTATCTTTATTCCTATCTGAAAAGAAAAGAATTCTTTCCATTTTTATTGGGGATTTATATATTTTAATTTTCAGGGCTTTTGAGAAATAAAAAAATATGTAAGAAGAGATTGAGACAGAGTAAGAGTTAAGATGTTTATGTTCCTTCCCCAACAATAAACACACACTTCTCTTCACACCTAGAACTAAAATAGCAACTACAAAAAGAGGGAGATCAATAGTTATCTCTCAGGCATTTTGGAAGAGGCATGTTCCATGATGATGGTAGAGAGCCTCTAACATATCCTTGTTGGAGTTGATATAATTGTTAGGTAGTATCCTTATTTCTTTTATTTCAAGGTAATTTGATCAAATAGATCAAAAGTCAAGAAAGATACTGAAGCCATTACCTTGGTCTTTCTGCTTCATGAGTTAGAAGTTTAGGGCTGTCAATCACTTCCCTTGTGTGTCCACAGTAGAAACTTTCCCCTCCTGCCTCTCAGCATGCCAAGGTCCCCCTTGTCAGCAGAACTTACAAAGGTAGGTACATTCATGATTTTGTGTTGAAAAACCTCCACTGTCCTATTTGGCCAGAGAGGGGGAGGAGAAGGGTAAAGCATACAGAACTGGGGAAAAATAATTATCCTTGCATGTTGGGCCATTATTTTGATTCCCTACTGAGACATTATAGGGAAATTTTCACTGCCAGTGTCCATGCTCTACTTATTCTGGGGGTGAGGTGTAGTACTTTTAATCTCTATGTCTGGCAACTCAGCACACTTCTGAGTTACTAACCGCTGCGAAAACAGGCTGACTCAGATTCCTGGATAGACAGATCTAACAGGTTCATTTCATTGGCTGCTTATGCAAAATAGAACTTTTTCATTCCTATTAATGTCTTATCTTAACCTTTCTTGAATCTCTGTTGTAATGGTTCCCCAAAGCATTATCTTAGGAGTTTAGTTATCAGATAGTTGAGTATTTTCCAGCCTTGTTGGTCAGTAGATGGAGAGAAAGACAGTATCTAGAACATCTGAATTTAAATCTTGCCTCAGATATTTATTAGTTGAGTGACTCTGAGCAAGTCATTCAAATTCTCTCAACCTCAGTTCTATCACCTGAAAAATGGCAATATTTAAAGCTTTTTCCTCATAGGCTTGTGAGGGGAAAATGGTAATATGGGTTTGAAGCACCTCACATACATTTATGTGCTATGTAAATTTAGGCATTATTATCATTATACTAGGAACTAGGGAAAGGAACTAGGGAAAGAATGGAGGGAGGAAAAAGATGAAAGGAAGGAAGAAAAGGAGGAAGGAAAAATTTATTGTCTACTACATGCCAGACACTGTATTAAATACTTTACAAATATTATTTCATTTTATCCTCACAACAACCCTGCAATGCAGTTCTTATTATTTTCTTTACAGTTGAGGGAAATGAGACATTCAGATGTTAAGCAACTTGCCCAGGGGACAGCCAGTGAGTACTTGAGACCAAATTTAAATTCAGATATTTCTTATTCCAGGTCTAGAATTCTATCCATTGAGGCATTTAGTTGCCATTGTTGTTATAATTAATCATCATCCTCATAGCCACTATCATCATTATTATCTTTGTGTGAAGGCAGAGTCTGAACAGGTTTCTCTAAGGTTGAGGATAAACTTTTGAATAGGTGGAGTAGGTGGTAACCTAAAGGATGAGTTAGGAGGGGACTCAAATCTCCCTAAGTTCCCTTATGCCTTTTAGGCCCTTTCTTCTCCAATATATTTATATAGGGTAGCTAGAATACTTCAATACTTCAAAGATCTGTCATTGCATAAATATGGCACAGTCTCTTAAACTTAGGAGATTGTCATTGTAGTTGTTAGTTCCTAAAATTGTCACTCAATTTCCACAATGGGTACAATTGCAGACAGGAGGGAGAAGGGTAAGATTTTATGATATAAAAGTCCCTAGCCTCACTAAATTTATATGAGTTTCTCCAAGGACCACAGACATAAACTCTGATCTAGCATTTCCTTTAGGAAGAGAATATTAGTTAACTGTCCCATTTTTTTCATTCACCATAATGCCCTTACTGACCATCACTCCCACATATGTCCTCTCACTTCCCTTGGAAGGTAAGCTCCTTTAGGTAAGGAAATTTATCACATTTATATTTATATTCAACTTCTAGCACATTATAGGTTTGTGGGTATGTCTTAGTAAATGCTATTCATGCATGCATTCATTCATTCATCTTTGAATCTCTAATCAATGTTTTTCAAACTCGACAAAAACTAAAAGTGCTTTTCTTTCTCTAATAAAATCTTCCATAATTTAGTGTTACCTTCCTGCCATAATGAGGTGTCAGACTAGAATTTTAATGGAAGAGATAGATACTGTGAGGATTATTTTGATCATTCTGCCACAGTTACTTACTGTGTATCCCTGGTAAAGTCATCTATCCTGTCTGAACCTATTTCTTCATCTTTAAAGTAAATATCTGCAGCACTTACTCTTTAGAGTTATTGGAAGGATGAAATGAGGTGAAACATACAAAAGGTTTTTTTAAAACTTTTAAGTACCTTATAAATGCCAGTTATCATTATCCTCAGCTTTATGTTTTGTTTTAAGATGAGAGAAATTAGATAGAGGAAGTTTAAGTAATTTGATTATGGTCAGACAGTAACTTGTTGAAGAAGAATGTGAATTTGATTCATAGAATTAAAATTTGAGTTCAAACAGATCTCATAGATGATGTAATCCAATCTGAATATAGGGATAAATATCCCTAATAAGTGGTCATTTGGCTTGCTTGAAAGCTCTCTAGTGATGGAGTATGCTCTACCTCAAGATACATCCCATTCTATCATTTTTTCTTAAAAATCAATAATTGATTTTGAGCTAACATATACTTTGTGATTTTTTATGGTAATTCTACTTTTGGGAACTAAAATAAGTGTAGTCCTGCTTCCACAAGTCATTCCATCAAATAATTGAAGACAACAAATATGGCAATCAATATGTATTTCTTAATAAATTTGCACACACTATATACCAGATAATATGCTGAGCATTAACAACTTTGATGACATTCTCCTAATTCTGAGACACTGTGGTTCATTTTAATGGAAGAATAGCTACATTGATACAATTTCAGATCCTTAAAGTAATGAAGTATTCTCCTTACTACACAGTACACTGGAAATGAAAGGACCTAAAAGACATAATAGAAGGATGGGAGATGTGATGTCCTTCCCAACTTATCATTTAAGTTTCCATCTACTTTACTCATATAGAAGCTTATCCTTATCCTTGTAGGAACCTGATACGACTCTGACTTCATACAAGAGATAATGGAGAAGTTGATGATCCTTATGATGATCCTTTCCCTTACGCAACTGAAATTCTAATAGGTGGTGAAAAAGGGAGAGACAATGTGTATATATATAAAATATATATACATATATGTATATATACATATATATGTGTATGTATGCATGTATGTATATATATGTGTATGTATATACATATACATATATATCAAGGTAATCTTAGTGACTAAGACGAGTGCTATTAGTTATTACTATACCAATAATGGACTTATGTGGAAGGTAAATGGTCTTACGTGGCAGGTGAAACTGATTTAGGAGATTTGGACTTGCAGTGATGCTACCTTCCCTCAAGTCTTCTCTTTTCTCTGGGTTTAATATCATCATATAAAATTATTTCCATACCTCTTACCTTTCATGTTGCCTTCTGAACATGCTCCAGTTTGTCCACTTCTCTTTGAGTTCAGGTTTTTCTGCCATATCATACTTCAAAACTTTATCTCTTAGATAATATTTTCTTTGAATTTCCTAAAGGTTTTGTAAGTTCCTACCATTAGAACTACTGTTTTGAATCTCAGAACAAACTTTAAAAAATCTGTGGAAATAAATATGTTACCTGAGTCTCTATTCTGCTAAAAATCATGTTTCAAATATCCATTAGCTGCCTGTTGCCTAATAGAGCATAAGACTTCATTGGGCAGATGGGAGGAGGCTAGGAACAACTAGGAGTGTAGAGGAGTACAGGGCAGGAAGACAGGCCTGGGACAATTTCAGTGACAAAAGTCACTGGAGAACCTGGAAATAACGTGTTCTTGCCATCTAAATGATGGAGCAAGAGGGAGAACAAACAAGCAATATCATACAAAGACAAGTCAACAAGCATTTACTAAGATTTTCTGCATTCCAGGCATTGAATTAGAGAACAAAATTTACCTGCCTCACTATTTTGACTAGATCTTACCTAATAAAAGAAGGGATCTGATGAAAACTATCAATGTTCCCATATTTATCCTAAACATAAAGTTTCCTGAGTAGGTATACATTATCATTTCAAAAGTTCCTCTCTAGTTTACTGTTCTTTATATAGAAGCTTTCACCTAGGTTCTATTAACTTCTAAAAGAGAATTGAATTTCTTTTAAAATTATTTTCTTTGTAATCCTATGGATTTTATTTTATGCAATTTTTCTGAAAAAAAAAACTTCCCTAAATTTAGTTAGACTTTCAAAGGGGTCCATGACAGAGAACCACTGATAAATATTGATATTCAGGGATTTATAGGATTTAGATCTAGAAGATAATTGGAAATCTTTGCATTTTACCTATAAAAATAAAACCTTTCTGGGTAAAGATCAGGTTTTATTATGAGAGATATTACATGGTCAGAGGTCTGCAGGTTTCCTCCCAATTGAAAATCTGAGATCTCATTTTGCCAATCACACACACTTTTTGTAGTTTCATATCTGTACCCAACACCTGCTTCCCCTCCACATCCCCTCCACTAGAGGTCCTGGAGACTATTTCTGGAGCTGGGTTTTCAGGTCCTAGAGAAGCTCCTTCCAGAATCTTTCCTTTCTGTATGAGCAAGCTTTCCCTGAGTACATTGTTAAATGGATTGACACACATGATTAATGTAGTAGCTTACCTATGATTAATATGATAACACACTTAAAGTTGTTCTAACAATACACACACTTTGTTATAACTTGGATATTACCTGATACTGCATCCTTAATCTGATTATATACAGACATTCTTGCCTGAGATTATATTCTTACTACAAATCACACAGTTACAAGGTATCAAACAAAAGGGGATTCTTAAACTAATAGAAATGAGGTGCAGCTTAATTAAGTTTCCTTCTTATAAACTCAATGAGAAAAATGAGACCCAGAAAGTGAAAATGCCTGGGCTAGCATTTCTCAGATAGTAAAAACCAGAAGATTCAAGTCCTGTCTCAGCTCTGGTACTCAATGTATCATATTAACTTTTATATCCCCAAGAGTTACATTTTATAAATGGAAAACAAAATCTATTTCTAAATATTTGAGGAGGGAATATTGGTGAAGTGAGAGGAGTATTTTGAAGTATTTTAGAATTTCCTTAAATTCATAAAAGTAAAACTTGATGAAATAGCTTTAAAGTAAAGCATCTTTGTAATAATAAAGAGCCCCTTGTTCCATCAAGAACAACCATGAATATCAGCACTAAACAATATGTGATATTGTCATTATTAGAAATGAAGCCCCTTATTTCCTGTTTGTCCTGTTTGTCATAAAGCCAAACATAAACTTTAGCTGAATAATCACTTCTTGTAGAATTCTGTTTTGGGGTTCTTCTGGTAGAAACAGATTTAACAGCAACTCTCTTGACTCATATGAGATGACACAAAACAAAATATGGCAGGTTCATTCTGCAGAATGATGAATGCTTTATAGCTTGCTCTAATATAGACTGTTCATCATTTAAACACCATCCTGAGTGGATAGAAGATCTCACCTTCTTATTCAGGTCACTGATTTCCTTTATCTACTCAAATGTTCTTTCTAGAACTGAATCTTAGACATCTACATAAGCACCAATGTGGATCTTTGAGTTCAAAAAGGCTTTAATTCACTTTCTAATTTTACAAGAACCAAAGAGGAAATTAAAAAACTCACTCCCCTATGGTAATGATCTTAAGATTTGAGGACTTGGATTTAAACCAAATAAGGCACTAGACTCCTCTGCATCATTCTAAGTGATGAAATTGAGATTACAACCACTGTGAAAACTCCCAGCTAAATTATGCAAATTAAAAAGTACTAAACAACAAATAATGAGACCAGGTCAAGTTCCTATAGCACTTAATAAAACAACCTCATCAAAACAAACCTGTATAAAAGGTGGTATTAATAGTACAGTTGCCCTTTTCATAGATGGGGGGGGGGTTGTGTGGATCTTATAGTTCTCCTAGAAGCTCACCTATTTGACTTTAGTACCCTTTAACCCCTTCAATGACCCAAGATCATAATGCAGAAGACATTTTTGCCTCTTCCATCTCCCTTCAATACTCATATGCAACCTGTGACCAAGTATTGCCAAAATACATCCCCTTCTCTAAATTGATATAACCACTACTCTAATTTAGCCTTGTAACAGTGTTGCTTTAGTAGTGTTTGCTTAATTGATCTCCATTTCCAGTCATCTCCAATCCATCCTCTGCAAAACTGCAAGCTAATGTCCTAAAATGCAAGTCTAACTACACATCTGCTTAATAAACTTCATTATCTCCTCTTGACTCTAGGCTAAAATATAAATAACCTGTTCTGTCATTTAAACTACTTCACAATGTCTCCCCAACATAACTTTTCCATACTTATTCATATTACATCCCCACACATACTCTATGTTTCAGTAAAAATGTCTGTTTCCCCCAAACAACCTTTCATCTCTCATCTTTGTGATTTTGAACCAGCTGTTCCCATCCATGCTTGTAATGTTTGCTCTCCCTACTAATTTTTGTCTCCCACAGTCCTTAGCTTCTGTTCAAGTTCACCATGGGTATCAGTTCCTACAATTGACCTTTTCTGATCTTCTTAGTTCTTAGTTTGGCCCTCCTTCATGTACTTTGCTTCATATTTATTTAGCAGATTTACTAATCTGGGTATGACCCTCAATTAAACATAAGATATTGGAGGGAAAGATTTCTTTTCAGTTTCTTTTCTTCTCTCTAGCACCAAGCATAATGTCTGGTTCATGGTTGATACTCAATAAATGCTTGTTAAATTTAATTGGATTATACCATTTGACTTATGGAATTGCAGCTTGCAATTATTCATACTGAACTTTTGAAATCTCTAAGACTGAGTCTTCATTCTGAGTTCAAATCTGGCCTGAGACACTTACTAGCTGTGTAATCCTGGACAAATAAGCCTGTTTGCCTCAGTTTCCTCATCTATAAAATGAGCTGGAGAAGGAAATGGCAAAATACTCCCATCTTTTCCAAGAAAACCCCAATTGAAGACAGAAAGATTTGAAAACAACTGAACAATAAAAATTAATAGTTTCAAATAAATTATTACATGTTAATTTTTAGTATTAATTTAATTGTTAGCATTACTTTTTTTTTCCTTCCAGAGTCAGTTGCCACCTATGTACCATCCATATTATCCCTCTTCTTCTTAAATTTTTTTTGACTGTCCCAACTAGTGTTGATAAGTTAGGTGAAAGTCTAATCAAATACTCTCAGTTACTTATTTAAGAACCAGATTTTCCTTTGCAGGTGATAAAGGCTTTTTAGTATGTGTTGGGTGTGTGTGTGGGGGGGATTGTATTTGATCAAATAAAGTCAGCTTTCTGTTAACTAGTCTGAGTGCCAAATTTATCACGACTGGCACTTACCCTTTTGTGTTAAAATGGCTGTGCCAGCTGGTACTATTGGCTGGTAATCAGAAATATTTTCATTTTCACTTGATATGCCCTGGTCCTTTCAACTTGCTATTCAGAAATCTTTCATTACAGAGAATCTGCTCTGTCTTGACATTTCAGTGTAAACTGTTAGCAATGGGTCAATATCACTTCTGGCTTTCTTCAGGATGCAAAAAAAAATGTGTTTGGGCCAAAATCATTGTTTACCTAATGTTTTCTGCCTGCCCTTTCTTTCATCTGGTGATACTGGCACTGATTTAGGAAAATAAAATAAAGGCTTTTGCAAAAACATAATGTTGGCTGGGCACCACTAAAATAATTGATCTTATGGGAATATCAAAAGCCTTGGGTGGGATAAAGATCAAAATGATATCTTTAAATTATGTATGGTATGGCCCACTTCATATGGTTCACAATGGAATATGATGGACTGGAATGATGATGCCACTGATGTTTCAAAAATCGCTTTAAGGGACTTTTCATATATTATCATTGATGTTTTAAACATGAAGAATAGACTAAAATATCATTTGTAAAATTCTCCAATCCAACAAGTATTGATTAGGCACATGCAATATGTAAGGCACTGTGTTAGTACTAAACATATTAAAAAAAAACTTGCTCTCAATGAGATCACATTGGGGTAGAAAGGAGGATGATTTGGATTATGATTAATGAATATAAATACATACATATGTATATGTATATATCTATACACATACATCCACAAATATACACACATATATAATTTTGTATAGCTAGAACCCCTGCTTTTGGACTCAGAAAGACCTGATTTCAAATCTAGCCAGTTCTGTGACCTTGGGGCAGTCACAACTTTTTCCCCTATAGTTTCCTTCTCTGCACAAAGGAAATAATGATGCCACCTACTACTTCTCAGGGTTGTTGTGAGGATCCAATGATATTTTTTAAGCACTTAGCACAGCATCTTGCACATAGTAGACTCTATATAATTTCTGGTTATAATGATTGATGATTATGATGATGAAGGTTTTGACCAGGAGAACAGGAAAACTAGATAGATAAGCTAATCCTTGAAAGAAGTTAGGGATCTCAAGGAGAAGGAAAAGCAAAGAGTCCACTCCAAGCACAGAGAAAGTCCATTTGACAAAGCACTAAGTTAGGGGTTCAAGGTTTGGCAAATGATCTACACAATTAGCTTTGCTCTGTTGAATAGCTCTTGTACTTCTTAGCTACAATGATGAAGCCAAAGCAAGTATTTTCTTTAATATTGAGTCAAACCTAATGTTATGTCTTCCATCAGTTTTAAATCTTTATATTATATATCATATAGATCATCTCTACTTTTCCTTTTGATACTGATTCTTTATGCACAACTTGTCTTTCAAGTTGCATTCTCTTTTTTTGAAAGTTAGATTTTTATTCCTTTTAAATAAACTAATTCACCTGCATCTCTTTGGCAACCAAGTGGTAAAAGGGATAGATGGCTAATCCTTGATTAGGGAAAACCTGAATTCAAATCCTCCTTCAGGAAGGATTTGAATTCAGGATTTTTATGCAAGATATTTGGCAAAATTTCAGTTTCCTCATCTTGAAATTGATGTAATTGAACTCAATGCCTAAGGCATTGTTGAGCCCTAAATTTATGATCTAATGAGCTCTTCCTCCTTTTCTCTCCTAGGCAACCATTAATTATTATTATTTTTTTAAATATGTGAGGGGAAAATCAGCAAAATAGTCAACATTGAAAAAAATCTGACAGTATTTTGCGTTTTTCCACATCCTTCCCTAGGATGTCCATTTCTCTGAGTGTATTCTTGCTGTATATTTAAACCACTGTTAAATTATTTTCTGATTCTCTAGTCACAGGACCAAGCTTAGCCGCCTTACCATCTTTACACCCCTTCATTTGTTCCCTTTGCTGTGTTGAAGCTCACTGTATTATCTTTCTGCAATCAATATCTTTTGTTTAACACTTTCCTTCTATCTCAGTACTCTCACTCGTATTATCATATAGCTCATATATGTTGATTAGATTCTTTATTGAAAGGCTTCATGCCACTTGAAATCTCACATTTTAAAAAAATTTTGACATGTATTTGGAAATACATTATAGATATATATTTAAATGTGTATATATATGTTTATATTTCAGTGTATTCAGATAAGTGCACACAAATCTGGATGTATAATTTGTATTGTTATTCTATCTCACTTGTTACAATTGAAATATATTTTCATTCATTTCACTATATATGAGAGTATATATGAATAAAGTCACATTCATAGTTGCAATTCTTTTCATATTTTTGAAGGAGTTTTTGTCCACAATGAGATTTTTATCTCATTTTTTATGCTTTGTCTTTGTTCTTTAGTCATTGATGTTTAGATTTTCCTTTTCTTATTTGCCTCTTCTCTCGAACTTCCTTATCTACTATTACCCCTGTCGCCTGGATTCTCTATATCAATAAGACAAGAATGACCCATATTACCTGAACACATTTAAGACATCTAATTCTGATGTGAATGAATCTGTTCTTTCAACTTTGCCTATCCTTACACACATCTTTGGCCCCTTCCCTCTGTTTTCAATCCTTCCTTCCCTAAACTCATTTACCTTCACACATGTCCAGTTTCATCAGTATGACTAGTTTCTGGAGAATCTTCCTTTTTATTATACCTGCTGTACTCTTTTCTGTCAGTTGCCACAGAAAGACAGTTAAATTTTATGTAACAATTTTGGTGTTTTGGATGGCATTACTCTATTTTAAGAAAGAAACTGCTTCATTTTATCCTTTCTCTGTACTTTACATCTCTCTTCTTTTTCCTTGGTAACATTAATTTTCAGACTTTTCCTGAAGCATCCCATAAGCCAGTTTTTCTACAGTTTCTCCTCTTTCTCTGGGTTATCTTTCAGTAGATTAACACTTTTACCATTTCTTCCATTCACCATGCATTCTCTCTCATTTGCTTACTATTATTTGTATTGCATTAATATGAAACATAATAATTAAGGATAGCAATTGTAAGTGAAAATGACACATTTTATATAACATCATTGTAAATATCAATTCAGGCATGAATTTACCCAGCATTTTTTTTTCATACTTAGAACATACAGGTAACTACAAAAAAAAAAGGACAATTGTTGTCCAAGTAGAGATTTATGGTCTTCTATATTTTCCTCATTTATTATATGCCATTTATTATCATAGTAATTTCTAAGTCCTATGATCATTATTTAAAAAAAAACAAGATGATTGGACAATCTATCTGGTTCATATGTTTTCTAGTAGATAGAAAATACTTCTTATTTTGACCATTGCTATTATAAATTATCCTTTCTTTAAAATATAAAAATCTTCTTCCTCTTAGTAAGCTAAGCATAATCGTAAACTTTTGTCTAGAAAATTGAGTTGAATTTTCAGCTTTACCCTCTAGAACTGGGTTATTTAACGTTTTTGTTTGTTTCAAGGATGGGTCCCTTTGGCTATTAGGGGAAGCTGATTATGATCTGGTGGACCCCTTCTCAGAATCATGTTTTTAAATGTCTAAAATAATATTCATAGGAGTACTAAGGATATTAACTACAGACATATATGTACATACATGTACATATATTAATGCATATAAACCTGTACTTCAGGATCAGAAGCCCTTCTACAAAGATTGCCTAATTCCTTTGAGGCACTATGTTTGCTATTTGAGTTGTCCTTACCAAGTGGTAGACAGTATTGGTTAAAGTAGCACCTGGTCAAGTTAAACTTTAAAAATGGATAATTGCTAAGAACCTGTTATATTTTCTTTTCAAAGTCCAACTTTTTTTAAAAAATGGCAGCCTAAATATTGTTCAAAAAGGAAATAATCACATTTAAATTTCAGTTCTTTGAGGAATCTCTGATGATGTATATTACAGTCTATTCATACTTCTCCTTTCATGAGTCTTATATATGTCGTTCCAGAAGTCTACTATTGGAAGTCAACATCACCTTCTGGAGGAGTTTTCCTTCTCAATCTCTTGATATTGGTTATATACCAAGAGACCAGATGGTGTCCACTATTGATACCTCACTAGTGCTACATGATTCACTCATCTTCTCCAGGAAGCATTCCTTAATCAACATTTGATAATGGCCTTTCCTCTCAGACATCTCATAATATATCATTTATCCATTTGCAGTATTGCAAGATGGAGAAATCACTTAATCTTTCAAGACCTGAATTTCCTTAATTATAAATCAGGGAGTTGGATAGGTTCAACTCTTAGGTGTCCTCATTGAAAACAAATGTTGTGTTGTGTAAACTTTCTATCTCCTTAGCAATTAGCATAGTGCTTTGTCTCCTCTAAAAATTTCTGTTTTTATGAGTCCATATTGTCAGGGTAGAGTTTAATTGTAACTATTTTGAAGACAACTCAAGAGAAACTAAGTAGTCACTACAGAGGGAGGAAGAATATATTTTCCTTTGAATGCAAATCAAGTAATTGACATAGTATAAATCACTACAGTGATCTATAAAAAAATCATTTCTCCTTTAATAAGGAGGGAGGAAAAAGGAGGAAAGTAAGGAATGGCACAGACATCAATTTTCATAGGGGAAATGTGAAGTTCTGGTACGTCAATTAAAAATAATTCTAACCTTTATTTAGAGGGGTTTGCATATTTATGTCCTTGTTGGATTTCTACAAACAAAAGAAATGTTTAATTGCTCTTCTTTTTCTATTTGGTTTATGAATACATGTTGAGACAATAAAGAACTTGTTTTCTGATGAAATTTTGATTCATCCATTGTTTTAAGGGGTACTCATTTGATACTTGCATTTTATTTTTAGACCTGAAGGGATATTTAGAAACATGTAAAGAATATAAAAAGAGGCATTCAAGAATATCAGTAAAAATACTTCCAAATAAATAATGTCGCTACCCAGTCTTTCCTATAAAACCTTGAGGAATTACCTTTTATTTAAATAATCGCATGATGCTATCCTCCTTCAGAATCAACAAGGGCTCCCTGTTATTTTCAGATCAAGTCCAACCTTGGCTTGACATTAGAATTCTTTTTAAAACTGTCCATGTCAGACGTGCCCAACTTTATGTTCTACTTCTTTCTCAGAAAAACATCCCATGCAAGACATGGCTCCTTATAAGTTGTTGATGTTATTGCTATACTCATTAACTACGAACATCATTGGAAGGGAAATCACAAATAATTTAGCCTAATCCTCTCATTTTGCACTTGAGGAAACTGAGTCCTAGAGAGCTAACATGACAAAGGCACACAGAGAATAATGATGTAGCTGAGTCTAGATTTGCAGCAGGCCCTTTGATTCCAGATCCAGGATTCTCTTAAGCATCCTCTTTAACAAATTATTATTTCTCACAAAGATTAACTCCATACTACTTTCTACCATTTTCAATGCTAAACTTTTTTCTAGACTCAACTAAAATGCTAGATCCTCTTTGATGCTTTCTCTGCACACATAGTAGTCAAAAATACTACCCCTCAAATTCCTATAACACTTATGTATGAATACACAAAGGATTTATGCATTTGGCACTGTGAAGAAATACTGGTGCCAAAGCTCCATACACCAACTCAAATTGCACTGCCCCTGTGAGTTAGAAGATAAATCTCATGGAAGTTGCCTAAAGATCAGAGACTTGGAATGAGTCATTTAGGTTCAGAAATTTGAATCCATGACTCAAACTTTCTCTCTGACTAGTATAACAGGCTGCCTCCAGCACTGGTAAAGAATTTATACCAAATACTCTAGTCCTATCTCCAGTTAGACCATAAACTTTTCAAGAACATCAACTGATTCTTCTGATGTATTTCCCAGGCCACTGAGCAAACTACAGGTTCTCATTGTATTTATATGTCTGCTATAATTAATAAAAGTTCTGTGTTTTAAGAAACTTAAATTTCTAAGTCTAGCATTTTGGATGCTCTGGGAGAAACACTGGCTAAGTGACAGGCTTGCAAAAGGCAGTGTTAGGTTTTATTCTATATTTATATGACATTTCACTTAATGTGGGACAACCTGAAACCAGGAAAGAAACAGCAATTATAACTAATAAGCTATGGTATTCAATTTGCTCAGCTTTTCTGGCTGTTGCTGCCATCACTGAGATTAACCTGCCATTTGTTCAGGTGTTATTACAGCTGCAAACATCATAAAAAGCCTAGGTACTTTTTGATCAATACAGAACTCAAGAAAGGACCATTTTATCTGGGGCTCTACTATGGAGACAGATTTGCAGAGCCATAGCCTAATATATTTTAAAACCTCCCCAGCTAACAGGGATGGTGCCCTGTGGCCAGCTTTCATGCACTTCATCAGTATTCCTGCATTCTTTTGGGCTGCTTAGTGTAGAATTTTTGTCTACCAATAGCCTTCACTTCAGCATCAAAGAGCTCTGAGGAACGATTTGGTTGTTAGTGTCTTCTAACTTTCCTGCTTCCATTTCTTCCCTTAATTTGGAGTGTCAGAGTACAGGTATGACCAGAGGAAAGCAGCATTGATTAGGGATAATGTGAGTAGTTACATTCTAATCCTGCAGTCCATCCAGCAGTCGTCTTCTCTGGAAATCCAATCACTAGCCTTGCTTGGCCTCTTCTATACTAATGATCAGGATTGTTGGTTGGGCCTGGTGGTAGAATGTTCAATCAATTACAAAAGGCCAGCTGGTTAAGAATGGCAGAACATTTTGGATTCTGGGACTAGATACACATGGAATTTAATTCTGGGAGGATAAATGCAAAATTGAGAGAACTAAGAGAATGAATGCTGTAATATTTATTGCCTAAATTTTTCTGCCTAGATTTTATTAAAGAACTTCCTAAAATGTATAAGGCAGACTGGTACAATAAGAAGAATGCTAGATTTGGAAACAGGGAACCTCAATGCAAATCTCAACTCTGCTGCCACTACCTTGAGAACCTTCAGAAACTGTCACTTTACTTCTTTACATCTCCATTTCCATATATGTAAACTGATGGTGGGGAGGGAGGTGGTAAAAAAACCTGTAAGTTTCTCTGTGAAGCTATGATCCTTTAATAACACTGATGGTTTGCCTATCTTCTGCAAACTTTATTTATCTCACGGGCTTTCCTGGACCACTTTTAAAGTACTCAAATTTTAAAGTCCTCAAATGCTCCTGAAAGATATTACAAACCTATTTGGCAGTCATTTAACATTGATTTAAAGTCAGATGGTATACTATAAGTAAAGAGGCATGTATCAATTCATCTCTTGAAATAGGTGTCACATACTTGAAGAGTTTAATTTATTTGGTTTCCTTTCTGTCTAGTCATTTCCTTCTCCTAGCTAACTCCCAAGACAGGAACAGGGGATCTGTGACATTCCTTGTAAAGACCCCAAACCAGTCACTTCCTTGTTATTTATTTTTTATTTGGTTTTTGCAACTCACTAGGGAATTCTGTGTCTTATTTGTTTGTGATAGAATACAGCCACATTCAGATGGGTGTCAGATGTTAACGGCACTTGTTTGTACAGCATCTTTGGGGGCTTACTTAGAAAGGTTCCCTGATATATAGACTATCTGACCTTGGGAAAAAAATTTAATTATATTAGAAGCCCTTTTACCAGAGCTAGTATCTGGACACAAAACTAACAACCATTTTATAGGCTAACTGTGCTATTCTCAGCTTTTATTGAATGGAATTACGCCTCTGAGGGATTTGGTTCTGTTGTTTAGTTTTATATTGGTGGGGACTAAGAGGAGACCAGGAGGGTGGTGGGAGGATAAGCATTTGAGCTCAAAGTATCTTTTTCTCAAGGATTTGACATTCCTTTAGGAACATCTCATATATTTACATATATATGTGATACAAATATAAATATCTGTATATATGCATATACCTACATGTAAATAGAGAAATATATATATATATATATAGGTACATAACTATAAATAAATTATATATAATCAATATATAAACAAAGATAATCTTTACTAACAGAATAGGAGATTCTTGAAAAGATGAATACTTCACTTCAGCCTCTCCATGTGTCTCCAGTTAGGGACATTTCTCTTTAGAACCTAGCAATATTAAGTCTTTAATAAATACTTGTTGATTGCTACATGATTATAATTCCAATGGGAGTTTGGAGAAGAGTCAAGTCAGCACAGGCTAAGAATAGTTAGATGGGACTTGAGCTGAGTCCTGTAGCCTGCTATGTTTTGTATAAACAGGAGAGAAGGTGGGAGTCCATTATAAGAACATAGAAGAGAAGAGAAAGGAATGATGAGCATTTTATGGCAAAGGAAATTAATCTGGTTTATCAGGGGAGATTGAGGTTAGAGTGACTAGGCAGAAGGTTTATGGATCCTCTTGTTGAAATATACTTTCCATGTTAGTAAAATCTTTACAGAATTGGTATCCCTCTGATCTCATTTCTTATAGGTACCCATCATCCAGGTTTAACCGTTCGGTCTGTGTATAACCAAACTAAATTCAGTTACTTAAATAATGAGTAACACAGCTCTATTTTTATATAAATAGTATATTTCTGATAAATTTTTTATCATTAATTTCCTAACAGTTCATCTGATCTCTGCAGGAAAGTGAGGGAAAGTAAGAACTGGATTTTCTCAGGAAAAATTCCCAGCTCTTATTTGCCCTTCTTTGTATTCATGATCTACTGTGAACTACTAGAAGCAAATAGAACTTTAGCTGCATAGGAAAAGGGAAACTTCTGTGTTATTTCAAGTGAGAAATATAAACCAAAAGTTGTGTATCTTGTTGCTATCTACCCTGAGAGGCATGCTTAGCTTCCTAACTCTCCTTTCAACAAATTCTGCCACTGAACCATCATGGCCTCTCATCAATGAGAAGAAATAACTGAGGACTGAATGTGGCCCACTGATTCCAATAAATGTTTGAAGCATGCCTCTTAACGCAAAGCTTTCTGCCAAGGATTTCAATAAAATATGAACCTAGACACACACGTGCAGACACATTGCTAACAAATGTAAATAAATATAAAGGTGTGCTTTTTCTGTGTTTTGACAGGAAAGAATATTTGATTCATATGTTTAATATTCTTCTCTTTTGCGCTGGTGTGAAAAAATCACTGAATGTCATTCATCATGAGAAAGAATTTTGGATTCATGTTTCTCAGAAAAGAGGGAGAACACAGATAAGGGGGAGGGAGGCTTAAAGAAGCAGAGTAGAAAAATAGAAATTCTACTGTTGACAACTCTGCATTTAGAAATGCATGGCTCTGTAGAGAATATAACTGTGAAGCAGGGCATATGGATTTGATTTTATAAGTTGCACTTAAGCGACTGGCTCAACACATAGCCTTTTTGTTACTGAACATTTATTAAGCACCCTGATGCCCTACTTACCTAAATTACATTTTGACCTATTCATCTAGACAGGCTAGTATAATACCATTGAGCCTCTGTTGAGCATTTTAGACCTCTGTGGAATGTTAACATTTCTCCTGTTCCAAAAGTAGGTATCCCAGAAGGATCTTCAAAAAGATGCCTTATAATTATTTATTGAAATTAATTGAATTGAAATCTGCAAGGTTAGCCTGCATACCTAAAATATTCTAGCTATTTGATAAATGCATGTCATGATTCCTCAGGGTTTTTAAAAGAAGCTCAGCAATGGAAACAGTTCAATGGTGCTCTTTCTTGGTAGTGGAAAATAACTTGAAGCTCATTCTATACTGGATGGAATCCATAATACTCTGTAATTTCACTCACACACTCTCTCTCCCCTATTCTGTGAAGATACCAAGAACAATTTCATAATACATGTTAACATGAAGTAAGCTAGGATGTGGTGAAATTGTGAAAGTACTGGCAGCAACATTAACAGCACAGCAGCAATAAAAACCAATGATGAGTTAGCAAGAAGAATTTGTTAAAATAGAGAATTATTAATTCTGTCCTTCTTTTCCTCTAGCTGCTGTACCTTAGGGGAGTTCAGCTCCATCTTAGTCATTCTCACATCACCACAGCCTCAAAGCACCCTGCCTTAAACTGAAATATCATTTTCCTAGGATCTCTGCCCATGGAAGTTGGTACACTAGGCTCTCCGTGTTTCCCCAGATTCTATGAAATCCTAAGTCCTCTTACTCTTTACCACCAACAACTAAACACATTTTGAAAAATTATGAATATGATATTTCATGCTACTTTTGCCAGACAAAATTTGTAAAAGTTGTTCTGTGCCCCCCACTACCAAAAGCAAGTATTTACCAAGTGTCTTCTGTATGACAGGAACTCTGACAAATTCAAGTGACACAAAGAAGGGGGAAATACATCTCAGTTTTCAAGGACATTGCAATCTAATTGGAGAAATAAATAGCATGCAAACAACCGGGCAAATAAATAAACAGAATAAATTGAAGATAATCAACAGAGGAAAGACATTAGTATGAAAAAAAAAGATGAGAAAAAGCTTTTTTTAAAGGTGAGATATTAAATTAGGACATGAGGTAAATCAGGGAAACTAGAAAGTATAGGTGAGGAGAGAGAATTCTAGAGATGGAGAAATCAGTAAAAAATATATGCTGGAAGGAGATAAGGCCTGAAGAGGTAAAGCAGCTTGCCCTGACTTAGATCCCAAAAGAAATTAGTGACAGAAACAGGTTCTAAATTTGGGTGCTTTGATTCCAAATCCATCTCTTTACTTTAAAACAAAACAACCCTCTGTACTTTATAAAGGTAGATTCAACTCATACTTTTGGTTCATGTAAAAGTGAGTTATATACATCATTTTTTATGGTCAGTCACTCTTCAGAAATAATGTATGGGCTTCAGAATCTTCCTTGGGTAGATTAGTCATTTGGGTTATATGTGGGAACAAATCGTATGTGTTTTCTAAGTCTGATTCACTCTTTGTAAGACAAATTGCATCATTCACTGCCAGATACTGAGAAAATGTTGATACTTAAATATTTATTGATCCTCATTGATAGGCCAAAGAACTCAACTGATTTATTAG
This sequence comes from Monodelphis domestica, assembly GCF_027887165.1. Lineage (NCBI taxonomy): Eukaryota > Metazoa > Chordata > Mammalia > Didelphimorphia > Didelphidae > Monodelphis > Monodelphis domestica. The sequence goes on from NC_077229.1 coordinate 427,203,024, forward strand.
TCTTTCTCAGATCTTATCATCAAGAAAGCTGATGTTATTTAGGTTGCAAACACAACAAAACAAAACAAACATTTTCTTTAGCATCTGTTCATCTCTAGACTTTCTTCCCACATCGTTTTCATAGAATAATGCAGCATTTTGTTCTTGGAAAATTCTACAGGAATCACTTATTTCTCCTTCTTTAACTTGGTTTGAAAAAGATGTTAGAGCATAAAGTAATTGAATCAAATTGTGATAGTGTGGCATAGTAGAAAGATTGAGAGATCTGAGGTTAAGAGACCAGGTATCAAGTCTTGATTTAGGCACTTACTCTCACTTCCTTAGACTCTCAGAACCTTGAAATCCTCATCTGAAAAATGAAGTAAAAATATTTTCAGTGAAATTGTGAGAAAACCATTTTGTAATCTTAATAGATGGGTTGCTATTATTAGATGAGACCTATGCTCATTTATATAGGAAATGCCTGATGTAGAAAGTCTTGCTACCCTTTAAGTAGAGCCGCTTTTTTACAACTTTTAGATTTAAGAACACACTTGGGCAGAAGTGGAAGTGAATTTCCCAGAATAATATAGCAAGGATGTGCCAGAGGCAGGATGGCAAATCATATTGTCCTCAGCATTATTAGATCTCAATCTATACTATGAAGCAGTTACTATTGAAACAATTTGATATTGATTAAGAAATAGAATGATTAATAGAATAAATTAAGTACACAACATACAGAGGCAAATGTATCTAATAATCTAGCATTTGATACACACAAAGATTCTCCATCTAATAAGGAAAAGAATCACTATTTGAAAAAAACTACTGAAAAATTAGTATAGATGTGTGTGGAAGAAATTAAATTTGGATGAATACTTCACATTTCATATGAAGATAATCTACCAATAGGTAGAGGACGGAAGTATAAAAATTGCATCATAAACAAACTGAAAAAACATGGATATTACCTGTAAAATCCATGGATACAAGCAAAACTCCAAGACTGATGTTTAGACTACTCCATAATTATTGTTTTTGTTATATCTGATACTAATTGCCTCATAATTCTCGTGCCTCTATAGTATTTTATTGGAATTGTGTTATTTATTTTGTTCTTTGGGCTACATTAATTCTATTACCTAAATATTTTGATTTTTCAATTGCTAAGGGAATCTAGAAGTTCTGATACATGTATATTTTCTGGATTCCTTTCTCCATGTTTCTTTTTTGTTGTGTTTAAACTGTGTAGCTTTTCTCTTGAATATTAGCTAGATATTAACAGTCATCCCATGTCTTTTTACAGATATTTAATAATTTTCTTTAATTTTTCTTATCATGCTATTATTTTGTTCTTCTTTTCTGGAATATTTCTTAATACATCAAGCCCTTTCCTATTGTTCTTGCTGGCTGACAACTATAATTTTGTATACAACATGTTATATGTTTGCTGAATATTGTGGAAGGATGTGTTTATTCATGATCTTTATAACATATACAGACTCTTTTGCATCACTCTATTTTGGATATAATTGGTTTATAATTTGGTTCCATGCAATATAGCCCCAAAAGAACTCTTAGTAAAATGTTAACTACCTACTCTTCAAAGTCATTCGCAATAACAAGTTTTGACATCCATGTCATTATTATATTTATTTTCTGTTTAAATGAAGCTTTTCAATGACTTTGGTTTCTTCAGCTTCCCCCTTTTCAGATTTTATTAGATCATCAATTTTATCTTTATGTCATATGAACTATGTTGAGGCATTTTAAAAAAAATATCATTAGCTCTTACTTCCACGAAATAAGTTGGGTGATGGTTTGCCTCTTGTAGCAGTCAGCATTCTCTGCACTGAAATGATCCCAAGGTCAAGTTAGTATCAGTAATTTGTTCCAAAGCCCCTTGACTTCTGGTGTCAACTGAATGTGAAGGAATGCCCTGTTGTTCTCAACATCAAACTCCAATTCTCCATCATGATTAATTATTGGTGTTGTCATTAATGTTACATGTAAAGATAAGAAAACCTGGATTTTTAAGTGAGGTGTGTAAATCCTGTTCTACTTTTAAATGACTTAGTAGAATTAATTAGATTTTAACTATCATATCTTCAGGCTACAATAATGGTAGGTAAAATCTAACTCTCTTGTACTCCATCATAGGGATTGAGGTAGCAATTACTTTTACCCAGTCCTTCAACCAAATAACCAAAATACTAAGGCACCTGGAGCTTCTGTCCTTAGCTAGGATCAAGTGTACATTCAAGGTGCAGGTTTTACTTATTTTGAACAGGCTTCCAGATCCCTAATGGGTTCCTTTAGTGTACTGGGGACTAAAATGTCTATGGAATAATCATCCCAATTAAAACAGAAATAATAGGAAGCAGATGTGTGTTTGTTCCAGAAGGCTACCCTAGCAGGTGGATTTTAGGCACTTCCAGAATGGATTATCCCTTACCAGAGCTTTCCAGAATAATTTTCATGACTGCCAGGCTAGCCAGCCATAGTGAGACTGGAAAGTTTGAATTGGTACCTTCATTGTTACAATCAGGAGAGAGCCAAATCCAATCTTCACAGTGCTTGCTTCCAGCTCTCCTAAATTGAAAATCCTCAGTACTGAGGTGAACCCTCTAAATGTTTTAAATACACATACTTTAGTTCCATTCATGGCAACTAATGATTCTGATTTGGTATCGAGAACATAATACCTGGGTATATGGATTCATATACAGAAGCCATCTAATTCTCTTGTTGCCTGGCCAAATTCCAGGTGACCTACCTGACATGGATGAATGTCAGTCCTAACCTTGGAGATCTCAAAGAAAATAAATTATTTAAGAACTTGCTGCTTTTTTAGCAGCATTATTTTTAATTTAAGTATTAGGTATTTAAGAACATCCTGCTGCTCTGGGAGTAAAGAGAGACCTAGCAAGCTTGTCCTATTGCATCCTTCAGAATGGTAGAACCTTCCCTTTGAAGGTATTGCTGACCTTACTGATTATGCCCCTGGGTATGCCTCTGGGACTCTTACATAGAAGATAATCCCCCCCCCCCCCAAACAACTTTCTTTTTGCAAATTGTACCAACTAACTGGCTTTTTCTTTAAATGTATCTGAGGTGGAGGAAAGACAAACAAACAAACAAATAAATAAATGAAGCCAGCTAACATTTCCCTTCTCAATTGTAAAAGCAAGATTAGAAAAGGAAATCCCGTGGTGGATAGGAACCCTGAATATCTAAAACATGTTGTATCTAAACCCCTCAAATCTCAACAGAGTGATGGCGTAAATGTTCTCTTTAATATATCTGAGCTGGTGGCATTCAGGGAACATAAAGGATTTGAAAAAATGGTACTACATAAAAAGGAACATGGGGGCCCATCTTCTGAAGCAGCAGTGAGGAGAATACTGTATGTTGGTAAAAAGCACACACGCACTCTCTTGTTCTGAATGCATTGAATTAAAGAGAAATAAAGGGAAATTCTTTTTCCCCCTCTCAGCAGAAAATGTCATTGAAATGTCAGAGTTCCTTCTGTGTGATCACAGCTCTCTTAAAGGATGATAGCTGCAAATCATAGAAATACTAAACATGTTGGAAAATATTAAAGCCGAAAAATGGAATGATTTTCAGAAGATATGGGTGGAGGCTCAGAAGTTTTGAGTCCAACTCCCCCTGCCCAAAATAAAAAAAAATATATTATTACCCCAGGTAACTGAGAGGGTGGGCTGAGTCTCAGTTTCCTCATCTATAAAAACGGAGCATTGAACTAGATTACCTACTGACTCCTTCCCAGCTCTAAATAGGTGATTCAAAGATTAAAGCTATTATCTGATAAATATTCACAATTCTTTGTTTCTTTGGTCAAGACTTTATCTCCTCAATGTGTCCTAAGTACTGTGATTTAGCATAATTACATTTACAAGGTTTTAAAAATGTATTTACTAATTACACCTTTTGGGGTAGACAGAGTATATAATACTATCTCCAATTTTGAAGATAAAAAAAAAGATTATGAGGAATAAGATGAATTGCTCAAGTTTGAGTGTTTATCTGTATGTCTATTAAAAAGGACTTTTCCATATCAACAACTTTTTGAAATTGCTTTATTAATGCTCACACGTGTTTCCTAAATACATATACACACATATACATGCATGTGAAATTTTAAGAAGCTTTCCAGTAAAAGGTTTCCACAAAAGGAGCTTGCTTAGAGGGGTAAAATAACTTAAAGTGAGAAGAAGCAGTTCTATCCTTAACTAGCTACATGACCTTAGTTGCCTGTATCCTAGAATATCAATCTGATGTTTGTGGTAGCTGTCTCAGAGAGTAACAATTAAATGAGATCTTAAATCACATAGTATTACTTGAATAAGATTTAAAGCTGGAAGAGACATACAAAATCGTCAATGATAATAATAATGGTACTAATAACAATATTCATATAGCACTTTAAGTTTGTAATACATTTTATAAATATCTCATTTGACCCTTACCACAATCCTATGGCAGAGGTACAATTATTTTCCCATTTTACAGATGAGGAAAATAGATCAAGGGATACTACTTGATTTGTTTAGGATTTCACAGCTACTAAATGTCAGACTAGAACTGAATTCAGCTCTTCTTCCACTCCAAATCTAATGCTTGATCTGCTGTACCATCTAACTGTCCTTTTACACTCTGTTGCAATTCTGATGAAGCCTATGCATCCTTTCTCAGCATAATGATTTAAAATAATTAAAGAAATTCTGAATTTCATTTGGAGTATAGTGAAAATAAAGATGCATTTTTTCTAATTTAAGTTCACAGACAGGGAGCCCAAGAGAATTTATGGACCCCCAAGTTAAGAAACCTTCCAGTAGTCCAAATCTCATTTTATGGATGGAGTAAAATGAGGTAGCTGAGGATTAAAAAGTGATGTACTCGAGGCCACACAGGTAGTATAATATAAATAGCAGAGCTAGAATATGAATTTAGTTCTTCTGACTCCAAATCATATGCCCTTAGGAAATAAACCCATATAAGTGCTTTGTGACTAAAATATGTTACATGAATATGAGCTATAATTATTATTTGAATTTTTATAAATGATGGAAAGCCCTAATTATCTGAGCTGATGTGTTTCCTTTTCTGTATTTGTTATTTCCAAGGATGCTCCTAGTGCATTTTTCTCCATTAACTAATCTTTGTAGGAAGATTATGTTTAACTCCACCTTTCCCCAAACTCTTAACCTAGGTACTTAAAAAATGCTAAGAAAAAAAATAGGACTAACTTTGTGCCAAAAGTTAAGGAAAACCTTATTTCAAAAAAAATATGAAGATGAAGTTTTCTTTTTAAAAACCTTACCTTCTGTCTTAAAATCAATATTGTGTATTGATGAAGAACAGTAAGGGCTAGGCAATGACAGTTAAGTGACTTGCCCAAGGTCACACAGCTAAGAAATGTCTGAGGACAGATTTGAACCTAGGACACTCCCCCCCAATGCTTAATTCTAGTTCTCAAATCACTGAGCCACCCACCTGCCTCAAGAAGAAATTTTTGAATTGATGGTGCTGTGATTAAGCAAACCCCTTATAGTTACTATTTAAGGAGGTTTAAGATTAGCAGAATTCAAAGGGTATACTTGGTATACCTATTAGACAGATCATTCAAGTCCTCATTCATTCCATCCAGTTCCCTACATGTGTAGCTTAAGCCTTGCCTTAAAGGTATTGCAAAATATGTAAGATGAGAAAGATAATCTTGGAAAACAGTATAGGCATGTGTGCTATTGGACAGAGTACCAGTTAAAATAGTTATTCTGATATCTCCTTGTATTGTTACATTTCATCAGAAACATTCTTGTTCCTTTAAGCTTGGATGTTTGAAAGCTAGACATATTCACCTATTCTTATAAATAATAGAATCTTGTGACCAATATATCTCTGTGAATTTGTGGCTATCAAAGCAGATTTGAAGACTATTAGATTGGTGACAGTCACCAGAATTTAGAATCTTCTACTTTATCTGGTCCAAATAACCTTAGAGAGGGATCTCTCCTCCATCTTTGTAGGTATTTTTCATCATAATTGAATAAAACTTTAGTTTTAGAAAGTTATTTAGGGTAAGACATCCTCAGGTCTAGCTTCCAAACTTACAATTGTTTGTCTAGTTCAGCTCTCTATTTTTAAAAAAGCATAACATAACAAGCCTCCTCTTTTATCTACATGACAGGTCTTCCAGTATATGCAAATTGCAATAATGATGATAGTCTTCACCAAGCCTCCTTCAATTTATTCCCACATGATGTGATCTCCAGACCCCTCACCTTTTTCTAGATATTCCCTTGTACATCAATGTTTCATTTTAATGAATGGCATTCAGGACTGGATACTCTACTTTATTGGTTTCTAAGTCCTCACAAACTATCACTTAAGAATGTCCTCCAGCTTCTTACCAATTATTAGTCATTCAAGTTCACTAGTTTACACATTTCAGAATTATGATTGCTTTTAATTTAGAAAAATTAGGATATTTGCCCCCATTCTGGTATGGTCTATTTATGTCTGTTCATTCCAGGTTCTTACAGATTAATAATAGTGACTCTTCAATCATTTCCACAAGAATTTCTGGGACCTGAAGATTTAATTATTCAGATAATAGTTGTTGTTTTTTAACTAATTCTATTAACTAAATGTTCACTGACTATCTTCTTACCTATCTCTGGCTTCATTTTTTATCCCTGTGGGAAAGTTTGTTGTATACTTTCCATTTTTCCTGTCATTTCCCTTGGTAGAAAAGACAGAAATTAAAAGAAGGGACTCCACAGTGCCATCATCCTCTTTCCACTCATTTTCAGAAGCATTTCTGTTGTTGATACTTATATTTAAGAACATATGTATATATTCTGCTACAATTAGCTGAGATCTTTGATTTCAATAACTTGCTGTTCTCAATTTTCTCTTGTGAATTTGTCTTGTTGCCATAGGATTATGGAAATGTTAGAGCTAAAAATATTTCCATAAATATACATTATGTACACAGAGATTATAATATAGTAGACTTCATCAATATATGAAGAAATACTGATTTCTTTAGTATAGAAATTCCCTCCTCATAGTAGATAGTTCATATATAATATAGAGAAATTTGACTCAGGCTCAACAATATTCAATGACTTTCCAATTATCATAGAGCTACTGTGTATCAAGATTTGAATAGCTGTTTTCCTGATTCCAAGTACAGTATTCTATCCTCGTGTTATATTGCTATTCAGGAGGTCTAGTAGAAAGAAGAAAACATAAAAAGAAGTTTCATAATCCAGTTTCTACATTTAACCACCTTATAACTGAGACCCAAAGAAGTTGAGTGATTTGCCTTCTGTCACAAAATTATATGTCTGAACTGGAAAGATAACAATTCCTTGTTTCCCATCTCTTAGTCAAGTGCACTTTTCAGGACAGTATTACTCTCATTCAATTATTATGCAGTTGTAACCTTTTGAGGACAAAGAACAGTTCCATCACTCTATATGACTTACAATCATAGAGAATAATATCAGGAACCTAACAGATTTTAGCCATATTGATTATTTCCCCAATGTATTTATTTCTCTTTTAGGCTGGGGGAGACATACTTTAGGGAAAGAAAAACAAATGGCCCTTTTTTTCAATTTCTTTGAAAGTGAGTTTTTCCTCCTCCATTGCCTATAAGTTTTAAAGGATCACCAAGATAAATTTTCCCATTTCCTACCATGCAAGTAAACTTACTATGACATACAAGGAAAAATTGGCACTGAGACATATTCTTATTTTCCCATACATCAGTCTTGATTGAAGTCCTACTATTGGGGGCAGCTGGGTAACTCAGTGGACTGATGGGGAGGCCTAGAGATGGTAGGTCCTAGGTTCAAATCTGGCCTCAGACACTTCCCAGATGTGTGACCCTGGGCAAGTCACTTGACCCCCATTGCCCAGCCCTTATCACTCTTCTGTCTTGGAACCAATACACAGTATTGATTCCAAGATAGAAGATAAGGGTTTTTATGTATAAAAAAAGAAGT